>NC_054830.1:54507500-55144563 GCF_018345385.1 Vulpes lagopus
AGCAATTTCTCTAAATAGCACCATTATCTTACACATGATGATGTTTTGGAAATCATTTTGCAAAGACCATTCCAATGCCCCCAGCTGGTTTATTTTTTTATTTTTCCCAAATGCTGAGTTTTCCAGCTCAGAGACCCTTGAAGGTTCATGTTGGGTACCTCTTCCCTGAATTTCCATGACCAAAACCGAGCTGCAGACTCACCCAACAAGGAAACCACTGCTGCTGTAGCGGTGCCCACAGATATGTTACAGGGCCGGCAGGTTCTGCAAGAGGATGCTCTAAAATACACACTTCTACTCCAAAGAGAAAGGGGAAACACAGAAATCACCAGGAGAGAAACAGAGATAAAGGGCAATCTATAAATTAAAGGCTTATTTCAACCAAATGCAATGTCTGAATCTTTGTTGGATCCTGATTCTTTTTTTTTGATCCTGATTCTTAAAACACAAACTGAAAAAAAAAAAAAAATGTGACATGTATGAGCCAGTTGGAAATTTGAACTGACTGGATATGATGGAGGAATTATTGTTAACTTTTTAGATGTGATAATAGTATTGTGATTATAGTGTATATATAAAAGGCTCCTTATCTTAGAGATATACACACTGAAATACAGATGAAATGATAGGATCTCTTGGATTTGTTTCAAAATGACACGGTACGGAGCCAGGGTTGTCTGCAGAAGGCACAGGATTGGCCATGGATTGTGATCATGGGACTGAACAGTCATAGGCTTCATTATACTATCCTACCTACTATTGTGAATGTTTGAGATTCTCCATTGCAGAACTAAAAAAAGAAATTTTTGTGAAAGATGGTGGATAGGCTCTAATACGACAACATCCACTAGGAAAAAAGTTACCTGCTTTTCATGATTTTTTAAAAAATATATATTTATTTATTTGAGAGAGAGAGAGAAGGGGCAGAGGGAGAGAGAGCAAGAGTATCTCAAGCAGATTCCCCAATGAGTGTAGAGCCAAAGCGGGGCTGGATCCCACAACCCATGAGTTTGTGACCTGAGCCAAAATCAAGATTTGGATGCTTAAGCGACTGAGCCACTCAGGTGACCCTTACCTGCTTTTAAATTATCTCTCTGCCCTTATCCGCTCAAGGAGCAAGGCCCTTTGATTGGGTGAGTCTGTGTCTGATATTGTCTTAATGCTTGATCATATCCCTGTTGAACAGGGACAGCAGGCCTTGGGCGGGACACAGTGTCTATTTGTAACTTGATGGCATCCCTTTGTTTCATTGTATTTATTTTTTGGCTACTTCTATTCTTGTATCTGATGCTGGTTTTCTATTTACAGAAGGGACAAAGATTTCTTCTTAAATAAATGTATGTAAACGTTCTGATTTAAAGACAAATAGAACAGGGGTACCTGGATGGCTCAGTCCGTTGAGTGTCCATCTCTTGATGTCAGCTCGAGTCTTGATCTCAGGATTGAGTTCAGGCCCCACATTGGACTCTGTGCTGGGGTGTGGAGCCTACTTAAAAGAAGAGGGATGCCAGGTGCAGTCGATTAAGCGTCTGCCTTTGGCTCAGGTCGTGACCCCAGGGGTCCTGTGATCCAGCCCTGCTCAGTGGAGGGTCTGCTTCTCTCTCTCTCCCTCCCCTGCTCATGGTTGCTCTCTCTCTCACCCTTGCTCACTCTCTCAAAAGATAAATAAAATCTTTAAGAAAAAAAAAGGACAAATAGTACAGTTTGTACTCAGATATTGTAGGATTTTTTTTTTAGGGTGGGAGGAAATGATAGAAGTGTGGGAGGCACATTTTCTCATTTTATATTTCACATGGACAACCATATAACACAAATTTGGGGGCCCTTTCATCCTGGAGGTTCTCTTTGCCTGAAGCAAGATGGCCTGCTCGGGCCCACAGTCTCCCTGAATTTCAGACAAAACACTTGACACAGAGAAGAGGGTGCAATAGCAGGCTGTGGAAACAGATCACACAGAGAGAGCTGGCTGCCAGAATGGACCCCAACTGGGCCCCAGACACCATCTAGTCCTAGGTTCAGAGTCAATTAAAACAAAGGAGGGGTATAAGTGTAAGGACAATGTAAAGGGGAAAATCTTAAATGGGAAAATGGGAAATTATCCATCATTTTGTTGTTTCCCATTGGCTGTTTTCTGCGAGGGAAATTTCCTGTCTTAAGTGAGGCATTACAGGTGGTCAGCAAGCCATGTCTACCCAGATTCTTTTGCTACAGCTGTTTGTATGTTTGCTTTGGGTTTGTGTAAACTTTTTTTTAGATAAGTGTAGACCTGCATGCAGTTATAAGAAATAATACAGAAGGATTCCATGCATCCTTACCCACCAATGGTAATGTCTGGCAAAACTGGAAGACAATACTGCAACCAGAAAACTGACACGGTCAAGACACAGAACATTTCCATCACCACAAAGGTTACCCTGTTGACCTTATATTCATATCACCCTTGGCAATCACTCAGCAGCTCTCCATTTCTAGAACTTTGCCACTTCGGATGTCATGGATGCAATCATACATAACCTTTGGGGATTGGCTCACCCCCCCTCCCGCCCCCACAACCTTGTAATTCCCTGGAGATTCATCTGAGTTGTCCATGTATCAATAGCTTGTTCTTTACTGCCAAGGAGAACCACATTGTATAGATGGACCACAGGTCTGTTCAGTGGTCATCCATGGAACGGTCTTCTGTGCTGTTTCCAGTTTGGGGTTACTATGAATAAAGTTTCTATGAACATTTTATTTATGGTTATCATGTGAACATAAATTTTCATCTTTCCGGGGTAAAGGATGCATGTTTGTTTTTAATGAATTAATTGCCATGTTTTACAATCAGGATATTTCACCTAAAAGAAAATCCATGTTCCTGAATTCTCTTCAGTAATCACAATAATCTGGAAAGATTGGGTATAGCAGCTCGTGATCCTAATGGACCAGAGTACTCCAGTCCCCTGCTGCCTGCCTAGTCCCTTTTATTTATTTACCTGCCTGGCAAGGCTCCTGGTTTACCAATTTAAGTGAGCAGAATTGGAACACAATGAGTTTTATATATATACATGTCTACAATGTCTCTGCTCAAGCAGAAAACACAGGTTGCCTATGGGGAAGGGTATCCAGTGATGTGATAGCAAGGGGCAATCATTGTTACTATGAGCCCTTTGGGGCCTTTTTAGTTGAAACCATCTGACTGTATAGTCTACTGAAAAATGAATAAAATGTGCAAACAAGAACACTAAAATTTCCTTACAGATACCCCCTTCTGGCTCTGCTTTTCCCATACCGACTCTTCTGTTTCTTCAGAGAAGAGAATCCATTGGAATTTCCCTTCCCAGAGACCTGGTTCTACACAAGGAAAAACCCCTAGCTCTGAGATCTAGTTTTCCCTAATGCACACATTCCCTGTCCTAGACCCCCAAACACACCTCATCACCATCCAAAAGCCCAATGACCTCTCAGGGGCAGGTGCAGACACATTGTGGGCCTCTCTGAAGCCCAGTCAGGTATCCATGTCCAGCCCAAGGGCCACCTCCTCCAAGAAGCCTTCCCAGCCTGACAGAAATTCAGTGTTTCCTTCCTTGTCTGGCAGTAGTAGTAATGCGTGCCTTTCTGGTTACAATTCAGTGCATACTTCCTGAACCTTTTACTCGAGCAGGGCTGGTGCACCCTCGCCCCACCCCTTTCCTGACCTCTCACTAGACTGCCCTCCCCCATCCCCTTCCCGCAACCTCCTGCAATAGATTAAAATTTTAGAGGCCCGGCGAACGTTGTGCCCTCTGAACCTACCGCTCCTGCTAGTCATGGCAAAGACACCTACAAACCATAGAACACAAAAAGTAGACTGAATTTAAGAGCGAGGACTTCTGCATGCAGATGAATTCAGTGATGCTGAGCTTTCTTTTTGTTTTGGAGGGGGTGGGGGAGAGTGTGCTCTGGCACGGCTGGTGCCCTAAATCCACCCTTTGGGTAACCTCCCTAAGACTTAAAGAAGACAGGAGATGTAGCACGGAAAACAAGGGCTTTGGGATCTGAGAATCGTAGCGGTGCCCTTGTTGGGTGATCTTTGGACCGCTCAATCTGTTTCCTCCTGGTGAAATGGGGATCATGACCTCCCTCTGGCAAGGCTGTGTGGAGGTTAAGGGGGGAGGAAGCACCCAGCGGGGCCCTCTGCCTCAGCAGGTCGCTGCCTCTTCTAGGGACCCCTCGGCGCTCCGCATTCCCCATTTCCAGAGTGTCTGTCCGTCTCTCCGACGAGCTCCGGGTCACGGAGGCTCCGCGGCCTCGTTTGCGCCCCCCCCCCCCAGGCTCACTGGCCCAGTGACTGAGCGCACGGGCGGCTGGAAGGCCCTGCGCGGGGTACAGCCAGAGTCGGGCCACGGGGATGGGCGTGGGGACCAGAAGAGCGCGCAGGGCTTCCCGCGGCCCGCAGGCGCGCGCGTGCAGTTCGACCCCGCGTGGGCGCGCCCTGGCCCCGCTCCCGCCGCCCGCGGCTCGGGCCCAGGCCGGGTCCCCCGTGCCCCGGGGCGCGCCCCCCCTCCTGCGCCCCCCCCCGCCGGCCCGCACTGCGTGGCCCAGGGCGCGCGCGCTCCAGACGCTCCCTCCGCCCCGCGCGGTCGAGGGGGCGCGGGCCTGGGCCTGGGCCGGGGGTGGGGTCGCCGCGGGCTCGGCCCCCTCAGTTCCCGCGCTCGGGCCCCGCCGCGGCCCAGGAAGTGGCCCCGGGCCGCGGCCCTCGCTCCGCCTCCTCCCTCCCGCGCTATCACCTGCAGGCCCGGCGCGCGGGCGGGAGCGAGGGCGCGAGGGGGAGGGCGCGGGGGGGAGCGCGCGGGCGGCCGGGCCGGGCCGGGTCGCGGGAGGTGAAGCGCCGCGAGGATGGCGGCGCGGGGCCGGGGGCCGCCGCCGCGGCTGCTGCTCGCGCTCCCGGTGCTGCTGGCGCTGGGCCCGGCCGCCGCGGCGGCCAAGCTCAACATCCCCAAAGTGCTGCTGCCCTTCACGCGGGCCACGCGCGTGAACTTCACGCTGGAGGCCTCGGAGGGCTGCTACCGCTGGTGAGGCGCGCGGCCCGGCCGCGGAGGGCCCGGGCGGGGGGGGCGGGGGCGCGGCAGGTGCGCGGGGAGGGCGCGGGGCGGGCGCGGGGAGGGCGCGGGGCCGGTGCGGAGAGGCCTGGGCGCGCGG
Organism: Vulpes lagopus; assembly: GCF_018345385.1. Lineage (NCBI taxonomy): Eukaryota > Metazoa > Chordata > Mammalia > Carnivora > Canidae > Vulpes > Vulpes lagopus. The sequence continues at coordinate 54,512,661 of NC_054830.1, forward strand.
CTTCCAGGCCGCGGGGCGCGGAGGGCGCGGGGGGCGCGGGGGGCGCGGGCGGGGCGGGGCGGGCGCAGCAGGTGCGCGGCGCGCTCCCCGGGCTCCCGGGCTCCCGGGCTCCCTGGCGGCTGCTGGGGGCCGCCCCTGCGCATGGCGCCGCGGGGCCTGCGGGCCGCTGGGGCCGGGGCGGGGGGAGCGCGGCCTGGCCCGCCGCGGAGTGTGCCGGTGTTTGCGGGCGAGGAGGGCCCCGGTCGGCCTCGCGTGGGGAGGGCGTCCGACGCCGCGGAGGGCCCCGGGAAGGGGGAGCCCAGGGCGTGCCCGGGGCCGGGGTCCACGTTGCTTGACTTCCCCTTGTTGTCCGAGACCCCGGCGGGCCGTGGTCAGGGCCCTGCAGAGCCGAGTCTGGAGACGCAGATTTCTTGACTTTGTCTAGTGGTGGGGGAGCCTCCTCTCCGGCGCCAGACCGGTGTGGGAATTGGGTTTGTGTGGGAAGAATTACACCCGTTCGGCCTCATTGGGAGGAACATTAAACCTGTGATGAAAGGACTCGCGCGGGAAACCCTGGGGACCCATTTTACAGATGAGAAATGAAAGGCAAGGAATGGTTGGTGATTCACCCCAGGTTGTCCAGGGTGAGGTTAGGCCTTTATGCTCAAAACCCAGGCTTTTTTCCCCCAACTCCCCTCCTGGCTTCCTGGGGGAACTCAGGAATCCTGCATTGGGGTGGGGGATGGGATATTGGAAACCCCAGAAAGTAATGAAACTAGAGGCCTCTGCTCCCTGTTTCCTCCTCCCCCGAGACAGAGAGACCTGGCTAGCCCCTGGCTGGGCAGGGCGATGTGGTCCTGACCTTCCCTCCAGCACCTTGAGGAGAAGGCGGCTTCTCCTCCTGCAGGGTGGAGACGGGAGATCAAAGGCAGCTCTCTGGCTGCTGGCCTGCAAGCTACACTTTTTGCCTCTCCCTTTCTTCACCTGTCTTTTGCCAAGGTCAGTGTGGAGGCTTACCAAGGCACGATCTCTATTACAGAACCAGGTGTGTGTGTGTGTGTGTGTTTTAAGTCTGTTTGTATGTCAGTCTGTGCATATATGCAAGTATGGTCCTCAGAGCCCAGAGCAGCATTCTTCTTCAAGTGTACTACAGCAGCTATTTATTTTCTGAAAGTTGGCCTCCTGAAATAAGGCCATGCTGGGTCAGCCAATTGCATTTTGGGTTTAGTGCCTGATGCACCTGGAGGGTCTTGTTCCTGCCTTGGTATCAGAGGCTGACCTTCAGCATAAAGTCTTCTATATCCCTGACTAGGGCATTGTCTTTTTTTTTTTTTTTTTAAGATTTTATTTATTCATTCATGAGATACATAGAGAGACAGAGACACAAGCAGAGGGAGAAGCAGGCTCCCTGTGGGGAGCCAGATGCAGGGGAGCCCAATGCAGGACTCGATCCCAGGACCCTGGGATCACACCCAGAGCTGAAGGCAGAGGCTCAACCACTGAGCCACCCAGGTGCCCTCGGGCATTGTCTGGTGTGGGAAGATGAGCCATTAGTCCCTCCTTTCAGGAGATGCAAACCTGCTCTCTGGTTGAAGGTGTCTTTTCTTCTTGACATATGGGCAAGAAAAGAGGAAGCCAGTTTTTGAAAACAGCTGGCTTCAAATGAATTTGTACGCTACTTCCTTTGAGATTCTATAGCTGTGGGTTTTTTTTTTTTTTTCTGAAGTAACCTTTTTTTTTTTTTTTTCCCTTTCCCTAAGTACATTTTCTTTTCTGAGAGAGGCTGGTGGTTTTTAATTTACTTGTATAGCTTCTTAGGAAGAAGGGAAGGGAGGGGGGAAGAAGGAAAAAAAAAGATTCCTAATCTCTTATACATCAGAGAAGTGCTAAGTACCTTATAGCTTGTTTGGCCTCTGATCCATAATTTTTATTGCAAATGTGTGACTGCCTCACTTAAGTGTCTCCTCAGAGGTGTTTTGTGGCTGTGATTTTCCCCTTAACTTCATAGGAAAACCTTCCATCAATCAAGCATTGAAAATATTTATTTTTAGTAGTGCTGTTCCTACTTTGGTCCTCTGCTGCTGTAGTTTTTGAAGACTCCTTTGGAGATTTTAAGAGTTGGCATGCAGACAAGCTATTTATCTGCAGTTATCTAAACCTGGGAGGAAAATAACCTCTTCATCCAAGAAGTTCATTGTTAAATCTGACATGAAGATTAAAAAAATGAAAAATAAAAACTCTCCTGGACATTGGGGGAATTCTTACTTAATCCTTTGAATTTGGTGCCAGGCTCCAAGCTTACAGAAATTACTGCATGCCTCAGCCAGTGGGTGTAAGTTCACTTTTCCTGTTTCTTTTTTTATTTATTTATTTATATTTTTTTTACTTTTCCTGTTTCTTGATTTTATAGCATCAAATCATTAGACAGTTTTGGGGCCATAGGAGTCATAGAGATCATGTAGTATAAATTGCCCATGTTGTACTCTGAGCCTCAGAAGGAAGGGCTGTGTGTGATGTCATATAAATACAGATGGACCCTGATTAACAATAGTTCCACTTAGATTGTTCAACTTTATAATGAAGGTGCAAGAATGATACTCATTCAGTAGAAACTGTACTTGGAATTTCAAATTTGGATCTTTTCCTAGGCTAGTGACATGCAATATGACACTGTCCCATGGTGCTGGGCAGTGGCGGCAGCCTCAGCTCCAGTTCAGCCACATGATCACAGAGTCAACAACCGATACCCTTACAACCATTCTGTACTCATACATTCTGTTTTTCACTTTCAATATAGTATTCAGTAAGTTACATGATATACTCAGTACTTTATCATCAGACCCGTGTTAGAGGATTTTGCCCAACTGCAGGCTAACGTAAGTGTTCCCAGCATGATTAGAGTAGGCCAGGCTACACTATGATCTTTGGTGTGTTTGGTGTATCATATGCGCTTTCGACTTGCGATATTTTCAACTCAGGGTAGGTTTATTGGGGCCTAACAGTGTCATAAGTGGAGGAAGGTCTGTGGTGATAGTTTCTGAGTCAAGTGGGAGCTCACAGGGATGCCCCCATTCCCACCCCACTCAGGGACTTGTGGCCTCTGGTGTGTTTGCTAGACACTGATTGAATCCTTCTAGTTGCATTGCTGGTTGTGAGACAAGTTTCTTATTCTTCTTTTGGCTATTTTGTGTTACTGAAAATGTTCCATGAAATATCTTTCATTGGGCCTTTTTTTTTTTTAAGATTTTATTTTTTAAGTAATCTCTACACCCAACATGAGGCTTGAACTCACGACCCTGAGATCAAGAGTTGCATGCTCCACTAACTGACCCTAGCTTCTCCAGCTCATATTAAGACTCAAGTATTCTTCTATGGTGCTTCATTGTCTTCCTAAGCTTTGAGTGTCTGAGCACCATTCTGCTTGGTTGCTCTTCCACCATCTGCTTATGCTTTTCCCTGTGATCAAAGTCCCACGGTGTTCTGGTTTCCCCAGTAGGCTGCCCTGTCTTGGAGAAAGTGAGTGTCTTGGGTTGTTTTCCCAGTATAGCCAGAGACGAGGATTTGGTTGTATGTAGTTTATTTGAGAGTGTGCTCTCCTGGGAGGCAGGATAGGAAAGAGGAAGGAGATGAGCAAGGATGTGGTCCCAGAGAAAGTCTGTATGGCCCTTGTGACCCTGTGGAGTTGAATTCCACTTCAGGTCCACCTCCCTTGAGGTGCGGGGGAGAGCAAGCTTTTGAGCTTTTCTTTCACCCGTGATCAGCTGGCCATTGGCTGCTGCAGGGGGAAGGGGGTGTTGTGCAACCTCCCCGGCCTCTGGGTGAGGCAGCCCTCTTGGTCAACGGTGTTTGACTGGATAAGGTTGTGTGTGTACACCGTGAGCTGCATGCAGCGCTGCCCTGGCTGAGGGGAGTTGGATTGACATCCAGGCAGGACATCCTGCAGCCCCCACTAAACTGCTGTGCTCAGAATTCTCCCCCTTTCCTGCTCCTGAAAGTCTCCCCGAGGCACCCTGGAGCTGCCTGGTGTGTCTGCCAGGCTTGGTCCTGAACCACGGTGCGCTTCTCAGCCACAGGCATAAGCCTTCTTGGAGGAGCAAATGGGACCCCCCTCCTGCTGCATGGGTCCCCACTCGGTGGAACTTGTCATGGTGGGTGTTGTGTCCCATACACCTCAGATCATCCTTGGGAAGCAGTGGGCATGGAAGAGCCAACAGCCCCTCTGTTGACCTGCAGCTGTGCGAGGTCCAAGGCCAGTGGCACCTCTCAGGGCCTCTGGGCCTGCCCCCAGTGGAAGGAAGTGACCAGTCCCCTTGTAGCCTGGGGAAAGTGGGAGAGAAAGGGGGCCTGCCATTTCCTTGGGCTCTTCCAGAAAACCCTCTGCACACTGAGCCAAGTTGGAAAGTCATTCCACCCAGCTGCCTTCTGTTGAGCCCACTGACTCAACCTGCAGGACGGGGGTGTTTGCATGCTGGAAGCTGGATTGGTGAGGAGGCAGTAGGACCCAGGGGACTCTCCAAATTGGAGAGTCAGGCACTAAAATTAAAATAAAGCATTTATAGTGTGGAGGCTTAACCTGAAAAGTGGGTTTAATTCAGCCAGCGGCCCACCAGTGCTCACTGTGAAGAACCAGCCTGCCCAGATTCCCTGGGAGGACAAGCCCTGGCCAGCAACACTGATTGCCAGGTGAGGGCTGGGGATCCACTTACCAGGTGATGCGTGTTTGTGACTTACAGCCCATCCGGGCACTACTCCTCATCCTGGGTCATGGAATAGTGGACATAGACTCCATTCCTGGAGCCTGCGGCTGGTTGGGAGAGTTAAATAATAAACGAAGATGAAAGGGGCTACCTTTTGTGTGGTAATAAGTCTGCAAAGGACATAAAATAGCTTGTGTATAGCGATTGCAGAAGAGGGTGATGTGCCATTTTGGAGAATGTGGTCAGGAGAAAACCCTTTTTGAAGCTGGCCTGGGACTTGAGCTCGTATCAGCCAGAGGAGCAGCAAGTGCAAAGGCCTGAGGAGGGGCCAGACTTGCTGGAGGGGCACAGAGAAGGCAAGCTCGGTGAGGGGAAGGGTGAGGTTAGAGAGGTTGGCAGGGGCCGGGCCATGTGGGACCTTGTGGTCCATGGTTAGGAGATAGGAAGTGGCTTGCTGGGGTCAGGACTTGGGCTGTGTTAGCCTGGGACCAGTTGGTTCTCAGGGCCTGGATCTCTGCTCTGCTCCGCATTAGCCTCGGGGGCTACCCGCAGCTCTGGTCCCTGCAGGGCTGGTGGGGCCTCCCTCAGTTCCCCTCATGGACCTGCTGAGGGAGGTGCCGGGAAGTGTATGTTGACTCGAGTTGACCTGGTGCTGGGTTGTTTTCTTCCTGCTTCCTCTGCCAGCCCCTCTGGGTGACTTCTTCCCTGCAGGCCCTGTCTCTGCTGCAGAGGGGCTGGCACGCAGGTGGATGGCTGGTGGGCTGTGCTTTCCCCCGCCCCCACCCACCCCTGTTCTTTGGACATCTCTCACTTCTCCTTTTGGACTCTTGCTTTCTGGCCTGGCGCTCCTGTGTCCTTGAGCCCCCCTGCCCCGCTCCTGTTCCTGTGTTCTGAGGAATGGGGAATGGCTCCCCTGGGGCAGTGGGGCCCCAGAGCACCCACCGCGGTCTGTGTGTGAGATTAACCCCTTCAACAGCCACAGTCAGTCTTTAGAGTTCCTCAACATAAAAATGTATTTCTGATGCCAATTTGCTATTTACATTTTTAAAAAAATTATGGTAAGACATACATACTGTAAAATTTGCCGTGTTAATTGTTTTTAGGTATACAGTTGTGGTGTTTAATGACATTCTCACTGTTGTGCCACCATCCCCACCATCTACCTCCAGGACTTTTCTATAATCCTCAACTGAAACTCTGATCCCATCAGACAGGGAACACCACCCCCTTCCTCCTCCTGCAGCCCCCGGAAGCCACCATTCTGCTTTCTTTAACACTGTGGAATATTTGCCTGTCTCCTGTGAGCAGGGACATTAGCCCAGAATCTTTGCAGGCAGCAGTGCCCCCTCCCCCAGAGCCTAGTCACATTGTTTTGATTCATGTTTGTTTTTATGGTTTACCTGAGATGTATGGCAAATGGTATGGGCTTTCCATTTATACTACTGATAGAAGGTTTCCTCTCCAAGTACTTTTTCTTTAAAGAAGAATCAATTTAAAAGAAAAAAAAAATAAGGGAAAGATACAAGGGTGTACTTGGATGTGACTGGTCTGGGAGGGCAGCATACAGAAGGGGGGACCTGGAGGTGGGGAGGGATTGGCAGACATGCAGGTGTCCAGCTGGCTCCCCCACAGGCCACAGATGCACATCCAGAGGCTTCAGATATCACACAGGGGGTGTGTGGCAGTGGGAACCAGAATAGCAGAACCCATTTTTTTGCTAATCCCTTTCTATTACTCCCCACATAATCTAAAAACAAAAACCTTTTTGGTAAGAATGACCACTTCCTGTGCAATTTGGGAGCCAGAGATCAGGAACCAGTTAGTGGAAGAGCCACATTCAAAACCCGGTCAAAACCTACCCCAGAGCTGGGGGTGATTCTTGGGTACATGGGGAGCCATGCTGGCGCTTCTTAGCCATTGGTTGGTTTAATAAAACCAATGACACTTTTCAAAAGCAGTCTGAAAGATACAGGTGGGGTAATGATTCAGGAGGGGGTTGAGGCCATCTTCTGCTGGAATCTGGGAGCCCAGGCCCTCCCCATGGGCAGGCCTGATGGGGCCAGAGGCCTTTGGCCCTGTTTTGAAGAGTTGTGTGTTCAGCATAAGGGAGTAGGGCAGCGTCCAGAGCAGGAGTCCAGAACTAGGCTGGACTGAGCTGTTTTTCTGGGAATGTGACCTCGGGCTGGTGACTTAATGTCCATGTGGGGGTCTCCTGGGGTATCAAATGGTCTTTTGTTTTTAAGTAAGCTCCACACCCACCATGGAACCCAATGTGGGGCCCGAACTCATGACCACGAGATCAAGACCTGAGCTGAGATCAAGGCTCCCAAGCTCAACCGACTGAGCCACCACCCAGGCGCCCGTCAGATGGGGGTTTTAATAAGATGTTTGGAGCAAATGAAACATTTGTGGTGCATTTGGCTCAAGCCAAAACAGTTTAAATAAAACAAAGGAATGTTGCTTGGGCTCCTGGCACTGAATTCTGTCCTGCAGGGTTTCCCTGATTGTTAGCAGGACCTGGGTTTCTCAGTCCTCTTGTCTTGGCTCTGGCCAGGTACTCTCCTGGGGAAGCAAGATCACAGTTCCAGCCGTACAACCCCTAGAGGCAAGTCTAGTGGAGCAGAGGCCACATGGCCCTTTCTGGCTAACTCACCTGGGCACATGCTTGGGGCTGAAACCCTCTCTGGCCAGGTGAACACAGAGCCAACTGGCCAGGCCCCAGCCACCTGCCTTCTCGTGTCCAGAGAAGTGTGAAACTCTCTGGAGCCTTATGTGTCTAAGAGTAGAGGAGAGGCACCACTCACGGAAAAGCTGGGTGCTGTAAACTGAAAGATGTGGATGGAGGCTGGGCAGCCAAAATCCAACATAAGCCCCCTACGGGAGTGACATCCTCCTTGCCTTCTGTTCCATTTAGGGCATTTGGTAAAATTAGGTGTATAATCAAAAACCCTCTCATAAAGAAAATTCCAAGCCCAGATGGCCTGTCTGTAAATCCTATGAAACATTTAAGGAAGAAGTAGTACACATTTTTTATGAACTCTTCTGGGAAGGAGACAAAGAGTGATTATTTCCTAGGCCATTTTTATGAGGCCAGCATTCCACTGATTGCAGACCAGACGAAAACATTACAAGAAAAAGAAATCCGCAGGCCAAAGGTATAACATTCTTTCATAAAATAAGAGCAAATCAAATCCAGAAAAATCTAAAATAGAGTGATGAGTCGTCATGACCCACTGGGGTAAATCCCAGGAATGCAATGTTGGTTTAACTCTAGCAATCAGTGTAATTCACCATATCCATAGAATGAAGAATAAAAGCCATATAATTAGTTGTCTCCATAGGTGCAAAGCATTCAGTGCCCATTCATGATAAAAGTTTGTAGCAAACGAGGAATAGAAGAGAATCTATAGCATGACAAGGCATATATAGGACCTTGTACCAGAGTCTTGTGCTAGGGCCAGTGGGGGCAAGGAAGGAACAGGCCACAGACTCTGTCCTCACACTGTCTCTGAGGGAAGTTGGACAGGAAGAGGATCATTGCTGAGCCATTGGCTTGAGCCATATGGGCGTGTTGATCCTTTTGCCTTGAATGCTCTTCTTCCAGATGTTCAAAGAGCCAATGATGGCCTCTGCTTCAGACACATTTGAGGCTGTGTTCATACGTCACCCTCTTGGGGCACCTGGGTGGCTCAGTGCTTGAGCATCTGCCTTTGGCTTGGGGTGTGATCCCGGGGTCCTGGGATTGAGTCCCACATCGGGCTCCCCACAGGGAACTTGCTTCTCCCTTCACCTATGTCTCTGCCTCTCTGTCTGTGTCTCTCATGAATAAATAAATAAAATCATTAAAAAAAAGTCACCCTCTCTGTTAGCCCTCCTCTGACCATCCTCCTGAAAATCACAACCTTTCCTATCCCTGCTTTATGTTTGTTCACAGCCCTATTGTGTAAGATCCTATATTCGCTTATTTGTTTTTTTCTCACTGAGATGAAGGCTTCATGAAGGTGGGGACTAATGCAGATTTTGTACTTTGGTGTACTCCCCAGCACTTAGAACAGTACCTGAAATATGGCATGTGACCCAGTCAGTATGGATTTGGTGAATGAATGAATGAATGTGTGTATTAGGGACCCCATGGAGGACCAGTGGGGCTGTGGGCCTGAGAGGAGAGGTGTGAGGAGGCTTGGGGATGGGTCCATGGAAGAGCTGCCATTTACTGTGAGCCATGAAGGCAGTGCAGCCAGAGAGCGAAGAAGGGTGTGTGAAGTGGCAGGAACAGCAGCAGCAAAAGAATGAACGTGTGAGAGCTGGGGTAGGGTGGGGGGAGAGGCGGGCTTCCGAGTAGAGGTTAGACTCCAAGTCCAGTGGCTTGGGATCTTGCCAGCAGTGTGGCCTCAGGCCAGCAACCCTGTCTTGGACTTGAATCTCTGCTTGTGGTTCTGAAGATGTCTGCCTTTGTGGGTGGTGGGGCTCATGGTGAAGCTGCCGTGGGGGCCCTGACAGCAGGGACCAGGGTCAGCCTTCACTCAGGGAAGGGGATGGACAGTGTGAGGCATAAGTGATCATGGTATAGAAGGACCTGCATTGTCTACCTGACTGCCTTCATTCATTTTTAAGATTTCATTTTAAGTAACGTCTGTACCCAAATGAGTCTCAAACTTACAACCCCAAGATCATGTGCCGCATGTTCCACCAACCGAGCCAGCCAGGCATCCCTGTCTAACTTTCTTTAACAAGCAAAGTTCTTGTGGTCAGAACTGTACCAAAGATCTCTCATTTGGGAACCACCTTCTGTTTCTTGAACTTGTGAGCTTCCTATGTACAAGGCCCATGGTAAGAGTTTAATATTTTCTATGCCATCTAAGCCACCCCAATCCTTTGCAGCAGGAATGATGTTTATTCCATTGTGTAGATGAAACCGAGGCCCAGAGAGGTTGAATCATCTGCCAAAGGCCACACAGCTGGTGAGTGGCAGCACCGTGCCATCTTAGGGCCTTACCTGGTAGCAAGCAGACAGCCACGGGTGAGAGAACATCACCAAGTGCTGCTTACCACCCTGCACAGGGGCCCAGGGAGGCCACTGGAGCCTGTCCCGGGGGCCCTGGGGAGTGCTGGTGTGTGAGATGGTGGGACAGACCTGCTGGCCCCTGCCGAGACCTAGGGAGGAAGCAAGTGTGTGCCAGCTGAGGCACCACCAGTCCTTTGTGCGGAGTGGCAGTTAATTTAAACTGGGGAGCAGTGGAAAGATGTACAAGCCAGGACGTGTTTTCAGAGCTGTTTGTATCACTGTGCAAGGCTGCTCTGTCTTTGTTTTTCTGGAAACCTTGGGAAATGGTAGTGGATACAAGAGTACCAGAGAGGAGATGTGGCTGGCGTGGCGAGGCTCAGCCCCTCACTCTCCCTGGACCCCATGCCACCCATGCTGTCAAACTGCAGATGCTTTGTGCCCCTGTCAGAGTTGGGCCTTTTTTATGTACGACGATATTGGAATTTACTATTTCAACCAAATGTCTCTCTCTCTCTCTTTTTTTTTGATATTGATGTTGTCTTCAGTATTAACATCTATGAGCTCATGAGTTTAATATATTTATTTTTCCTTTTTTTTTTTAAAATTTTTATTTATTTATGATAGTCACAGAGAGAGAGAGAGAGAGAGGCAGAGACACAGGCGGAGGGAGAAGCTGGCTCCATGCACCGAGAGCCCGACGTGGGATTCGATCCCGGGTCTCCAGGATCGCGCCCTGGGCCAAAGGCAGGCGCCAAACCGCTGCACCACCCAGGGATCCCTATTTTTCCTAAAACAATTTAAAATGAAAGAATAATGATTGAAATACATAAAGAGTCCATTGAAGTCAGTTCATCTGTGTACCACTCCTCTCCAGTGTTGTGTGTGCCATACCCTGGGGAAGAGACTCATGAAGTGGGAGAAATATTGGACCTTTTGTTGCACAGACCTTGTTGTGATCCCTGGCCCTGCCACTTACAGCTGTGTGGCTTTGGGGAAATTGCTGGACCTCTCTAAGCCTCAGCTTCATTTTCCCAGATGGGCATGCTGGAGGATAAGTAATCTGATGGGTATCAGTTTTCAGCTCTGGGCATAACACATGGTGGACAATCCCCTTTGTGATCTTTTTCCATCTCCCTGTATTAGTAAGGATTTTCTAGAGAAACAGGACCAATAGTATATAATTTTATTATATTTAAAGAGATTTATTATAAGGAATTGGCCCATGTAATTTTGGAGGCTCACAAACCCCAAGATCTATAGGATGAGTTGGCAAAACTAGAGACCTAGGAGAGCCAATGATAAAACTCTCATCCAAAGGCTGCAGGCTGGAGACCCAGGAAAAGCTGATGTTTCAGTTTGAGTCTGAAGGCAATAAGCCAATGTCCCAATTCAAAGGCAGTCAGACAAGATAAATTCTTTTTTTTTTTTTTTTTGACAAGATAAATTCTTAATTGGAAGAGGATCAGCTCTTTTGGTCTATTCAGGCCTTCAACTGATTGGGTGAGGCCCACTGACATTAGGGCAATCTACTTAGTCTACTGGTTTAAATGTTAATCTCATCCAAAAATACCCTTGCAGAAACACCCAGAATAATGTTTACCCAAGTGACCTCTTGACCCAGTCAAGCTGACACATAAGATTATTGAACTCCCCCAGCACCTTTTTATATTATATTTTAAAGTTTTATTTATTTGGGTAATCGCTATAGCCAGCATGGGGCTTGAACTCATGACCCCAAGATCAAGAGTCACATGCTCTTCCAACTGAGCCAGCCAGGTGTCCCATACTTTTATTTTTTAATAAAAAAATAGTCCCCTGAGGTCTCAGCACTAGCCAGATGTGAGGTGCTCTTGCTCATCATTCCCTCTCTTATCTCCTCTGCCACTCCCTGCCTCTGTGTGCCTGGCTTGGTGTGATTAACTGTTGTATCTCGAGAATTACCCGTTCTCCCTCTCTGGAAAAGGTGATTCTTTTGCCAGATCCTGGAAGCAGAAATATGCCAGAATTGCATATGTGTAGCCAGGTCTTCATGCCCAACCCCGGATGGAGCCAGCCTACCCTCCTAGAGCATCTGTACGGTTTTTAAAGCCCACTTGGAGATCTGTGAGATGCAGAGAGAGCACTTCTGTGTATCCAGAAGGGGACTTGAACAGCAGAAGACAGCCAAATTTGGCCTTGGATCACATGTGTGCTGGCCCTGGCCCGCAGCATGGCCCATAACCAGTTCCCTCTTTCTGAGCCTCTGTTTACTTCCCTGTACAGTGAGGGCACAACAGCCATTCTCTAAGTTATGTTCACTGTTAGGGGGAAATATTTATATTTAGAAGTTGAATCATGAGAGTGACAGAGAGAGGCAGAGACACAGGCAGAGGGAGAAGCAGGCTCCCTGCAGGGAGCCCGACCTGGGACTGACTCGAAGGCAGATGCTCAACTGAGCCACTAGGTGCCCCTCTGTCCTGGTTGCTGCCCAGTGTTTTTACCCCCTTCCCCTGGCAGTCTCTGTTTGGGCTTCGAGTCCCAAGGGTGCCTGCCTGACACATTCCCAACAAACACTTTCGAATATGCTTTTTCACCTATATTCCATGTGAACCTCACTGTGACAGAGACACACAGTTACTGGATTCTGAGGTTCTTTTGTGCCTCTTAAAAGTACCAGCTGAAGCAGGCAGGCCTCAGGATGTCCCAGAAAATGTCAGATAACTGAAAAGAGCCCTTCTGCTGGTAACAGAAACACAACCCTAGGCTGTCGTAAACCCTCCTGTAGGGGGCTGGCACGAGCCATTCCAGAAGCTTCAGATGCAGCATCCTGGAGATCAGAGAAAATTTGTGGGCGACATGAGCGGGTAGGGGATGTGGCATGGTCTGTTCCAGGCCTGGCCGTCTGCCACATCTGCTGACGTTTCTCGGCACTTTAGTGTTTCTTTTGAGGTGCTTTCTGGCCCTCCCAGATGCCCTGTTAAGGAGTGTGGCTCCCATTGCCCCAGCTTAGCCGAGTTGAGCAGGTGCAGTGACTGAGGCTGAAGCCTGCTGCCAGCCTGTGCTGGAGCCTGTCTCCCCTGCGTGGGATCCCCCTGTCTCCTGGCTGGGATGCTAGGACAGCCTGCAGGCCTCAGGATGGGGTGGGCGCCTCCTTCCAGCTGGAGGTCCAGCATGCTGCTTTGTCTTATCTGGAGGCTGTTATCTGGAGACTTAGCACCCTTGGATCAGCCCTAAAGGTGAAGAGGGGAAACTTTCTCAAGAGGTGCTAAGAGCGCTCAGCACCTGCCAACTCCCAAGCCAGGCCTTGGCAGGGGTTAGAAGATAACCCTGGGACAGGAGGTGGATCGAGAGGAGTGTGTGCCTACCTGGCTCTCCACCTGCAGAGCAGTCCACAGAGCTGGCTGGCCTGGGCCTTTGCCAGTCTCCTCAAGTGGCGTTGAGTGCCTCAGTGTCGCTGGGCAGTGTGTTGGAATGAGGATGTCTGGGATGTGTTGGGTTACATCATAGGTATAATTAAAATTAATTCCTCTATTGCTTTAGTATGGCTTTTTTTTTTTTTTTAAGATTTATTCATTTGGGAGAGAGAGAAAAAAAAAAAAGCAGGCAGAGGGAGAGGGAGAAGCAGGCTCCCTGCTGGGCAGGAAACCAAAGTTGGGGCTCAATCCCAGGACCTTGAATTCATGACCTGAGCCAAAGGCAGATGCTTAACTGACTGAGCCACCCAGGCGCCCCTTAATAATGTCTTTTTAATAGGAACTTTTTAAAAAATAGGAATGAATCGGTGGAGCACAAGGTTTTCTAGGGCAGTGAAACCACTAAGTGTGGGTTACAGATGCTGGATACATGTCCTCATACAGACTGCAGCCCCGAGAATGAACTCCCACGTAAACTGTAGGCTCTGGGTGATGGTGATGTGTCAGTGTGGGTTCCCAGTTGTCACAGACGTACCCTCCCTTGAGGCATGTTGACAAGTGTGTGGGGGTTAGAGTATGGGAACTCTCCTTACTTAGCACTCAATTTTGTGTGAATCTCAAACTGCTCTAACCAAGTCTATTAAATTAATTTCACCTGTGAGTTTTGTTAAGGCGATTGTTAAGGCTAAATGTGATCTGCCAGCTTTCTCTCGGACAGGTTCATCTGGACTGAACCTCACCTGGCAGCACGCAGGCCTAGAGGGAGAGGTGGGGTGTTTCCAGCCAGACCTCCAGGCTGCCAGGGCCTTTAGGTGGCAGCCCTGCAAGGGTGGGGGGATGCGGGAGAGAGAATTCTTGATTCCTGGCCTAGCACCGTTCTTACCTGTATTGATTCATTACCCCGGGCTCCGTCTCAGATTAGCTCGCTGCTGTGAGGTAGCAGGAGAAGAGGTAGCTGTCCTTGTTTTAGTCTTGAGGAGACTGAGATTCAGAAAAGTGAGGAGGTGTTTTCAGCCCAGACTGGGAGCCCCCAGGTCTGGCCACCAAGGGGCCAGGGAGCAAGCAAGACATATACCACACTGTTTCTGAAGCATAGAAGTGGGATATGATGAATTGTCTTTTGAAATAAACTTTATTTTTGAGAGCAATTTCAGCCTTCACAGAAATTGAGCCAAAATCACAGAAATCCCATATTACAGAGCACCCCCTGTAACATCCTCCACTGTCAACATTTGTTAGAATCAGTGAACCTACATCGACACATCATTGGCCACCAAAGTCTTTAGCTTACATCGTGGCTCATACTTGGCATCCTATGTCCTGTGGGTTTGGACAAACGTACAATGACTTGTGTCATCATCATCATATCAAACAGCATAGTTTCATGCCCTAAAACATCCTCTGTGCTTGGCGTATTTACCCCCCCACCCCGTCTTTTTTTAATTAATTAATTTTTTGTTTTTGTCTTTTTTAAATTTTAAATTGTGGAATAATTTTATTTTACTTTTATTTTTTTAAAAAGATTTTATTTATTCATGAGAGACACAGAGAGAGAGAAAGGCAGAGTGTACACAGGCAGAGGGAGAAGCAGGCTCCATGCAGGGAGCCTGATGCGGGACTCGATCCCAAGTCTCCAGGATTACACCCTGGGCTGAAGGCGACACGCTAAACTGCTGAGCCACCCAGGCTGCCCTGGAATAATTTTAGATTTATAGAAATGTTGCAAAGATAATATAGAGATTCCTTATACCCTTTACCCAGCTTCCCTGAAGTTCATGTGTCCCACAACCAGGAACGTTCATCAAGATGAAGAAATGAACACCAGTGAATAGTCACCAATGTCTAGACTATTTGCATGTCACAGTTTTCCCATGGAGGTTCTTCTTCTGTTCCTGGATGGGGTCCACATTGTGGGTTTTTTGTCCTGCCTTGTTAGCCTCTTCTCATCCGTGTGAGTTTTCTAATTTTCTTATTTCCACACTCGGTTCCACGTGTTTTATATATGTGTGTTTGTGTGGTTTAACAGTCTTTGAAAACTATCTTATTTTTAAAAATTTTTTAAAAAGATTTTATTTATTTGTTCATGAGAGACAGAGGCAGAGACACAGGCAGAGGGAGAAGTAGGCTCCCTGCGAGGAGCCCAATGTGGGACTGGATCCCAGGACCTGGGGATCACAACCTGGGCCAAAGGTAGACACTCAACCACTGAGCCACCCAGGTGCCCCTGAAAACTATCTAGAGGGGCGCCTGAGTGGCTCAGTCGGTTAAGCATCTGCCGTTGACTCAGATCATGATCTTGAGGTCCTGGGATGGAGCCCCACATCAGGCTCCCTGCTCAGTGGGGAGACTGCTTCTCCTTCTACCCCTGCCTCTCCCCTCTGCTGTGCTCTCTCTCTCTCAAATAAATAAAATCTTTAAAAAGAAGAAACAAAACTATCTTTGAGTCCCAGAGCTGCCACCAGCTAAATGAAGTGTGTTTCTAGCATGGTGTGAGGCGCATTGTCACAGGCACCTCCTCTCACTTTCTTACCTGTGTGTGTGTCCCTGCCCACTTTGTCTTTCCTTAGTCTCTGACATGCTGTTTTCTCAGAAGAAAACCCTCTGCAAGGGGACTGCAGTGCACTTCCTCAGGGGCTTGGGGCTCCTTCCTTAACACAGTGGGTGAGGTTTCTGTTCTGAGTACTTTGAGTGGAGGTGTGGGGATGCTCGCATGGCACCAACACCACAGACACATGCCGAGCATCTCCAGGCACCCCACCAGCAGCTCGGCATGCGTCTGTGGTGTTGGTGCCATGCGAGCATCCTCAGGTGTGTGAGGAGGTGCTGCTGTGCCTACCTGGCCCTGGAGAGACACCCAACCCGTGACATGCCAGCAGACGTGGAGATGTCTCTTTGGCTACATTTCACACCATTGCTTTTTAATACCAGGCATTTTTTTTTCTTATGAGTTTCTTTCTGAATATCCCAGATCGATGGTGTTCCAGTGAATTTAATTAAGCAAAGGGCAGGGAAGGAAGCTAAGACTGGAAGAGCCTGCTGTGATCAGGGTGCTGAGTGCAAGCCCTGGGAATGAGTGTTGGACACTCTGCATGGGGGGCCCTCCTTCCCTAGGTCCTGGATTATACTGCCAACTCCCTGAGGGCAACACCTTGTTTTCTCCTCTGTAGAGTGTGCAGCGGACTGGATCGTGCACCTGCTTAAGATCCCCCAGGGGCTTGTCATTGCTTTTGGAACAGATCCAAGCTCTTTGCTTCTGGCCTCTAGTGCCTCCCTGATCTCCGTTCCTGCCATCTCCTTTAAGGATTTTTTTATTGAGATGTACTTGGCATATCACATTGTACTAGTTTAAGGTGTACAACATAATGAGTTGATACATGTGTATATTGCAAAATGATCACAGTAAGTCTAGTTACCACCCATCACATACATAGTTACAGTAAGTTAAAGTAAGTTAAAGGTAAGTTTATCCCTTTTGATCCCCTTCTCCCATTTCCTCCCCACTCCGCCCCACCTCTGGCGACCACCAATCTGTTCTCTGCACCTATGGGTTTGGTTGCTTTTAGAGTTCACATATAAGTAAGCTCATATAGTATTTGTCTTTCTCTCTGACTTGTTTCACTGAGCATAACACCCTGAGGGCCCATCCGTGTTGCCACAAAAGGCAGGATTTCCTCTTTTGTGGCTGAGTAATATTCCAGTGTGATTGTGTGTGTGTGTGTATGTGTGTGTTCCACATTTTCTTTATGCATTTGACAATTGATGGACACTTAGGTTGTTTCCATGTCTTGGTTATCGTGAAGAGTGCTGCAATAAACTTGGGAGTGCAGATATCTCTTCAAGTTAGTGATTTCATTTCCTCAGGATATATTCTCAGAAGTGGAATTGATGGATCATATGGTAGCTCTATTTTTAATTTTTTTGGAGGAACCTCCATACTGTTTTCCAGAGTGGCTGCACCAGCTTGCATTCCCACTAATAGTGCTGGCGGGCTCCCCTTTTCCCACCTCCTTGCCAGCACTTGTTATCTCTTATCTTTTTGATAATAGCCATTCTAACAGGTGTGAGGTAATGATCTCACATTGTAGTTTTGACTTACATTTCCCTGATGATTAGACTCCAAATTTTGAACAATTCTCAAGAAAAGCCATTAGCAGGTCAGGGTGTTGGTTAAGAGCACAGGCTCTGGCCAGTACCTCCCATCTCCTTGACCTCAGCCACTGCCCAGCTCCCTGACCTGAGTCTCAGGCCTCAGATCACACTAGCCCTCCTGTTCTTGAAGCGCTCCTGGCTGTTCCACATCAGGGCCTTGCCTGAAACACCAGATCTTTGTGTGGTATTCACTGAGGGGTCTCCCCCAGAGGCTCCCCTGAGCTTTCTGTCTGCAGAGAACTACAATGACACATGCTCATTCAGTACTTTCTGTGAACTATCTGCTCTGCCCATAGCCACTCATTCCCATCCCGCCTCAACTCGGAAACTGTTGTTAGCCTTTGTCATAGGTGAGAAACCATGGCACCAACCTTGGCTCACTCCCCCAGCCATGCTATCCCCTTCATCCTGTTGTTGTCAAGCCCTGTCTCCCAATAGAAAGTCGCCTTATAGATGTTACTGGTCTCTCTCCCCATCTTCTCTGTAATGTCAGCTCTGTGCACATCAGGATTTTATGATCGCAATTGTTATCCTTAAAGTTGATGATGTCCAGGTTTTATAAGACCTGTTTAGAGCTGTCTGGGTACCTGTTATGTGCCAGGCTCGCCCAGAGGTCAGCAGGGATACACAGCGGTTCCTCCTAACCAGACACCATAGGCAGTTTTCCCACCGATAGAGAGTTATTTCTAGTTGCATAGATTAGTCTTGTAAGGTGACCATCTACTGATCATGGAGATTGTTCCCATGTGTTAGGTGTCCTGTTTAATTTGTTCGGCAGAGACGTGTGTAGAGGTCCCATGCACTCAGGTGATCATTCTCCTATTTGGAGGGGCATCAGCCAGGCCCCATGTCTTCCCGGATGTGAAGATCCTGGATGCTGCCCACCTTTGTTCTCCGTTTAAGTCTGGGATGTAGCTCCAGATGGGGAATTGCACCTTTGGCTTCTGGGCCCCGCTATGCCTCTTGGGGGAGCTTCAGAGAGTCAGTTCTTACCTTCTTGTTGCAGGTCATCTACCCGGCCAGAGGTGGCCAGTATAGAGCCACTGGGAGCGGATGAAGGACAGTGCTCCCAAAAGGCAGTGGTGCAGGCACGCCTGTCTCAGCCTGCCCGCCTGACCAGCATCATCTTCGCCGAGGACATCAGTAAGAGCTTTGAGTGCCCTGTGGGAACCCCTGGCAGGGACAAGAGATGGGAATCACCCCACTGAGACCTGGGCCACGTAGCCCGCCCTTGGCAGTGCTTTCTCTTTCTCTTGTTGGGGCAAAGGATGCTCAGGCAGGAGGGGAGGCCAAGCAAGCAGCACCAGCTCTAGTCCCTCCCAACAGCACTGTGTCCTGTTTTCCCTCTCGTGGAGGCTGGCTTTCATTTCTTTCTTTCTTTTTTTTTTTTTTTATAAAGATTGTATTCATTTCTTCATGAGAGACACAGAGAGAGAGAGGCAGAGACATAGGCAGAGGGAGAAGCAGGCTTCCCATGGGGACCCTGATGTGGGACTCAATCCTGGGACCCCAGGATCACGACCTGAGCCAAAGGCAGATGCTCAACCACTGAGCCACCCAGGCATCCCCTGACTTTAATTTATAAATAATTATTTGTTACCCAGATAACTCCTCTGTGGGTAGAGTCAAAGTGAAGAAAATTGTTGCAATTCTTTTACTACCCCATATTTAACTTAACATCCTATGGTTGTAAAATGCTTAGAAGACAATTAATGTCATTTCCTGTCATGTTTTCTTCCACTTAACATGATATGAAAAGTTCTTATTTTTATTAGAGTCGTTTTTAATGGCTGAATAATATTCCTCATAGGGGGGTTGTCCTGTAAGAATCCCCTTCTATTGGACTTTAGATTGTTTTCAGATGTTTGTTCCAGCATATATAGAAAAGTAAATATGTTTGTACAGAGAACAATTTTGGATTCTTTGAAGCTATTTTCTGCCAAGGATAGATTCCCAGTTTTACATATGAATATTTTTTATGGCTTTTGATGTAGTGCTTTCAAACAAGGTACCATTAACAGTACACAGGTTTTCATATGGTGCCTGGAGAATGGTCACAATGATTTTGTGTCACATGCCATTATTTTTAACTGGAGAATTCTCCAGGTAATGCCATTTATGTATCTTATTTATGGAGCAAGTAAAAAGCTCTGTGCTTGCTCACACAACTCTTTTATTCTATAGTACAGTTGATAGTCTTGTGTGAAAACACCAGTGCAAAGCAAACAAACTCTGGGTGCAGTTCCTAATTTTAGCGTAGGGACAAGCATTCAGAACAGCGTTATCTTTCTGGATTCTAACTCATCACAATGTATCCTGGCCATTTAACTTAATGGTCACACCCCATCAAAACCAGATTTTCTCTGAGGAGTTTTCTCATACACAGCCTAAAATGCTGGTGCTCACCTTGCAAAAGTGCAAGAGGGGTGATGAAAATGCCTCCGAGCCCTTACTCCGTACAGGTCCGTGCTGACTTTGAGAAGGCCTGCGTGCTGGTCAGCAGCTTGGCTTCTGAGGATCACCCGGCTCCATTTCATGGTCGTGGTTTTGTTGGTTGCTCTCATCTTTGCCAAAGTGCAAGAGTACCTGAGCTATGAGACCCTGGAGTGGGGTCGGGGTGCCGCCTTCTGTGCCAACCCCTCTATTCCCGTCCCTCCAGCCACGGGCCAGGTCCTGCGCTGTGATGCCATCGTTGACCTCATCCACGGCATTCAGATTGTCTCCACTACCCGTGAACTCTACCTGGAGGACTCTCCCCTGGAGCTGAAGATCCAGGCTCTGGACTCTGAAGGTGAGGACGTGCCCCTGACAGTCTGCTTCTCTGTCCCTCCACGTCTGGCCCTGCTGTTCCCCTATGGAGGGCTGTTCCAGCCAGGATGGCAGGGTTAGTGCTGGGGAGACGCTGAAGAGGTCAGGACCACTCTGAGTAGCCCCCAGGCCTTGGGAGGTGGCACCCCTTGGCCTCTGCAGCAGGGCCTGTGAGATGAGAGATTCGGCATCCCTAGAGGCAGATTCCATGCCTGTGCACGGGATTGTGCTGGGTAAAGGCATACCTTTGGGAAGCTGACATCCAATGTCTTGGCAGCAATGAGAAGCTGGGAGAGGCTCACTGAATCACCACTCTGGAAACAGTGGGCGCCTTCTCCTTGCCTGGCTTTGAGGGCTGGGGTTGGCTCCCTGGTCCAGACTGCAGGGCACACATGCGAATGTGTGTGCACGCTGGGACACATCTGTGTGCTGTCCCTTGCACCATCTTTCACTTTACTTCACTGGATCCAATATTGGATTGTTCTGGGGTTCTTAGAAGATCTGTTCTTGGGCTGTCTTGGTTGCAGCCTAACCTCTTGGGAAGCTGAGCAAAGGGAAATTTGTAGGCTAAGATTCCTATGGGAGAAAGTCAGGCAATAGACACCTTTCAAGTGAGGGATCTCACAAAACTTAAGCCCAGTCCTTGCCTTACCTTGTCTTTGAAATCTTCCCTGACCTCTCCAGCTCCCTCTGCTTAAAAATAAAGTTCTCTAGATCAGAATTTCCCAGCTTGCTAGTATCCACACTTGGGGCTGGATAATTATTTGTGGTAGGGTCTGTCTAGGATGTTATAGGATGTTCAGCAACCTCCCTGGCCTTTACCTATGAAAGGTAGTAGAACTCCCCAAGTTTTGAGGACCAAAAGTATCTCCAGCCTTTGCCAGATGTCCCCTGGGGACAAAAAAATCCCTGTTCTAGAGCATCTTTCAGGTCTCTCCTTCCTGTCTATTCATTTATCAGATAAGCTGCCTCACTTTTCTGAACTATTTTCTGGTCTATGAAATTGAGATAGTGGTGCTTATCGGGGGCAGGGGGGCTGCAAGGATTTGGTGAGAAGTGTGTAAAGGGCTTAGAGCTGGGCAGCCCGTAGTAGGTCTCAGCGAGCCAGGTGACACCTGAGCAGTTCTACCTGCTGGGCATCCTGCCAGGTGCTGGGAAGGAAGGGCTGGCTTCTGTCTCAGTAGCTCAGGCCATGAGGGGCCCACATGCATCTCAGTAAGTGCTGCTTGTCATCAAATCCGATGTGAGGCAACCTCAGGGAGGGTTGGCAGTTGAGTGTGGGGGACAGAGGTCAAGACAGCTTCTTAGGGACATGCTGTTTGACCAAGTCATGAGGAGTATGGTGTTTGACCACCTCAGAAGGCCATTTTATTCTGGAGGAGACTAAACTTGAAGCAGGTGCCATGGTGGGGGATGCAGGATGTAAAGGATCTTGCATGTCAGACATGGGGGTTTGCACTGGTCTGAAAGCAGAGGGAGCCGGGGAAAGGGTTTGTGCAGTGAGGTGATAGGAGCAGGGTTCTGTGGGAATTACTCAATGATCTTAGGAACAAATGACCAAGCTTGAGGCCACGCTGAGGCCAGGCACTCCTCTGAGCACTTTGCATGTTCTAACCTCATTTCATATCCAGATGATGAATCCGAGGCACAGAGTATGAACACACGTGTATGCAGGGAGAAGACATGTAGTTAGTGTGTAGCAGAACCAGAGTCTAAGCTCCAGCCTGGCCCCTAAGTCCACTCTCTTGGCCAGTGCTCTGCAGACTTTTCCTGTGAAGGGCCATATAGCATATGGCCACACTGTCTCTGGTCTCCCGCTGTTGCTCCAAAGCAATCATAGAGGATGCATAGTGACTGTGTTCTAATAAAAATTAATTTACAGAAACTAGCAGTGTGATGTGGTTTGCCAAGCCCTGCTCTTGACCGCTCTGTTTTATTTCCTGTCTTATGTTACTTTTAAAAAAAGATTTGTTTATTTTTGAGATTCATATACCATGAAATTCATCCACTTAAAGTGTACAGTTCAGTGGTTTTTGATATATTCACAAAGTTGTACAACCATCACCACTAGGTAATTTTAGAACATTTTCATCACTGCAGGAAAGAAACTCAGTACCCTTGAGCAGTTAGTTCCCATTCTTTCCTCTCTCCAGCCCCTGGCAGCTGCTGCTTTTAGTGTATATAGATTTGTCTATTGTGGACATTTTATATAAATAGAATCATACAACGTATGGTCTTTTGAGTCTGGTTTCTTTCACTTAGCATAATGTTTTCAAGGTTCATTCATATTGTACTGAGTATTTCCTTCCTTTTTATGGCTGAATAATATCCCATTGTATGGATAGAGCACATTTGTTTATCCATTCATTTGTTGATGGACATTTAGGTTGCTTCTACCTTTTGACTGTTGTGAATAATGCTGCTTTGAATTTTCATGTGCAAGTCTTTGTGAAGACAAAGCTTTTCATTTCTCTTGGGCGCATACCCAGGAGTAGAATTACTGGGTCACAGAGTAACTCTATGTTGCCCTAAAAGTAATGGCCAGGACAGTCCAGTTTTCTGGAGCTTTTGCCACGCCCTGCTGTGCTTGGCTTCTGAGATCTCACAGGTGGGATGGGGTGGGACCTGGGGCCTGTCAGACTCTAAATGCCTTGCCCTTTGCACTGTAGAAAGAGCTTTTCTAGATTTCAGATGTTCTTATTTGGGTTGCCGGGCAGACAGGGAATATAGATGAAGACTGTGGGGAGGGGGACAACAGAGCATGGTGGGGAATGTGGCAAATCTGAGACCATGATCCTTTCAAGAAGGCTAAGCAGAGGAACTGGGGCCCAGGAGGCTGGATCAGTAGACTTTTCAATAAGCTTGGAAGCTGGATATATATATATATTGCATTTCTTAATTTGAAACGATGGGAAATAACCCAAAAATGTAAAAGCAGCGTTGTGTAGGTAAAAGCAAAGCCACGGCTCCTCAGAGATCTGGTTTTAGGCCTACTGGTTTCTATCTCCCACCCTGTTGTAGGGCATCTACACGGAACCAGACCTTGTACTTACACTAAGAAGGTCTTTGCGGAGTGTTAGGACCCCCTCTGAGTCCTATCTCCAAAATCATCGCCCAGTCATTGGTTAGGCTCTGCTTGTCCTGACATCTGGTCAGAACGCTCACGGACAGCAAGCTGAACTTCAGAGCTAAGGCCAGCTTGGGTGGCTTGCCATCTCCTCTACACTGGGACCCTGGGAATCTCGGCATCCAGGCAAAGAGACAAGATGCTGCTCTTCATCCCCAGCTTCTTTCTCTGCAGAGGGAGAGTAAGGAGGAATAAATGACTCCAGTCTCGCCTAGACTGTAAAGTACTTGTAGATGTGAGGGGTGGTGGTGTCACATGCTACCCTGGGCCTGTCATGAGCAGTCAAAGGCTGGAGGTGCAGTGGGAAGAACACGAGTGCTCACCTAGGACTTGGGTTCACATCCCAGGTGAGCCCTTCATGGTCATGTGACCCTGACCCTGTAGGCCTCAGTTGTTCTTTCCTGAAATGGAGGCATGACACCTGCTTTGCAGAGGGGTGGTACTGACTGTGTTTTCCCCTTCTCCTGGACCCCAGTTAACTCTGCTGCATTTCTGCCCCCCCCCCCATCTGCTCTTACAGGGAACACATTCAGCACCCTGGCTGGGCTGGTCTTTGACTGGACAATTGTGAAGGACACGGAGGCCAATGGGTTCTCAGACTCCCACAATGCCCTGCGGTAAGAGGCGCCTCACCTTTGCAGGAAAGCAGGAAGGGGTCTGTCCGTTGGCTCCTTGTAGGCTGGGGTCTTTTATCATCATCATCAACCTCAGCAAAGATGCCCAGGGCAGTTCCTAGGATGCTGGCCAGCATTCCCCATGACTGATGAAGGAAGAGTACTTTGGCTCACAAGGCTGTGTGGGAGTCTTGCCGCTTCTGCAGCCCACTGGTGGGCCGTGGGAAGTTGTCAAGGAGGCTGGCATGTCTGGCTGTGAAAGAGAAAATTTGCCCCAGATAACGGAAGCTGCACAGGGTGCAGGAAAGGGTTGCATATGGCCTCAGAGGGCAGTGAGAGGGGAGATAGGTTGTGGCTAGGAAGACATTCCAGCAGTGACAGCCCTTCCCAGGAGCAGGAGGCTATGTTCCCCAGCACTGGAGGATGCAGGTGGATTCCTTACAAGATGGGCTCGGTAGGCATCTTGACTCACTCAATCCCTCCAACAGCTGTATGGACTCCCATACCCCCATTGTTGCCATCTTTCAGACATAGAAATGAAAGTTTAAGCCATTTGTCAGGTGGGTAAGTGGTAGAGCTAGAATTTGGACTCAGATCTACATAAATATTCACTATCCAATATGATAATCACTAACCCAACCTTGGCTATTTAAATGAGATAAAATGAAAAATCCACGTCCTCAGATGTACTATGTTTCAAGTGTTTGTTAGCTATGTGGCTAGTGATTACTGCACATTGGCCAGAGCAAATGTGGACCAGAAAATCCTGTTGGCCAGTGCTGTGCAGACCCAAGGTCTGGGCTTGTATCCCCTGCTATTGCATATTGTATGCTGCATTGTCTCATGCCTTATTAATAAAATTTTAGAGTTTCTTGGGGATCCCTGGGTGGCTCTGCGGTTCAGTGCCTGCCTTTGGCCCAGGGCGTGATCCTGGAGTCCCGGGATTGAGTCCTGCGTCAGGCTTCCGGCATGGAGCCTGCTTCTCCTTCCGCCTGTGTCTCTGCCTCTCTCTCTCTCTCTATGTCTATCATGAACAAATAAATAAAATCTTTAAAAAAATAAATAAATAAAAAAGAAAGTCTCTTCTAAGGTGGGTCACTTAGATGGCTCAGTGGTTGAGCATCTGCCTTTGGCTCAGGTGATTCCGGGGTCCTAGGATTGAGTCCCACATCAGGCTTCCCCACAGGGAGCCTGCTTCTCCCTCTGCCTGTGTCTCTTCCTCTCTCTCCCTGTTTCTCATGAATAAATAAATAATCTTTATTTAAATTTATTTATTTTAAATCTTAAAAAAAAAGAATAAAGTCTCTTCTAAAGGAAGTCAGTTTTTTTAGTATTCCCTTACAGTCTTTATAAAATTTTATTTTATTTTCAGTATAATTAACATATACTATTATATTATAAAACTTGAAACTATTATATTAGTTTTAATATTTATTAATAATTAATATTTATTTAATAATTATTGAAACTATTATATTAGTTTCAAGTGTACAGTGTGGTGATTCAACAGGTATGTACATCACCTGGTGCTCATCACAACAAGGACCCTCCTTCATCTTCATTACCTATTTCCCCCATCCCCCCTCCCACCATCTTCCGTCTAGTACCCACAAGTTCTCTATAGTTAAGAGTCTCTTTCTTGGTTTGTCTCTGTCTCTCTCCTTTCTTTTTCCTTTGCTTGTTTATTTTGTTTCTTAAATCCCACATGTGAGTGAAATCATATGGTATTTGTCTTTCTCTGATGGACTTATTTCATATAGGATTATACTCTGTAGCTCCAGAGGAAGAGTTAATTTTGAAAAAAAAAATTCACAGCTATTTTCAGCCTACAGAAAAGTTGCAAGTGTAGTACAAAAAGTGGTGTCCCTCCCTGAACCATCGAGAGCCGACCTGATGTCCCTAATTATATTAGTGTACGTTTACTATCAGTAACAACATTTTCCAGCATAGCCACCATGTCATCAAAATTAGAAGATTAACACTGATGCCTACTGTCATTAGCATTCATTCAGGCCTTGCCAACCTACCCGAATTTTATCCTTCATATGAAGCAAAAAATCCAGCCAGAGTCACTTGCCGTATGTTGTCCTGTCCCTTAATCTCTATCAGCCTGGGACAGTTTTTTGTCTTTTTTTGGGGGGGGACCTCGATACTTATGAAGATTATATAGTCCAGTTATTTTGTAGAATGTCTCTCATTTTGGGATTATCCAATACTCCCTCCTGATTAGCCTCAGAGCTTTGCATTTTTGGCAGGAATATCACAGAGTTGAGCTTCTGTGTTCTCCTGATTGCATCTTATCATGATTTTGTGGGTCTATCTCTGATGATCTTCACTGTCATCACTTGCATTAGGTGGTGTCTGCTGGGGTGCCCCCACTGTGAAGTCACTGTCTTACCACTTTCTAATTAGCAAGTATTTTGTGGGGAATTAAGAGTCTGGTCTTTTATCTACACCTTTAAAAGTCCAGCTCGGGACTTTGGGGAACATCTCAGCTCAGCTCATGACTATTCTCATGGCAGACATTCTCATGCCCTGACACTGCGAGCTGGGTTGCCCTTTTGGGTCAGAGGTCTTTGGGGGGATGGGACCCTCAACCTTTGTCTGCCGAATGAGCTCTAGAATTTCTGGCATCTCATAAAGCCAGGAACATGGGCTGCGCAGTCAGAGACTTGGATTCCCATCCTGGCTGGGTTGCTTCCTGCCTGTTGGCTTTAGTCAAGAACGCAGCCCATCGGGGCATCAGCTTCCTCCTCTATCAGAAGGAGGGGATTATTGTGCCTACCTCTGAGGGCGGCTGTGTGGGTTAGCATGGTGACCAGTATTCAGAGCCCATCTCTGGGCCTGATGCACACTAGATATTCAGAAAATGCTGGTTCCCTGCCCCATTCTGTGCTGCCAGGTGTGTTTCCTGTCACAACAGCCCCCTGAGCTTCCAGGCACTCTGTACATGAGCTGAATGTTAACCAAAAATCTAAGGTGCTAAGGCATGTTGCAACCAGAGTGTCCTGGATTTTCATTAAATCCAGGATGTGACAACACCTAGTAAAACCGGGCAAGGAAATAAATCACAGCATAGTACAGCACCCGGCAGGTCTTGGGGAGAATGAAAGCGTGTCCAGTGGACTGCTCTTGTTCAAGTGGAGAGGCGGGCTAACTTATAAATCACAGGCTGCAAAAGAGACTATGGAAAGGGTCCCTCAAGCCAGCCCTGCTTCCTGCCGACCCTCCCCGGGGTCACCACATCCTGACTTCTCTTCCACCTGGGGCTTCTCCCCATGGCCTAACCCCAGGGGTGAGAAGATGGGTGTGATCCCCTCTTCCTGACACTTCAGAGGGAGGGTCATTGAGAATCATTTCCCAGTGGCAGGAACTGGCCCAGAGGTGTGGGTAGAATGTAGCAGGGAGCCCTGGGAGCCTGGTGGGCATTGCTGGCACCACCCCAGCTGGGTCCATGGTCTTGGGCCTGCTTCTTAGTTTCCCTGGGCCTCACCTGTCACATCTATGAGAGTGAAGCATTTTGACTAAACAGGTGGTCCTAATATTTCAGTGTTTACCATAATCACATGCAGATTTTGAGGAAAGGCACAGTGCCAGTCTCATGCAGACTAAGGCCTGGGCCAGAGGCCAAGAATCTGCATTTTTCATGAAGAGGTTGGCAATTCTGATGTAGGAAGAAGTTTCAGGGACACATTTCTGAGCAGCACTGGGTAGGGCACCACCACTTATTTCAGCGTCTGGCCCCTACTAGGAGGTGCCAGTAGACAGTGAATCTGTTAGGGTCTTTGCTTCCCCAATCAGGTCTGATGACACTTTCCTTTTCCAGAATTCTCACATTCTTGGAGTCTACATACATCCCTCCTTCCTACATCTCAGAGATGGAGAAGGTGGCCAAGCAGGGGGACACCATCCTGGTGTCTGGGATGAAGACTGGGAGCTCCAAGCTCAAGGCACGCATCCAGGAGGCCGTCTACAAGGTGGGACCCTTGGGCCCGGGAAGTGCTGGGCTTCCTGGGGGTGGCACCAGGCTGCCTGTTCCCACTCACGCCTGTGCACACATTTAGGAGTGGAAATGAGTTGCTCTACTGTGAAAGTTTCACTGTTCATGAAATGGGAACTTCAAGGTGTGATTCCATATTTCTATTTGTTGGGTTTGGTGTGTGGGGACCACAGCTTTTGAGAGAGGTAGTTGGAGGCCAGAGTACACCACCTCCAGAGTCACAAAGCAGTTGATGCGTTGTCACTTTTGAGGGAGTTCTAGGAGCAATGGGATGTTTATTAACTAGCTGATTTTCAGCAAATACTCTCCTGTCCCAGTGTAGGGATGCATCCAAGCATCTGGGGCTCTGAAAACACTGGGGATTTCCTGGTGTCCTCCACACTGTCTCTGAGCCCCATTTCGAGCCCTGAGATTGGTGGTCCTAGCTGTACAGGGCTCAAGCTCCTTACCTCGCTGTACCCCAAATCACCCTGGCCTCACTAGCACCTGCATGTTGTGGGCACACATCTGCCCTGCCCCTGCCTCCTTTGAACTACAACCGTGAGATCTTCCTTTTGTTCGCCTGGTTCCTAGAGCTCATGCAGGAACAGTGCAGCACTCCATCTGCCCATTGAATTTCTAAAGTGACAGATGAGAGAACTCCTCCTGATTCATTCTTTAGTGGTTTAGCTAGTAGGCCGGGGGTCCTGGAGGCTTTTAGAAGTGCGGGACATGCCATATTACAGGGGTTAGTCCTGCAGTTAGTGTTTGGAGATCATTTGCCTCTTTTTATTCTGGGCCCCCGAGCCCAGCCCGTCTACCTCTGTCCTGCCTGTTACCTGTGTGCTTCCCTGTCTGCCGTGCTGGGCCACAGAGCTGGGCCCCAGGGCTGCTTTTTTTTCTCTTTGGATGAGTCAAAGACATATTTAACTTACTAGTAAGTGAGGAAACCTTTAAGACATTACAGCTGCAGCAGAGGAGAACCCCAAGAATTTAGGAATTCTTGAAGCAGAACTGGTCAATATCCACAGGACAACAATTGACTGCACCTCCACCTGAGATGGTGTATTTGCATTTCTGTGGATGAGAATCATTTCCTTTGCCAAGTTTTCTCCAATTTGAAGAGTTGCCAGGTGGGAGCCCAGGTAGACTCTGGTAACCCGAGGGGTGCGCTGGACTCCAGACTGGTGGTCTTTCTCCCATTTCAAGTCTCCCATGTCTTTTCTTGATGAGGAGGTCACGGCATTGGGGGGTGGCCAGGGGGTTGCTGAGCACTCATCAAGGACATATATCTCTCCCCTTCTCAGGTTTGCCCTGGCCTTTGGGCTTTTGTGGGTGGCACCCCCGAGCCCCTGGTGGCCATAGTATCCATGGATACCACTCCTCACTTTTCCAGTGGTTTAACTATTATGATTGTATGTTGAGCTGTAATGTGCATAATTTAAAGTGATGTGCTCCATAGGGTTTGGCAGTAGCCACTAAACATGTGCCTAGTATATGCACAGGATTCCCCTGGGGCTTTGGGGGTCTGAAGGTATGGGGCTATGAGCATTGCCTTGTTTTTTTCACCCCTAACGTCTCTGTTCCCACATAACAATCCTGAGAAGTTCTAGATTCTTTTTCTTGACCACACTACTCGCTGTTCCCCAACCCCATCTCACTGTTTTTCAAGACCTGAGCTGAGATCAAGAGTCAGATGCTTAACTGACTGCACCACCCAAGCACAATACTCCCCCCTCACTTTTTCTATCCTCCTCTTTCTTCCAAGCATGTGCGCCCTGCGGAGGTCAGGCTGCTGATTTTGGAGAACATCCTTCTGAACCCAGCTTACGACGTTTACCTGATGATGGGAACCTCCATTCGCTACAAGGTGCAGAAGATCAGGCAAGGGAAGATTACAGGTGGGTCATGAACTCAGCATGGTAATCATGGCAGAGGCTCCCCTTTTTATGGTAAAATACACATAATAAAGTTTACCATTTTAACCATTTTTAAGTGCACAGTTCAGTGGCATCAAGTGTACTCACGTTGTGGTGCAATCATCGCCACCTTGGCTATCTGGAGCTTTGTCATCTTCCCAGAATTGAAACTGTTTCCATGGATCACTTGCTCCCCAGCCCCTGGCAGCTACCATCCTACCTTCTGTCTCTATGGATTTGACTTCTGTAGGGATCTCAAAGAAGAGGAATCCACCATATTTATCATTCTGTGACTGGCTGATTTCACTTACCCATAATGCCCTCAAGGCTCATCCTTGTTGTAGTATGTGTCAGAATTTCCTTCCTTTTTAAGGATGAATAGTATTCCACTATGTATATTAATGTTTTGTGACCAGAACACAAGATATCAAGGGTCTCAGGTATAGGAGTATCACCTGTCCAAGGGCTTTGACATGTGTTCAGGCAGGTGCCGCCCCCAGGTTGGACGGTCACTCTGTCTGTGATGCAGAGTGTTGTTTAAGAAGCATATACAGGCTTCAGTATCCAAGAAACTCGGGTTTTGTTGTATAGATGGGGCCCTGAAGGACACCGTGTCTCCTGAGAGCAGTGGATCTGATCAGAAGTTACAGTGTGGCAGAGGACTCTGCCCCTCAGGCCATGGAAGCTGAGAATGGGCCCCTTCTGGGTAGGAAGCAGGGCAGGGCCTCTTGGTCAGAGATCTGAGAGCTGTGCCCCAACCAGGGAAGGCAGTCACCATGGTAAGGGTGGGTGATTTAACGGAGAGGTCTTGAGAGCTCACCCTGAATTAGTTCAGGTGTCATAGTCCAGAGGAATGACACATCTCAAGGGACCCAGAAAACTTTGGGTTGAGTCACTGACCCTCCATAGAAGTTAAAGAGTAGAACACACAAAAGATGCCCCAGGGCCAGAAATAGGAATGCTCCCTTTTATCAGTAGGGAAACGAGATAGAAAGTTTGTTCAAAAATGATACACAGCAAAGGTCTACCATGGACAAGTCATACGGATGGAAACTCTGTCCATTTGTTTTAGATGGATTGGGCTCGTTTTCTTTTAATTGAGATATAATTCACATCACTGTTGTTTTAAACAAGGTGACTAAGCAGGGAAGTCAGGAGGGCCTTACAGGGATGTGAATTTCAGCTGCTGTCTCACATGGCATCCCTCTTTGGCTCAGAATTCTAGGTGAGAGGCCAGCCACCTGGACTTATTAGCATGCAGATCATTGTAACCCCAAATGTATTCTCTTTCTTTTTTTCTTTTTTAAGTTTTCTTTCCTTAAACATGTGATTTTCTTCTTTTCTTCCATATCTTTATTTCCTTTCTGGCTGCCTCCCTTTATTGGGTGGCTTTCTTCTTTCTTTCTTTCTTTCTTTCTTTCTTTCTTTCTTTCTTTCTTTCTTTCTTTTTTCTTTTCTTTCTTTCTCTTTCTTTCTTTTTAAAGATTTTGTTTATTCGTGAGAGACAGAGAGAGGCAGAGACATAGGCAGAGGGAGAAGCAGGCTCCCCTCAGTGAGTCTGATGCAGAACTGGATCCTTGGGACCATGGGATCACGCCCTGAGCCAAAGGCAGATGCTTAGCCACTGAGCCACCTACGTGCCCCAGGTGGCTTGCTTTCTTCCAAGCCCATTTATTGAGCACCTACTTGGTGCCATAGTCTGCTGGGTGCTGCATATGCTGCCTGGGTTCCTAGAGCACACAGCCCAGTAGCCAATCTGGTGATTACTCTGCAAACTTCTTACAGGTGGGAGCAGGTGAGGGAGAGAGGGGCCCTTGGAACTTTTAACAGGGGTATGTGTGTTCTTAATGCAGGGCAGCGTTTCCAGGGTAGGGGCAGGGCACAGATCTCCCCGCTCAGTTCTCAATCCCGTTCGTGTTTGTACTGTTTGCAGATATAGCTGGCATAGGAACCAAATTATCAGGCAGTACAAAGTGTGGGAAGGCCATGCTGATTGAGGAAATTGGTGTCTGAAAGAACTTGACAAGTGGAACGGTGGAAGTGGCAGAGAGAAAATGCACAGGGGCAGGGAGAAACACCTGTATAGGCTGGTGTCGGTGACCCAGGTATCAAAGGGTCTTGGAACCCAGCACACCCTTGAGCCATGGCTGCCCAGAACTAGCTCACGTGGGCTGTGTGAGCAGGGGCTAGAGCCAGAGGCAGGGGAGTGAGCTCCTCATCCTCCTTTACTCAGATCCACCTCTCCAGGAGCTCCATGGTCATCCCTGGAGCCTACCTGGAGTGGGTTAGGGGCATTAGAAGCACATCTGAAGGGTCAGCCAGGGTTGGGAGGGTCACAGAGCCTGTCTCCTGGAGGCATGTGGGCCTCCTGGCTTACGGAAGGGTAGCCTTGGGGATGGCCCTTTATCCTCTGCAGATGGCAGATGGGCTGTTCTGGTGCCCCAAGAACAGCCTTCCTATTTTTACAGATAGACAGTGACCCTTAGCATCTGCAAAGCCTTCGGTATTCAGTTCCTCTTACAAGTAGTGAGTTCTGCATTATAAGAGGTATTTCAGGAGTCCAACGCCCCCCCCCCTTATTTTCATTGTCTTAGGATTTTGTAATTATCTTGTGCAAGATCTTTTGAGAATCGTATATTCATTTCCCAAAATGGCCTATTCATTTGGAGAACTTTAAATAAGGGAGGAAGCTAGTATTTCATGAAGCAGTATAAAGTACTACTTTATTGAGCAATGGCATTATTTTATTATGGCATGGATCTTCCATGCACTGCTGCCATATTATGAACACAGCCCAGGTCGGCTGGGCTTCCACCATGTAGAGGACAAGGAGATGGTCTGTGTATACACTAGGGATTCTCAGTTCCAGCGTGCACTGGAATCACCCAGAGGGCCTGTTCAAACCCAGAGCACTGGGCCCAGAGTTAGGTTCAGCAGCTCTGGGGTGGGCCCAGTCATTTGTAGTTGGCATGTGTTGCTGATGGTCCAGGGCCCACACTTTGAGAACCTGCTGCTCCAGGGCAAATTTTTGGGGACTTACTACAACACACAAAAGACACCCTAACACAGGAAGTGGACCGGTTGCCTCCCTTTTTGAGTTCCCATCAGAATTCTTGGGAATTCTGAAATTCCTCCTGGCCCTTGTGCTGGATGCCTCCTGTGGCAGGTCCTGAGCTGGGACCAGAGAGGAATGGTGAGGAGGGGTGCTGTCTGTGCCTCTTGGTGTTCTCTCTTCTTTCTCTTGCTGGGGTGCAGGGACATGGCCACCACACCTGCAGGCTCTGTGAGCAGGTGGCTTGGTAGGAAATTTGACAGACCAGGAAGGGTCATGTAACAGTGCATCTGAAACTAATGATGCATTGTATGTTGGTTTGTTGAATTTAAATTAAAAAATAATAAAGAGGGACACCTGGGTGGCTCAGCGGCTGAGCATCTGCTTTTGGTCCAGGATGTGATCTTGGGGTCCTGGGATCGAGTCCTACATTGGGCTCCTCTGCCTGGGTCTCTGCCTCTCTGTGTGTCTCTCATGAATAAATAAATAAAACCTTTAAAAGAAAAAAGTAATAAACAACAGTACTCCTGCTCTCTTTGGCTTGAATCCCAGCTCTGCCACTCCCCACTATAGGACCTCCAACGGACTTCTTGTCCCAGTTTCCACAGCACCACCATCTTGAAGGCGTGGGCATCAGCAGTACCCGTTTCAAGGGTGGTTGTAGGATAGAATGAGGGTGATGTGCACATAAAACACCAGTCACAGTCTTGCCACGTCTTAATTTTGTGGTCAGCAATAGCCATTTATATCAAAAGCATCCGTGATCATTACCCCTAGGGTGTAGAAGATTGACGCAGAAGTGGTGGGTTTTGTAGGACCCATTATTTCCTGGGGAAATCGTTTTTCATGCTGGCCCAGATTGAGTGACTTCAACATGACACAGCAGAGAAACATTGATGGATGGTGAGGATAGCAACAGAGAAAATTCTTTGCAAATCCTAGACTGAGCTCCCCAAACCCGGTTGGGAAGCCATGGATTGGTACTCTTTTGGAACCCCCCAGAGGCTTTATGGCTCCCGTGAGCCCCATCCTGGGCCCCTTAGTGCAGCAGCAGAATTCATTGAACTCCTGTATTCTGCAGGTAGTCTGCAATTGGCGTCAGAGGCTGTGCTTAATTAAAAAAAAAAAAAAAAGTAGTTTATGGCAATCACTAAAAAAACTGATTGCTTCTGAAAATTCATGGAGAGTGTCAGTTTTGTCCACAGGCATGGAGAATATGTTAAATTTTAAAGTGTTGAGAAAATTGTAACACTGTATGTTAACTATACTGGAATTTTTAAAAAGTGTTGAAACTTAGCAAGAAAAAAAAAAAAAAGAAAAATCAAGCAGTAGTACTCATAGCTGGGTCCAGGGATTTGGAGTGGGACAGGCATACTGGTTTCTAATGTTTCCTCTCTTTGCCCTTGTCTCCCCAACTTTGTGCCTCTTTGGTTCTGGGCGGCTAGAGCTGTCAATGCCTTCCGAGCAGTATGAGCTCCAGCTTCAGAACAGCATCACGGGCCCTGAGGGAGATGCGGGCCGGCCCGTGGCTGTGTTGGACCAGGACACGTCGATGGTCACCGCAGTGCAGCTGGGACAGAGCAGCCTGGTTCTCAGCCACAGGAGTATCCTTTGCCCCTGGCCGATCTGCAAGTACATATGGGTGTCCTGTGCAGGAGATCTGCTGTTTGGAAGTCATTTTTTTCTTCCTGAAAGCTTGGCGAGGCTAAAAATAACCCTGTTTTCCCTCAAGGTCTGAAAATCAGAAAGAACCAAAATAGCAACATGGCTGTATGGAATCACTTACCTCTGTGGAGAGGCTCTGGGATGGGAAGTGGTGGCAAGAGCAGAGCTTCACTCCTCTCTCCTCACTCCTCGCCTCCAGAACCTTCTCTGGCATGACCATCCTCATCTGAGGGGCCTGGCCAAGGCTCTTTTCCCTGTGGGTTGTCTGTCCTAGACTTATTCGTGCGATTTCCAGTGTCCCTTGGAGAGATCCTCCTCTGCTAGTGTAGGAAGAGTGGCGTGGCCTCTGATTCTGGAACTCGGCTTCATTGTACTTGGCCTCAGGCAAGGGGGTTTTCATCCTCTCTCCTACACCTGTGATGTCTTGATGGTAATCAAGCCATCCATACCAAGCTGAATGCTGCCAGCTGGTCTGTTTTCCTTCTGTTTTGTTCCTTAAGTGAGAATTCAGGTATCCGCATGCAGGGTGCTTCCAGGTTACCCAACAGCACCATCTACGTGGTTGAACCTGGATACCTGGGTGAGTTTGGTCATCATGTGTCCTCCTGGATGTTATTTATAGGAGTTAAAATTATCTTAAGACTGTTAAAACGATTTACAGGAGGAGTTAAACAAAATGAATAGAGGCAACAGCTCCCCAGAAAATGCTTCACACTGGCCTGCTCGGCCAGTTCTCGCCAGGGCTGCTCCCCAGTCCTTCCTGCATGATGTGCAGAAAAAGCAGAGGGCAGGCCAGGGTCAGGGTGGGGGGACAGCTCCAGAGGGGGAGAACGAGACACTCATCGAAGTCTCAGTGGAGAGGAAGGGGAGGCCGTCGACCAAGAGAGGAGGGGAAGAGTCTGAAGTCATGGAGGACCCATGTGGGCAGAGCCAGGGCTCAAGAGCTGCTGGAACTGATGCTGCTTGGGAGATACCCAGGACATACATGTCGCCCCAGGTCATAGAGGCCATGCTCCCTTTGAGTTTCCTTATGAGTTGACTCACCTGTTGAGTGTACTGAATTGGTTCGGGCAAGAGAACATTTGACCGAGATGCAGCAAAGTCCCTTAAGTCCTCTTGTTAGCTGCCAGGTGAGCTTGCTGTTTGGGGCAGACCTGAGTTGACAATGTAGCAACACCAGGCAGGGTAGCCCTGTGGGCCTTAGGAGCTTCATTTATTCAGAAAGACTTTCTTGCTACCTTTTCTTCTGTCTGGCCTAGGCTGGGCCCTGGGATTCTGGAGGAAGGAAGCTTAGGTCCTCGTGCTTGGTTTTGCCAGGAGAGAGCAGGGTAAACAGATGGTGATGGGACAGTGGTAAAGGTGAGTGCAGAAGAAGGGCTTCTGGGAGATGATATTTGAGGCAGGTGTTTCACTGAAGCTGCTCCTTTGTAGGTAGGTCAGCCTGGCAGAGGTAACAGCTTGGCAAGGCTGTGGTGAGAAAGCACATGGCCTCATGGGGCTCAGCGAGCACCTGGTGCGGCATTGTGTGGGAGCACAGCCAGAGGCTGAGGAGGGAGGGCCACACACACGGGTAGAATGCTCAGTGCCAAGACCTACTGTGGACTCAGAGCATTAGTGACTATAGATTCAGCGTGTAGACCTACTGTGGATTCAGAGGGTAGACTCACTGGATTCAGATGTAGATGCACTGTGGATTCAGATAGAGACTTACTGGATTTGGAGCACAGACTCCCTGGATTTGGAGCACAAACTCATTGTGGATTCAGAGTGTAGACCCACTGTGGTTTCAGATATAGATTCACTGTGGACTTAGAGTGTAGACTCTGCACTGTGGACTCAGACGGTAGACCCATTGTGGACTCAGCAGAGACTCACTGTGCATTCTGAGTGCAGACCTATTGTGGATTCAGTTCATACAACTACTGTGGATTCAGAGTCTAGACCTCTAGACCTTCAGTGGACAGGTTCAAGTCTGAATGAGCCCTTGAGTGGTCAATGTGGGATATGCTCAGGGTGGTGCTGGAGAAGCCGAGAGCTCACCTCAGGTTCTGCGGGCTCAGGGCTGATGGTGGGCAGTAGATCTCACCGTGATGAGCAGCTGTCCTTTCTCCTTGGAGGAGTGCAGGCGAGCAGCGGTGGAGTCCTACAGGTGTGCCTGCTACCATTCTCTTCCTCAGCGGTATGCCCCTGTGGCCTAAGAGGTCAGGCTTTGTTGCTTGCCTGTTTTGTAGGGTTCACAGTCCACCCTGGTGACAGGTGGGTGCTGGAGACGGGCCGCCTGTACGAAATCACCATTGAGGTGCTTGACAAGTCCGGCAACAAGGTCTACCTGTCAGACGTGAGTGCCTGCCTTGGGTTCTGGTGGGGTGTCAGTGTGGAATTTATCTCCTGGAGCAGCCCCCAAAGCTGTGGGGCCCCCATGCAGGCAAGCCAAGTCACTCATTCCTGGTGGTGCTGCAGGGTCCCTGGGAGACAGCACTGTGACATCCCTGGGGCCTCTCAAGACTTTGTGAACCTGTGAGTCTGCACCCCCAGCCCTACCCCTGCAGGGCCAGAGTGGGGAGAGGGGGCCGCAGGCAGCACTGTTCAAGGAGGCAGTGATGGGGGAGCAGCACCCACCAGCTGCCTTCCTGCTCCCTTGTCATTAGCCTGAGGTTTCATGGTGCTGAGAATCCATCTCTTCCTGCTCTACGGAGGATCAGGACCCTTCCTGGCCTTTCCCTGCAGGGCCATGAATACCTAGAACTCTGTCCGGAAGTCCCAGATGACCTAGGCCAATCCTAGTTAGCTCTCTGGCTCTAGAAAGGAACGGCAGACGTTGGCAGAGGGAGGGGAGTCTCAGCATGTTTTGACCCTTCATGAGAGGTTTCCAGGATCATCAGTTTGAACATCTGGAACCTTACTAGTGGCATTGAGGTTTTAGAAGGAGGTAAAGGTCCCGTTGGGCAGCATAGCAGGTCATTGCTTTCCTTATGTTTTTGAACAGAGACTAATTGATCACCATTTTGGGGGAGCGGGGAAGCTCTCACAGATACTGATGACCTTTTCTTGTGTTTGGTGCTTTCCTCG
Source organism: Vulpes lagopus (assembly GCF_018345385.1). Taxonomy (NCBI): domain Eukaryota; kingdom Metazoa; phylum Chordata; class Mammalia; order Carnivora; family Canidae; genus Vulpes; species Vulpes lagopus. Next base: position 54,550,116 of record NC_054830.1, read on the forward strand.
TTGGGCTCTCAGGGTCTGAGAATGCCAACGACAATAGGCTTTGGGTTCCCGTCAGCACCACATGGGTGATCACAGCAGGAGCGCTAGGTCATCAGGCCGTGCAGGGAGGAGACAAAGGCCAGAGTGGTCAGAGTTCAGTTCTAGGGCTTTGGCTAACTCGTCTACTGGTTTTGGAAGCCTCTGCCTGGCTGCTCTTTGTGGGTCACGTTGCTCCTTTCCTGCATTCTGACTTCCTGACTCATCCCAGAAACACCTCTCTCTCCCATCTTGCGTCTCTTCCAGAATATTCGCATTGAAACCGTGCTGCCTCCTGAGTTCTTTGAGGTGCTCGCTTCTTCCCAGAATGGGTCATACCATCATGTCAGGGCAACAAAGAAGGGCCAGACAGCTATCGAGGCAGCCTTCACCTCTGTGGTGGACCAGGCAAGTTGGCAGCTCGCTCTCTCTGCCCCCCGTGCCCTTCCAGGCTGAACATGAGCTCCGGAGAGTCGGGGGCCCCAAGTTCAGCCTGGCCCGCTGCTCTCATGGGCACTGTGGGGGTTGCCTCCCATCTGGGCTCACAGGGTGGGCCGGACATCTGGGTGTCTGGTGGCAAGACTTTGGGCTTTCCTTGTCTCCTGTGTTCACATGGCATGCCCCTCTTCCTTTACCCTTTGGCAGCCTCTGTAAAGGTGAGCCTGCCCTCCTGGAATTGGGGCAGAAACCCTGTTGGGGAGACAGTGTTGGGCCAATGTGTCTAGCTGTGTGGCTTTTAGGAACCATGAGCATCCCTTTGGCTGTTTTAGCTACTAGGGTCCTTCAGAGTCTTTTCACTTTCCCGCTTTATTTAAAAGACCAGTTCTAGGTGTGAGCAGTTTTTAACTGATAGGAGCATTGGCATGGGCGTTCTCATCTTCCCACCCTGCACAAAACCTGTCCCGGACCTGTAGGGGGCAGCAGAAAGAATGGCCTGCGGGTCAGGCAGCAGTTCCTACCAATCACTTCAGCTCTGGGGGCTTTGGGCAAGTGGCTGTAGGGCCCCATGCCTCAGTTGCCCCAGCTGTGAAGTGGGATACCCACATCACCCCATCTGGGGTGCTGTGAGGTTGAAGTCAAGCAGCATTTACTTGAGTGACTATTACAGAGCCATGGAACGCTGTCTCCATGGAGACTGAGAAGGCTGCAGGGTATTTAGCATCTTCCTTCCTGCTCCCCGACAATCACAGAATCTCTCTGTGATCTGATCTCCAGGGAGGGGCGGGGGGCCTGCTTGACTGGGAAAACTTCTGATGACCTGGTTGTCATGGTGACATGCAGCACCCTCACCCCCTTGTAGGACGGAGGGGTCCACACATTACAGGTACCTGTGTGGAACCAGCAGGAGGTAGAAATTCACATCCCCATAACCCTCTATCCGAGCATTTTGACGTTTCCGTGGCAACCAAAGACCGGCGCCTATCAGTACACGATAAAGGTAACTGTGACACCCCACATCTGGGTACATTCCTTTGGGTGTTTCCATGGGTTTGGGGCTTTTCACCTGCTCTGTTCCTTTTAATATTACTTTCTAGTGATTGGAGAGAATTTAAAATTGGAGTTTTATGCTTTTTATACTTTCTGGGGTTTGTATCACAGCATTATATTTTGGTAATTGAAAAAAAAAAACCCTGAAAAACAGAAAAAGAAAGCATAATAAAGAAAACCTAGAACAGATTTAACTTTTGCCTTCATTTTTTTTTTTTTTTGTAAAAAAAAAAAAAAAAAGTGGTTTCCTAAAAGCAGTAGAACTACCCCTGGAGGAAAAAAATGTGAGATTTGAGGGAAGAATATCTCTAGCTCTGTCTCCAATATTCCCCTTGCCCACCTGGCCGTGGTTGGCAGGGGCTGACTCCCATGGGGGCTTGAGCCCCTGTGGCCAATCATGTCCCCATCAGTCCCCACTGCCTCCCTGGCAGTGATGACTGTCACGGGACCAGCTGCCTGTTCACTTAGGTGTGTCCCCTCTCTTGGGATCTGGGGTGGTAGCCCTGGCTTGGGGAAGCCGCTGGACTGTCTCTGCTTCATGGTGGATGACTAGGGGCGGCAGGGGTGCATGCCAGGAGGGAGCTTCTTGCGCCTGGGTGTGTGGCCCACTCCAGTGTAGGTTCTCCCAGGTCTGGGGCCACTGCCGGGGTCACGTGCATATGTGTGTGTCAGCCACAAGGCCCCCAGAATCTGGGGAACAGAAACAAGGCAGGGTGGAGAGAATGAGGTGGGGAGGGGGCCTCCAACCAGATGTAAGCCTGATAGCCATGGTCTTCCGTGGGGTCTGCCCATGCGAGCCAGAGAGTGAGTGTGAATGTGTGATGGAAAGAGACGGCCAGAGAGACCAGGCAGGTGGGCTGACACGATGGTTTTCCTCTCCAGGCCCACGGTGGGAGTGGGAACTTCAGCTGGTCTTCGTCGAGCTACGTGGTTGCCACAGTCACTGTCAAGGGTATGATGACCACAGGCAGTGACACTGGACTCAGTGTGATCCAGGCACATGACGTGCAGAACCCACTGCACTTCGGGGAGATGAAGGTGAGGTCTCGGCCCCGGAGGCTCAGGATGGTGGTCTCTAGCCGCCTACTCTCATCTAGCCCTCAGGCTTAAGCACTTCGGCCCTCAGTCTTGTATTTGGTGTTGGTGGTGGGCAGGAGTGTGGGGGTCAGGCCCTAGCCCTGCCCTTGAGGAGTGCACGTCACAGCCAAGAATGGGACCAGAAGGGCCAGGGTCAGCATAGTTGGAATTTACTGGAAGGAGGGTCAGGGAACACAGAACACATGAGATCCTCAAAAGAGTCATTCTAGAAAACTCAGACCTGAAAGGTATGAATCTCCACATCGGAAGGGCCACTGAATGTTGGTGAATTCACAGTGAAAGGGAGACCCCAGACTCTGTGAGGCCTGACTCTGACTCCTTTCCTTTCCCTGTACTGGGTTCCCTTCATCTTTCCCTGTACTGGGTTCCCTTCATCTGGCTCTTGACCCCAGGTGATGCGGGACTGACTCACTAAGCACAGGCCTGGGGTGGAGTGGTCACCTGTGGCTGAGCCTCTGCCAGCCTACCTCGGCCTCCTGACTTCCTGACCCTGACCTCAGCCTGCCTCTGCTACTTCATTTAGGGCAGAAGTCAAAGTGCCATGTGCAGTGCGTCCAGTCCCGACCTGCTCTTATATTGTTTGGGACATGGAGGGACAGGTTATTCTAGTCTTTTTTTTTTTTTTAAAGATTTTATTTATTTATTCATGAGAAACAGAAAGACAAGAGAAGTAAAGAGACCAGCAGAAGGAGAAGCAGGCTCCATGCAGGGAGGCTGATGTGGGACTTGATCCCAGGTCTCCAGGATCATGCCCTGGGCCGAAGGCAGCGCTAAACCACTGAGCCACCCGGGCTGCCCTATTCTAGTCTTTTTATTTGGATCTGCATAGACACACACACACACACACACACACACACACACACACACATACACACACATGCACACCCCTGTCTAAAGATTGATCTCATTCTCATGTAAAAGAGTCATGAATGAGACCCTGTAGCTATAGCATAACTGTCAAATATGTGGACTGTGACCACCTTGCTCCCCCTCAAGCTTCTTTATCTCGTTAAATGCGCTACCTCTCACCCAGCTGCTCAGCCAGAAGTCTGAGGACTGTTCCTTGAGAGACAGTGTGTGTAACAGTTAGAGCTTGGTTTCTGGAGCCAGGCTGCCCAGTCCAGACCCCACTGTGCTTGGGCAAGTCCCTTCACCTCCTGTGCTAGGTTCTTCATCATGTAGAGATTATGTAGTAGAATCTGCTTAACAAATAGGCTGAGGGGATTGAATTTAGAAATGTTTTTAGAACAGAACCTGGAGGGCAGCCCAGGTGGCTCAGCAGTTTAGTGCCGCCTTCAGCCCAGGGCATGATCCTGGAGACCCGGGATCGAGTCCCACATCAGGCTCCCTGTGTGGAGCCTGTTTCTCCTTCTGCCTCTCACTCTCTCTCTGTATGTCTCTCATGAATAAATAGATAGAATCTTTAAAAAAAAAAAAAAAAAAAGAACAGAATCTGGAGTGTGGAAAGTTTTATTTTATAGAAGTGTTAGCTGTAGGTGATGACGCCTCTCATGCTGTCCTGTGGCCTTTATATTCCTCCAGCATGCTGAGCTGGCACATGCCTCAGGACCTTTGCACAGACTGTCTCCTCTTCCCACAACACTTCTTCCCCATGCTTCTGTCTGGCTGCCTCTGACATGCCTCTCCGGTCAGAGCTCCTACCTCACCTTATCAGAGGGGCCTTCCCTGACAGCTCTGTCACTGAAATCTTTCCTGTCTCCAGCACACATATTCCCCAGGCTCAGTCTCCTCACTGATGTGTCCTCAGTGCCTAGTGCACGGCATCTCTTAGTAAATACTGCTGCGGGCCCTTCGTCACCTGTGGAGCCTGATGACCCCAGTCCATGTCCTTGCCCTCTAGGTATATGTGATTGAGCCCAGCAGCATGGAGTTTGCCCCGTGCCAGGTGGAGGCACGTGTGGGCCAGACCTTGGAGCTGCCCCTGAGGATCAATGGCCTCATCCCTGGCGGGGCCAACGAAGTGGTCACCCTGAGTGACTGCTCCCATTTTGACTTGGCGATTGAGGTGGAGAACCAGGGTGTGTTCCAGCCGCTCCCAGGTAAGCCAGCATTGATGAGCGGGTGCCAGATGGTGGGTCAGGCCAGACCACCTATGTTCTCAATGTGGGCTGCCCTAGATTTCCTAAATGGAGGTCTTGAGCAGCGGTGGAGCAGGGGTGGGGTTTGGAGTGGGGGGGTCACAGCCTAAAGAATGGTATCTGTCCCCTTGTCCACCATTAGCAATGGTCTGGTCTGTCTGGCTCTTGTGCACCATGTGACCTGTCCCTGGGCCTTCAGAGCCTCAGGCTCCACATCTCTAAAATGAGCATCATCCTAAATAGAATTGCATGTCCTAGTGCCCACAACAGCGTCCAGAATGTAGTAGATGCTCAGAATACCTTGTCGATAGGGATCTTGGCTAGTGACAGGATCCTGACACCTTGGTGGCATGCAAGGTCTGACCCCCTGAGCAGTCGAAGCCATGCACACTGATCTTTCCTCTCTGGCATGCCCATCAGGGTTTCAGCGGTGGTATCGGTGGTGATGATGGCAGTTAGTTCAAGGAACATCACCTTGCCAGGCGTGGAGTGAGCACTTGGTGTGCGTGACTCCTCAGACTTCTGGCAGTGGGAGGCGGAGCTGTGGTTGGGCCATGTATTATGTGAAGAGACTGGGGCTGCCTAGCTGCCCAAGGTCACACAGGGGCACGGGTGGGATGGGATAGACCCGGGTGGGTCTGACACTGTGAAACCTTTGTTCCCTGAGAAATGGTGCCTCCCAGGAGAGTCAGCCAGGGGCAGCAGGGGGATTCCTCTGTGGACCAAGAAGACCCAAGGACTGACCATCTGTTGAGGGAGGAGTAAGGTTTGGGCAGGTGGGCAGGGTTTCTGTGGTCAGGGCCCAGAGGTGGGCATATCCGTAGGACATGGGCACTTATAGTGGCCCTGGGAAGGGAACCTTTTGAATCATGAATCATGAAGGGCTTGGACTTCAGAGTCTAGGCAGTGGGGAGACACTGTTGTTTGTTGAGCAGAGACTTTGAGAAGCTCAACTGGCAGAGGTATTTGTAGGATCATCTACAATGCCAAGCAGCTTCACATGCACCTGCTATAGCTGTAGTTACCTGTGGAGCTGTGTGAACCCGCAGCCACACAGAAGAAGGAGGAAGTGTCTCTGAAAGCAAACCACATTCTTCCTTTCTTGGAGGGTGCTGCTGTGCTCTCTCTGACCATCCAGGAAGAACAGCTTTATGGAAATTTAAGTGTCCTCAGTGAAGCAGCCATTTAGGATGGAGGACAACATCAGCATTGAGGGAGAGAGAGAGACCTGCTGATGTCAAGACAGGAGCCTGCTCCCTGTGTGTCACCCCTGACAAGTGTCTGAGGGATGAGTCTGCAGGCTGTGGCCCCAGGCACTGGGTCAGCACCCGGGAGGTTCTGGGAGTGAGGACAACATTGGGAGTTCTACAGCTATGGGTCTGAGCGTCACTTCTTCCACATACTGGCTGTGTGATGGTGGACAAGCTGCCCAATGTCTCTGAGCCTCCACTTCTCTGTGGATAAAATGGGGATCCTAGCTCCTCACTTGCTGTGAGAGTTACAAACGAATGTCCCTCAGCCCAGTGCGGAAGCATTTTTCAAGGAGTTTGGTTCTGAATGGCGGCCAAGACCAAAACCCTGTGGCATCAAAATTTCCCTTAGGAAGCCCCTGAAATGTCCCTCAGTGTAGACTTGGGGTGGCTTTGTGAAGCCTCTGTGGAGGGTCCAGGTCATCTGAGAGGTATGTGTCTTACAACCTGTAGCCTAGTCTGGGCAGAGAGATGCTGGTGTCATGGAAACCATGTGGGAGTAGAGACCAGATTGAGTGACATCTATCTGGGGCGTAGGAGGCTTAGAGGTGATCCCCACATGAGGTTTCCTTTTCTGTCTGTCTCAGTTTCATGCCCAGGTAGGGAGGATGTGTGTTGTGACCCAGGTCACGGTTCTTAGGAAGGGGCAGCCCCAGGTCCCTAGCACCATCTGGGTCAGTTTGGAACCCCACCTTCTTCCCATTGGAGTTGGCTGCTGGGACCTCATTTCCTCCTTGTCCTCCTTGAAGGCGCCCTGAAAGCCCTGTGACTGTAGGCACTGCCTCTGCTGGAGCCTCAGGGCTTTGGGCTTGGCTAGAATCAGCACCCAGGGTAGCCACACCTTGGCTCTTGCTCTGCCCTGGCCCCTTCTGGAGCCTCGGCCAGTTTTCAGCAACCTAGTCACTGAGCATCTAATAAGCGCCATGCTCTGGGGGTTCTTGCTAACCATGAGAGGCATGGTGTTGCCCTAAGGGGCCATATAGCCCTGCAAGACCCATGATTCCATGGGCAGTGTGGTGCCTGGGACAGGGTGTACCTGTGGGTGAGTGTAGGTCCCAGGAGTTCTGTCCTCAGCAGAAACGTACAGAAGATGGGTGCCTAAACCAGTGTGGGGACGTCTGGGAAGATAGAGGAAATGTGAGTTGAACCTGAAGGATGAGAGAGAAGAGACCAGGAGTGTTCTGAGGAGTGGGAAGAGTATATGAAGAGCCAGAGACCACAGAGGGAGTGGCATGCTCCACTCCACAGTGCGAGTGGCCTCTCATTGCCACGGCTGAGGTCACAGGATGGGGTGGGAGGCAGAGGGCATCACGCCCAGGAGGCTCCTCGGCTGTGCGTCAGAACCTTCCTCCGAGCCACGCAGAGGACCTGGCATCCTGTCTCATCATTCAAGGCCGTGTCCAGAAAAGCATTTGCTCAGACTCTGAGCCCACCTGGAAGTCAGCACGGTCCTCAGACCTAGCATTTCCATATTTGCTGTGTGTAGTTATGGCCACAAATAGGCCCATTTGGCAGACTTGCAGTTTTCCAGAGCTGATGGGCTCTGTGCGTGGGCCCTATAGCCCACCCTTTCCGCGGTGTAGGGATTTCTGCCTAGGGCACAGCACGCCCTGCTCCTTGATCGCCCCAGCCTGGAAATAACCCCACAGCACGCCCTGCTCCTTGATCGCCCCAGCCTGGAAATAACCCCAGTGCTTTTCAGCTGGTGAATGGATGAGCAAACCATGGAACATCCTTGCAATGGAATACTCAGCAGTAAAGAGGAACCAGCTATTGATCATGCCATACCATAGATGAATTCCAAAAACATGTTGCGTGAAACCAGCCAGATGCAAAGAGCCCACTTCATTGATGTGCATTGTGAGGCAGACCAATTTACATGGAGAGAGACTGGTCATGGATGTGGAGTTTCATTTTAGGAGATGAGATGTTCTCAAATTAGTGCTGATAGCTACAGAACTCTAGGTTAAAAGCCACTGAACTGTATGTGCCCTCTAAATGGGTGAACCTGTGGTTTGTGAGTTATAGTTCAATAAAACTATTATTTAAAAAAAAAAAACAAAATTAAACTATGGTGAAAAAAATCAGAATGCCATAGTGGTTGCTTCTAGGGAAAGGATGAGCAGGGATGGCCTGAGGAGGAACAGGAGGGAACCATGGGGGCAGGTCATGTCCTGCATCTGGGTAGAGGTTTGGGTTTCACGGGTGGATGTGTTTGTGTGAACTCATGGTGTGGTCTGTTTAAGATTTATGTCTCTCACTCTGTAAATTTGACCTTAAGAAAACAAGAACCGAAAAAAAGAAAAAAAAACAAGAACCGTGAGGAAATACTGAACTGCAGATAATTATGTGTGTCTAAAGCATTTAGAATGAAGTGTGCTGATGCCTGCAACTTGCTTTTAAATGCATTAAAAAATAAGATCAGCTGATGGATGGGTAGGGGGATGGATTGATACACAGTAAGAGAAATAGAGCGAAATGTTCATTGTAGAATCTAGGGGATGGGTGTGTGGGGTTTCACAGTAAGATTTTTTTTCTAAATGAAAAAAAAAAACCAGTAAGATGTCATTACACTCCTTCTAGAATGGCTTTTTTAAAAATCGTGGAAAATACCAAGCATTGGCAGGGATGCCGTGCAGCTGCTAGTAGCAATATAACTTGATACATCCATTTTGGGGAAGATATTTGGCAATGATGATGAAAAGCAAACATACCCATGGTCCTGGCAGTAAGGACTAGAGGTTAACATACTGCATTTTTAGGGATACACACAACAGAAATTCCAGAATATGTCCACCCTGGAAAACACTCATGCATGTTCACAGCAGCACTGAGTCAAAGCCCCACACTGCAAACAGCCCAGATGTTTGCAGCAGCATGGGGGAGTCATTTGGTGTCTATTCACACAATGCAATCATATATACAAACATGCATAAAAGGTCTACATTGTGCAAAATAAAAGAGGGCTCTCACCACCGATATCGAGCTTAGGAGGGCAGACACAAAGGAGTTTATGCTTAGTGATTCACTATGTGTAAAATATGGAAGCCAGCAAAGTTAAGCTGGTTAGATGTCAGGTACCAGTGGTTTTCCTTTGGGGAGGGTTAGTGACCAGAAAGATATATGGGAGGTTCAGGGATACAGGTCATAGTGTTTCTTAATCTTGGATATAGGGCATGTTCAGTTTTGCAGGTGTGGGGGGAACACTGAATTGTATGCTTATGCTAAGTGTATTTCTGGCATGGGAATTATGCTTCAAATTTTTGAGTTGAAAAAATTAGATTGTACATCCAGCCCAGAGCGAAGGATGGACTGTCAGCCTGTTGTGTTTTTCCAGGCAAAGGTAAGTTCCCAGTAACTGTTTGGCTCTCTTCCTGCAGGGAGGCTGCAGCCAGGGTCTGAACACTGCAGTGGAGTCAAGGTGAGAGCAGAGGTCCAGGGCTACACCACACTCCTTGTGAGCTACACACACGGCCACATCCACCTGAGTGCCCGGATCACCATTGCTGCCTACTTGCCTCTCAAGGTGAGTCCCTGCCCTCTGAAGGGATATGAATAATTCATTTGCTCTGGCAAATTTGTATTAAAACCCCAGTTGGTCAGAATAACTAATGCTCCCTATTGTCTCCATGCTGAAGCCAGGGAAGTATGTAGAAGGAGCACAGCCTCCCTGATGGCAGTGATTGCTGGCATCCATGTGGATGAAATGCTCTCTGCAGGGGTCAGGACAGGAGGGTTTCTGGTTCACTCCAGAGTTATCCTGCAGAGTACCATGGAACCCGAGAATGGCATGTAGTGTGGGTTCTGGGGTCTGGGAGATGCGAGTCAGATCTAGATTCTGCTGTCTGCCTGACGTCAGGCAAGTAGCAAGTGTGGGAGGCCCCTTCGTCCATCTGTGGCCAGAGGCAGCTAAAGCCCCCGCAGCTTATAGCTTACCGCCTCGGCTTTGAGACTGACCCCCACCCCCACCTCGCCATTTGAATCCAGATCTGACACTAACTCTGTGGCATTGGCTAATTTAATTTTCTGGGCTTCCCATTTCACTACCTGTAAAATGAAGTTAATATGATACCATAGGGGATCCCTGGGTGGCGCAGCGGTTTGGCGCCGGCCTTTGGCCCAGGGCACGATCCTGGAGACCCCGGATCGAATCCCACATCAGGTTCCCGGTGCATGGAGCCTGCCTTCTCCCTCTGCCTGTGTCTCTGCCTCTCTCTCTCTCTCTCTCTCTCTCTGTGACTATCATAAATAAATAAAAATTAAAAAAAATATATGATACCATAGGGTTGTGGTGAGGATTAGCTGAGCTAATGAACAAAATGGGCTTAGAACAGTGCCTGGGAGGTGGTAAGTGCTCAATAGGGTTAGTTTTTAAAAAGCAAATAAAAGAGAACCAGACCTTCCTCCAAGGGTGGTTCGGAAGCTACCTCACAGCAGGATGGTCGACTTTATTTGAACCCTGCCTTTCATGGGGTCCCTGGGTGGCTCAGATTCCTGGACCAAGTTGCACATCTGGTTCTCTGCTCAGCGGGGAATCTGCTTCTCCCTCTGCCTCTGTTCTCTCTCTCTCTCTCTCTTTCTCTCTCTCTCTCCCCCTCCTCCCTTCCCCCTCCTCCCCTCCCTCTCTCTGTCTCTCTCAAATAAATAAATCTAAAAAAAGAGAGAGAACCTTGCCCCTTGTACAAGAGGCCCAGAGAGGGTGAGTGGGCTCCTCTTTCAGTGGAGGGTGAAAGAGTTGTCTGGGGGGGCCTCCCCACCAGCCTCCCAGGCTGGGCCAGTCAGGGCTGCATTTCCTTGACACCCAGCGGCAGACTCTAGGATAGCTCTGGTCCCCTTGGTTTGTGGCAACAGGTTTTCTTCCCCCCTCACCCGTTAGAAACGGGGTCAGTTAAAGCCTTTCATCTCTGAGCCTCTAGCCCTGAGCATAGTGCCTGATACAGAGTAGATTGGTTTTGTGTGTTTTCTAATTGAGGCATAATTAACATGTAACATTATATTAGTTTCAGATGTACAGTGTAATGATTCAATATTTGCATACGTTGTGAAATGGTGACCGCCGTAAATCTAGTTAACATCCGTCACCATACATAGTTACAGATCTTTTTCTGGTGATGAGAACTTTTGAGATCTACTCTCATATCAACTTTCAAATAAGCAATACCATATTAATTCTAGTCATTGTGGTGTACATAACATCTCCATGAATTATTTATTTTATAACTGGAAGTTTGTATCTTTTGACTCTTTTACCTATTTGCTGCCACACACCCCTCTCCAGCAACCAGGCAACCACCAATCCATTCTGTGAGTTCTTTTTCTCTATTATTTTATTTTTTTAAAAGATTTTATTTATTCATGAGAGACACACAGAGAGAAGCAGAGAGGGAGAAGCAGGCTCCATGCAGGGAGCCCGACATGGGACTCGATCCTGGGTCTCCAGGATCCCGCCCTGGGTTGAAGGCGGCGCTAAACCGCTGGGCCACCCAGGCTGCCCTTCTCTTTTAAATTACAATGAGATCACATAATATTTGTCTCTGTCTGACTTATTTCCCTTAGCCTACTGCTCTCAAGGTCCATTCATGGTGTTGCAGATGGTAGGCTGTCCTTCCTTATTATGGTTGAGTAATATTCCTGCGTGTGTGTGTATCAAATCATTATCCATTCATCTGTCACTGAACACAAGTTATTTCCACATCTTGGCTATTGTAAATGATGCTACGATGAACATGGGGGTGCAAATACCTTTTTGAGTTAGTGTTTTCATTTCCTTTGGTTAAATACCCAGAAGTGGGTATTTTTTGAGAAAGGTTGTTTTATTTAGATTGAATGAATGGGCAAATGGGTCCAGGCTTGCCAGCCAGGGCTGAAAACCAATGTTTCCTGACCCCCCCCCCCCCACGCCCACCCGCAAAATCTGTATCTATACCTACTCTGGACCAATCCCTGCTCTAAACCGCAGGATACTACACGGCAAAAACCACACAGAAATCTTTGTCCTCATGAACTGATACTCTGGCAGAGACAGAGACAGACAGTAATAAACCAACGCTTACCATGGGAAAAGGAGATGGTGGTAGATGGAGGATAGGAGAAGGGAGGGTGGCAGTTTAAAATTAGAAACCCAGGGTCCCCTTACTGACCAGGAAGCAGTGGCAGGGCTCAGAGAACAGGGTTCAAGAGGATGGAGATCCCTAAGATGGCAGCATTCTCGAGAAACCCCTGCCACAGCCTTCCATGAGGTGGAGTTTCCTTAGGACCCTGGGGAGAGCTTCTTCAGAGCTCTTCCTGGGTGCTTGCCTCACATGACCAGACACCCTATTTATCTGGGGTATGTGGCTGAAGTATCCAAGGCCACCAACTGAGCTCACTATCCCAAGGTGGGATTAAGGGTGAAGATAATATAGATATGTCCCCAGGCAAGACTTCCTGACTGGACACATTATAGAAGGATATGGGTTTCTTCTTTTATCTCTTTTCCATCTTGATAACAGTTAAGATCAAGTTTGTTTACAGATAACAAAATCCAAAACAGTGACTTAGCCAATAGAGGGTTTATTTCTCTTTCATATGAGAGCCTTCCCATGGGGCTAGTGTGGCAGCTCCATAGTGACTGGGGATCCAGGTTTCTATCTTTCATCGTTCTAGTATGTGGCTTTCATCCTCAAGTTTGCCTTATAGTCCTAATGGCTGCTGGAGCTCCAGCCATCACATCTGCATTCCATATAGCTAGAAGAAGAAGGAGCTCTCCTTTCAGCTGAGTTAGTTTCTTCTAGTAACCTTGTTAGAAATTTAAAAGATGGTTTCTACCTGCACCTCATTGGCCAGAACTTAATCCATTGGCCACACCTATCTTCAACAGAGGCTGGGGAGTATTTTAGCTGGACAGTTACCTACCCTAACAAATGAGAGTCCTTTCTCTAAGGACAAGAGAAGTGTGGAAACTGGGAAAGTGACTCTCAATGACTGCTTGTCCATTCATCAGTTTACTTTGCAGATCATCCCTGGGCACTTTGTTGGTACACAGTCCAGGCTGGGGAGACAGAGATGCAGGGAGAAAGCCCACTTTGTGCCCTGGGTGGCCACCAGTCTGTGGGGAAGGCAGGTGCTCAGACATGCAGTGGGCATGGTAGAGGGAATAAAGAGACACAGGGGGGACAGACAGGTCACTGATGAACGCAGACGTCTAGAAGGAGGGCCTGGTTGCCAGAAGCTTGGCTGGTGAGGGCACTAGAAACAGCATATCTTGGGTGGCCTGAGAGGCTGTGAAGGCTCCGTGGGTCAGACCAAGGAGGTGTTTGAATGCTGGGTTAGGAGCTGGATGTTTATTCTATTCTAACCTAGCAGTGGACAGCTGGTGAAGGTCAGGGAAGGACAAAATCAGGTCCACATGTAAGATGGGCACTGTTCAGCCCCCCCATACATGTAACTTCCTCTATTTGGACCTTGGGAGGGCTTATGTTTGCCAGCTACCAGATTCCCTCTGCAGTCAGCACCCCAGTTACTCTTCAGCTTTTGTCTACTGTGGGGACTGGGTGTCCCTTGACCCACCTGCAGGTAACTCTCTGGGAGTCCCTAGTGCCCGGGTCTGGGACCCTGCCTGGCTGTCCATTCTCACAGTGTTAGCATGACTACACATATCAATGCCCGAGCCTCTGGGACAGCCAGGTGCAGTGGGGCCTTGACTTCTGACCACCCCGCCCCCCTCTCTTTGTCCTGGAGCAGGTGTGAGTATCCCTGTGAAGGGGCATGTGGATGCCATCTGCTAGAAACGTAGACAGTCAGTGCGAGGGGCCTCTTGATGTCTAGACTCACCTCTCTTGTTCTGCAAACCAGGATACCAAGGCCCTGAGCAGAGGTCTCACCTGAGGTGCATGGGTCCTCTCCTCTCTGGCTTTGCCTGTTCAAATATCTGTGCTTTGCTATCCACTGAGGAGGCTGTACAATTTATGACTGTCCTTCATTAGCTGTGTTGATTATTAACCTTTCTTCCTGGCACAGGATTCTGTGACACTTTTATGCCTGAATGGGAAGAGAACTACACATGAAGGTGATAATTTTAGATCTAGCTGTTAATTATGGGCCATGTGGCATCTTTACACAATCTTTCCCTTTGGGATGGTCATAAAAAAAAATATCCTTTGGCAAGGTTTACAGTGACCTGCTTTGCCCACAGAGATTTTGCTGGTTGTAGCATTGAGAATGGGTAAGAACTGGGCATCTGAGACTGAACAGCCTGAGCGAACTTGGACACGTTGTTTCACTTTCCTGGGATTCATGTTTTCCATCTGTAAAAAGGGGATGACAGTTAATGGTAATGATGGTTGATATAAATGATATATAAATGACATGTATATGATATACAAATGATATAAAGGGCCATTTATTGAGCATTCACTGGACATGTATTCATGGCTTTTGTTCACATTCCCTTGAATCTCTATAGTAATCCTGTGAGCCATGGGTTCTTGTTGTACCCATTTTATTGGATGAGGAGACTGAGCCTTGTAGAAGTTAACCTGCTTAAGGTCACACAGCTGGCCAGTAACAACTTCATTCTAGTTGTGGGAACGGAGAAACAGATGACCATATGGAAAATGGTGGCAGGTAGTGAGAAGGGCGGTTGGGCCGGGAAAGGAGGTAACAAGTAACAAGAGGTTCTGCCTTCAGGGGTCAGAGAAGGCCTCTCCGAGGGGATGATGTTTGAGGAGAAGTCTGAGTGACATAGGCCATGAGACTCCTTCAGGAGGAATAGTGAGAGCCCTGATGATGCTTAACCATTCACGCAAGAGAAGATGCAAGAGAAGAGCTCTTTTGATGGTTTTAACACCTGGGCACACAGCAAGGTTGCATCTGCAGGTGGGCATGCCCCCAGGTATTTTGAAATTGCATGTGTTGTACACTCATGTGCACATGTGTGTAGGGAAGGATGCCTGGAGAACTGATAACCAATAGCAAATTCAGAAGAGTGCCCATATTGGAAAGAAAAAAAAGAAAGAAAGATTAAAAGGACAGAATTCTCATTGACAAGTGAGGCTGTTTCTTGGCTAAGGTTTAGTGTAGGTACCCAACCAGGAGAGCCTGTGCCCCCACAGGCCTCAGCAGACCATCACATTGCCCCGCTGCTCCCATCCCGGAGGAGGGTGTATACATCTTAAAGCTGCCACTCAGATGACTCCCCCCCCTCCCCATATTGAAGGTGCAGCTGGCTGGGGCACTGCTCCAGATCCAGGACTGCAGGTGGCAGCCGAGTGGTCATCAGTCTGTACCTGGGAGGACTTCTGTCTTGGCAGTTGGGGGATGAAGATCCAGCTGGCAAGGGGGTGAGGCCATGGAAGGAGCAGGGTGGAGGGTCAGGGGCCCTGATGAGTGGGTTAGTGTAGACTCTGGTCCTGGTGGGTGACTACAACAATGGGCTGGCACCCTGCAGCCCTGTGTGAGTGGGATTCACAAATGTTGGGCCAAAATGGAAGAAGCATGGGGATACTGTGGCTCAGTCCAGGCTTGTGATATCTCAGCAACACATCCTGGTCTCCACCTGCAGACAGGTCTGAGGCTGGGTCTTCTGCCCAGAGCAGCATGAACACTCAGGGCTCGAAGGATTCAGGAGAGTGGAGTTTGGGGAAGCCATGCTGGATCTAACTGTCAAGTGCTCTGTATGTTCTAGGCAATAAACTAAGGACTCACTTGATGTGTGTGAACAGTGGTCTCCACACTCCCAGCATGCTGCCCACTCTGAAGTAGAAGTGGCTGCCGCCCACGTGGACTCCAGTCTAATGCAGACCTGGCCCTGTGTGTATCTGGGCCCTGTCCACCACAGACATTGCTAATCGATCCTGGCACACTTTTTTGCCTGGTGCTGATTCTACTTTAGGAACCAGTTCCATGGACCCCCACCCTCTGTCCTGCCAGCTGTTGCAAGGCAGTCAAGGTGACAGGTGTTTGCAACACTTGTTCTGAAAGGTGTTAGGAATCACAAGAGGTTAAGGAATCGCTTAGGCCAAGAGTAGGGAACTGGTATGGGTTCAGTCATTGCAGCCTTGAGGTGACCAGTCTGTCAGAAAGATTGGTTTCTTCTCAGTTTTAGGGTTTGGTTGTTGGTGTTTCTTTTTTTATTTCATTTTGATGTATATGTAAGTTGTTTGTGTGGTTCCAAAGCTAAGTGTCTATTAGAAGGATACTCAGAAGTCTTGCTTCCATCCCCATTTTGGGGAGTCAGAAGTTATATGTGGACTTTCGAGTGGCTGGTGGGTCAGCGCCTCTAACCCCTCTGTTGTTCAAGGGTCACCTGCATATACAAATATTGAATCGTTATGCTATATGCCTGAAACTAATATAATGTTCACTGCCAATTATATCTCAGTAAGAAAGTGAATAAATTTTTTAGAAAGGGGGCACGTTTTTCTAGGACTTTTACCAATCACACGGTTAAGAAATAATATCAAGGTGTCATTGTCATTTCCTATTTTTAGAAAAAGTATTTTATTTTCTCTCTGTGGCTTTTCAGTCCTCATATGGTTTGATCACGCTGTGGATACACAAGGAAACAGGCCCTATCCTTTCATGAGCCTGTAGGCTGATCAGGGAAGCAGACACCCAGACCAGTCATTTTCTTGCTGACACCAGATGAAGTAGGGGCCACAGAATAAGCTGGCCTCCCTGGCAGGCCAGACGTCACTGGGTGAGGGAGGAAGCAGGGGCTTCTTGGAGGAAGGAGTGGGTAGGGCTCCAAGGACAGCAGGGCAGCTTCTGTGAGGGCCTGAGCACAGGCTCGTCTGAAGGTGGGTCCGGGAGAGGGGAGGCGAGGGCCAGGTGGGGAGAGCCTGCATCCTAAAATAACGAAGCCTTTCTTCCAAGGGCAGCTGGTACTGTAGGCTGACTTAGTGCAGGAGGACATGGTCAGATCTGTGTTTTTGGGAGAGACGTCAGGCAGCCCTTTGGAGGGTAGAGTTTGGGGGCAGGGGAGGGTCCAACAGGGAAGCCAGCTGACATGTAAGGACTCGGGGTGACCTCAGTGAGAGCCTCTGGAGCAGGAGATCAGCCAAGCCCAGCAGGGAGTGAGAGAGCAAGGCTGCAAGCCCCCCCCTCAGACAGACCCCCTTCTTTATACCCCAGTTGTGTCTGCGAGGGGAGATGCCCTCGTACAGAGCAGGCCACATCTTCCCAGACGTCCTGTCCCCTCTCCTTTTTTTCCCACAGACCCTACAGAGGCCCCGGGATTCTCAGCACAAAGATCGTGAAAGCACACGACCGCTTTTTGTAAAAAATTATTCTAATTCATCTTCCTTTATTGGGGACTTTTCGGACTTACTGTTTGCTCTCTCCTTCAACAAATAATGATTGAGCATCGACTATGTGCCAGGCACTGTCCTAGGTGCTAGGAACAAAACAGGCAAAGAAGGTTGGCCCCCGCCAAAGCTCCTCCGTATGTTGTAGAAAGTGTGGGAAAGTCGGTGGAGTAAAAAGGAAACAAATTGCCAGCAAGGAGAGGCCATCTGTGGTTTTCCCCCATCATCTGGTGTATTTCTTTGTTGGACTGCTTTATGCTTTGTAAAACGACGTGGCTGTGATCACACTCTACAGTCAGCTTCGTATCCAGCCCTTTGTAAATACTTGCTCTGGGGAACTGCATAACCTCCTATTATATATTGACATACCATGTTTATTTAATTAGTGCCGTGTTGTGGATTTTAGATTGTTGGCCAATAAAAATAAATAATAGCGTGTGGAAGTCTTGTTGCACATGAACTTGTTTCTCTCCTTCCTGTTCTAGTGTTACTGGTTAGATTCCAGAAGAAGAGTTCTCTGGTTCAAGGGCTATTGATGTTTTCAAGGCTTTTACCGATTATTTTTCGGGCTACACAAATCAGTTTACCTCCCACCCCTCAGTAGTACATCAGGATGGGCACATAGTTCTTCCCAGGGCTCTCATATGCCTTTGGATCTTGACAGCAGCCCTGACGGTGTTGCTGATGAGCACACCAGATTCCAGAGAGGGGTTGGGGCTTATCTGCCTTCCACGGGGGCAAGTCGGTGGCAGGGCGAGGCCTCCCCTGAATGTGCAGTCCAGAGGAATGCTGACTCTCCTTTCTTTCCTCCACAGACTGTGGATCCCTCCTCTGTCGCCTTGGTGACTCTCGGCTCCTCAAAGGAGATGCTGTTCGAAGGAGGTCCCAGACCCTGGGTCCTTGAGCCTTCCAAGTTCTTCCGGAACATCACCTCTGAGGACGCAGACAGCATTAGTTTGGCTCTCTTTGGGCCTTCTACCTCCCGGAATTACCAGCAGCACTGGATCCTTGTAACCTGCCGGGCCTTGGGCGAGCAGGTGAGAGGGTGGCCGTCCCTAGGCCCATCACGTCCAGAGGGAGGGGTCTAAAGTCACACTCCTTGAGTACCCTGCTGTGCTTACAGCAGCATTTCACAGACAGGCAAACTGAGGATCAATGAGGTGGGTTGATCGGGGTGCAGGAGTTGGATGGGACTCTGCCGATACACAGTGGCTTTGCTAGAGGCACCAGTCCTGGCTCCCCTTCCACTACTGGGATACTCTGTTCTCTCTCTGGGCTTCATTTACCACTGCCAAATTGGGGGATGGGACGACACCAGGGGTCACAGTCAGAGTCAAGCAGCTACCATAAATGAGCAAGACCTAAGCCCAGGTTTCGCAGATCTTTTTTTGGCATTTCAAGATAAGCTATTTTTTTCTGTGAAATCTCTTGAATTTTGATTCTCACAATGCCAAAAACCAGAGAAATCAGGAGACTGGGTGGGCTGAACACATGTCTGTGGCCTGAACTCTCGCACTGCGGGAGTGGGCTAGAGAAAGCAATGGCTCACCCATCCAGGCCCCTGTGCCTGCCGCCCTGGAAGTCAGGACCACATGCTCATTTTGCTTATAGTGGGGATTAGCCCACCATTCATAGGGTGCCCCGGAACCGGGGAACAAAAAGCAAGGTGGGAGACCAGCGGGGATCAAGAAAAGTAGGAGAGAGCCCATGTCTTAAGGGGAGTGGAGAATCCCCTTGCACATGCAGAGACTCTCAGTTGATGTTAAAACACACGTGCCCACATCACCCAAGGTACCTTTATGGAGCTTGCCACGCCAAGACTGCCTGGTGTGCACAGAAGAGATGCACAGTGAAAGGCTCTGATTCCCACTTTGTTTTGTCTTAAAAAAAATTTAATAAATGTTTAAAAAATTAAATAAGAAAAATTAATAAGAGCATAAATTTAGTCCACAACGAAGTTAGAGACGTTTCTCCTCCCTGGCTTGGCTTGCTTATCTGAGTCCCCGCTGGGCCGTAGAAGTTGGCGCCTCCAGGGCCCTCCCTCTGCTGTGCTCTGTGCCTCCTGTCCTTGGGGCATTGCAGTGGAGGCCAAGGGCCTGCAGGTCAGCGTGGAAACCACCCTTGGTCCTGCCTTGTGGTCAGGAAGGGTGAGGGGCGCTAGGACCAGACCGCTGGGTCCTACGGAAAGCGTGTGTCATTTGAGGGGCCCAAGGTGCTCCCTCAGGATGGGTCATTAGATGTGGTCCTCACAAACTCAGGCTGGGCTTTATTTCTGAGGTCCCAGCTCTAAAAGCAGATTCAAATTTCCCTCTTTTGTTGCATCTTTAATCTTGGTTTCTATGCAGCCAAGTGAGCTTCTCTCAAAGAGAGAGAGGGCGCGCAGGCCGAGGCCCCCCGCATGTCCTCACAGGGTGGGCCCCCCATGGCCCCTTCTCTGCCTTTCACAGCCTGCCACAGTTGCACCTCATTACGAGGGATCTTCCGAGTCAGTGTGGGCTCCTCATTTAAAAACCCACAGGCTTGTGAATTCGCTCTTATGACTATTGGGGTCTTCAGAGAATCCTGGGAAGCTGTGAGGCATCACCCACCCCCTTCCTCCCTGGGTCGCAGAGCAGACAGTGGTTCGGCCAGCGTTTGTCTAAAGGCCTCTTGCATGTTGAGAGAGCACTCCCCCATACGTGTCACTGGACTTTTGTAAGTCCCTGGTGGTGCTGAGCTCACCTTCCCATTCTACAGAGCAGCAAACTGAGTCTGATGGAGCTGGATGGTGAGGCCAGGCTCATGTGGGGCAGGTCATCGTCCTCTCATTACTCTTAACTGCTCCTCCACTCTGGCAGGTCATCGCCCTCTCTGTGGGGAACAAGCCCAGCGTCACCAACCCCTTCCCCGCACTGGAGCCTGCCGTGGTGAAGTTCATCTGCGCCCCGCCCTCCAGGCTCACCCTGACCCCCGTCTACGCCAGCCCCCAGCTAGACCTGTCATGTCCACTGCTGCAGCAGAACAAGCAAGTGGTAAGTGAGTGGTTCTGGGGGTGGTGGTGAAGGTGATGGGTCGGCACTGCGCCACCTCATCTCCGTGCTCAGGCACCCCTGCACAGCGCCTGCTTTTATCCAGTTCTAACTTATCAGGGGGCTTAAGACTCACACAGGGAGGAGACTCGCCTGGAGTCACAGGCTAGTGGCAGTGCCGGGTAGAAGCAGAGTGCCTCTGGTCCCAGACTCGGCTCCCCTCGCTGTGTGGCACTTGGCCATTGGAAAATCTCATCATCTGCTTCTGTGACTTAGGGATGTTGAGGTGGGGCTGCAGTCTGTGGGCAGTGTGTGTGTGTGTGTGGTCAGAGTGGGAGCTGCAGGGAGGGGTGACCAGCTGTAGCATTCTCTGTCGGTGGGGGTCGGGGGGCCTGTGTCAAACGTAATTGCGGGAGGGAGAAGAAAATCACTTGGGGGTGGCTGTGACACGCAGGGATGGAAGTGAAACCCATAGGTCTGGTCCCCTTGGGCTTGCGGCCAGTCTAGCCCTCCACCCTGGGACACCCAGAGACCAGATGACAGATGCGGAGGACTTCAAAACCCTTCCATTCAGGGTCAGGGGTATGAACACCCTCTGGGCTCGCCCTGGCCCCCAGTCCCTTCTCAGAGGTAGAGACTTAGGCAGGCTGCTTTTCCCTCATTCCTTCAATGTATATTTATCCAGCACCTTCTGTGTGCCGGGCCCAGAGTTCTGGGTTCTAGAATACAGAGTACTCGATACAGGTGAGGCACCTGCTGCCTGGAGGGGACAGGAGACCAGGAGGCCCACAAATAGTAGACAAGAAGGACAGGAGGTGGGAGGTGTTGTGGAGCAAGTGAGGGGGTGCAGGACAGCTACCAGGGAGGCCACTTCAGGTGGAACCAGGAAAGGCCTCTGTCAGGAGGACACACACCACGTCAGGCCCCGTGATCAGGAGATGCTGGCCAAAAAGAGCTAACATAAGGGGTCCCAGGCAGGTAGAATGGCAAGTGCAAAGGCCCTGAGGCTAGACTAGGGTCTCTGTGTCCGTGCTGCCCACACATGGTAATTAGAACAGTTGTATGTGCCAGGAGCTCTGACCCATATGCCTTGTTCCCTGTCACCAGGACCATTTGGGAGGCCCCGGCTTGTTGCATCCCCTTCATGGGTTTGCCCATGAGGCTCAGATGTAGGCAGGGTCCCAGAGACAGAGTGGATCTGCCCAGCTCCAAGTGCAGTGCCTCGGAGGGCCCTGCAGCCACTTCTCTTCTCCCAGCCGTGGCCCTGTGATCACCCCCAAGGCGTGTCCAGCTGTCTCTGTCCTGGTGGGTTCTGAGGGGCCCTGTGTCTCCTGGAGCCCCTTCTAGGGACAGGGCCCTCTTACCTCTTTGCTGTTTGCCCTGAGAGGACTCACTGCATGTCCTCTCGGCACCTAATGGAAGCTTTCTGAAGCTGCTTATGTGGGCAGCCTCTCCTCCAGGCATATAGATTTGGAGTTTGGCTCCCCTGTGGGTGCAGGAGGAGAACAGCTTTGCGTTTGGTCAAAGTACATTTCTTTGAAGCTCTGCGGGGGGTCCGAGACTCCAACAGTTCTCCCTGTCTGGAGTGTGCCACTGCCTCTCTGCCTTCAGCCTTTGTGTCCCCTGCAAGCTTGTTTGACTTTTCTCCCCGCTTTTCTGATGGGCTGCTGCCCTCTCTCAGGCTCTCCTGATCCCTCAGCTCTGAGGTGAGTGGGCGTGGGAGCCCCTCTGCTGCCCCCATGCTGGTCCCTTAGGAGTCAGTGCCTCGGCAGTGTTGTTTCAAGTGAGGATTCTTGGTGCCCAGCCTCGGAGCGCTCTCCCACCGACCCCACAGGGGCCGGCCAGGGCATACCTGCCTGTGTTCCCTCTTGACAGGTGAGGAGACCCGGCTCCGAGCCTAGATAGAGCTCCTCTGCAGGCTTGTCACCATGAAGCCACGTTCACTTCCAGCTCAGGCCTGGGTGTTGGTGGCAGGGAGCAGATGGCTGTCATTCCCAAGCTGAAAGTCTGTGTGTTCAGGACTAAGGAAAGTCCCCCTGATTTTGGGGGCTGTTGAGATGAATGTCCTAAAAGCTTCACATTTTAAATCGCTTTTATATATATAGCAGATTATCCCTGAAGAATGTAATCATGCTAAGTCTGGACTTTTCTGGAAAACCTGGCCTATCAATCCACTGGGTGTGAGGCCAGGAGTCCAACAGTAGCTGATATCAGTAGGGATTAATGGCTGGGTCTGAATTCCTCCTCGAATGACACTGGGTGACTGTGGTCTCCTAGGATTGTAGGGGACAAACATAAGTGGACCGAAGGTGTTCAGAGTGCAGAATGTTACACTTCTTACCCTGTTGTCTGCTTAGACCCAGCCAGCAGCTTCCCATTCCCCCAGAGCAAAAGCCAAGGCCCTTGTGTGGCCTGTGATCCCCGAGTCCTGGCCCCCGTTAACGTCCCACCCCACTCCACCCATGCTTGGACTCCCGTTGTGCCGTGAGCACTCAGGAACAGGCCTGAGTGCATCCTAGAGATGATGTTCCCGTTGGCTTGACTTCCCTCCTCTCCCAGTCCCCGGGCCTCCCTCCCCACCTCCTTCACTTCTTTATTCAAATGTTACCCCTCGGGAGGGTGCCTCAGCATTTAGACCTTAACCTGAACTTTCAACACTTCACATTCTGGTTCCCTTCTTCCCCTGCCCCCAAGCTCTTTACATCATCTGACACTGTAGAATTTACATGTTTCTTTTCTTCTTTGCAAGTCTCTGGAAAAGAGCCCAGCTCATGGGAGGAGTTCAGTCAGCTGTGATGGATGAATGAGCACACCGTGCCTGTGTCCCTGTGCCCCTGGTTCTGTTGGGCTCAAATGCCTGGAGAAGCCAGGTGGGGTCTGCTGAAGACAGGGGGTAGGGGGGTGGCGGTGCAGACCTGGATGGAGAGCAAGTACCTGTCCACAGGATAGCCTGTTCAACCTCAGGCTGGCCAAACCTTCCTATTTGCAAAGAAAAAGCAGGCAGCTCTGTGCATCTTCCTTGTGTGAGTGTCTTTACATGTTGGGCACTGGCCAAGTGAGCCGTGTGTCTGGCCATCTGTTGGCTGTGACCTCTGGGTCAGCCCAGGGCTGTCTCTTTTGACTCAAAGATGACAGGCAGCGGAGCACGGCTCTGAATTGGCTCGTGCATGTCATCGATCTCACTTGCCAGGAAATAATGGACCTCAGACACAGAATTGCGAGGCCATCCATCAGGCCTGGAGTTCCAGAGCTGTGAGCTGATTGGGCATGGCCCCTGCGATTTATGATCTCACTAGGGGACCTTGAGAAAGATATATCCCTGCCATGCATCCTGGGTGCAGTATCAATTTAATTTTATACCTCTCCAAAGCCAGAGGCCACCCAAGATGTGTTTGCAGAGTAAATTACTGGTGAGGCCCAATCACCAGAACGGAGCTGACCAGTCAGAGTGACAGAGTGGAACGAGACTCTGGCCTGACCCCAGTGCTCTGCATAGGTCATCCTGTGTTCAGCTCACTGTGGCTGAGCACCAGTTGCGTGCCGGGAGACTGATAAGCTGGGGCTTGGATGGAGCCACTGCACGGGGGTTGGAGGGGAGGCCACAAAGTTAGGGGAGGCCTGTATGCTTTAAAATCAGACCAGCAGGGATCCCTGGGTGGCGCAGCGGTTTGGCGCCTGCCTTTGGCCCAGGGCGCGATCCTGGAGACCCGGGATCGAATCCCACGTCGGGCTCCCGGTGCATGGAGCCTGCTTCTCCCTCTTCCTATGTCTCTGCCTCTCTCTCTCTCTCACTGTGTGCCTATCATAAATAAATAAAATTAAAAAAAAAAAATAAATAAAAAATAAAAAATAAAATCAGACCAGCAGAGTTGTACCCCTAAACCTGTGCAACTTTGGGCAAGTTGCTTAACATCTCTGAGCCTTAGCCTTCCTGTTTATAAAATGGGGATAATGTTGTTGTCCCAAATGCCCATTGGAAGGATCCAAGCCTGCCTGGCACACGGTGTTCATGTCCTCCCCTGGTAGCACAGGGGGAGGGAAGGAGAAAGAGCGGGGCATCTAGAAAATGCTACTTCTTGTCCCTGCCTGGAGTCACAACTCCTGACTCAAATCCAGAATTGTTACAAGATCCTTTGCATCCCCAGGGATTGAGCCTGACCTGCATTTAAAATTTGCAATATGCTTTTGGTTCAGTGTTGTCTGGGGGCAAGAGAGCTAGCAGGACCTGGGGAGGGGCCCTCCTGGTGCCAGCCTGAAGTTCGGTGACAGCATCAGTCTGGACAGGCGAGGCTAGGCTGCAGTAACAAGCAGCCACAGATCCCAGTACCTTCACACAGCACACCACTCACTTCTTGCCCGAGCCCCATTTTCATCACAGTGACTGGGGACCTGGCTTTGTGTCACTGTTCTCTTCCTTCCAAGACACAGTAGGTGGGGACAGCTACCATGTTGGACATGGCCAGATGCCACTGCAGAGGGGTGAGCCTGGCAGGTTGCTTCCCCCTGGAGTTTTTTTTTTTTTTTAAGATTTTACTTATTTATTCATGAGAGATGGAGAGAGAGGCAGACACAAGCAGAGGTCCATGCAGGCTCCATGCAGGGAACCCGATGTGGGACTCCATCCCAGAACTCGGATCATGACCTGAGCCAAAGGCAGACACTCAACCACTGAGCCGCCCAGGTGCCTTCCTTCTGCAGAGTTGTTTTGAGTCACTTTCCCTTTCATAGTCAAAGCAAATGGCACAGTCACTCCTAACTGCAAGGACCAGACAAGTACCGTCCTGGCTTCTGGACCTGTGCATGCAGCCTGACTACCTGTTTCCTGACTTGCATGTTTGTTACAGTGAACCAGGCTCCCTAAAATGATCTCATACTACCCTTACTTAAAACAGAGTCCTGGGAGGTGGATTCTGTTGTGATGTGTGGTTCTGTCTGCCTGGGTGGTGAGAGGCCAAGGCTCGAGTGCAGGCAGCGGGACTTGGATGTCCCTGTATTCAGGGTCCCTGCTTCACTCCCTGCCCCCTTGCCATTCAGGCAGGGAGTGGAGGGGATGACCCAGCATCTGGGAGGAAGGAGGTGGACTTGGCGTGGGTTCCAAGGGGTGGAGTTGCATGGGGAGCAAGAGGTGGCGGTAGAGTGGTTGTAATTCAGGGTTTGGAGCTGAACCCTGAAAGCGTACCACTCATTTGCCGAGTTGCCTTTGATACATCCCTGTTTTTCCCTGGGACTCTGCTTCCTCACCTTTAATATGAGGATGACAGTTCCCATCACGCTGGGATATTTGAGGATCAGGTGAGAACCTAGCTCTGAAAGGAGCTTTGCAAACTGAGTAAGTCTGGACGTTTTAGAGGTTGTAATTGATGTTCCTATTAAACCTTGGGGGGCGGAAGTAAGCCTGCATGCCCCTGGTGGCTTAAGCCCCAGGAGTAGGGAGGGGCTGGGCGTGCATGGGGCAGGGAGGAGGTGGCAAGGATGTGGGAAGGTGAGGCCAGGGAGGAAGGAGAGCAGCCTGGCTATGGTGGTGGAGGGCTTGAGGCGGGGGTCTCTTGGCCCTGGCACTCCTGACGTTTTGGGCCAGATCCTTATTTCCTGAGGGCTGTCCTTTGCCTTGTGTGATATTAGACAGTATCCTTGACCTCTACCGACTAGATGCCCATTGCGCCCCCCACCCCCCGTAGTTGTGATCATCAAAAACACTTTTCAGACATCATCAGTGTCCCCTGGGGGAGCAAACTTGTCCCTCCTTGAGAACCATGGGCTGGAGTAGGAGGCCAGGTTGGACGGGGGCTATGAGGCATCTTGACAACTGGGTAGCAGTAGCTAGTGACTTACCCTCCTCTATCACCAGGACCCAGGGAGCCCCAAACACAGCCAGCCAGGGCCAGGATGCCCTGCGTGGCCAAGAGCAGCAGTGCCTGGTTCTAGAGTGGCCAGGATGTTTGACTCTTGCCTCTTGCAGGTCCCAGTCTCTAGTCACCGCAACCCCCTGCTGGACCTGGCTGCCTATGACCAGCAGGGACGCAGATTCGACAACTTCAGCTCTCTGAACATCCAGTGGGAGTCGACCAGGCCGTTGCTGGCCAGCATCAAGCTTGACCTGCCCATGCAGCTGGTGGCCCGGGATGATGGGAGTGGCCAGAAGAAGTTGCACGGTGAGCTGGGTGCCGAATGTCCCAGGCCAGGAGGACAGAGTGTAGTGAAACCCTGGACAAACGACGGGTGTGCTGAGTAGGGCTCCTGGCAACTGCTACCTAGGATGGGCTGAATCCCTATTTCAGGGGTGGGCAGACAGGCTCAGGCTCAGGGTGGGTGAGTCTCTCATCCCAGGTTGTATCATCTCTGTGCCGGCCCCGGAGACCCATCCTGCTTTGAGCCATGCCGCCCCTACCAAGCTGACGGCAGCCAAAGGTTGAGGCCAGTGCGGCTCCCCAAGGCTGCACTGTAGAACTTTGCTCAGGGCCTGCTAACTCTTATGGTACATACAGTTTAAACAAACTCAGTTGTGTATTTTTAGGACCATGGAGATTGATTTTTGAAAAATATTTTATCTATTTATTTATGAGAGACACACAGAGAGAGGCAGAGACACAGGCAGAGGGAGAAGCAGGCTCCCTGCAGGGAGCCGGATGCAGGACTTGATCCCAGGACCCTGGGGTCATACCCTGAGCTGAACCTCAGAGCTCAACCTCTGAGCCTCCCAGGCGTCTCCTAGGCGTCTCCTAGGACCGTGGAGATTGCAAACCAGGAGTAGGGAGGGGCTGCTTCAGAGGCCACCAGCGGGCAAAAACCCAATATCTGCTCTCCTCTCCCTGGATTCAGGTTTGCAGGCTATCTTGGTTCACGAGGCATCGGGGACCACAGCCATCTCAGCCACTGCGATGGGCTACCAGCAGTCCCACCTCAACAGAGCCAGAGTGGAGCAGCTGGTATCTTCCTGGGCCCCGGGCAGGGAGTCCCCCCGCCCCTCTGCTCACATCCTGCCCGCTGTCTGAGCGTCCTGAGCCCCCTGAGCCCCCTCCATTCACTAACCTGTCCTGGAACCTAGTGCTGTGGGCTCCCTTGAGCTGGGGTGCCTTCCTGCTGGCCCCCTGCCTCCACTACCCCTTCCCACATGCCTGGCATCCAGGCAACTGGCAGGATCCAACCTGAAGGTGGCCTGGCCCTGGCCCCTCGCAGTCCCGGCACACAGCTTTGGGAACCCTCATGCTCATGCATCCAGCCTCTTCTCCCACATGGCCCTAACCTCACAGCCCAGCCAAGAATGTGCCCAGGTGGCTTGGGCTTCTGTGACTTTGCATGCCTGGAACGCTGTCCCCCTCCTTCCCTTTACTCTTCCCTGTCAGGTGGCCTCCTGGTCGTTGTCCCAGCCATGATAGCAGCCTCTCTGCAAAGTGGTCCCTGAAACCTAGGCACTGAAGCTGCCCCAGGTCTCAGATCCCCTCGTGCCCCCTCCCCCCACCATGATACAGATGACATCCTCCCCCATGTACACTGTTGCCACCATCTGCATACCCAGGGCCAAATCCCATTGAACCTGACCTCCCTACTGCAGCGTCTCCTGGGCCCCCAGGGGAGGTGCTGCTTGTGGGTGGCAAGTGGGTGCATACGAGAAAGGCATGGGAAGGGCTCCCCAGGAGTGGTCCTGCCTGGATGATCCCACCCCATCATCAGGGGAGGGGCAGCAGTCAACTTGGTTGTGTAGAGGGCGAAGGCAGCAGATTATAGCTGGAAGGAGAAGGTAGACTGGGTTCCAAGAGCTCCTCAGTGCCAGGATAGGATAAGGAGCTTGGAGTTGTCTCCTGGGTAGTGGGAAGCAAGGGAAACACTTGGAGGGAGTGGGGCCCAGTAGGAGCAGCATTGAGTCCGGCCTGGGGGATGTAGCCCTGAGGAGCATACCTGCATGCCCCTGGTGGCTTAAGCCTGGGTTGCCTGTCCCCACCTGTGTAGGAGGTCCCTTGGCTGTGGATGGCCCCTTGGGCCTCCCCCTGCAGGGCCTCTGCACTTAGGCTCCATGGCCTGTGGGTATTTCTCTAGTAATACCACCCACACCTTCACTTCCTTGGTGTCTGCTCACCCAAGAGTCCCTCCCACCCCCATCCTGTCCCCTTTCTGCCTTCACAACCTACCCTGGGTTCTGACACACCCTTATTTCCTGTTTGAATCCTGACATTTTTGTTTTGTTTTGTTTTTAGAAATACACATATATATTTTTTAAATTTTTATTTATTTATGATAGTCACACACACAGAGAGAGAGAGAGAGGGAGAGAGAGGCAGAGACACAGGCAGAGGGAGAAGCAGGCTCCATGCACCGGGAGCCCGACGTGGGATTCGATCCTGGGTCTCCAGGATTGCGCCCTGGGTCAAAGCCAGGTGCTAAACCGCTGAGCCACCCAGGGATCCCCTGAATCCTGACATTAGATTAAATTTGCATCCTTGCCCAAGGGCTAGCACAGTGCCAGGCACTATGTAGATGCTCAGGCACGTGAGGAGCAGGTGGGTCCAGCAGTCTCCCTGGAAGGACACGTGGCAGGTGTCACACACTCAGATATGTGCACCACCCAAGGGAGTGAGGGGCTGTGCTTCTGCCTTTGTGAACCCACTGTGAGGATACCCCCTCTACTCAGCGCCTTCACTGTTTGCCCAGGCCCCATCCCTTGCACATGCAGGGGTCATTAACTATGTACCCCCGCTTTCCTAGGGTGCATGTGAATCATCCGTCTCATGGGGCCTGCCAGGCAGGAGAGGGTGCCAGCCTTGACAGAATTATTGGACATCTCAAAGGGATGTGGCCTCTTGGCTGGGCTTGAAGCATGATGGTTTTACTGGGTCTTGTGTCTCCAACATAATGAGTGCCCTGGGGTGACGCCAGGACACGGGGATTTGAGTGCTGCTCTTTCAGGGGGGGAAGCCTGCGGGCTGGCCCAGGGTTGGCTCATCATTGCCTTGGGTCTGATAGCGCTGCCTTGCCTCTCCAGTACGATCCTCTCGTGCCTGTGTCGGCCTCCATAGAACTCATCCTGGTAGAGGACGTGAGGGTGAGCCCTGAAGAGGTGACCATCTACCACCACCCCAGCGTGCAGGTACAGTCCTTGCCCTGCCATGTGCCACTGGGACGTGACTCCCAGGGGCCCCCTCGCCTCCGACACCCAGGCTGACCCCTCCTTGCAGGTAGAACTGCACATCAGAGAAGGCTCTGGCTACTTCTTCCTCAACACCAGCACCACAGACATCATCAAGGTGGCCTACCAGGAGGCCAGAGGCGTGGCCACGGTGAGTGCAGGGCCCTGTCTCCACCTTCCTTGTCATTCCTCATCCCAGTGTCCTTGGGTTTAGCAGATTAGATCGGTTATTTCAAAAGTAGGCACTTAATCACAATCAGATGCAATTAGTAAGGTTTTTAGAGTCTCTGACTCATTATTTGTGAAACTTGGATCCTTTGTGAGCTACCTTTGTGACTTTTGTTCCATGTCCACAAACTACCCGCACCATTAGTTAACTAATGGTTCCTTTTCAATTTTTCATTTAAAACATTGTTCTATGAGCACCACTCTAACAACAATAAGAAAGATTGCTTTTGAAAGGTGTATCAGCTTTTTCTATTTTTCCATATTCTTGACCCTCTCCCTATTTGGGCAAATATTGACTTAGCTGTGCCTGAGGTATAGAAGGATTTAGCATTCTGCTTTTGTCAGAGATTGCACCTTAATTTTTTTCCTCTATGTTGCTATATAGGCTGGCTGATTTTTTAAATATGCTTTTTACAGACTTATTTATTTATTTTAGAGAGGAAAAGAGAGAGAGAGAGCAGAGGGAGAGGAAGAGAGAGAGAATCCCAAACAGATTCCACACTGAGTGCAGAGCCCAACGCGGGGTTTGATCTCACAACCCCAAGATCACAATCCGAGCCAAAACCAAAAGTCAGATGCTTACCCAACTGAGTCACCCAGGCACCCTGCCTTTTTTTTTTTAATAACAGATTTCTTGTGGTTTAATTCACATTACCATACAATTCATGCACTTAAAGTATGCAGGGGCACCTGGGTGGTTCAGTTGGTGAAGCATTTGTCTTCTTCAGCTCAGGCTCATATTCCTAGAGTCTCAGGATTGAGCCCAGCGTTGTCGGGCTCCCTGCTCAGTGGGAAGTCTGCTTCTCCCTCTGCTCTTTCCCTCACCTTACTCTCTACCTTACATAAATAAGTAAAATATTTTTAAAAAATAAAGGGTGCAAGTCCATGGTATTTAGTACACGCATAGGTACGTCCAGGACTACGGTCAGTTGATTGACTACGGTCAGGTGATTTTCATCACCTTGAGAGCATCTATATGCTCTAGCTGTCTCCTCCCTGTTCTTACATACATACACAAGAGAGTATTGGATTTTGTCAAATGCTTTTTCTATGTCTCTTGAAATAATGATATGGCTTTTGTTTTGTTGATACGATGTACGATGTACATCGATGTACGATGTTTTGTTGATACGATGTACAAATAATGATACGGCTTTTTGTTTTGTTGATACAATGTACGTTGTTGATTCTGTTGATACGATGTACGATGTATTACGTTAATTGCCTTTCAGATGTTAAACCAACCTTACATTTCTGGGACAAATGCTACTTGATCATGGTGTATAATTCTTTTTACACAGGTAACTGGATTCCATTTGCTAGTACTTTGTCGAGTTTATGTTCA
The DNA here is from genome assembly GCF_018345385.1 of Vulpes lagopus. NCBI lineage: Eukaryota > Metazoa > Chordata > Mammalia > Carnivora > Canidae > Vulpes > Vulpes lagopus. Next base: position 54,581,053 of record NC_054830.1, read on the forward strand.
TAGTCCTAAGAGATACTGGTCTGTGCTTTTCTCTCCTGGGATTTCTTTGTCCGATTTGAGTATCGGGTAACATTGGCCTCACAGAATGACTTAGCTGTTTCTTCTTATTTTTGAACGAGTTTGCATAGAATTGGTAATAAATACTCTTAAATGTTTGGTAGAATTAACCAGTGAAGCCATCGGGACATGATATTTTCTTCCTGGGCAGTTTCTTGATTACTAATTCAGTGTCTTCCTATGTTATAGGTCTATTCACATTGTTTCTTTTTGTGTCTTTTTTGGTAGCTTGAGTCTTTATAGAACAATTCAGGTTTTTTTGTTTTTTGTTATTTGTTATTTGTTTTGTTTTGTTTTTACATGTTTTTTTACAACTCCTCCAGGGGTTGACCTGGGTCTTTACCTGTCTGTGGAGAGGACCTCTTCTCCTGGTTCAGTCCCTCAGTGAAGGGTGAGGAAGCATGTCATAATATTCCTATTCTTCTCAGTGGCAGAGTCTCAGTTGGCAGGACTTCGTAGGCATGTCACTATAAATCCGAGCAAAAAACACTGTCTCTCAGCACCTGGGAATAAATGTGTGTTGTTAGAGGCAGCATGAGGGTTGCTAGCAGTCTGAGATCAGAGGAAGCTGTCCCCTGAGCATTTTTGTTCTCTTTATAAAAGAAAGAATAATTTCCTGGCCATCGCTCCTGCCATGTAAATGAGTGTTCGCTGTCACATCCTTCATATTAAAAGGAAAAGCTCAAATCGTAAATAATTCTGACTACTTGAGATATGCCTTGTTTTGCTTTATTTCTAAAGATTAAAAAAAAACTTCCCTGTTACCAGTGGGGCTCCTGGGTGGCTCAGTGGTTAAGCGTCTGCCTTATAGCTCCAGTCATGATCCCAGGGTCCTGAGATCAAGCTCTGCATCAGGTTCCCTGCTCAGTGGAGAGTTTGCTTCTTTCTCCCTCTCCCTCTGCTTCTCTTCTCCTTGCCCCACCCCCACCCCGGCTCCTGCTCTCTCTTTCACTCTCTCATGGTCTCTCTCAGTCTCTCAAATGAAAAAAAAATATTTTTTAAAAAAAGATTTTATTTATTCATGAGAGAGAGAGAGAGAGAGAGGCAGAGACACAGGCAGAGGGAGAAGCAGGCTCCCCACAGGGAGCCCGACACAGGACTCGATCCTGGAACTCCAGGATCATGCCCTGAGCCAAAGGCAGAGGCTCAATCACTGAGCCAACTAGCCATCCCTAAGTGAATAAAATCTTTAAAAAAAAAACAAAAACTCCCATTATCAAGAAGAGGGAAGTTTCAAGTTTCAGAAGTATGTGTACAGTGCCAACAATACTTTGGGGCCCCTATACTCACATTTACCTTGCACTTTACACTTTGAATAAGCCCTGAGGATGGACCTGCAGTCAGAGAGAGAACTTTCCTCCAAGAACAAGAGCTTCTGAGAGCCCATGTTGGAACAGCTGCCTCTGTAGGTAGTGAGCGCCCCGTCTCTGGAGGCAGCCAAACAAGCTGGGACACTTGTCTGGAAGACTCAAGATGGGATCCCACCACTGGAGTCAAGTTTCCTTAGAAGACCTATGTATGAGCCCCTGTTCAACTCCTACAATGTTGCAGTTGTAGGGTTACCGCTGTGCCATCCCCATCAGCAACAGATGCCAGGCTTCTCCAGTCAAGAGCCACAGCGGTTCTCTCTTGGTTGTGGACTGGCCCTTGTTCATATGTCTCATCCCTCTATGGCTCTTGTGGCATGAGATGGAGTGTCCAGTGCAGGCATGACCCCCAGGACAAGCCTAGCACCAGGAGCCTCCCATGTGGCAGGTGCCACAAGATGTTCTGGAGGCACCTCAACCCCTGGGGTCACAGTTTCCTGTTGGCGTGGGCCTGCGCAGAGACCATTGCACCCAGGATGGAGATAAGGTGGGTTCCCTCTGCCTCTTCCATAAGCTGCCGGAGAAATTTTTCACGGAGCGTTGACGATCGGTGACAGATCCTAGCAGCTCCTCTCAGACGGTTGTTTCTGAAGGGCGTTTACACATTTCTTTGGCATTTTCCAGCTGCTAATTAGCAACATTCTCATTTCCCTTAATCACAGAGACAAGAAAGCCCACAGCAGTTCTTCAATTAGCTCACAGAAAATGTTTCTTTCTTTCTTATTGATATACATTCAGGATGCAAGAATGGCTCCTGGGTGTGTGTCGGCTTCTGAGTGTCTCTGGAAGGGAGCCGGGAGCTCACGCACCAGGGCCATTGTGGAGGCTGTCCTGCCCACACGATGCATGAAGGGTCGCGCCTGGCTGCACTGAATTCTGCGCGCACGCACCCCCAAAACTCTCCGCGAGGGGCCTTTCTTTCATTTTTGGCTGGCTTGCCCCTGGGAGTATTTTTTTTTTTTTTTTTTTTTTGCCCCTGGGAGTATTTACCTGACTTAAACTTAGAGTTTCTTTTTTCTCACCGATTCTTTACATTTCAAATCAAGTCCTCCACGCTGAATCCATGTGATTATAAGAGCAGGGGTAGGTACCTACTGTGTGCTAGGCACTTAATACCTTTAAGTGATGCATCCATTCTGCAAAAATTGGTGTTGGTCCTGGGGCTGGGCGTCAGTGGTGAACAGATCATGAGCCACAGTGTTTCTCTCCGTTTCCTTGGTCCTGAGCTGCACAGCCTGTTGTGACATTGCACATCCTAGGAGGTGCATCTGGAAGAAAGTTGAGGTGGGTAGCAGGTGGCAGCCATAGGGTTTGAACTCGGGTGTGTCCTGCTCTTCTCCCTGGGAATGACCTGAGGACAGAGGGACCTGTTCCAGTCCTGGCCATGCCGGAAGCCTCAGGGCCAGCTGGGGTCCCTGGACAGATTTTCATCCAGTGTCCAAGCCAGGGCTCTTCTCAGTGCCTATGATTTTCGTGTGTTCGTGGTCACCCCCTACAGGTCTCAAGGGTGTCTAGTCAGGGGCAAAGGACCCCAACACTCGTGTGGCATGGCCCGATTCACCACATACCACTGACAGGCATGCTATAATAGGAATTGGGAGCTGATGGCTCCTGTGACGATTACAAGTATTTATAGGGTCCTTACTCTTCTATAAATGCCACCTGTCAAGGGACAAGTCTGAAGTGTGTGGGGGCCCAGGGAAGTGAGGAACAGAAGTGGCACAGGCAAAACCTTGGGGCTGGGTGGGTGCAAACAGACCTCATGGCTGCAGCCTACTTGGGAGGGGGGCCGCCTCTGGCTCTGCCACCAGTGTCTTAATGAGCAGTAACGCATTCATCGTCTCGGAAGAGATGACAGGACTTTCCTCTTGGCTCAGTACTCACTGAAGTTCTGAGGTGGCACTTTCAACACTTAGAAATTAGAATTCACTCTAGGCCTGGATTTTCCCCTCCTCCTCTCCTGCATGCACATCCTCCTGAATGTCAGTCAAGCAAGGAGATCCAGAATGCCCAGACATGCCACAGCCCAGGGTTAGCGGCGAGGCAGTTCCCAGCTCTGCCACCAGCTGCCTGGCAAATGCCTTCGCTTCCCCAAGAGCAGTGTGTCTCCCAAGTGGCCCGGCAGGCTCTCCCTTGAAGCCTTCCTCAGCAGGGGCGAGGTGAGCTGGTGCGGGCCAGCGGGGAGGGGGCAGGCCAGATCACTTGATGCCGCCCTTGCATCTGTCACCCGGAAGGTGGCTGGATGTCCAGCCTCTGGGAAATCAAGTGGAAAACAGATTGATTTCCCCTCACCATTTTCTGTCTTTGTTTAAAATGTGCAAAATGGTCCTTTTGAAGGAGAGAAAAAAAGAAAAAAAGCCTGCCATGCATTCCCCTGCGTGAGTCTATCAGCAGCCAGTGCAACATGTAATTTCGTGGTGCTGTGAAGGACGTGCCAGCTCCTGACAGCAATAACTTCTGCAGGAGGATTAGATTGGAGCCTTGAATTCGGTTTTCAAAGAAAGTTCTCATTTCTCTCTCAAAATTTAAATGTGCTTTCGTTGAGGGAAAAGGAATAAGCCAGGGTGAATCGTCCTTGGCAAAATGGGAGGCCTGGTGATTCCCAGGCGCCTACTCCCCAGCCCTTATTTAATACCACACTCGGGTTGGCGACGGCTCAGATTGCACGGGCATCGCAGTGGAATACCATCATGATTTCCGCTCTGGGATCTTTGTTAATCGACTTTTAAGTCACCATGTGGCATAACTTGGGCACGCCTCATCTGCATTGAGGTGCCCTTGAGCTTAGTGATACTGGCAGTTTCCAGCATGGCCAAGCTTGTGACTCCTCATGTTCCCAGCTAACTGTGGGCTTGGGCCTGCCCTGGCTCTGGCCTGTTCCAGCAGGCCCTGTCCTCCCCTGCTCACAGTTCCATTGTGGTTGCTAGAGACGTCCCACTCTGGGAAGTGGCAGAGTGTGGTAGAAGGAGCCTTAAACTGGGACCTTGGGCACCTGGGTTTCCTCCCCAGTGCTGCCCCTTTGAGGCTGGGTTCCCACCCTGTGTGGGCCTCAGTTTCCCCATATGTGCATTGAAGGAGTTGGACCAGAATCAACGCTTCCCAAAGAGATGAGGATCCATGGATTTATAGACTCTTTTCTTCCCCCTAGAATTTCTAGGTCTTAGCAAAGCTAAAATTAAAGCTAAGCAAGCAGGCTGGAGTGCCAGGTTTCTTTGCTGTAACTACAGTGACCTAGAGCTGTGACCCTGGATCTTGGTCTAATCAATACGTGTTTATTGGGGGGTGAGCCTGTGCCAGATGCTAGGCCCAGTCCTGAGGCCACAACCTGTGGGAGGACGGACACTAGACCGTGGGCTCTGACATGGCCGAATTACATGCAGTAAAGCTGCACCAGGAGAAATGAGCGGAGGTAGTGAAGAAGCTTTCTTTAATTCGGGAAGACTTTCCTGAGGAAGGATGCTTGAGCAGAAGCCTGAAGGATGAGAAGGAGCCAGCAGGTGAACACGGGGTTTGTGGGGGGAAAGCCCCAGGTTGTTAAGACAGGCTATGGTCCTGAGGCAGGCAGGCGCTAGTTGGCATTGAGGAACAGAGCAAAACTGTGTCTGGAGGGATCCCTGGGTGGCGCGGCGGTTTGGCGCCTGCCTTTGGCCCAGGGCGCGATCCTGGGGACCCTGGATCGAGTCCCGCGTCAGGCTCCCGGTGCCTGGAGCCTGCTTATGTCTCTGCCTTGTCTCTGCCTCTCTCTCTCTCTGTATGACTATCATAAATAAATAATAATTTAAAAAAATAAATTAAAAAAAAAAAAAAAACTGTGTCTGGAGCCTGACAGTAGTGAGGGAGCGTGGTTTGTAATAACATGAGAGCCATGGGCAAGGGCCAGCTCGTGCCAGGTTCTTATAGGACATGTTAAGGATTTGAACGCCCTCTCTGGGCAGTCTTTGAAGGGTTTTATGCTGGATATGATGTGATCACACTTGGCTGTCTCCTTAGAGTCAGAAACCTGTTCTCCCTCCTTCTCCTCTGCCCCAACAGGTTCTTGGTATCAAAATTCTAGCTTTGCAAGCACCTATTCACTATAACTCACCCTTCTCCCCTCGCCACCACCAAATGACTACAACACCACAAACTGCAGCCAGCAAAGCCAGGGCCAGACAGAGATGGGAAGCAGCCCTCTAGACTCCCCCACCAGCTCCGTGGTTTGCCCCCCACCTGCCGAGCCCCCAGACCACCCAGTTGAGATACATGCCTAAGCAGTACCGCACATCACTGCTAGTCTCTCTGCAGCATGAGACAGTGAGTATGGTACAGCTCATCTGGGGAGAGGTGCTTGTGAATGTGGGATCCTAGAAGCAGATAGGGCAGGAAGGAGGTTTAAAGTGGGGAGCGGGGAGTCTGCAATGAAGACTGGAACGCAGTGGCTCAGGTATGTCCATCCTCTCAGTGTTCATGAGGTCTCTGCTTCAAACATGGCTGAGGCAGAAATGAACATCAGGATGAATGAGACTCACAGAGCTCACACTTGAGACCATGGTGGCCTCTGGGGTCCCTTGACAGGTTCTGAGATTCTGTGGGGTCAGATTAAGACTTGTGAGAGCTGAATTCAGAAAGGAGCTATGTCATGTATAACACTCTACTGTTGCCAGAGCTGCTGGGCAGGTGGCCTGCACAGGGAACATGAAATCCTGGGTTTGAACCCTTGTTCTACCTCCCAGTTGCTGGGTGCCTCGTGGCCATAGACTGCCCTCTTTGTGCAACTTACATTTTTTCCTTCTCACAAATTGCACCAAGTTGAAGTAAATGCTCTCTGGGATCCATCCCAGCTCTACCATTTTACATTGCAGGCCCTTCCCCTGGCTGGCAGCAGGGGCTCCTAATGAGGAGTAGATGGGGCAGTATTTGGGTTAGGATTTTCTTTGTCTGCTGCTTCTGAGCCTTGGTCTGGAGGTCTCCTGGAGACCCTGCCTCATGGGTGGTGGCCCGAAGGACTGAGCCCCTCTCCAACCTCGCAGGTGCACCCTCTGTTCCCGGGCATGTCGACCATCATGATCCATGACCTGTGCCTAGCCTTCCCGGCCCCGGCAAAGGCAGACGTGTACGTCTCAGACATTCAGGAGCTCTATGTCCGCGTGGTTGACAAGGTCAGTAGCAGCTTCCTAAATACGGCCCCTCGCTGCTGGTTCACAGAGATGGGGAGAATGGTGAGGCTGGGAGAGTTCTTTTCCTTGTGCCCTTTGCTCTTTCTCCTGGCTTCTGAGTCTCCGTACCCACCTCCTGAGTGGCTTCCAGCAGATAGTGCTGTCTCGCCTCGGTCCCTCCGTGTGCACAATGTAGAGCGAGCTCTGAGGCTATACTTCTTTATGCCAGTTGCCATCAGTAAAGCTCAGCTATAAATCCTGCCCGAAGTTGTTTCCTCATTAGCCCCAACTTGAGACTTCCTGACCTCTAGCTGCTGTAGGTTCCTGATTGTGAATTTTCTCCCTGGTACATGGATTTTGGATTCTTGGCAATCTTAGTGGCAAGTGAATAAAATGCATAAATGCCAATGCTTTTGTAAAAGGAATACATAATAGATCTAAGCTTTTCTTTAATGTAAAGAGGGCATTTTTATTGCTCCAAATACCTGAAGGAACTACAGGTAGGCTTACAGAGGTTGCTATCAGGTTCCTATCTTTTGGACTGGAGAGGATAGTTAGTAATTAAAAGGGGAATGTTTGAGCTGCTTAGAGTACTTGAAAAGCCAGTATCCTCTTAGCCTCAAATATTCCTTCTGTGGTCTTATTTCCTGATCAGACTTCTGTTTCTTCACTGAGCATTTCTGACTCTTCATAGTCTAAGGTTCTTCCTGTATGTATTATATGCTGCCAGGTGTGAGCTGTTTGGTCAATGAGCACTTATTGAATGCCTACTGTATGCTATTCTGGCCGCATCTTATCACTGTAATTAGATTCTTAGTTCTTTAAGAGCAGGGGGTGTAATTTATGCATCCAAGTATCCCCCAAGGCCCCTTGTATACAATAAGCACTTAATTGATTTTCATTTGTTGATTGGCTGATTGGAGCTCACGCTGGGTCTGTGGGTTGGAGGTCACAGACGCTTTAGTAGAAAGCCTTAAAGTGCCACAGGTGATAGCATTAGTCATTCAAAGGCCATCCTGAATAAAATATTTTTTTAAAAAAATTGTAAAAAGGGGATCCTCCAGGGTGGCTCAGCAGTTTAGCATCTGCCTTCAGCCCAGGGTGTGATCCTGGAGTCTCAGGATCAAGTCCCACGTCGGGCTCCCTGCATGGAGCCTACTTCTCCCTCTGCCTGTGTCTCTGCCCCTTTCTCTCTGTCTCTCTCTCTGTCTCTCATGAATAAATAAATAAAATCTTTAAAAAAATTATTTAAAAAAAGGCCACCCTGAGTCTCTGTCCCCCGTGATACAGGTGGAGATTGGGAAGACAGTCAAGGCGTATGTCCGTGTGCTGGACTTTCACAAGAAGCCTTTCCTGGCCAAATACTTTGCCTTCATGGACCTGAAGCTCCGAGCGGCTTCTCAGATCATCACGTTGGTGTGAGTCCCCCGGGGGTCAAAGGAGGCCATCTCAGGGACAGCACTGGCAGGTTCTGGGGAGAAGTCGCATCCCTTCCCTCTGTTCCAGGGCCCTTGACGAAGCCCTTGACAACTATACCGCCACGTTCCGTGTCCATGGTGTGGCCATCGGCCAGACCAGTCTCACTGCGACTGTGACTGATAAAGCTGGACAGCGGATCAACTCAGCCCCACAGCAGATTGAGGTAAAGCGGTTTCCCCTCCCACCCTGTGGGATCAGTCCAGCGTGCATGCACTTGGAGTAGGAAGTGTGTCATTTTTGTGATGGGCTAGGAGTTCTAGGGGTCATCCAGGAAGCTGCTGTGGAGAACCCTTATTAAAATCTATGCCCTGTGATGTCCTCTGATTAAAAGGGAACCATCCTCAGTCCTAGAGGCCTGGGGAGGCAGCACCAGAGGGAGGGGGCCGGGCTACTTGAATCTCCCTGTGGGACGTGGGGGAGGGCATGGTGTGGCTCAGAGAAGGGGGGCCACTTGTCACACAGTAGGGCAGTGGTGGACTAGCCTTTAAACCCTGAAGTGCCAGAAAGGAGTGGCTGGGGAGAAGCTGCAGACTTATTAGGCTCACGTGTAGAAGCATGTTCTGGTAGCCAGTCTGAACTGACCCTGAGACAGTGGGCTTTTCTGGTGGAAGCTCCTGGAGCTGGCAGGTCCTGGAGCAAGCAGGGAGCTCTGGAGTACTCTCCGTGTGTGACTTGGGACTGTCTTGTGGCATCAGGTTCTCATAGGAGCCTCCCAGTCCCTGGGGCCAAGGCAGCCATGGCCAGATATTCATGTCCAAGTTTCTCCTTCTGCTGCAGCCCTCAACTGCTTGCCTCCTGCCAGCGTCCACCACAGGTCTTGTCTCCACACCGGGGCTAGAGACTTGATATTAAACTGTTCTGGTGCTGGTGGTTGTGGTTTGTGCCTCTGGACGCAAGGGTTCCTTTCTTTTGCTGAAGAAGAATTCATTTCTGCCTGTAAATAGCACAGCCCTACAGAGACTAATCCTTATGCACAAAGCAGCCCCTTGGCCGACTGGCATATTCGTTCACCGTACAGGCTCTTCCTATGCTCCTGCTAGGCGGGGACTGTGGGGGAGGCAGGGGGAAGAGGTTGGGCTCTCCGTGCGGCAGAGACAAGGGCATCCTTGTCCCTGCCCGCTCCCCAAGCCCCTCTTTCTTCATCTGAGAAGTTTGAAGGGCGTTGAAGAAGATAACTGTTCACAGGCAACTTCTCAGTAGAAATTGGAGAAATTCAGTGCAAGGAGGAGAATCTTGAAGGCAATGGAATGTGAACTTTGACAAGCATCAGAATCCCCTGGAGGACTTGTTAAAACACAGATTTCAAGACCTCCCCCATTCCAATTCCATAGATTAAGGTGGGCCGGAGAATGTGTATTTCTGATGGTTCTCAGGTGACACAGCTTGCTGGTCAGGGGACCATGCGGCGAGAACCACGCCCTAAAGGGGGCGTCTTACATGAATAAGATGTGTTTATTTTCATGGGGTTTCACGTCTGGCAAAATGAATGGCTGCAAACAGCAGAGCGTGTCCCCAGGAACCACAGATCCTCAGGCCCACGGGTAGGCTGAGACCCTCAGGCTCCTCCAGGCTCCTCACCAGTCCCCTCCCACAGAGGAGGGATGTCCAGGCACCAGGTGTCCCTCTCCTTGAACATATTCAGGGTGAATTCTGCCCGGCTGTGTAAGCTTGGAACACAGTGGCCCCTTCTTTCTTGTGTTTCCACATGCAGGTCTTTCCTCCGTTTAGGCTGATTCCCAGGAAAGTGACGCTGATCATTGGGGCCATGATGCAGGTAGGAGCCAAAGGCCTTGTGCTTGCTCACTGCCCCCACCCCATGGCCTCCCCCCCCCCCGGGGGGGGCATCAGAGGGCAAAGATGGAGAGCTCGGGGGGTGTCGATGCCCTCGCCTCTGAGGGATAAGCAGGGGCTGATTGGACAGTGCTGTTTCTCCCCACTCCAGATCACCTCAGAGGGCGGCCCACAGCCCCAGTCCAATATCCTCTTCTCCATCAGCAACGAGAGCGTTGCCGTGGTGAACAGCGCAGGGCTGGTGCGGGGGCTGGCTGTCGGCAATGGCACCGTGTCTGGGGTCGTACAGGCTGTGGATGCTGAAACCGGCAAGCTCGTCATCGTGTCTCAGGTATTGCGCGTGGGCTCTGCCGGCCATGGCTGCTTCCAAATCCTCCCTGGACTGGGGCCCACTAGTGATGGGGTGCACTGCTCCCCGCAGCAGCTGGTGCGCTGGTCAGCTATGATGGCAAGGAGGTCTGTTTACTCTGGTTTCTTTTGTTGTTGTTGATTTTTTTTTTCTTTTAAGTAGGCTTACGCCCATTGTGGGGCTTGAACTCACAACTTTGAGATCAAGAGTTGCATGCTCCACTGATTGAGCCAGCCAGGCGCCCCGAAAGTTGGTTTCTAAGTCTGATAGTGTCACTTGTTTCCCGGGAGTGGGCACTTCGTTGGGCTCTGGAAGGGAGACAGGAGATGAGTCTCCACTTCCTGAACAGGGCTCAGAATGTTCCTGTTCTTCTTGACATGCTTTGCCTGTGGTGACTTGTGGAAGCATCTCTGAGGAAGCTGCAGTGGTCACCAGCATGCCAGAAATCTAGGCTCTAAGAGAGAGTCATTTTGTGTAACATGACTATTGGACAGTCTTTTCGGAACCTGTCACCTTGTTCCTTGTCCAGCATTCAGGGCCCCCCCTAGAAGGGGTCCATGAGCTCCCCCAACTTCTCAGCATCTGAACACAGGGCACCCAGGAGAGCAGGAGCGTGCACCATCCCAGGGAAGGGGAGGCAGATGCATCCTCCTCCCTGAGAGGCTGACTTTGATCCGACATTGAATTCATTGATTTACTCCCTTTTGCAGGAGTTTCAGTGTCTCTGCAAATATCCTGGTTAGACCACAAAGTCTTTTTGAATCATGAAGGTAGCTGCCCTGGTTCTACCTATCGATTTTATAAAGACGACAAGAAGGTGTTGGGAATGTGAAATCTGTCCTGTGGCATTGAGCAGGATTCAGATAGACATCCTGAAGAATAAGATGAAGGACCAAGGAGGCCTTGCTTTTTTTTTTTTTTTTTTCTTTTTTTCCTTTCTAAAGAAAGGATTATGGCTTCAGGAACTAGCTTATTTTTCTTCTCCTGGGGGCCCAGGTGGCTGAAATGGCAGCTGGCTGGAACTTCGGCCAGAGGGGCAGGCAGCCATGCATTTCCCTTCTGGCCACTTCTCTTTGTGATCTGACCTTGCTGGGCCACCTCTCTCTCTGTGTCTCCCATCTGGTGGAATAGGAGAGGAGCTGGTGGTGCCCCTTGGCAGATGGAGAGGCTGTGCTTCCAGTTCCATCTGAAAGCCATCTTCTTGAGCCTAGGTCAGCAGGGGCCCAGCTTGAGGCCCATGTGTCCACAACGTGTATGGGATTTCTGCTCAGAAGTCCCCAGTTTGGACAGTCCCATCTGTTCAAACCAGGTCACAGAATCAGCACCCATGGCTGAGGTAGGGGCCAGGATGGATAGAAGGAGACTGGGCCATGGAAAAGACAAAGGGAAGGAAGAGGATGGGTGTTTATTGAGTACCTGTTGAATGCCAGGCATTAGCCCAGGTCACAAGACCCAGAAGGTGGGTGCAGTATGAGCAAACACAAAGAAAGCTTAAGGGTCTTAGTAGCCTGGTGTCAGCTAGTCAGTAGCACTACAAAGAAGCCTAATAAAGTTAATCTTTGACCAGATGAATGGGAATATAGACTTCAGAATGAAAGAGGATAGATACACAGTCTGCTCTAACCAGACTCTATCCGTGTCTACATTTGTCACAGTACCCTGCTCACATACATAGAGAAACATGCTAGATTTGGGGTTGGGAGGATCTGGAATCCTGTCCTATGAGGGCCACCCAGCTTAGAGAAGAACAGTCCCCAGTCACTGCCCCCAAGTCTCCGTGGTACTGACCTGGAGCAACTGAATCAGATAGGTCTGGAAGCTCAGAGGACCAGGCTGGGACCCCTAAGGGAACGGGAAAAACTTGGCCAGATCTGCATGGGATGAGCCACCCACAAAGCCAGGCTGCCTTGGGAAGAGGAACATCGTGTTGGGCATCTTGTGAGTGCCTACTAGCCAGGGGATGCTGAGCTGGCCTTGGCAAGATCCTCCTTGGAGGGGTCCCTTCATGAAACAGCCATTGTGAGCACATAGGCCCTACTGCGGCCAGCCTGAACTCCAAAACCCTTTCCCTAGGACCTCGTGGAGGTGGAGGTGCTGCTTCTCCAGGCCGTGAGGATCCGTGCCCCCATCACTCGGATGAGGACGGGAACCCAGGTGAGGCGGGAACCCCTCTGGCCCCTCCTAGCTGTGCTTGCTCTCTGAGCAGCCTCTTGGCAGGTCTTAGGCTCAGAGTTCTGGTTCAGGAGGAGCTTGGGGGGAGTGTTGCTAGGTCCCTGTTCCCTCTCCTGCTCAACACTTGCTTGTCCCTGGGCTCAGCTTTAGGAGCTTTGGTTGCATTTCCTGCTCCAGACCCCCCCAGGTACTTGGGGTTTTCTGTCTCTCAGCGCAAAGCTCCTTGTCTGCAGAGCATTTGGCCCTCTCCAGTTCCATGTTGGCACGATTACTGAGTGACGCCTTTGCCCCCCACCCCCCTACCCCTGAGTCTGCCACCTTCCCACACCTAGAATAGCACCTGGCACATAACAGGAGCTAAGGTTTATATGGTGTGTACTCTACTCTGTGCTTTCTGTGCAGTAATTCCTTTGATGGTCATTAACAACCCGTGAGGTAGCTACCCGTGTCACCTCTCTATTATAGATGAGGAAATGAACGCGTGGAAAGTTTACGGCCTCTGCCCAAGGTCACACAGCTAGTAAGGGATGGAACTGGAGATTGGCCCAGGCAGCTGGGCATGAGTCTGTTCTTAGCTTTTCCAGTATTCCCATGCATGTTTTCCCTAGTAGTCACTCAGGAAATACAGATTGATGGAGCCTGTGAATCCCACCTGTGCCCCCCTGTCATGAGCAGGGACCAAGGGGCAGGATGAGCTGTGCTACTCAGGAGGCCGCAGGCTCCCTGGAGCTCTGGGGGGGTCCCATCACAAAGGGGGGGTGCTATCAGCCAAGTGAGACATTGTCCACAGCCCAAGGATACTGCGCAGAGGGGCCAGCTCTGTCTCCTATCTGATCATTTGCTGTTCCCACCACCCTTCCCACATCCGTGCTGGGCTCATCTCTGGTGAGGGAAGAATGGGGTGCAGCTTCCCATGCAGCGAGGAGATAGGAAAGTAGCCAGGCAGTGGAGAGGTAGTTCAGGCAGTGCCCTGGGTCTCTGTGGGGCCCCCTGGGCTGCGGGACCCCAGTGGTCATGGGCCCGGCTCCTCTCCTACAGATGCCTGTCTACATCACTGGCATCACCAACAGTCAGAACCCTTTCTCCTTTGGCAATGCTGTGCCAGGCCTGACCTTCCACTGGTCCGTCACCAAGCGGGACATTCTGGACATCCGGGGACGACACCACGAGGTAACTGCCCTCCCCCCAGGGCCCCCTCCCCACCATGTGCACCAGTGTCCAAGGCGCGGAAGGTTATCCCCATATCTGTGCACATGATGTCTGCATCCTGGCTCCCAGGCTGGTCCTGGCCCCATTCTGTGCCCTCTTAGGACACCTAGAAAATGCTGCCAGTGCACCATCCTCACCTCGTGTCCTTCCTCCACTCCTAGTCCTCTCGTGTCCAGGAATATGGGCTCCCAGCTTCCCTTCTCACAGCCCGTTCCACTCCAAGCACACACTTGCCAAACGCTACAGTCAGGGTTTGTAGGAACCCACCTCAGAGGGCAGCCCTGTGGGGAGGTCACAGGAATTCTGGAATATCACAGGGCCTTCTTGGTCAGGTCCCTGCTCTGTAACTTCTGACCTTCTCTCTGAGGAGATGCCTGGCAGTGCTGGGGCTTTCTCCAGATTTACCCCCGAGGGCAAACTCCCCTCTGCTTAGCCCTTCTTAGAGGGACCCTGGCCTTTCCCTGGTCTAACCCCCTCTCTGTATTGACCAGAGCCCATATATGGGAAGGGACTTGTGAGAGTCACCCAGTGAGCCAGGGAGGAAATGAGACAGGGTGCCAGCCCTGGTGACTCCAGTCTGCCACCCCCAGTGGACCTTGGTCATGCAGGACCCAAGTGGGGGTGGGTTGAAGAGGTTTCTTCTTGTCTTCCCTGTCCAGTGGGGAAAGGGTGGTTGGGAGGGTCCTGTCCCCAGTACCAGGGGGCTTCCCCAGACTGTTCCCATAGCATAGACATCTCACAACAGCAGGGCTTTTTAGGGAAACACTGCCAAGCCTACCATCCCTCTTTGTTCATTGCCCAATCCACACACTAAAGGCTCTGAGAAGGCCTGCCTATCCACCCAGATTGACCCAACATGACCCACCTGCACCTGTGAACCGCGTGTTGCTGCGTGCTGCACTGGTGCTGGGATTAGCAGGCCCCGGCCAGAGCAGGGAGGCAGCAGCCTTCAAGGACAGGCAGGCAGCTGTCGGGGTTACTGGGGCCCCAGGCCCTCCCTGAGAATGTGTTTGGTGTCTGTCCCAGGCTTCCCTCCGACTGCCATCACAGTACAACTTTGCCATGAACGTGCATGGCCGGGTGAAAGGCCGGACCGGGCTGAGGGTGGTGGTGAAGGCTCTGGACCCCACAGCCGGGCAGCTGCATGGCCTCACCAAAGAACTCACCGACGAGATCCAAATCCAGGTAAAGGGCAGGCAGGTAGAAGCCACTGCTAGAGGGAAAGCGAGTGCCAACCCAGGGGCCCTCCCCCGCCCAGGGGCCATCGGGGCCCACATTCACCCTTCTACCACCCTGTACCTGATGACTTCTCCACCTGCTGGGGTCAGGAGCCCCTAGATGGGGCTGCCCGAGGGCATCAGCCTGGGGGTGGACAGCTGGCAGGCCAGGTGGAAGGAGCTGCGGGTAGAGGCCTGGGGTCTGAAATAGCTTGCTGTATTCATTCCCCAAATAGCAGATAATTCTGCGCTTGGAGTCCGAGGCACCTTCATGGTAGAAAGAAGCTGGGAAATCGTGAGTGGGACTTTCATTGAATTGTCTGTGTTTATTTCACAAATGCTCACAGAGCACTTTAACAGAGGCAGACCCGCCTTCCCCTGCTTCCCAGTATTGTCTCACCTATGAATTGCTCCCGTGAAGCCAGCAGGGCAGGAGCCCTGGGTGCTGCTGCTGGATTATGAGCCTGCAGCCTGAGGGGTATGGGTCAGAGTGCCCCCTCCAGGTCACAGTGAGTGAGTGGTGAGCCCTGGAAGGCCTGGAGGGCTGTGCTGTGTGACGGCCTGGGAGACAGTGGGACCCATCGATTCACAGGTGGAAATCAGGCCTCAGAGGGGGAGGGGCGCTGCTCGGAGCCCCCAGGGGTACGCCACTGAGTCAGGACCTAGAACCCACCAGCTCTTCTCCCACCCAGGGCTCAGCACCTGTGTCTCTCTCTCCACCCTGCTTCCCAGCTCCCCTGTCCTTCGAGACCCATCTGTAAAGCTAGGGAAGTGACAAGTTGCTTCTGAAGAGCATTTTTAGCTTCAAGGGCCCCATTCTGCTAATCTGGGACTCAGTAACCTCGGGGTCTCCCTAAATTGCAAAGAAAAACTAAAAGGGGCTTTTAAATATCATGAGAAGAGGGATCCCTGGGTGGCGCAGCGGTTTGGCGCCTGCCTTTGGCCCAGGGCGCGATCCTGGAGACCCGGGATCGAATCCCACGTCGGGCTCCCGGTGTATGGAGCCTGCTTCTCCCTCTGCCTGTGTCTCTGCCTCTCTCTCTCTCTCTCTGTGACTATCATAAATAAATAAATAAAAAAATCTTTAAAAAAAAATAAATAAAAAAAATAAATATCATGAGAAGAGAATCAGATTCAAGCCCCTTCTTCAAATGAAATAAACCATTTCTAACCTAGACACTTACCTCATCAGGGGTAAAGATTATCAAAGAAAGGAACACCCATTTCAGCAACCCCCTCACCTGCCTGCGTGCATTCGCGCGCATGTGCACACACACACAGGTGCACACAGATACAGACACTCCCAGACCTGTAAGCATACATACACATGCAGAGACAGACACACACATACATGGGTAAATATAGATACAAACAGACACAAATACACACAAATATATGTTCTTTCCAGTTAAAAATAAAGTGAGATAATGTCTGGTGTCTCTCAGGATTAAAGATGGGGCTTTGCAGCTCCCAGATTCTGTGACCTCACTTGAGTCCCTTAACATCTTTGGGCCTCAGTTTCCCTAGCTGACAGCCATTGGAGGTTTGAGCACATTGGAAACTTTGAGAGGCTGGATCCAGCCCACAGATGTATTTGCTTTGGCTCATCCAGTGCTCTGAAACGATTTTTATTTGTTGCCAATATTTAAAAATAGGAAGATGTTGTATAAAAATCCGGTAGGCAGCTTGTCCCGAAGCCACAGCGTCTTGCCACGTGGCTGAATGAGCAGATGAGAAGCAGCCTCCCCCCTGATGGAGCTGGCCCCACCACTCCCCCCGTTGGCCCCCCAATGGTGAGGCCACGTGTCTGTCACTGTGTACCTGGTGCTTGCACTGTTGCTTTTCTTAAACTTGAGTTAACAAGAAAGTGAGATCTCTCTTGTACCCTCACCTCCTTATGAAGAGGGGCAACAAAGAATACGCATTTAAGAAAAACAGGAGGAAACCCGTTTGTGGGTGTATTTCCTGTGTGCGTGCGTCCAAGTCAGAACCAGTGAGGCTGCTCCACTCAGTACCACTGGCCTAGCAGAAGGGCTCCTTGACACCAGAGCCCCATCTGGCTCCCATAGGCCATTTATCATTCACCACTCAGGAAGTGCCACTCACTTTGCCACACGAATCCCACAGCTCTTTGAGACAGACGTGGCAAGGATTATTGGTTTTAGACCCATTTTACAGATGAAGAAATCTAAGTCTATGTATATGATCAGAACATAGCAGTGCTGGGAGGGAAGGGGTTTTCTTGGAAAACTGGGCCCCTAGACTCCAGCCAGTCTGATCAGATCAGAAGCCAGTGGGGAGCTCAAAGCTGTGTTCAGCATCCAGGCCCAGCTGCCAAGAGAGGTCGTCCCAAGGGTCCCTAGGGAAAGGGACTTGGCAGGGTGGTGAGCAGTTAGGGTGCTTGTAGGGAGGGGTCTGGAGTTTCCATAAGATCTGGGGTGGGGAGCCGTGGAAGGCCTTGGGGCTCCTGGGGAGTGCCGATCAAATTGGCTCCAACACTCCCAGGTTTATCATCAGCTGGCCTGGTTCATGGACATGCCCCACCCCCGCCTCCACCCCCTGTGCCTCCATGAGAGCATGACAAGAGGGAGCAAGATGAGGGTCGATGGGGCTGATAGGGGTTATTCTGAGAGGACCACAGTGAGGAGCAGCAGGACCAGACTGCAGGCCCTGTAATTCCACATTACAGGGGGATCTTTCGCTGTCTTCCGTGCCCACAAAGATCTCCCAACCTGGGAACTCAGGGAGGTCTCCGTGCTCCCTGGCTTCACGAAGCAGCTGCTGTCAGGGTGTGCAAACATGAGCCTGTCTGCTTGTTCTCTCACACCTCTGGCCTCTCTTAAAAGTCAGCCCTTCCCTGGGGATCCTTGGGTGGCTCAGTGGTTTGGCACCTGCCTTTGGCCTGGGGCATGATCCTCAAGTCCCAGAATCAAGTCCCACATGGGGCTCCCTGCATGGAGCCTGCTTCTCCCTCGGCCTATGTCTCTGCTCTCTCTCTCTCTGTATCTCTCATGAATAAATAAATAAAGTTTTAAAAAAAAAAAAAAAAGCCAGCCCTTCCCTCACCTGCCACCTGACAGATGCTCACAGTGGTGCTTCTCATCTCTGGGTCCCCTTGGTCTCACTGCCAGGAGGGGAGCAGGGACCTAGACATGACTCCAGTGCATCCCAGGGGACAGAACTCGCCCTCTTTTCCAGGTATTCGAAAAACTGCTGCTGCTGCACCCTGAAATAGAAGCAGAACAAATATTAATGTCACCCAACTCATTTATAAAGCTTCAGACAAACAGGTACGTGACTCAGCGCTTGTTTGCAGCAGGGCTGAGAAGCTGCGCTCTGTGTCCGACGACTCATTTGTCAAAGTTGTCAGGAGCCGTGGATGCTTCAAGCGAACTGCTTCTTTCTCAGTCTGGAGTGGGTGCGGCTTCTGCATTCCCCCTCCTCTTCACCAGGGATTTCTCCTGCTATTCCACATCACTGGTCCCCGTGGGCCCATCTTTTCTTCCCTGTCATCCAGAAAGCTTTTAATGCCCACTGCTCATGTCTGCTACTTCAAAGGAAAAGAAGTACCACCTCAGAAGAGTTAAATTTTCCAGTGCCCTTTTGTCTTCAAGACTTGCTGTTCAATGGGTGTAATTCCTGAACCAGCAGCATGAGCATCACCTGGGAGCAGGTTAAAATGCAAATCCTGGGCCTCACTCCAGACTGCACTTAACAAGATCCCCACTCGATGGGGATGCACATTGGTGTCTTCAAGGCACAAGCAAATCTGCAAACATAACTCCTACCTTGCATTCACACGGGGCACCTTTGGTATCAATGACTTGCCTGTGAAGTGCAATTGCAAGGTAGGGGGCTGTAAGGACCACAGGAGTACTTGCATGTTGCACGAAACACACACATGGTGTTCATTCAACCACAAGTGTCTAACGCTAGGCTGTGTGCTAGGCTCCTAGAACAGAGTTGGGTGGCATTCTAGTGGGGAAGAGAGAAGTACAGCATGAGAAGGCCAACAATAAAACAAGGTGTAGGGATGCCTGGGTGGCTCAGTAGTTGAGCATATGCCTTTGGCTCAGGTCGTGATCCCGGGGTCCTGGGATCAAGTCCCAGATGGGACCCCCTGTGAGGAGCCTGCTTCTCCCTCTGCCTGTGTCTCTGCCTCTCTCTGTGTGTCTCTCATGAACAAATAAATAAAATATTTAAAATAAAATAATGTATAATGGTTAAGCCGTATCCCAAAGAGGGGCCTTATGTGTGAGGATTTAAGGGAGGCGTGTCAGAGACAGAGATGCTTGATCTGGGTCTTTTTTTTTTTTTTCCAGATTTTATTTTATTTATGTATTTGAGAGAAAGCCCACAACAAGGGGGAGGGGAGAGGGAGAAGCAGATCCCCCCCCCCGCCTTTTTTAAGATTTTTTATTTTATTTATTCATGAGAGACAGAGAGAGGCAGGCAGAGGGAGAAGCAGGCTCCATGCAGGGAGCCCGACGCAGGACTCGATCCCAGGTCTCCAGGATCAGGATCAGGCCCAGGCCGAAGGCGGCACTGGGGCTGCCCCAGATTCCCCTTCTGAGTAGCAAGCCCCAGACAAGGTTCCATCCCAGGACCCTGGGATCATGACCTATGCTTAACCAGCTGAGCCACCCAGGCGCCCCTTGAGCTGGGTCTTGAAGGGTGAACTGGACTTCTGCAGATTCCACGGAAGGGATTGGTGATAGGGGAGAAAGTTGAAGCAGAAGCAATAACATTTATGTGATGTCATCTGAGGAGGGTCTGTAGAGCTGCATTCAAACAGCGAGGTGAAGGGGGCTCATCCTAGGGGCTGAACACCTTTCCTTCCAGTTGATGCTTTATTATATAATAAACATGAGAGAGCATATGAAACACTGGAATTTGTCTTCTACCCAGTGCAGATCATTAGTAGCTTTACAGACCACTTGCTGAGCAAGCAGCCCATTTTCGTCCTGGTCCCTGCCCTTGGCAATAGGACAGGACAAGACCATGGCTTCCCTTGCACAGTGAAGGAAAACGAGGCAGAGAGAGGCGATTCAAGGTGCCTGAGGGCACACGGCTGTCTGTGGGGCATTGGGACCGCGCTCAGATTCTGCTCAGCTCAGAGTCCCGTGCTCTTTCCACTGTGCCAGGTTGCCTCATGTCGGGAACTGAGAAACCATTTGCCCCAGAAACCATCTTTTACAGCAAATGTCCCCTACAAAGGATGAGAGGAGCTCAGCACTCAGTCTTTTCTCCCAGAAGCAGCGCTCTCCTTGGAACCGTCCGTTTTCCAAGTCAGGTTTCCGATGGATGACTAAGGAGGCCGTAGTCAGGCAGCCCACCCAGGTCCTGATGCGTGGGGGCCAAGATCAGGCCTTCTTGTCCTCCCAGGAGCCTGCGGGAAGCCCAGATGGCTGCTGGGCACCTCACTAAGACCGCTCCCACTGCCACGCTCTGTAAAGCTGGGTCTTTGTGTTTTCCAAAGGGACGGTGCAGCATCTCTGAGCTACCGCGTCCTGGATGGGCCCGAGAAGGTTCCTGTGGTACACGTGGACGAGAAAGGCTTCCTGACGTCAGGGCCTGTGATTGGGACATCCACAATCGAAGTGACTGCCCAGGAGCATTTCGGGGCCAACCAAACCATCATCTTTGCTGTAAAGGTAGGATCATGTTTTCTTCCTCTTTAGAGTAGGAATAAAAGCAGTGGTGTTGAGGTAAAAGCTTTCCCCTCGTGGGGGTAAGACGGACCTATTCACCTTCCAGCCGGGAAATTGTACCTAAGAATTTACTGAAGAGTAACGTGGAGGCAGAGGTCCCAGAGGGAAAAAAACAGTAGCATCTCCTGGATGTCAGAGCTGAAGGTCCTTGGAGATGATTGATTTCAATGGCCTCATTTCACAGATGGGAAAACTGAGGCCCAGCGAGGCCTGTGAGTTGCTGGGCCTGGTGCCCCAGTGTCCTGACTGGGTAGCTGGGACCTGGAACAGGGTCAGTGCCTATGAGCATTGGCTGCCTGTGCTAGATCCCTGGCGCTGAAATCCTTGCATGACGTATGTAACGATAGACAATTCAGTGACCCATTTTACAGGCAAGGAAACTGAGACTCACCATAGAAGTGAGTCACTCAGTGAGTCAGGATCTGGACCCTAGCCCATGTGTGTCCTTCATATGCATCACAACGCCTCCCACTTCCCCCTGCCATCCCATGCTCCTTAGTGCCGGGTGTCCTGGGATCTGTCCCAAGAACTTCTCTCCTCCATCTCCTCATAGCCACATTCTGAATCCTGAGTGATAGGTAGGATGCAGTACTTCAAGTCTGAGATTTTTGCCTTGGTCACAGATCTGCTTCCTTAATAAATGCTTTTTTGATTGAAGGTGGGTGCCCTGCAGGGAACCCTCCATCCTACTTTTTTGAGTATGTGGAAGGGACTCACTGCTCATCCTACTTCAGCAGATATGTGTGGAGCACCAGCTGTGTACCGGTCACGGCACCCACTGATCTTTAACCAAGATATCAGGTCTTTGAAGGGGCGAGCTTTCTGGCCAGGATAGATTTTAGTCGGAGTTCAGGGACCAAGGCCAGGCTCTCTGGAGTTCAGGTTCCCTCCTCCCCATCCTCTTTTCCCTGGGTCATCAGCAGGCACACAGTGGCTCCCAGTTAATGCTTCCTCTGCAGTCCAAATGGGCATTACTTCCACTTGAAACACCCGGAGAGAGCCAGGTTTCCTAAAGAAACTGAACATTCAAAGCCCTGGGGATACTTTTGCAAATGAGAATAATGATTTTTCAAAGTCATGGGTTTTGACTCCTGTTGGTTGGGTTTTGTTTTCAGAAGGCCGGCCTGCTGTGTGGGAAGGCGGGAATCTTGTCATTAGGTTGGGACGCTCAGGAGGCCAAGGCCTTTCCTCTTTCTGTGACCTCTGAGTCAATCCAGCCCCCACTCCACCCCCAGTCCTTCATGAGGCGGGGCCCGGCTGGGGACAGGCGCCTCCTCTGAAGGGAGGCTGGTCCCCAGTGCGGTCACCCCAACACCCGCTCATTGTTCTCAGGTGTCTCCTGTTTCTTACCTGAGGATCTCCATGAGCCCCACCCTGCACACTCAGAACAAGGAGGCTCTGGCAGCCGTGCCTTTGGGAATGACTGTGACCTTCACGGTCCACTTCCATGACAGCTCCGGCGACATCTTCCATGCTCACAACTCGGTCCTCAGCTTTGCAACCAACAGGTAGGGTGTAGGTGACACTCATTTCTCACCTGAAGGCGAGTCTTGGTTGTACCTGGATCTAATTTGTGCAGGTGGCTGGGTGGCAACTGGACAGACTAGTGCCACTGAGAGGACAGCCTTGTTACCTGCAGTCACTGAGAGGAGGGGATGTGCCATGCTGGCAGGGCCACGAGGAGAAGCACTGCACTCGGTCAGGAGGCAGGAGGGAGGGGAAAGCAGGGTCGAGAGTCTCTATGACCATGTGGCGTGAGAAGCTGTTGGTGATGTCTCCTGGTATACAGGAGGCGAGACACAGGTGTCAGGGTTTGTGGTTGGAGGGCTTGTGGTGAGACTTCTGCATACCTGTGACAGCCGACTGCAGGGGAAATGCAACCAACCCGGCCATTCATGGGCTCTGTGAACAGTGGATGCAAATTACATCATAGACTTTATGAAAGTTGGTCACCCCACAAGGTGCACACCTTCCAGTGCTCCAGTGCTGGTGAGGAAGAAATCTGACATCCACTGCATCTATTATGTACAGGCCTTTCCACATGACATCTTGCTGATTCCTCCCGGTAGCTCATTTGTAGAGGCCCAGAGAGGTCAAGCCAGTTGCCCACAGTACACAGGCAGAAAGTGGGGTTTGAATACCAGGTCCCATGTACTTCCACACACAGATCATTTTGGGCTGACTCTTTCTTACTATACCTGTGGCCACAGGCCTTATATGAGGTGAGAGGGCACTCTCCACAGCAGGAGGAGAGCCGTGGCTTCAGTCTAGGCCTGTGAAACCTCCGACTGGGTCTGTTGGAGCACTGAGTGTCAAAGTGTGGTTCCCAGACCAGCAGCATCAGCAGCCCTGGGGAGTCCTAGGAAATGCACGTTAACAGGACCCAACAGTCTGTGTGGTAAGGATGCCTCTGGGCAGTTCTAAAGCTTGAGGACTACTGCCCCAGGGGCATACAGAACAGCTAAGAGGACAGAGAAGCATCTGGCACAGGGGGAGGGAAGACAGCTGGGGCCAGAGTCTAGGGAGTCTGGGGGCAGAGGATCGTATCCAGGTGTGGGTGACCATTGCAAGTTGGCCTCCCCCCAGGCCTGCACCATCTGTGGCCCCGATTGCTTGCATACCCAGGGCCAGACATAGGAGAACGAAGCATGGTGGAGAAGGAAGCCTCGAGTGAGACCCAGTTCAAGTCCCAGCTCTGCCCTTTGTGGGGCCTCCACGGGTGAGGCAGCTCACCACTCTGGGCCTATTTCCACACCATGTGGGGACCGTGTCTTCGTCCTCAGGGCCACATACTGAGCCCCAAGTCGTGAAGGCCTCTGGCAAACTGTGGCCTCTCTGCATGTGGTAGGGGCCATGCATCTGTCTGGGACCTCGGCTGCCCTGGAGGGAGTAGATCCGGGTCCTCCCAGCCCCTGAGCACAGAGGTCCTGCTGGCCCTTTTGTGGTAGGAGCACGTCTCTCCTGGAGACGGGTCAGGGCTCTGGAGTCAGAAGGCATAGTGGAGGAAAGTGATGAAGCCAGAGACCCTACCCCAGAGGCCTGCCTGTCCAGGCCTTCCCATCAGAGTGCCATTGGCTGGTGTCGACTGAGCACTCACCATGTGCCAGCTGCTGGTCTCGGTGCTTTACAGCTACCAACCTGGTTTAATGCTTACAGCAAGCCTGGGACGCAGGTGCATCATCAAATCCATTTTACAGATGAGCCAGTGGGCAGAGGTGGTGCCTCCCGAGATGTCCCGGTTCACTGTCAGGAAGGGCCTGGGCAGCACTTTGCAGCTTACCTTGCCCCTCGGCCTCCACCTTCCCGCCCTGGGACGTGGGGGATGCACTACGGGCCACGTCAGCTGTGGGCCATGGGTTCCTCCCACAGAAGAGGAGAGGAGGCCTGGTTCGTGTGGCCTGCGGTGGCCTCATATCTTGGCAGCTGCTGGATAAACTTGAGCCCGAGGGACATCAGGGGCCACAGTCAGCCAGAGGCTTTGGCTTCACCTGGCAGGGGACTCAGCGTGCCTGTCCCTCTGGAGCTGGGGACCTCTTCCCTCAGACTGAGCCTGCCTCTCCCTCCTGTGCCTAGAGACGAGTTTGTGCAGATTGGGAAGGGCGGCACCAACAACACGTGCGTCGTGCGCACCATCAGCGTCGGCCTGACGCTGCTCAGTGTGTGGGACACAGAGCAAGTGGGCCTGTCTGACTTCGTTCCGCTGCCTGTGCTCCAGGCCATCTCCCCGGAACTGTCCGGAGCAGTGGTGGTAGGTGATGTCCTGTGTCTGGACACAGTTCTGGTCGGCCTAGAAGGTAAGAGAGATGCACATTGGTCAGGGAGCCCTTCTGAGTGAGGGGCAGTCCCAGGGATGGGACTAGGCTCCTGCTGTGGGGCTAAGACCAGCAGAGCTCGTGTGAGGCTCAAGAGCAGGTGTTGGAGTCTTCAGGCCAAGTCCAGCGTGCTGCCTCTTTTTGCCAACCAAACTGCGTTAGAACTCTGCGGCCCCGGGATCCCTGGTGGCGCAGCGATTTAGCGCCTGCCTTTGGCCCAGGGCGTGATCCTGGAGACCCGGGATCGAATCCCACGTCGGGCTCCCGGTGCATGGAGCCTGCTTCTCCATCTGCCTATGTCTCTGCCTCTCTCTCTCTCTCTCTCTGTGACTATAATAAATAAAAAATTAAAAAAAAAAAAAAAAGAACTCTGCGGCCCCCATTCATTCATGAGCCCTCGGTGGCCATTTTCACCCTACAAAGCCAGGGGGAGTGGCATCCAAGACCTTCGGCCCCACACAGCCCGATGTGTGTACCCTCTGGCCCCTCACAGAGGCTTCCAGCTCTTACACGAGCATAGCGCTGAGTGGTAGATGTTTCTGTGGAAATGTCCCCCTATCCACTGTCTAATGGGAGGCATTCACGACCCAACACTCAAAATGTGGCTAATGCGACTGAGGAGCAATCTGTTCCATTTTAATTCATTTCATGGCCAGTGGTTACCATGTTGGACAGTGTACATCTAGAAGGAAATGTGAGCAAAGAGTAGCCCTTGGCCCCATTCAGCAGATTTCCAGATTTCAGCCGTTCACATGCCACCTGTATATGCATGACCTACATTCCTTTTTTTTTTTTCAAATTGACTTCCCTTTTTTTTTTTTTTTTTAAGATTTTATTTATTCATTCATGAGAGACACAGAGAGAAAGGCAGAGACAGGCAGAGGGAGAAACAGGCTTCATGCAGCGAGCCCAATGTGGGACTCAATCCTGGAACTCCAGGATCATGCCCTGGGCCGAAGGCAGACGCTCAACTGCCGAGCCACCCCGGCGTCCCTTGAGTCCCTGATTTTTTTTCACCCAATGAAATTCATTTTAAAAGGAAGTTAAATACTGCCCTTAAAATATATATATATATATATATATATATATATATATATATATATATATATATATATATATATATATATTTGGCCAGAAGTAGATGTGGTTGTTGAGTTACTGTGTTGTATCTATTATATAATGGGATTGGCTTTTAATTAAGAAATGCTGTTTAGTGCCAGCTCTTGAGCCTTGACACTTGCTTTGTTTGCTAAAAAGGGACTGGTAAACAGTTACGGGCTGCGCGGGGGCGGGGGGGCTGCTGTGGGGAGGGCCAGCTCCCAGGTCATCCCGGGACAAGGAATGATCATGGGATTCAGAGCAGGGAGGTGCTGGGGAGAAAGGGCCAGAGGTTCACTCTGGTCAGGGTCACAGCTGAGCAGAGAGCAGGTGCACTGGAACCGCAGGGGGTTCCAGGTGGCCACAGCCAGGAGCCTGAGGGGAGTGGCCAGATGTGGGGTGCAGAGCGGGAGGCATGGGTTCTACCCTGAGGGTGATAGGGTGATGCATGAGCTCCCTTGGCAGCAGTGTGGAGCATGGGGGTGGGCAGGGCAGCCAGGAGGCTGGCACCGTCACCCCGGGGACAGGGTTTGGCCAGAGTATCAGTTGTGGGAAAAACGAGTGACAGCCAGGGCTTCCTCTCCCAGGCCTCTCTGGAACCTGGAGCTCCTCAGCCAGCAGCATCCTCCACATCGACCCCAGGACAGGTGTGGCTGTCGCTCGAGAGGCAGGATCTGTGACGGTTTACTACGAGGTCGCTGGGTACCTGAAGACCTACAAGGAGGTGGGGCTTCGGGGAATGCACAGCTCGCCCTCTGGGGTGAAACCCTTAGCTTTCTATACTGAATGACTCCCTTTTCTTTAAAAAACAAGCGCCAGCAGCGTGCTAGCAGGCAGGATCCAAAGTCATGAGTCTGGGTTCTGCTGCCCACTGGGCCTTTCTACATAGGCCTCCACCTCCCACCTCCCCACATTCCAAATGGTGTCAAGGCAAGGGCTGACATCCTGGGCTTGCCCCCCAGCTCCCATGCACTCTGGGGGATAGGCAGGAACATCCCCTGTGGGCGTCTCCCCAGGGGTCTCGGCGTGGGCGGGCCATCATGGCGATTTGGATTTGGCTTCACTGAGGAAGTTAAGCCTCCCCGGCAAGTCACCTTTTGAGTCTTTCTGGAGGCGAACAAAACTGTTCTCTCTCCTATTTACCTCCAGCCGAGAATGAATCAATGAGCAACGTCTGGCTGTGTTCCAAATGTGTCTCATTTTAGAGCCAGTGTGCACGTGATCAAATCCAGCAGGTTAACCTAATAGCTCGCATATTTAGTGCCGGGGCTATGCAGCCGGTGAGCTGGTTGCAGATAGAAGCACCTTATGACTGATGAAGCTGTGCTCTCCCAGGAGGAGCCGCCGAGAGTGGGCAGGGGCAGCGGAGGGCTGGACGAGAGAGCATGGTGTAGGCTAAGGTATGCCGGGCTTGAGAGCCCAGCCCCGATGGCTGGAACACAAGCAGTGCAGGCAGGAGTGGAGGCCGGCGTTGTAATCAGATCATGATACGCACTGGGTTCCAGGTAGTTCCGTGGAGTGTTTAAAGCATGGGAGCTCTGGGGCCAGGCTGCCTGGGTTTGCATCCCAGCTGGGCACTGAGGGGCTGTGTAGCATTGGGTAAGTCATTTTGCCTCTCTGTGCCTTGGTTTTCCTGTCTGGAAAATGGAGAGAAGAGTGTTGTAAGGATTAAATGAGTTCATATATGTGAAGCACTTAGAATGGTAGGCAGTGCTTAGCAAATATTATGTAGATATTAGCTGCAACTGTTACTATTCCAGAATAAAGAGGTGGAAGCTTATGCCAGATCCAGTAGGGACTCATCAGGGATTTTTTCTTTCTAAGTAGAGAGTGATATAGATCAGAGGTAAGGTTTGGAATGAGTACTGGTGCCTGGCAAAGTCTGCAAGCCCAAAGGAAGGGCAGGAGCTGCAGGGTAGCCAGCTAGGGGCTGAGGTTGGGCCCTCAGCTGGCCCCATCGGGTGGGCATAAACTAAGGGTGGACTTAGGGGAGATTCAGAGGGAGGGTCACCAGAGCTTGGTGACCATTTGGAAGTAGGGGTTGAGGGAGGAGTAGGCTCTGAGGAGGACTCCCCTGGGGTCTAGCTTGGGTGACAAGGTGGATGTTGGTCCTTTACCCTAACGGGGAAGCAAAAAGCAAAGAGGGGGGACTAATGTGGGTGGAGGATGAGTTAGTTGATATGTGGCCAGTTTGAGGTGGTTGCAGCTCCTCTCTGGGGCTAGGGGTGAAATGGCAGGTGTTTCTGGAGCTCCAGGGCAGAAGGCTGGAGATGGGTGGGGGTCTACCACACAAAAGTGGTTCTCGAAGACCTGAGAGTGGATGGGAACATGCAGAACATGCCAGGGCAGGAGGGGCAGGGGCAAGGCCTTGGGCCTCCTCTGCAAGGTGTGGAGGAGGAGGAAGAAGAAGAGGGGAGAAGACAGTAGCGTGGTGGTCAGAAGTATGGGAGAAAATGGGAAGAACTAGGGCCAGAGAGCAGGTGCCTCTGCTCAGAGAGCAGTCCGGAGGCAGTGGGCCCAGCCCATAGGCCTTCCTATGATCCTACATCAGCCACGGCCCTGGGAGCTGTATGGGCTTTGGGGAGGATTGAGACCCTATCCCTGCTCTCAGGGAGATCATGTTCTGGTGGAGGTCAGACCCATGGGAGGCAGGAAGCGCTCAGGGGCAGCCCAGAGGTGGGTAGACAGCCTCCAGCTGGAGGGGGTGACACAGGAGCTGGGCCTTCAGGGGCCAATGGGGTCAGGCTCTGCAGGGGAGGTTGAAAGCTTAAGAAAGACCCACAGCTGGGGTGTTTGGGTGCAGCCAGGGCAGGATGAGCAAAGGGGGTGGGCAGGGAAAAATCTGGGAGGACTTGTATCTGGGTAGAGGGACAAGTGATGGGGGTGGTTGCTTCACTGCCCAGGCTGTGTGAGTTGCATTTTGGCCAGGGTGATTTATTTTGAATGAATGACAGTAAAGTAAAATAGCACCTTCTCTCGTTGCTGAAAGACTAATTAACCAAACTGATGAACAGAGAAGTGATTGCAACTGTCACAAGAACCAAAATCCGCAGCCCACCCCAAACTGTTAAATGAATTCAGGCCTGCTGTTCAGCTCCAGGCTCTGCTGTTCAAGAAAAGCAGCTTGTTCAGAAGGACAGAGCCAGACCGCAGGGTCTGACCAGGCCAGGGCCTAAGCCCAGCTCCATCACCTCTTGGCACGTCTTTCAGATGATGAGCCTGTCTTGTGCCCTGTGCAAGGGGCAGAACCCCGTCACAGGCAGCAGGGTGAGGTCACGAGAGTGCCCAGCACCGAGCCCACACGTGGCTGGTGCTCACTGCAGCTGCCTCGGCTCCCTCCTCAGATAGTGATTGGTGTCCCTCAAAGGATCGTGGCCCGTTCCGTCCGCCCAGGCCAGACCGGCTTCCAGGAGGCCTCCAAAGTGACCATCACCGTGGGAGACAGAAGCTCTAACCTGAGAGGTAGAGAGTGAGGGGCTTGCTTGGTCTGGGGAGGGGCCCTGCCAAGCTCAAGGGCTCCTCATGCCCTTGTCTGCTGCGATTTTCTCTGCTTTTCCCACACAAACTCACCCCACAGCCAGAGAGAACACCTAAACCCCCCATGGGCCCATTCCTTCCAGCTTTTGAGAAATCCCAGTCCTCCACAAGTAGAGATGGTTCAAAGAGATCTTCCTAAAAGAGCCTGGCATCCAGAAACGTCCTGTTTCTGAGCCAGAAATGCCACTTTAGCCCTCAGGCAGCCAAGTAAAGAAAGCCACCCTTTCTACCACTCATCCCAGAGGGTACTGACTTAGCAGGCCTCACTGCTGATTTGGGTGTTTGTAATTACCTCTTCTGACTCACGTGCAGAACATTCGACCCTGTCCCCTGCCCGTGACAGCCCTGGACAGCAGCTGTCAGAAATAAATACATCAATACAGGCTGTTTGGGTTTTGTTTTTATTTTTTTGTTTGGTTGGTTCTTTTTGAAACCACTTAACCGGTAGGATTAAATATGGCTGTTCTTGTTCCGATTGATGAGGCAGCTTTACTGCATCCCAGTAACCTCTGTTTTCCCACCTCCGTGCACGAGGGCAGCTGCACTGTGCCGTTGCCAAAGTGATACTCAGTGTATTAGCGGAGAAGTGTTGCCCTCCTGATGCCCAGGAATAAATTGCCCATCTTCCCCTGCTGCCGGCGACAGAGGACATGCATTAGTGGCCCGACCTACCTGCCAGGCTGCTGGATGCAGGCTCTCGCACAGATGCTGAAATTCCGATCTGAGGTTGCCCACCACTCAGAATGACCTTCCCCATCCTTATAGTCACCCTCAGCTTTTATAGTCTGTGGCACCACTGTGAAGCTTCCGGCTGCCCTGGGAGCCCTGTGCAGAAGGAGCGTGGGGCACAGGTGCCACTTCCCAGCCCAGCCAGCCTGGGCGTGGCGGCCAGTCGTCCTGGCCCAGGCCCTTCTTACCCGCCTCCCGTCTCCAGGTGAGTGCTCCCCCACCCAGATGGAAGTCATAGAGACTCTGCACCCAGAATCGCTCATTAGCTGCCAGCTCCGGTTCAAGCAAGAGGTCTTCGATTTCCCAGCACGGGACATTTTCACAGCAGAACCGGGATTTGACACGACTCTGGGTAAGTTCGGGGGTTGAATAGAAAACTGGCTCCTTTGGGGTGTTTGGCTCACAACAGCCATCTGCGTGGAGGGGTCATCAGGAACCCAGCCCGGGGACAGATGCCACCACTCTGGCCTCTGGTTCCTTCCGGCCACCAGGAGGGGTTGGCAGTCCTGTGCTGGGTGATGGCCGTTGTCCACAGCTGCCTACACATACACAGGAAGGACGTGCTTCGGAGTTGGAAGACCTGGATTCAAGGTTCAAGACCTTCTGTGCTCTTTCTAGCGCTGAGCCAGTGGGTGTTGAGGCTGTTTCCCTTGGTGAAATGGGCAGGAAGGTGCCTTGCTCTGCCTACATGAGAGGGCTGAGCGATGCACGCGAGAGATGACTGGAAGGGGCCTGGTTAACTAGTCAAGGGCCACACTGTGTGTCTCAGCATAACTGTTCCACCGTCCATGGAGCTGAAGGCTGGAACCCCAGTCTGGAGTGACCACCTGGCCCCCCAGCATGCTGGCCCTGAGAAGAGTGGTCCCCCCCTGGGGTGCTTCAAGGGTTTAGGAGGATAGTTCCTGCGACATGCTTAGCACAGTGCTCAGCACACACTCCTAGGAGTCCTCAATGGTAGCTGCCAATGTCATGATAATGATTGTTGATGAGCATTTGGCCCATTTTTCCGTTCCTTCCAAGAACATGCAGCCCAGTCTTAATTAGGAGGAGTTAGCAACAGCATGATGCCAGGCCATAAGCCCAGCTGCAGCTCCCGTGGCCCCGGTCAGCACCTAGGCCTCTGCCTAGGATGCAGGAGGTACATCCTCAGAGCACGTCGTATGTGGGGCCCAAGCTTTGGGCTTGGCACAGAGCAGGCAGTGGGTGGTCCCATACCCTATTTATTCCCTAAATGGTGCCATGAGGGATGCAATGCTAGTTCGGTAAGGAGGCTGACTCACTGAGGGTGTTTGCCTGGCATGGGCACAGAAGGGACTCCAGTGCAGGCACCCTGGTTCCAGGCTTGGAGGGGCCTTCCAGGGCAGCACTCAAGTGTTCATTTAACTCGTTTATCTACTCAGGGCCAGGCATAGAGGATCCAACAGGTACCAAAATAGTCCTGATCCACACCCTCCCAGAACTTTCTGCTGCATCTGGGGCCATAGGCTGTGCTGGGCATGAGCCCCAGCTGACCTGTAGCCCAGCATCGATCGGGTCATGATGTCTGTTCATCATTTACTCACTGGCACTCTGAGCCAGGATGGCTGGGCCCTGAGATGCAGAGCTGGCCCCCATGTTCCTACTCCCAGGAACGATAGGGACCTGGTGAATAGAACATCCTGAGAAGGGAGCGAGAGTGCTGGTCACAGAAAGGGTGCCCAAGCTGGACTGGGGGTACCAAAGAGGGACATCCCTGGAGGGTCCAGGAGGAGGGGATGCCTCACCTGAGCTCTGAAGGATGAGTAGGAGTTGTCCAGTTAGAAAAGCAAGGAGGAAGTGTAGCATCAGGGCATGGGTGGGAGAGGGGACAGACAGTGTGGAACACCCTTGTCTGCACAGGCCGGTACCTCTGCTTGGTCACGATGCACAGGCTGACGGACAAGCAGCTGAAACACCTCAGCATGAAGAAGACGGCGCTGCTGGTCACTGCCTCCATCCCGGGCAGCCACATCTCTGGAGAGCATGTGGGCGCCGAGGTGCCCTTCAGCCCAGGGCTATACACTGACCAGGCTGAAATCCTTTTGAGCAACCACTACACCAGCTCCGAGGTCAAGGTCTTTGGTGCCATGGAGATTCTCGAGAACCTGGAGGTGAGTGGCATCCGCACACGAACCAGGGGCCTTCGAAAGGACCAGGAGGAGGCAGGGAGTTCTGGGTAGAACATAGAAGCCCTGGACCACCTCTCTTTAAAATTAAAACTTAAAAATAAAAGTAAATACTCTTTATCCTTTTCTTTGTTTCCACAGCACCACTGTTACCTGTGTGCCTGTATAATTGTGTTAATTACTGTGATTTCTAGAAGTCTTCCCCAGCCAGGAGTTAAGCATGGGAGGGCAGTACTTAGCATAGGGCTTACCTAGTACCTACTAGTGTTCAGTGAACATTTAGTATGTTCGATGAATAAAGTCAGTGCAGGGATGCGCGCTGCCATGGGGCAGGAGGAAAAGCTCCAGTCTCTAACCTGTCAGTGCCTCCTGCACAACTGTACTGAGCTCTGGGCCTCAGTTTCTCCATCTGCTGATGCTGGATGAATGATGTCCTGGGTCCTACCACCAGCAAGCTGGGAGGAGATCTGGGGTGATGTGGCGAAGGGGTTTTTGGCTCCTCTGTTCACTCCATCCATGTCTCACTGCCGCAAATGTGGCTGAATATTCTTGGAGCAAGACAGGGATGAATCCATTGCTGGTGAAGGAAGGCCTGCCAGGCCCTGGGGTTTGAGCTGCTGGCAATCGGCCATTAACAGAGCTCCAGGCTGTTCCCTTGGAAAGTTGGCGTTTGGTGATAGTTCATGTTAGTTTAGCATTTTTTTTAAAGAGCACTTGATTAGAATTCAATGATATTGATTTGTCCTTTCCTCAAAAACACTCCACGTATACACGGTGTGCTCCTTCCCTGACTTTGCAGATTTCACGCTGTCGGTTAGAAGTACCCAGGCATCATCACTGGCCTGGGAAGTGGGGTTGGGGAGGGGTCTTCACCCCTAGCCTTCAGGAGGGGAGCACAGCATGTCAGGCAGCAGCGAGGGTGCAGCTCTCCAGCCCTGACATCTCTCCCAGGTGAAATCAGGGTCCCCAGCTGTGCTGGCCTTTGAGAAGGAGAAGTCTTTGGGGCTCCCCAGCTTCATCACCTACACGGTCAGCATCTCAGATCCTACGGCCGGCAGCCAAGGGCCTCTGTCCACCGCCTTGACCTTCTCCAGCCCCATGACTAACCAAGCCATCACCATTCCAGTCACCGTGGCCTTTGTGATGGATCGCCGAGGGCCTGGTCCTCGTGAGTCATGGGATGGGACACAGCTGGGATGGACCTGGGCAGGGAGGGCTGGGCTTGGTCGTCTCAGTTGTTTTTGGGAACCTGGGGGTGTCAAGAACTGGACAACTCAAAACTACAGAATGTCCTGCAAGGCAGATATCACTCATTCAAGCAGCCATGCGCACTTTGCTTCCCCATCTATTCTCAACCTGGCAGCCAGAGGGATCCTGTTGAAATGTGACTAAGTCATGCCCCTCCTCACTCAAAATTCTGCTATGGCTCCCACCTCCCTCATGAAGTAAAGCCCAAGTCTCTGCAGTGTCTTGAAAGGCCCTACAAAATCTGCCTTCCTGACCCAGTTATGCTTGTCTCCCCCTTGAACGCCTTGCTCCAGCCACTCTGGCCTCCTTCCTCTTTGGGAAGCCAAAAAGGCTTAGCCCCCAGCTAAGTCCTTGGCATTCACTCTTCCCTCCGCCTGGGATGCCTTCCCCCCTTGGCCAACACCCCCACCTCCATCAAACCAACCTTCCCTCAGACATTCTCTGCTCATGAAAAAGGAAACCTTGAACTTTACTTCCACTCAAACCCTTCTTCTTCCATAGCACTATTCTCAGCTGTCAGCCTGTAGAATAATTAGTACAGTAACTTGGGTTTCTACCAGTCTTCCCCAACTAGAGACTAAGTACTATATGTGGGGACAGCGCTTAGAACAAGGCCCACCTGACATACAGCAGGTGCTCAGTAATGGATGATTCATCGATTCTGTAGTCATTATTAGCACCTGTTGTGTGCCAGCCCCTGTGCTGGACAGAGGCCTGAGAAGCCTCAAATAGGGCATGGATTATAAACACAGTAAAAAAGAAATGATTCTAAATGTGGCTTCTTCTTAATGTGGCTGAAGAAGTGGGTGGCACCCAAAGGGGGTGGGTGATTATACCTCTGCTGGCTGGAGGGTGTAGTTCAAAGGGGCATGGAAGGATGAGTAGGCAGGGGGAGGGTGATGCAGTCAGAAGGACCCTGGGGCGATGTGCTGGATGAGGAGCCTTGAACGCCAGGCCAAGGCTTTTTCTTGAGAGCAGGGAATAGCTGGGTCAGGTGTGGCTGGGAGCAAAGGGATGGGGTCAGATCAGTGTCAAGGGCACTTGAAGAGGTCCCGCCTTCTTCCTGCCAAGCAGGGGTGTGTCCTGACCCAGGACAGCCCGGTGAGGGTGCAGGAGGGATGCAGGTTCAGGTAGAGGGAGATAGAAGAGGAAGCCACTGTCTGGGCCACCCTGAGGCGGGGCCCCAAGAGGAGGGGTGGGCTCCCTTGGTCCATGGGCTTCGGGTCTGTCCAATACCTTTGCCCAACCCTGACTTCCATTGTCATGCCTGCAGCTCACGGCTTGACATTTTCAACACTGCCTTGCCTTTCCGGGCAACTTGGCTGACTCTCGGGCAGCCCACACCCTCTGGACTCCCCTGGACTCCCCCGGACAGGTCTGTCCTTCCTTGGAACGGGTATGGACACTGAACCCACTCCAAGGAAGCAGGGCCTCGGGTGGAACCAGGTCGGTTCGAGTGGCCCAAGATGGAATAGGACGGAGCACTGGGGAGACAGCCCCCCAGGGCCAGATGCGGCCCCAGGCCCAGGGCAGGCCACCTCACCCTCTGACCGCACACAGACACGAGGGAACTCGGTGGGTTGGTTTGGTGACCTGTCTTTCCATTGATCGCAGACGGAGCCAGCCTCTTTCAGCACTTCCTGGACTCCTACCAAGTCATGTTCTTCACACTCTTTGCCCTGCTGGCTGGGACTGCTGTCATGATCATAGGTGAGGAGGGCTGCCTTGTGTCCCCTGGTGGTTCCCCACCCCCACCCCAACGCTAACCAGCCCTGTGCTCCTGCAGCCTACCACACAGTCTGCGCGCCCCGGGAGCTCACTGCACCTCCAGCCTTCTCCCCTCGAGCCAGCCCTCGCCACAGTCCCCACTGTGAGTAGCCACCTGTGGCTGCGGGAGGAAGCAGGGATCGGGCCCCAAACCCCCAGTCTCAGAAGCTCTGGCCCTGGGCAGTAGTGGCAGCTGAGGTGTGAGGCCCAGAAGGCAGACCTGGATGCTGGGGAGGGATACAGTATGCCGGTCCTGGGCCAGGACACCTTTCCCCAGGCCAAACCTCGCAGGGTGGAGGGCTGGCGGCCGGGACCTGTCTCTGCAGGTGGCTGGGACTGGCTCCCACCTGCCGGGCTGCTGCAGAGGGCTCTGAGCTGGGTCAGACCTGCTGACTTGGAGGTGGGGGTTCTGGACTGGCCTGATGACAGATTTCCCCAATGGAGAAGAATCACAAGGGCCCGTCTTCCTCATGGTCCAGTTGTCTCTGGTGACCCTGGGCAACTCCAGGGGACACCTCTGAGAACTGCAGTGCCTGGCCAGAAGGGCACATGGCAGCCTTTCTTGTCTTCTGTTTTCCATCTGAGGCTTCTCTCCCCTGAACAGGTTATTGCTGACCTAAGGGGGCATGGGAGGCTTCAAAGAGTCTGAATTTTGGGGAGGAGAACAGGTTTTTTTGTATAGGGTTGCATTTTCCTGGGTGACCAGATCCCACATGCATTCTGGACCCCTAGAACCATAGCCTTCCACAAACGTTCCCCAGCCGTCCTTGCAGCGGGCACTGCCCCTTTCTCACCCCGTCTCCCCATGCACCCCTCCCTCTGTGTGCTGGAACCACTGCGGAATACTGGCATTTTCTCTTGAACACTCCAAAGACTTCTGCACACAGGGGAGTCTTTGTTCATGCAGCTTCCTCTGCCCAGGAGTGTGGTCCTGCCCAGGTGCACAGGCCCTCGTCCCCACACTCCCTGGGGACCCACGGACACTTCATGTAGCCCTGAGACCCACTACTTGTCCTCCCCCACAGGTCTGCTGTGGGAGGTCAGGGCCTATGCTCCAGGCCTCTCTGCATGTCCAGTCATCACACGTTCCTTGGGTGACATCTCTCCGCCAGCACAGGGCTGCCTGGGGGGGCCCGGTCCTGGGGGGTGGCCGAGGTAGGCAGCCGACACTTCCTCAGCCGCTGTTCTGGCACAGCCACTGAGGAATGCCCGGCTCTCCCGTTTGCTCTGTTGCTCACGCCGTCTCTCTTTCCACCCTAGATTTCGCTGCCCCGTCACCGACGCCTTTCAACGCACTGCCTCCCAGCCGCAGAGCCAGCCCGCCCTCAGGGCTGTGGAGCCCCGCATATACCTCGCACTAGTCAGCGGGCCGGGTCCTGATGCCCCTGTGCCCCCATGGTGGGGACAGCCCCGCTCAGCTCGGCCCGGAGCCCAGGCCCCCTCGCTGGCTGCTCTGTGGTGTCCTGTAGGCTCTGCTTATTCTTACACGTCGGAGTTGCCGCTGGCTTTTGTTTGGTTTTGTTCCTAGCCTTTGCTAAGACTCTGGCTCATTCCTTTATGCCTGGTTGTCGAGGGTTTCCGGACAACGTGCAGCCATGCTTTTCTTCCCCTGCCGTCTCTAGAACCACTCTCTTCTCAAGACTTCGAGCACGCAGAAGCTCCGTTTACTAGGAGGGGATGTTACTGCGGTGGCCTCAGGGAAAGGACTTTTTAATTACTTCTTAATTTGTGTGGGGTTCCCCCCGACCATGTGGAAACTTCACCCCTAGTCTGGCTCCTGCTAGGAAATGAGGGGAGTGAACACACGTGAATGTCAGGTGCTCACCCCGTGACTGCACAGAAGCCTTAGGAACGCAGCGATGGGGACCCCACGTTGGCTCCCCCTGCCCTGGGGGACACTAAGGGGCCACAGGAGCTGCGAGCCGGGCTACCTTTTGCCCCTCTGTGGGCCACTGTGAATCAATGGCATCCTCTGTTTCTGTTTCCTAAGCATGGAAACGTCTCCTAGACTGGGCCACAGCCACAGTGGGATGTTTGGTGGCATCTGGTTCCTTTTCCTTCTCCCCGTGTCTCTGCCCACCTAAGGGACATGGGGATCCTAGTTAGGAAAACATCCTTGAGCCAGAGGCCGGGATCTTTCCTTCTGTTTGTTCTTCTGGAGAAGCCACTGTGTTCCACCCAAGCACAAAGACCCAGTGTTACCTGTTCCCCGTTTTGTACTATGGTCATGCACCTCCGCAGACCTGAGCCTCCGGCCCGCCCGGCGCGGACACCGGTCTCCCCATGGCAGCACCCTGCCGGGCCACGGAGCCCGACCCTGGCCAGTGAGGAGGGTGGGCCTGCCTTCCGGGAAGGGGCCCTCCTCCTTCCCAGCCCCTTGTCCCTGCAGCATCCGAGGCCTCTGAGCCAAGCGCCGTGCCACTCTCAGGAAAAACTGGAGACGCATCCCAGAGCCAGGCACGCATGCTCACCGTGTGCGGGAGTCATCCGCTCAGCTCCAAGCCGCACATGTGAGTCCACTTCAGGCCTCCAGGGCTGGGCTGTGCGATTTATTTTTCTAAAGCTGGAGACAGGAAGAATTGTGCCTTTGCATATTACTTAAGCTCAAACTGACAACTTGGATGTAAATAGGCGCATTTCTACTGGGTTTATTTAATAAAGCTCTATATCATTTCTTATGAGGGGCGTGCTCATGGCTGGAACTGCATGCATGCCGCCCGGGAGGGACCCAGGTCCTGGTGACTTTGTTTCTGGTTGCGGGGGCTTGGGGAGCAGTCCGTCCTGCTGCCCCAGTGCGCCACTCCTCCCTTCTCTGGCTGGCCACCAAGGCCTCCCTCCCTGCTGTCGTCCCCCGGCTGCCAGCCCAGGGTCCCCAGAGGTGCCCGAGGATGGGGCCCCGCCCACACGTCACCGGCTAGCCTCACGGCCCCCCTTTCTCTCTCTCTCTCTCTCTCTCTCTCTCTCTCTCTCTCTCCCTTGGGCACCTCTCACTCTGCATCTGTCCCTTCCTCCTGTCACCCCATTTTCACCACCGCTCTCAGAAGCTGACCTCCCTGAGGCCACCACTCCCCACACTGACTCTGCAGCCTGGAGTCCACCCACCCTGCCCACCAGCACCTGCCTCCACGTCCCCAGCCCCTCGCCCTCTGCCTATCCCAGTGCTTACTCCCCTCAGGGATGGTCCTCTGCCCCCTGCAACCCCCAGGGCCTAGCCTTCTGCCTTCACAGAGCACGCACCTGGGCGCACCCGGGGCCCAAGGTTCTGCAGTCCTGCGTCAGGAGTGTGGAAGTGGAGCAGAGGCCTGGAGAGACCAGGTGGCTGCCCAAGGCGGGCAGGCCACACAGAAGAGCTTCTGGCAGAGGCCGCCCGTCCCCCACATCACCCACCTTCTTCCGCGGGTCCAAACCCCTGGCTCGGAGTTGGGTGGACAGTGGCCACAGTACCGTCAAGGTCTCCCAGCCCTTTAGGCTGCCGGAAAGGCAGCATGCGGCCGCGTTGTGGGGACAAAGCGTGAGCATCAGTGTCCCATGCAGCTCCTGAAATGGACTCACGGGGAACCCTGGGTGGAGCAGTGGTTTGGCGCCTGCCTTTGGCCCAGGGCGCGATCCTGGAGACCCCTCTGCCTGTGTCTCTGCCTCTCTCTCTCTGTGTGTGACTATCATAAATAAAAATTGAAATGGACTCACGGGAGGTGCGCCCCCACCTGGCCAGGCAGGCTGCGTGGCGGCGACCAGAATAGCTAGGCCGCTGTCTGGGGAGCCTGTGCCTGGACTCAGGACAGCCTCCCTCGACATGAGAGAGGACACTCCCCACAGCTTCAGGATCCAGTGGGTCTTCCGCTGCAGCCAAACCTAATCCCCAGCGATTCAGTGGCAGCCCCTGACAGCAAGCCTGGCGCTCAGCTCCCCACCCGCCTCCTGAAGGCCACAGAGCCAGAGCCAGCGCTCCGCTCCCACCTGCACCGTGGACACTCGCCCCTGCACACTGAGGTCCCCTCCCCAGACCCTCCCCGCCCACACCCTACATCGGGCCAGTCTCTCAGTGCCCGTGGATCTGCTACCCCAGCAGCCTCCCTGCCCCAGCGGCTCCTCATCTCGGCTGCCCCATCTCCCCAGCCAGCTGCTCACAGGCCTGACCGTCACGCCCTCCTGCTTCAACCCTGCTACGGTCCATGTGGCCCCTCGGTACACACCCAGCAAACTGCAGTTTCCAGACAGGCTCAGCCCCTTCCCCTCTGCTCTTTATCCTCAGGGAGAGGCCGCCACCTAGGCTACCCCCCCACCCCAGGTCCTGGGGCTTTGGTACCAGCCAGGGCTGGGGTGGGTCCTGCACCCACCTTCTCTCTCCTGCGTGCTGCTCTGGTCTCTTCCCCTCTCTGGGCCTCAGGTTTCTCCTCTGTGAAGTGGGCACAGCGGTGCCTGCAGAGTTCCTATAAAACTAAGCAAGAAGCCAGGTGTGAAGCCTTCCTTTTGGGCAGTGGGCTGGTGAACAGGGTGTCCTCTCTCCCGGAGGAAAGGGCTGATCTGGCTCTCGGGGATGATGGGGGAGGGAGAAGTGGGCCGGGGGAGTGGGGAGGAGGCCCCAGCTCCCCGTGGGAGGCTCTGTGTGGCAGATCTGGCACTGAGGGCCCCGGGCAATGGGGGTGACAGGGCACAGACATGCTTAGCGGCTAAGTGCCAACTTTAGGACGTGTGAGCCCCAGTCATGGCCTGCCCACACTGGGAAGCTGTATGTGGAAGCTAAGAAGCTAAAAGCACTGTCAGTGCCCCAGGCCTCATTCCCCGGATTGGGAAATGAGGAAGACTGTCCTCGCAAGGATCCTGTGAGGACAAAATGAGCTGATAGACGGGAGACGCTGTGTCCACATATGCTGCTGTCACTGTTGTTGGGAAAAGCTGGCACAGGGCCCGTGAGGGTCCAGATGGAGAAAGAGCGTTCATTTGGAGAATGGCGAGATAGACAGCAGGTGAAAAAGAGAGAGGGTGCTCCCCTAGCACCCTGGCCCTCTGTTGTCATGCCCAATGCTGTGTTGCAATTGTCGGACCCCACTATCCCCAGCTGGGACCTCCCTGAGGCCGGTTCTACTACGGCCCCGGGACCTGGCATACAAGAAGACCTAGCTAGAAAGCATTCAATCAACGTCCTGTGTTCACCACAGGGCCTGCCTGACATGCAGCACTCGGTAAGTGTCAGTATTGCCTTCAGGGAGGCCCCCTCAGCAACACAAGACGGCTGCCAAGATCCAGGCATCACATCACATCCAGACATGGCAGCATCCAGAAGAAGAGAGGAAGCAAGAGACAAGCTCTCCCTGTCTCCTTCTAACCACTAAAGACTTCGTTCTGGAAGGCTCCTCAGCAGACAGCTCCCTTCCTATCTATAGCTGGGGTGGGCTCTGATGGCCATTCTGGTCCCATGGCTAGTGAGGGCAATGGGATGGTCGTGTCCATGTGGCCCATGTGGGCTGACTGGATGTCAGCGTGTCAACCCTCTCAACTTGTTTCGGATCCAAATAGAAAGGCCTCAGCCTCTGCTCAGTTGGTTTTCTCTCTGATAATGGCATTTTCCTCCCTTTACCCATCTTGGATACTCTAGAGTTAGCCAGACACATGGGTAGGAAGCCTGGGCCTTACCTGCAGAGGTGAAAACCATCTTAAAGCACACACGGTGCAGATGCATGTGCTGCCGGAAGCAGGCCGACCTTGCCAGAAGTGAGGCATTGACAAAACCAGAGGACGCACAGCACATTCAGCTTTCAGCTCCCAAACTAACCATGCTACTTTTGCTCTCTAAAGGGTGCCAAAAAATGCTTTTAGCACCATTTAGCACTAAAAATATAGTATTGCATATAGTTTTTTTTTTTCTCCAGATTTCCTAAGTTTGGACAAAAATTAACTCTCTGTGCCCATTTCTCCCTGCTTCTGTGTGTGTGTGTGTGTCTTGGGTGCTCTGGAAATGTTCCATCTCAAGGTCTGATGGAATGGCTAGGGGATGGGGGGTGAAGGTCTGGGCTAGTGGGGAGTGTGTGAAGCTTAGAGATCAGGTGGCCAGGAGTCTGGCCTACTTGCTGGCACTAGGGGGAATCATTCTACCTTTCCAGGCTGTGCCTCATTCCACAAAGCGGCCATCCTGATATCTGTCCTGCCCACCGCCCACAGGCGGAAAGCAGGTGCGCTATTATTCCAGGCTTCTCCCTCTTTGTCTGCACTCCCTCCTGCACATAAGTCTGCAGAGCCGCCCCCCGGAGCTGAAGCGTACGCCCTCCCCATGGGCCTTGGCCATGATCCTGTGACTCGCTTCAGTAGGATGTGGTAGAAATGACAGCATGTCAGCTCAGAGTCTGGGCTTAAGGAGGCCTCAAGCTTCCCTTGGCCCTTCTTGTGCTTCTGCCAATGACGTTGTAATAAGGAAGCTCAGCACCTGCTGGTGCAAGGAGGAGAGACACCTAAAAGGGATCTGAAATGAATCTGTCCATCCTGGATCAACTGATCAGCAGGCCCATGACTTGATAAATGACAGTTGTGAAAAACCACTGACTTTGCGGAGTTTGTTAGGCAGCATTACTATGGCAGTAGGTGACTGCTACAAAATGTGATATGGATTCCCCTCTGGCTGCTACTAAAGGCCAGCTTCCTGCCACTTGTCACAGAGTTTGACTGACATAGCCGGGCCTTGGTGGGGCCCCCTCAATCCATCCTGTTGGGATTTTCTGGGTGGCCCTGGCAAATGACTGGAAAGGCACCAGGCCTGGCACTCAGGCAGGAGCGTCCAAGGACGAAGGGCACGGAAAGGCTGTCTGGTGCAGGGCCTTCCCCTCCCTGAGTTTCAATTTCCTCCACCTAGCTGGGGGGACGCCATCAGCCACACGTTCAAGGCTGCCAGAGATCGATGGAAACATGGCTCTGAAGGACCCCCTTGCTCCATCGGTGTGGGTCCTGTACCCAGACAAAAACTGTGGAGGTGGACACAGGGAAGGATGTGTTTGGGATGGTTCCTTGAATGAATACAAGAAGGAGCCTCACTGAAGGGCTCAGTGACATGTGGGCTTTCCCCCAACACAGGCTCTAGTTTTCTGGAACCCTGAGCTTCAGGCCAGTGGGCAGAGGACCCAGGCTGAGAGAGGCAGGTGGTGGCTGAAATTCTTAAGTCCATTTCACTGCAAAGGCTCATGGGGTAGGGCCCCTGCCCTGGCCAATGCCCAACCACTTCCCCCAGCCACCTCCATGCCACCTGGCCCAGGGCCAAGCAAAGCCAGCCTGGCAGGTAGCCACCACCTCCCACAGCCAGCCGTGGCTCCCTGGGGCCAGTGTAGCCATTAGAAGAGGCCTCGGGCTGCACAAGCAAGTAAGGCTGCTGACCTCCACTGTACCGCCCCCTGCACCACGCACATACCAAGCACTTTCCCATCTCTAGCTCGCTTTGTCGTCACCTCAGCTATTCACGGATGGGTAAACTGAGGCACACAAAATTACACCTTGTGTAACCTCTTCTGGCGTCCCACAACTGGCAAATGGTGGAAGCAGAATTCAAATCCACGCAGACGGGCATCAAGGTTTCCTGTTCCACAGCAGTTCCTGCCTGTGCCCACCTGGAATGGATGGTGTGGGCATCCACTCTGGGGGGAAGGGTGCTGTGTGGCCAGGGAGCCAAGGTCTGCACTCCCTCCCTTCTGAGCACCTCTTCTTCAGACTATCTCATGGGTCATTTTATTTTTTCATAAGGAAAAAACCTGAATACCAAAAAGTACAAAGAATGGTAGGACAGCCTCCTGTGCCTTCCACTCGGTGTGTCCACACCAGGCTGTGGTGGCAGTGGTGTTTAAAAACAAAAACAGGGCAGCCCTGGTGGCTCAGTGGTTTAGTGCTGCCTTCAGCCCAGGGCCTGATCCTGGAGACCAGGGATCGAGTCCCACGTCGGGCTCCCTGCAGGAAGCCTGTGTCTCTCTCTGCCTGTGTCTCTGCCTCTCTCTGTCTCTGTCTCTGTGTCTCTCAT
The DNA here is from genome assembly GCF_018345385.1 of Vulpes lagopus. Lineage (NCBI taxonomy): Eukaryota > Metazoa > Chordata > Mammalia > Carnivora > Canidae > Vulpes > Vulpes lagopus. The sequence goes on from NC_054830.1 coordinate 54,623,868, forward strand.
TAATAAATAAAATTTTTAAAATCTTTAAAAAAATCAAAAACAAACCACAAATATGACTCAAGTTTCACTTACCCTCTGCCTTTGCTGCCTTCCCTTCCTTCTCAGAGGCAGCTACCCTTATAAATCGCAACATATCCTTCCAAAGCAACATTTATTGTCAATAATAAGCATCAGTAAATAAAATATTGCTCTTTTGTGTGTATTTTCATAACTTTGCATGACGGTGACGATATATTATCTCATTCGGCTCTTGTTTCTTTCTCCAGATGTCATGTCATTTATCATAAAGCTTCATTTCAATTTAATTCTTCATTCCCCTATCATTGGGCAGCAAGTTTTTGTTGTACTGAGTAGTGCTCCAGCGAATGTTCCTGTACAAGGCTCCATGGGCCCAGGGGCCAGAGTTTCTCAGGGGACATGTCAAGGCAGGGAGCTGCTGAGGCAAAGGGTGTGTCTGTTATCAGCTTTCCTCAAGTCTGCTAAATTCATTTCCGAAGCATTACACGGTTCTCACACCCACCAGCTGGATGCAAGAGATTCTATTCCCCCTGTCCTTGTCAGTACGTCACATTGCCACCCAGGTATATTTATTTTTGCTGGTTTGGTAAGTGAAGTTAAATTTTATAAATTTAATTCAAATTCTTGGATCCCCACCAAAGGTGAATTTTTTGTTTGTATATTGGCCATTATATTTTTCTCTGTGAATTGCCTACGCTCCACTCAAATGCTGATTAAAAAAACAAAAACAAACAAAAAAAAGACTTTGTCACTCCAAAAGGACAAGTGACAAAATGCTAGGGCGCCTGGGTGGCTCAGCCGGTTAAGCATCTGATTCTTGGTTTTGGCTCAGGTAGTGATCTCATGGGTCATGGGCCTGAGCCCCGCTTTGGGCTCCATGATCAGCACAGAGTCTGCTTGGGATTTTCTGCCTCTCCCTGTCCTTCTGCCTCTACCCCACTCATGCGCACTCTCTCAAATAAACAAATAAATAAAATATTTTTTTTTAAGAAAAGAGAAATACTATAAAATACCTATTCATGTACCCAACTTTGTATTCAATGTATCAGTTAGCTGTTGCTGTGTAACAAATTCACCCCCCGCCATCTCAGTGACCTGGACTAGCTAACATTAATTATTTCTGATGAGTCCAGGGATCAGCTAATCTAGCCTGGGCTTAGTTGGGAGTGTCTCTGCTCTGTGTGTCTTTCATCCTCCTCCCAGGACCCACAGGCCGGGTGACACATGTCCTCAACCTAGATGGAAGAGAACAAGCGGGAACACCATCCAGCTTCTTGAGGGCTAGGCCAGGACTGGCGTACCATCCTCTGAACTTCATCCTATTGGATAAAACAAGTCACATGTCTGGACCTAGAATCAGGGCCTGGAGAATAGACTCACCCTTTGCTGGGAGGCCCTCCAAAGCCACATGGCACAGGGTGTGAAAGGAGGGGTGAAGAATCAAGGTCATTGATGCAAATTCATCACGGTTGCCTCTTATGTATTGATCAGTGGTGGCTTGTATTTGAGATACACATTGATATTTTACATACTGATATTTTGTCTGAGGTCTTAAGCTTCTGAAATAAAATTTTGAAACCCGTTGATCCAGTTCAATTCCCTCACGGAACAGTGAGGCCCAGAGACGGGAAGCGACTAGCCCAGGGTCGTAACTGAGTCACACACCATGTCCTAGCCCCTTCCCCTGACATTTAAGGTCCCCACCCAGCCGGGTGCTGGCCTCCGCAGCTGAGACAGCTCACACGGGTATAGGAACGAATCCCTGTGAGCATGTTATCCTGTGATTAATTCTCAAGGAGCCAGTTAAGATCTACAATTTTTACATCAAGTAAAGTGAGCAATCACCGTTAAAGAGGGAGAAAAGGAAGAAAACAAAACCCGAGACCATGGGTTTCGTGATCATCTATTATTTAGTTAAGTTTTATGTTGTATGTAATTAGCAAACAAAATTCTGTGGAGGATTTCATTAGCAGCCTCATCAGGTGACCACTTTCATTTGGGGAGTATTTACTGAAAGCAAATAAAGCCCGTTTATAAGAGTCAGGAAAATGCAATTTGAGGGACCCATTGCTTCACTGCATTAAGGCATAATCATCCCAGGGCAGCGACGCTGCCTCCCTGGGGGCCCTTCCCCATGGAGATGGCGTGAGGCAAAGGCAGCAGCCCGGAGCTTGGTGGACAGGCCCAGGCACTGAAGACAACGCCCGCCTCAGCCACCTGCCAGCCAGGTGACCTTGACCCTGGGTAAGTCACATCATCTCTCTGAGCGCAGTGGGAGCAGACATTTGGTGCTTGAATACATGGTCTAAGGAGCCACAACTCATCCCCTCTCGGAAACTTTCCGCACTGTCCCCTCAGCCAGCTGCCGACTGAGCAAATTGGTAATCCAGCACGGGCTTGTCACCATGACAGGCCAGGTAGATGTCACGCCCAATGAGCTGGTAGTGGGGCTGTGACATGGGTGCATGGCTTCACCTGCTTGACTCCGGCCACCATGTGGGGAATAAAGGCCAGTGGCACCATTTCTCGTGGTTTTCTAGAGATTCCCAAAATCCAGATTTGGGGGCTGTGGGGATAAAACCTTCCACTTTATAAATAGTGGTAATAAAATTCAAGGTTAAAGAGTAGAGAAAAGCAACTTATGTGGGCCAAAGAAACCCACCCTCAGTCCACCAGGTTTCAACCTGAATTTCATAAATGGTAAAATTCTATGCACGTATCTCCACACTCCCTCCCTGTGGCCCCCACAGACATGGCCAATCGCTCTGAGCCCTCGTTCCCACTCCTCCCACTCTGCTCAGACAGGACTTAATCTGGCTGCCAGAGCCAGTCAGCTGGCGTCGACGAGGAGCCCTTCATCTTAGAGATGGACAAGGACTGGTCTTAGCTCACCCATAATGAAAGATGTGAGCTATTTCACTGCATTAAGGCATAATCATCCCAGGCAGCGGCGCTCCCTCCCTGGGGGCCCCATGACAGGCCAGGTAGCAGATGAGAAGGCTTTTCTCTTGGCAACCTGCCCGGGATGGACACAGATAGAGGAGGAGACAGGGTGGCCAAAAGATCCTGTGTATGCTAGAAGGGTTTTTTTTACCCCCATTCAAAATTACAGGTTTGGAGCTGAAGCATCTTAAAATGCAGAAGGAGAAGGGGATGGCTGCAACCCCAGCTCCCTGCTCCTACCACCCACAGGTCCCGAAGGCAGTGGGCAAGAGGACTTCATGGGGTGGGGGGTAAGGGAGTTCAAACATGTAAGTGTAATCACTTTTTTGCTTTCAGGAACCACTGAAATGACCCTTCCCATCAGTGGGAGAGAACAATTATCAAGGGCTTTTTCTTAGATGCCCAGGTTGAAGACTAATTCATGTTAGCTGCCAAGTCAATACTTCTGTTCCTTAAGCCGGGAAAGTTGAGTTGCTGTTATCACCTCCAAGGGATATTGGCACTCTTTATCAATGCCCTGCTTGCCCATGTATTTATTCTCCAAGCATTTATTAGCTCAGGTTATGGGTTGGCAGCTTCCCAAGGAGCCAGCGGGGATGAGGGGGAGGGGAAGAGAGTGCAAGTCAGATGGGGCTTCTTTATGGAGGGGCTGGGAGGGAAACAGACAAGCATCTTCTATGGGATGGAAGTGCTAGAACCTCAGAGAAGGGAGGTGCCATATTGGTGGGTCAGAGAAGAGTCCTAGGAGGAGGCAACCTGGACTGTAACAGTCTCAGCAGAGGAACCAGTTTGAACCCAAGACCAGAAACTCACGTAGGGACAGTAAGCAATGGGCAGTAGGCAGGAACAGTTAGTAGCCTGGGTTTGAATACTCACCTGTTTGGAATGGAGCTGTGGCATATTGTGCTAGGTATTAAAAGCTCCCAGCTCCCAGCTCCCAGCTCCCAGACTCAGGGAGGATGGCAAGTACTGACTTAGGATGACCAGGATCACTAATTCAAACCACAAGCTCCCTGTCTCTCCCAGCCTTGTAACATCCCCCACACCCACCCCGGGGGACATGTGGCCTGCAAGGAGATGTTCTGAAGTCAGGACAGCCAAAGACAACTCAGCAAAACTCATTCTTTCCAATTTCCCTGGACTCTTTTTGAAAAGGTTTCTTACATTTTGAATTACGAAATGGATAAAACCCATTCAATAAAATTTCACATAATTTCAGATTCTGAGGAGGATATTTAATTTGATAATTATAATCTATTTTGTCAAGTCATATCATAAAGTATTCTAATTATGGTAGATGGTCATTGCATTTCATCCTGCAAAATGTTTAATACGTTCTATTTCCTATTGATAAAGGTATACCTTTAAATGCAGGGTGAAAAAAAATAAATAAATAAATGTAGGGTGAGAAGCTATAGATGCCAACTTATAAAGGTTGGGGGAGGATACAGTTTTGTGAAAATTCTATGAGAGTCAAAAAAATTGTAAAATCTCTCCCATAGGCAATGGAGAGCCATACCTGAGCAGGAGCCTGGTGTGTTTGGGCTAAAAGAGGTCTCCTAGGGATAAATGTATGCGAGGCTCAGATGCCCTCACCCCTGATAGGTCAACTGGGGGAGTAGCTGGGCTGTCTCTGGGGAAAATAGGTGCTATTGCCTTGCTCTGTCCCTCTGTCCTTCATCCAGTCACCTTTAGGCTTCTGCTTCTGGTTCTGACTATCTAGTCAGTCTCCTCCTCTCTCTGGGTCTCTGTGTCCCCCTGGGTTGTCATGAGGGGCTCGCAGCTCCGAGGGACTAAGGGCTCAAGGAAGGGGAAGCCCCAGTGCCCAGTCCCAGCTGCCCACTGAGCCGGGTCTCTGGGGAGCACATCTACTGCCCTCAAGGGGCTGCCCTGTCCACACAGGGGAGAGGCTAAACCTCAGAGGGAGAGCTAAGCTGGTCTAGATGGGCTCAAGGGCCAGCTCCCCCCGCACAACCCTGGCCTGATTTAGCCAACAATGACCAATGTGAGGGTCTGAAGGACACCACAGGCAGCTCCTGGCTCTCCCTGCCTGATTCAGGACATCTAAGAGAGAGACTAGTCCTCTAGTTGACAACAGGGGAGTCCCCTGAGAGCCCCACCCCAAACCTGCTGGATCAGAACCTGCACGTCAACAAGACCACCCCCCGCCCTGGGATTTGTATACACTTTTCTAACTACAGGGTAATCTGAGCTAATTGAAGCAGAAACTACAGATAAGAGAGAAGAAAAGAAGCATCACCCCAGCCCCTCGGCTGGTTGCTAACTCCATTTCAATGTGCTGTGCTTTCGTCCAAGATTTTTTTTCCCTTTATATATATGCATACAGAGAAATTGTTTCTCCTATAGAAATGTCAGCAAGCTGTAGAGATTTTGTAACCTATGTTCTTCATGCATGTAAATATATCACGGGCATCTTGCCATGTCGGTAAGTATGGATCTGTATCCATTAGTTATTCACTAATACATACGTCCTTTCAACAAATATTGAGCACCCCTTGTGTGCCAGGCATGGTGCTAGACTCTGGCTTACATCAGGAAACAAAACAGATCAGTTCTTACCTTTGTGGAGCTTACAGTCCAACTGGGGAGAAAGATAAATCGAGAATCACACCAGCCCAGGGACCATTGCAAATATAATGGGCTCCTGGAAGACCCATGTTATTGGAATTTCACCTGGACAAGGAGGGCACCCCCCACACACACCAAGAAGTGATGACTGGGTTGGGATTTGAAGAGTGAGTAGTAGCTAACCAAGTAAGGAGGTGAGGGCAGAGTGATCTGGACAGGGACAACAGTGCATGCAAAGACTTGAAGTTGAAGGGGGTGGGGCTATGATGGCAGACAGACAGCGGGAGGAAGAAGGTGCAAGAGGAACAGCAGATGCAGGCGGAGGCCAGCTGCGCGGCGTAGATGCAGCACAAGTCACTAAAGCCATCCCTGGGGATGGGCACTCGGCTTGCTTCTACCGTTTTACTCTTATAAATGTTTCCAGTGTTTTACTGTTCCCCAAGATGAACATCCTCATGCATGTTGCTCTGTGCACTTGTCTGGGTATTTCCGTAGGATACCTTTCCCTAGGAAAACTTTCTTCTGAGTGGGCCTTGAGGCTTGTTGAGCCAAAATCCCAACCTGGATGTAAATTCTGGAAGCTCCTCCATCAACGAGATCCCCTGACTCTGTGGCTGTTCCTGCTCCAGTCACATCAGTGGAGTCAACTCCTTTTGGCCTGGGACAGCCAGAGATGGGAACTAAAGTCCTGCTGAGGACACAAAGGGCAAATGCAGCTGAGGCTCCCTGCTGATAGGAGGGATGGTCCTCACAATCCTGAAGGTCCATTATCCTCTCACCCCAGCCTGCACTGGGCACGGGGGCCGTGGAAGGCCTCTAAACTACCCCTGCCCTGCCAGGGCTCACGGTCCAGTGTGGAGCCAGGCCAGAGTGGGAGGAGTCTTGAGGAAGCTCAGAGGAGGCCCCAGCCTAGTGTGGAGAGGGGATAAGTAGGGAGGGCTGCCTGGAAGAGGAGACACTTGTTCAGGCATTTTGATGGAATGGCCAAAGATTTTCTCGTGGACAAGAGAAAAAGAGAAGAGTCCCCAGGAAGAGGGAATAGCACTTGCCAAGTCGGCCAGGGGCAGTGGTGGTAGGTAGCAGGGAGGGGCACCAATGAGGTCAGGAGAGTGTTGAGATTGTGTGGCTAGGACAGGGCTTCTGTGGGTCTGCTGTAAACATTTAAGTGGGTAAAGTGAGGGGTGGGACCAGGCCCCTGTCCTCCATGTGCAGCCTCTGGAACCAGAAGGCCTAGGTTTAAATCCTGACTCCACCTCTCTTGAGCTGTGTGACTGAGCAAGTTGCTGAACCTCTCCATGTCTCCATTTCCTTAGGGGGAAATGGAAGCAGTAGTAATGCCTCCGTCGTTTGGACTGATTTGAGATGAAATGAGTTAGTGAATGGGAAATCGTGGTGGAGCTCCTGGCCTATAAAGGGCCAGCTGGATCCAAGGACAGGTCAGTCACCTCCCCACTCGGTTTCCGCAGCTACAGTGTGGGCAAAACGGAGGCTCTCTTGCCAGGGGCACCTGTACATGTTCAACAACATCCGACACACACATGTTGTGTGTCCCCCTGCTAGGCACACTTGCTCCTCTCACAGGCTGACCCTACCTTGTGGAGACAGAAAAAACACACACATACAAGGTCATCTCAGAGATCACGGTCAGTGCCACAAGAAGCACAAAACCAGATTGTAGAAGAGAGGATGATGGCAACAATGGTGGGATGCCACTTCAGTCTGCAGTCAGGGAGGACTTCTGGAGCAGTGAGATTTGAGTTGAGATCTTGATCAAGGAATCAGCAAAGATGGGGCAAGAAGAGTGCTCCAGACTGAAGGAACAGCACGTGCAAAGGCCCTGAGGCGGGAACGCCAGCAGTGTGATCGTGGAATAGCAACGGGATGGTGTGCCTGGAATAGGGCTGCCAGATTTAGCAAATAAAAATATAGAATACCCAGTTAAATTTCTAAAATGAGAATTTCAGAGAAGTAGCAAATGAGTTTTTAGTATAAGTGTGTCCCCAATGTGGCGTAGGACATACTTATAACTAAAAAAAATCATTTGCCTTTCATTTGAAATTCCAGTTTAACTGGGCACCCTGTATTTCATCTGGCAATCCTAGGCGGGAGGTGGGGGGAGCAGGAGAGAGAGTTGGAGGAGATGAGTCAGCAGCGGAGGCTTGGCAGCCGTGGGGAGGCGGCTGGGTTTTATTCTCAGGGTCACGGTTAACAGGGGCCGTGGTCTCCAGCCTCCAACTTGGTCCCAGTGCTAACTGGGTGGGCGGGCGGTCTCCACTTAATGGAGGAAGCATCTGTCAGGGACCCCAGAACAAGTGATTCGAGTCACCCACGTTACGAAGAGCCTTCCAGAAGATGATTCATCCCAAGTAACAGACAAGAGCTGGGGCCGCACATGCTCCTCGGAGGCGAAAACATCCCTTATAGAAATGACAGGGAGGGGCGGCGGTCGGAGGTAGTACGGGAGTGATGTTAAAATTAGAACAACCGTGTTCTCTTAATTAGAAATGCAGTTGGTGCCACATGAATCTGTAATGGGCTTCCTTGCGGAGTTCTGGAAGGGGGAGGCTGGACGGGGTCAGCTCTGTACATATTCATGAGGATCCAGCAGAGGGTGGGGGGTGTGAGGAGATGGGGGGCCCCCCGACGTGGGCCTGCCTGGTCCGGGAGAGGCAAGCAGGGAGGCCCGGGTGCTCATCCCGCCCTGCCACCCACTAGGTGGTTCTCTGTGACCTCTCACCTGCCCTGCTCTCTCTGAGCCTCAGTTTCTCCTCGTGCATAGGAGGAAGGCCCTGCACTGGGGGAGATGGAGGGAGGAGTCAGGTTCGGGAGGGCCCGAGGGAGGCAGTGACTCTGAGCCATCCTCCAGCAGAATCAGGGACTGTCACATGGGCTCTGCTGAATTCACAGACTCCGTGCTTGCCGAAGGAACGGTTGGATGAATGAATGCAAGTGGGCTCTTTGGCAAACCCCTCCTTCTCTGTGGGCAGGGCTATTTTAAGATCTCCGCTGGGTCCTGTTTGGCATATCCACACCATGTCACGTCAAACATATTAAAAGGCACCCACATGCCTCATTAAATAGAATTTATATATAACTCTCCCAGCGCGGAGTTGAGATGCAATTGACTAGTTGACTAATGTTATGTTCTCTGGACATTTAATTAAACATTTATTCATTTTGACATGTTTGTCAGTGTGGTTTTTTCCCTCCTCTCCTCATCCCCCCTTAGCAAACATGTTCATGGGCCCCTGAGAGGCTGCAGACTTTAGGGGAGAAGTTCTTGTCCAAGGGCCTCAGGCTCCCCATCTGTGAAATGGGAGAGTTGCATGTTCCTCCCACAGGGGAGCAGCTTGTTAAAGCCACACCCCTCAGGGCACCTCGGAGTCCCTTGCAGAACTGGGTGATTTACATATTTCTCCAATTAAATGTATGGCTTCCAACATCCCCCACAGTTACACATCCTTATCTTATATTTAAAAGGCAGAGACTCAGGACGCTTCGGCGGCTCAGCGTTTGAACATCTGCCTTCTACTCAGGTCGTGATCCCAGGGTCCAGGGATCGAGTCCCGCATCAGGCTCCCCGCAGGGAGCCTGCTTCTCCCTCTGCCTGTGTCTCTGCTTCTCTCTGTGTGTCTCTCATGAATAAATCGCTAAAATCTTTAAAAAAGAAAGAAAGAAAGCCAGAGACTCTGGGTGAGGCTTCGACAAGCCCAGTGGGGCCCTAGGACCCCTGAGACCAAGTCCCCAAGGTCGTTTGAGGTGTGGACAGAAAAAGCACCCCAAACAACAAAGGATGCTGGGGGGGGGGGGTTCTCTGCTTCAGTCCTTCTGATTATATGAAAGAGAAGGGCTCAGCTATGTGCTAATAGGTCTGTTAATCCAGAAAGAACAGGCCTCAACTCACAGTGTAGAAAGACAACAGTTTCTATCCAGATATTAACATTTTTTTCATTCCCTTTTATTCTATGGGTTGCTTTCTAATTATGGCAAGTGATACAAAACTTTCAGACTAAATCTTTTGGTAAGAGAACTTTTAAATCAAAGATATTTTGTTTGCTTGTTTTTAAAGTAAGTTGAAGAGAAAAATGAGGAGGGCATGTAGGCATATCCAGTGGTGGCCAAATTCACAAAAGCAGTATCTGAACGACCAAATTTGGGGTTGCCTGGGAGGTGGGCTGCCATTAACATTCTCTGCATCCTCAGACAAGTCACTCTCCCTCTCTGAGCCGCTTCACTTGCAATAAGGGATTGTTGGCCCCAGTAAGCTATAGCACTAACAGTCTAATTCTGAAGACCCGTTTTCCGAAGGGAAGATGAAAGTCTTCCATTTAGGCCCAGCATACAGGCCTGAGTCCTGATCCTATGCTCTGTGCACGTATGCTCCAGAAGCCAACAGGTGCCAGAGTTCAGGAGGGTCTTCAACCCCACTTTGTTGTGTGCAGCTGCTCCCAACTATAGCCAGTTCCCTGCTTGTGGAAGGGGGAGAGCTGAGTGAGCATCTTTCCTGATCTATAGGAAAATGATGACTAAGTACCTACAGACCCCAGCCAGCCCCACACGGCTGACCACAAAGTGCTCCTCAGCCACCCACTGGGCAAAGGGCCAAACGGCCAGTGCTGAGGCTTGGTGGTCTGGAACACTGGCACGGGTGAGGTGGGATGGGGGGCCGGCCGGCGCTCCACCCTGGAGGGAGAGCTTGTCTCGCCTTTCCTCTTGTAGGTACAGACGGCTGGACACCATGAGAGTCCTGGAAGTCTCTGCCTTTTAATAGGGGAGCTGGCAACATGAATATTTATTGCAGTTGTTGGTACGTTTGGACTCATTTGGCCACATCGGTTTATGTTTGCAATCCATCATAATTTCATTGTTTCATTTTTATTTTTTATTTTTTTTAATTTTTATTTATTTATGATAGTCACACACACAGAGAGAGAGAGAGGCAGAGACACAGGCAGAGGGAGAAGCAGGCTCCATGAACCGGGAGCCCGACGTGGGATTCGATCCCGGGTCTCCAGGATCGCACCCTGGGCCAAAGGCAGGTGCTAAACTGCTGCACCACCCAGGGATCCCCTGTGCCACCCAGGGATCCCCATTGTTTCATTTTTAAATTGGTCTTTGTTCCTTTTTTTTTTTTTTGCCTCTATTGCTTTGAAAATTATGCCTTCTATCTCTACTTTTCTAGAGGCTACTATGTGAATGCACATACTTAGTTTCCTACTAAGGCTTGTTGTTTAACAGTGTCTCTATCCCGACCTGGTCTTGGTGATGCTGACAAACCTCGGGGGCAGGGATCAGTGAGTGGAGAAGGGGCAGGACAGTGTTACGGCACCTGACACGTGCCAGGCTCCTTTCTGTGTGTCTGTGTCTGTGACCCCATTTTACCCTCAGAGCAGCCTGGGAAAGGGGCTCAGTCTCCACGTTTACAGATAGGGAACATGAAGCTTTAAGAGAGAGTTAAGAGAAGAGAGTTGCCCTGGGTTTATCAGCAAATTGGTGGCCAAATGAGACTTCTGAGTACTGGCTCTACCACTCTGTCTGTCTGTCTGACTGTTGGTCCTGTGCATTACTTGTCTGTACCTAACAAAGGGTCAGGCAAGCTGGAGAGCGAAGACAAGGAATGCCGGGGGTAGGGGTAAGGGTGTGCAAGGGGAAATGGGGGGTTCCTCCCTGGTTGTCGGGCCCCTAATTCCTGCTAGTGAGGGTCCAGGGCAGCAGGGAGCCCAGCGGAGCTCTGGGAAGGCCCCCTATGCTGATTCAGGTCTGAACTAGGAGCTCAGGGACTGGCCCCGCCTCGTAGGCTTCTTGGTCACTTATTCCCCCATCCATCCATCCATCCATCCATCCATCCATCCATCCATCCATCCATTCATCAGATGCTTCCTGAGCCCTTCTTGGTAGCAGAATGTGGGAACAGGGGTGCAGGGATTCATCAGACACGGTTCCAGCCCACAGAATGTGGTAGAAATGAGAGGCTAACATGCATGGAGAATGTAATAGCCCAAGCCTTTTTGTTTTCTGTCAGTTGATTATTACGGCTCTATCTTGAAAAGGGAATACATGTGCATGGAAAACAATCTCTGAACTTTTCATTTTTTTTTTTTTTAAATTTTTTTTTATTATTATTTATTTATGATAGTCATACAGAGAGAGAGAGAGGCAGAGACACAGGCAGAGGGAGAAGCAGGCTCCATGCACTGGGAGCCCGATGTGGGATTCGATCCCGGGTCTCCAGGATCGCGCCCTGGGCCAAAGGCAGGCGCCAAACCGCTGCGCCACCCAGGGATCCCTCTCTGAACTTTTCAAAAGGCTATAGGATCAGTCTTCTCCCCACCCCCTAGGCTATCACCATTTTGTAGAAAGGTAAAATATACATGAGGAGGTATAAAAATTTCAGAGGCACCCACTTTCAGCACTATCTGGAGTGCATCCTTCTGGAAGTAGTCTATACATATTCAAGCACACAATCTGCATATTCCTTCATATCTTTACACTGTTAGAAACATCCATGGCTGCAGCTCTGGGCCTGACTTTTGTCACCTTCTCTATCCTGAGGTCACTCTCATCAACCCATAGGGTGACACCCAATGTCATCTAAGGCTGCAGACGTGCCACAGAACATACTCTCCATGATTCCTTTGAGCATGTGAGTGAATTTATTGTGGGATAAATTCCTAATACTGGAGTTGTTGGGTCAAAGGGTACATGCATTTGAAATCCAGTGGACAGTTTGATTCTCCAGTTGTCCTTCAAGGAACTTGTGGCAACTGTCACCCCAGCAGTGACTAAGAATTAGTGCTTTTCTTCCCACAGCCCCATCAACGCGGTGAAACCCATCTTTTAAAAATAGCAAGAAGGTGCCTGAGTGGCTCAGTCAGTTAAGCATCTGACTTTGGCTCAGGGTCCTAGGATTGAGCCCTCGGTCAAGCCCCTCCCCCTGCCCCCTGTTGAGCCCCACCTCAGGTTCCTCCATCTCCCACCCTGTGGAGCCTGCCTAGGGCGCTGCACCGGCCCTTCTTTTGAACCTGGCTGGCCTCAGGACTTGCTTGGCCAACAGAATGGGGCCGAGTGACAGGCGGCAATGTGACAGCATAGAGAAGACTTAAGGGCAACCATCCACCATCCACTTGGGATAACTGCAGCCAGGAGGGGCCTGTCCAAGAGGGGCCCCAAATTAGATTCTTTGTATGAAAACTTCTGCCCTTAAAATGTTGGCAACTGATGCACGTTATTTTCTAGCGCCGCCCATCTTGGGTTGGAGTGGGCAGCCAACTGCCCCATTTGCAACCTTTGTCCTGGGGTCCAGTTCAGTCCCGGGGGCTGAGACCTATAACTTGACTGTGTCCATCGCAGTGACTCACACAGCTATTTCTTCAATAGGAACATGGTCATCTGCGGCTTCTTGACTGGAGGTTGCAGAGGTGCACTGAGCGGAGGCAGGCCAGGCTTCCCCCCAGTTACAGTGGGTAGGGGTCCTGGAAGGGCTTCATGCTGAGCCTGGAGAAGCTGGTTACCTGCCCGTCACTCGCCACCCCTCCACCCTGCACCTGATGGGGACTCTGGAAGAAGAACGGTCCATCTTCTTAATTAAAGCCATTCTAGTAGATATCATGGGGTTTTTCCTTTTATTTTTTATTTTTATTTTTTTTAAGATTTTATTTATTTATTCATAGACACACACACACACACACACAGAGAGGCAGAGACACAGGCAGAGAGAGAAGCAGCAGGCTCCACGTAGGGAGCTCAATATGGGACTTGATCCCAGGTCTCTGGGATCAGGCCGTCGGCTGAACGTGGTGCTAAACTGGTGAGCCACCTGGGCTGCCCGGGTTTTTCCTTTTAATAGCTTCATTACGATATAATTCATATACCACACAGTTCACCCTTTAAAAGTGTACAATTTAATGACTTTCAGTACAATCATGAAGTTTTACAAACATTACCACAATCCATTTCAGGATATTTTCTTCACCCCATAAAGAAATCTTCACCTACCTGCTACCCTCAGTCCAGCCCTAAGCAACCACAATTCTTTCAGTTTCTATACATTTGCCTATTCTGGAAATTGTGTATAAATGGAATCATACAATCAGTAGTTTTTGTGACTGACTTCTTCCACTTATTTTTTTTAAGAGTTTACTTATTTATGAGAGAGAAAGAAAGTGAAAGAGAGCGAGAGAGAGCACAATTCAGGGATAGGGATAGAGGGAAGGGAGAAGCAGACTCCCCACAGAGCAGGGAGCCTGATATGGGGCTCAATCCCAGGACCCCAGGATCATGACCTGCACCAAAGGCAGACACTTAACTGATGAGCCACCCAGGCACTCTGCCTTTTCTTTTTCTTAACAGTGTCTATAGAAAAGCAAGTTTTTTTTTTTTTTTATTGTGATAAAGTGCAACTTATCTGTCTTTTTTTCTTTCAAAGTTCAGGCTTTTGGTATCATACTTAAGAAGTATTTGCCAAACTGAAGGCCATTTCATCCTGTTTTTTTTTTTTTCCCTAGAAGTTTTATGTATTTAGCTCTTACATTTAGGTCTACTTTCTATTCGAAGCTAATTTTCATAGATGCTATGAGGCATGGGTCAAGAGGCATTCTTTTGCAAGTGAATCTCCTATTATTCTGGCAATATGTGTTAAAAGATTCTCCTTTCCCTCATCAGAGGAGGGGGCAAGATGGTGGAAGAGTAGGGTCCCCAAGTCTCCTTTCCCTCATCAGGTTGCCTTGGTATCTCTGTTGAAAAGCAACTCTCCCTACATGTGTGGACATCTATTTCTGGACTCTTTCCTATTCTACTGATCTTTATGTCTGTCTGTATACCAGTACACTAATTTTTATTACTCTTGCTTTATAATAAGTCTTGAAATCAGGTAGCATGAATCCCCCAAACTTTGTTCCTCTTTTTGATGATTTGAGGGAGACTGTTTGGGTTGGGTGGGATGACTTTACACAGTGTATCCCAGTGTCTTGCCCATTAATATCAGAGTGTGTCCCATCATTGTGATGATTGAAATGCCCCCCACCATAGTTCCACACATTCTGATTGGGGTCATTCCCACCCCCACCTCCCAGAGAAACTCTTATTCAAGGGAACAATGATCAGATGAAAATTAATAACACTATGTCATAGAGGAAAACAGAGCAAACCCTTCCAGGTTTTGAGGAAATTGATTTTTAACCTTAGATTCTATACCCAGCTAAACTGTCAATCAAGTGTGTAGGCAAAATAAATACTTTCAGACCCACAAAGACTCAAGACCTTCTTCTAGGTAGTCATTGGGAGAATTGCCGGAGGATGTACCCAGCAAAATAAAAAATGATTCCAAGAAAGAGAATACATAGAATCCAAGAAACCATGGATCCAATCCAGAAGTGTAATGCCAAGAAATCTGCAAGGATAGCCATGTAGCAGGCCAAGGAAACAGCCAGCTCAAATTATAACAGTGAATCAGAGAGCTCTCAGAAGAAGGTTTTTAAGAAGAAAAATAAAGATGCTACAACAAATGGTAATATTAAAAAAGATAGACGATCTTACTAAGGAGCCAAATTTGGATAATGATAGTAAAAATTAATAAATGATCATAATAGGCATCTCCTTCTCCTGTCCC
The DNA here is from genome assembly GCF_018345385.1 of Vulpes lagopus. Taxonomy (NCBI): domain Eukaryota; kingdom Metazoa; phylum Chordata; class Mammalia; order Carnivora; family Canidae; genus Vulpes; species Vulpes lagopus. Next base: position 54,639,025 of record NC_054830.1, read on the forward strand.
TCTTTCAAATTTTCATTACTTATGTTTTATTTTGAATGCGTCATCACATTTTTTTTTTCTCTGAAGTTCAAGGTAAACTATTTGGCCTTGTATTTATATGATTATAACACTGTAAAAGCCAATTATTGGCTTTTCAGGGTTTAGAATTGATCTGTATAAGCAGGGAGACCTAAACTAGCTTTAGGGAATAGCATGGAAACCCCATGAATCATAACAAGGTAAAAGTAGTGATGTGCAGACAGAGTCAGGGTGGAGGGGTGTCCTCGGCTACTTCCCAGGGAAAAATTGAGATATAGGTTTGCCTGTAGGAGGTTTGTTGGAGAGCACTTTCAGGACCAACTCCAGTTAGGGGGCAGAGAAACTTCTGCCCGGGGTGTCCATCACACACAAGGGCCTGGCACCGACTGGGCCCTTTGTCTGCTAAGTGGAGAGGCGGCAGGTTTCAGAGAGCAGGGAGGCAGTGGGGAAATGGAAATGAGAGGCCAGCTTCCGTCTGGAGCTGCGCTAAGGCACCTCCGGGGTGGCGGTGGGATGCGAGACAGGCACATAGGGGTTGAGGCTGGGAGAGGGGTCCACTGCTCCATCTCACCACCATCCTCGGTGACCTTGCCAGGATTTAAAATTGAACTTCCTTCCCTCCCAAACACTGGCAGGAGCCCTGTGCTTGACTCTGGGGTCAGGTCTCCCCCGAGAAAGCCAAGAGAAGCCAGGGGCACCTCCCTTTTAGGGAGGCTCCTGGAGTATTTCTAAATGAGGAAATATTAAAATAGGACTGTAAAGATGTTGGTGTATTTTAAATGTATAAATTGAAGTGATAAACAGTTTGACTCATACACACAAATAGAATGTAATATTGTGTTCTTCTGAGCATACTTACAGGACTTCTAAAAATGATGTTAATTTCTAGACCACTACAAGTGCAGGATTTGTAAAACATAATGTTAATTTCTACAGGCCTATTACTGGCCCAGTGATGAGGGCCGAGTTTAAAGTTAAGTGTTGCGTTTTCATTCACCAAGGTGTGTATATAACCTTATCCTAATGGAATATTTCTTGATTTTGCATATCCCAATAAATGGCCCCACTGCTATTCTCTCCCTCTCCATAGGCCATGCCCAGGAGAGAGCCAAGGAGGGCTTAGGGCCTTGGAGGGCTTATCGTCTCCTAGGGGTGGAGAGAAGTCAACAAACACGGGTGTGGAATATCAAGAGTCAGCCAAGCCAGCGTGATGCTACGCATGAACAAAGAAAACTACTGCCTTCCACCAAAATGTACATTATTGTGGAGTTTTAGAAAGTCATGAGATGTAGCTAAAGCTCTACCCAAAGGTAAATTTATAGCCTTAAAGGCATTTGCTGGAAAACGAGAAACAATGGAAATAACCTGACTCCTCAAACCAAAAAGACTGATAAGTAAGTTTAGCCCCAAGGAATTCTGGAGGATGAAAATGATAAAGATGACAAAAGGCCAAGGAGCAGAAAACGCTGCTGAAGGAACAAGCTCGCAGACAGCCGAGCCGCCCAAGGCCTCGACGCCGGCTCTGGGGGAGCCGCGGGCCCGCGCAGGGTCGGCGTCTTGGAGGCCCCCGGGCGCGGAGCGGGCAGCGGGCAGCGGGGAGCTCGCGTGGACCCCGCGTGGACCCGCCCTAGGGCGTGGGCGTCTAGGAGACGCGTGCGCTTTTTTTTTGTTTTTGATTCAAAGTTCTTATGAGTTTATTAGCTGTTTTCCCGTTCACACCGAACATCGTTGGCCGATAGGGTGCGAAGATGTATTTCGCCGAATTTCCCTGTAAATTAAATGTACGCATCAGGGCTGCTGGGGTGGGGTGGGGGGTGGCGGGCGACGGGGCGACAGTCGTCCCAGCGGGGCCGGGCCGGGCCGGGGCGGGGCGGGGCGGGGCGGGGCGGGGTCGGGGTCGGGGCCGCGGCGGGGCCGGCAGGCGGCGCCCTCCGTCCGTCGCTCCGTCCCTCCCTCCGTCCCGCCCGCTCCTCCCGCGCCCTCCGCTCGGGCGCCCGCTCCCGCTCGCGTCGCAGCCGACACTTTGCAAAAGTCCTCGCCCGCCCGCGGCGGCCGCAGCTCCGCGCCCTGCCCGCCCCGGTGCGTCCGCGGGGCAGCGGCGGCGGAGCGCGAGGGCGGCGGCGCGGGCGCGGGCGCGGGCGCGGGCGGCGGGAGCCGGGAGCCGCGAGCCGGGAGCCGCGAGCCGGGAGCCGCGAGCCGCGAGCCGGGCCGGAGCCGAGGCGGGGCCGCGCAGCCCCGCGCCGCCGCGCCCCCCGGGCCGCCCCCGCGCCGCGCAGCCATGGCCGCGCCGCCGCCGCCGCCGCCGCCCCCCCGCCCGCTCGCCTGAGGCCATGGCCGGCGCCGCCGAGCCCCCGGGCAGGGCGGCCGAGTACCTGCAGGAGCTGACCCGGATCGTCGCGGCGCAGCAGGAGCTGCTGGCGCGCCGGCGGCGGCGCATCGAGGAGCTGGAGCGCCAGGTGGCCCGGCTGAGCCGCGAGAACGCGGGCCTGCTGGAGCGGCACCGCCGACACCTGGCCGCGTGCGCCCGCCGCCCCGACCCCCGCCCCGGCCCCGGCCCCGGCCCCGGCCCCGGCCCCGGCCCCGGCCCCGGCCCGCAGCCGCTGGGCGTCATCCCGGAGCTCGGCGGCCGCCGCGACAAGTAAGCGGGCGCGGGGGCGGGCGGGGGCGGGGGCGGGGGCGGGGCGGGGGCGCGAACTTCCCGGGGCTCCCGGGGCCGGGCGGGGGCGGGGGCGGGGGCGGGGGCCGTGCGGCCTCGGCGAGGGGCGCGCCCCGGCCCCCGCCCGCCGCCCCGCCCGCCGCCCCGCCCGCCGCAGCCCGGGATTACCCGGCTATTTCGGACCGAGGCTTAAGAGCGGGCGCCGGGGGGCGGGCGGCGGGGGGCGCCGGGCGAGCTCCCGCTCTCGGCCCGAGTCGCTGCGGGGTCCCCTGCGCGGGGTCGGGGCGCGCGCCCGGGGCGAGGCGGGGACCGGGGCTCCGCGGGACTCCGGTCGGCTCCGGGCGCCCCGAGCCCGCCTGCCCTCGCCGGCCCTCCGTCCCCGGGACCCCCTGGCACATCCCTGGCCTGGCCCCGGGCACAGGAGGAAGGGGGCCCGGCCGTCAGCAGCTTCAGGAAAGCTGTCCCGGGAGGCCTGGGGTAGGCAGGGGCGGGGGGGACTTGCTCCCCACTCCAGATCCTGCGGGGCCGGGGGGGCTCCGGACCCTTGTCCAGGCACGGTCACTCAGACCCGGTGTGTCCCCACCTTGTGGGGCTGTGCTAAGCTGTGGCCACGGGACGGGACGCCTGCCTGCCACCCCGTGTCCTGCACCGGTCCCGGCAGTGCCTCTGGGCTCCGAAGGAGGAGGGCTGGAGGGCGAGGTCAAGGTGTGGGTCACCCTCCTGGCTCTGTGGCCGCAGGCCAGGCCGGCAGCAAACTCCTGCTTTCTCTTTATCCTGGGAGGGAGGAGGGAGGCATATGGACAGCTCCTAGCTGGTGTCACTGAGGAAAAGCAGAGACCCTGCTGCCTCCTCCATGTGCCCCACCCCTGGCTCTCTGGTGTCACTGGTCCCTCCCACAATGGCTGTGGGTCACCCGGTGCTACTTGCAGGGGGCTGAGCTCTTTTCCACCCCCGGCAGGGACTGAGAAAAGCTGGGGGCTGCCCAGGTGAAGTCCTCAGTAGCTTAGAGACGCGACACACAAGGGCAGGGATGCATATTCCACTTTCGTAGGCAACAGTGACACACGCTGTTGGCAGATGCCTCCCAGCACCGTCCAGGGGAATGCATTTTTTTTCTTCTCTTCAAAGTCACCTCTGGTGACCAAGTGTGGGGACGGGAAGATTGGGACAGTGAATCCTGCTTGCCGTGGGGGAATCCCCAGTGTCGCATTTGGGCGGTGGACTGGGACCGGGGGGAGCCGGGGATGTGGCTGCGGGGTCTCTTTCACGCTGGCTTCCCTTCGCTGAGCTATAGCCAGAGCCTATGACGGCATCCCCTCTGAGAGGAGCAGTGGCCACACTGCTGCCAGCCAAGTTCTGGGTCAGGGGAGCTTCTGCAACTTGAATATCCATACCACGTACCTGGGGATGTTGCTAAAATCCAGATTCGGACCAGGAGGTGTGGGGCAGGTGGACGAGCCCCCAGGAGCTGTGCTTGCTGCTGGCCTCCAGACCGCCTTGTGACGAACGAGACCAAGTGGCACTAGCATATTAGCAGAGCACTGGGTTCCTTCAGGGTAGAGCACGCTGGGTCCATTTTCCAGCATCTGCCTTATTTCACAGCCCTTTTGGGAGGGAGAATGCTGGAGTCTCCCTCCTGTCACAGGAGACCCAGGGCAGTGGGCTCATACCTGCCTTCTCAGACTCTTGGGGTTCAGGGTCACTGGACCGTGTAGGGGGAATGAGCTGAGGGTTCCTCTTCCCACATCTGGATTCAAGGTGCCCACTGCCTGGTGGTGTAGCAAAGTGGTTTATGCTCGAGCAGCATGGTTTAACCACCACCACCCCTCCTTGAGAGCAGCCAACTTTGATGAAGCGCCTACTGCATGCAGAACTGTTAGTGATGTGCTGTGAGACACCAAGGCAAAAGCAGAGAGCCGAGGAAGAGAATAAACAGCTCTGAGTAGAGAAAGGGACGTGGGCAGACCTGGGTCCGTTGGTCGGCTCTGCACTTGCCAGCCAGTGACCATGGGACAAGTCATGCCTCCTCAGCTAGCCTCAGAGTTTGTTTGTTTTAATGCACACACAATGGGGATGATCACAGCCGCCTCCCATACCTTTTCTGAGAGTTCAGGGAAGATAATGGGCATGGAAGAGCCTGGTATACAGTAGGTGCTTAATGCACTTCAGATTCTTCCCAAGTCAGTTTCTCCTTTCTTTGGGGCCAACTGTGCATGGGCAGGAGGTGAGTAAACTTCTGGACAACCTGGGTGAGACCTCCCGAGATCGTGCGCCTGCAGTTGAGCCAGGAACATCTGCGGGTGAGCTTCCTGAGGCCACAGCCAGTGCAAGGCCACGGCATTGGGATTACTTCTCCCTGGGACACCCGGCTTACTTCCTCCCCATGCTGGTGCGCACCTACCAGTGGGCGCTGCAGACAGGAGTCCTCGTAGGCAAAGGTGTATTGAGCATGTCAGGCTCAGGCGGGCCTGGCTAAAAACCTTTTCTTAAGCAGCCACCAGCTGCTCTAGCTTGAGTCACAGGCCCCTCACCACCTGCCACCACGTGGACAGGCTGCCCCTGCATATCCAGTAGGTGCGATGTCCCCCTCTTGCTGAGGGATGATGGATGCAGGAGAAAGATCCCTGAAAAGGCTCATCCTGGGACAGTAGTGATCTTGAGCCACCTCACCCAGGCACAGCAGAAACTTTCAAGCCCCAAACTTTGGTCTTTCTCAGAAGTCCTCTGTTGAAAGATAGCATCATGACTTTTTCAGCTATGGGGACAACGGGGTGAAAACAGGGAAGAAAGAAGATGCCTTTGGTTACGTTGGCTTATTTACTTGATTTGTTTCTGACATCAGAATTCATAACCAGTGTTTAGTCGGCTACCTTCTAATGATGTTTCCAGGACCACCCCCTCCCACTAGAGGTCCAGGCACAGTGGATGAAGGCAGGCGAGATCGGTTGGAACTGCTGTGCTTTCCTTTAGAGTCAGCTTGAACTTGAGCACACATGGCTGGTGTCAGGGAACCTGCAGAACCAAATCTCCGGTTAGCAGGGGTGAGTGCCTCATGGCTATGCCCTCCGAAGGCCCCCTGTATGCCCAGCACTGCTGCAGGGTTTTGCATTTACCAGCTTGCTGCATGGCTACAAGAACAGTCGCTGCTCCCATTCTATGGATGTGTAGACTGAAGCTCAGAGAGGTCAGGTGATTTGCTCAGGCTCTCCTACCCCCTAGCAGTGGAAGGGGTAGGGACTCAGGTGGTCTGGCTCTAGCTCCTGCTCTCACCTGCCACCACCCGCCCTCCGTGCTGCAGAATGATCAGATGACCCCTGGGATCCTGCACGATGCCCAGCCTCCAAGGCTAGAGGAAGACCAGCATGCGTGGCTTTTGTCCCGGCATGTGAGATCAACATCACCCGAGGTGAGAGGGGGCAGCGGTTGAACGAGTTGACCCCTCCCAGCCTCTGATCTTCCAGGGTGTCTCAGCAGAAGTAAACCCAGACCCCCAGCGGTTGGAGAGAAGGAAGGCGCGGCCTTCCTTGCTTCCCCGTCCCTTCCAGCCCTCAGGCGCTGTCACATCACTCGGAGAGGACGTTTTGCTGAAGCTCTGAGTTGGTGACTCACTCTGGGGGAGGTTTCCAGTGGCATCCAGTCTCTGTTGACTTATCAAACAAGCGCTCTCCCCGGGTCTGTGGTGACATTAACCGTGATGATGGTGCAAGCAGTTTGGAGGGAAGCACAAGGGTGGCCTGTGCGGAGGGGACGGCAGGCAAGAAGTCAGGACACAGGCTGCACTTGGGAGGGTCCTGGAAGGAGCCTCTGGAAGCTAGCAAACCCGTGGTCCCAACTCCAAGGACCCGAGAGCATTCCATCTTTGCCTCCTTGTCCCCTCTTAGAGTGGGGACCACATACAGGTCCCAAGAGGACCCGAGGGTTTTTCCTGATCCCAGAGGGTGGAGGCCAAGGCAGCGGAAGGAGATACGGTGTCCACGGCTTCATGAAATAACGTTCTTTTTCTCCCAGCCGAGAGAAGGCAGAGTATCCCATGCCAAGGAGGATGTGTCGGCCAGAACGAGCCGCAGCACGCGGTGGGAGGCGGCCGGCTGGGACAGTGTCTCCGACTCCGAGGGCTCAGGGCGATCGCCGCTCCTGTTTCCCCGGCAGATGGGAGAGCCTGCAGAGGGCTGCGGAGAGCGTGCTTCTCTGAAGTTCCCTCGCAGCCGTCTGACAAGCTAAGCAAATGATTATTTTACAACCTGGAAAATAAATCGGGAAAAGCTTCTTTATCTGGCTCGGCTCAGGAAAAACAGGGAGCAGTGCCATGTGTGAGATGAAGCCAGGACCGGCTCCCGTTCCCACGTCCGCGTCCACCTCCACTCCCTGGGTTCCAGCCCCCGGAGCCTGCAGAGATCTCAGGAGCCTGCAGAGATCTCTGGGGCCGGGATGGGGGGGCGGTGAGGATGGCATCAGGAGTTTGAGGGGCAGCAGCCTTTTTTTGTCGGCTGGGTGGCTACTTGTCAGCTGTTTCATCTACGGCAGGGTTTCAACAGCTGATGATGGCTTTTGTTCTCTACTGTCCTGTTTTTGTAAGAAAGAACACCGCTCTGCCTAACTTGGGAAGGGCACTGTCTGAGCTTGTCCGGGGGGAGTGTCATCTGAATAATGGCCACAGAGGAGCAGAGAACACAAAGTCAGACAAGCCGGGTGTGCCGCAGGACCTGGGATGGGGAAGATGAACCCACTTAAGTGATATGGAGCAGAAGCAGCACCTGAGGCCAGGAGGCTGTACAGCCGCCCACTGGAGTCCACCACCCTTCACCCAGTGCAGCCCCGGGCCAGGCTGCCGCTGCCCTGGCCCCAGCTGTGAGGCAGGCGTCACTGGGTGGTCACATCACCGAGTGGCCTTGGGCATCTGAATCCTGTCCCTTCCTAGGGCTTATGTTTCCAGCAGGATATGCCAGACCAGTTCTTGGAAACACAAAGTGCGGGACGCTTGGATGGCTCAGTCGATGAAGCTCAGGTCATGATCCTGGGGTCCTGGGATGGAGCCCCACATCTTGGGCTCCCTGCTCGGCAGGGAGTCTGTTTCTTCCTCTGTTCCTCACTCCCCTCGTGCTCTCATTCTCTGCTCCTCACCCCACTCGTGCTCTCTCTCAAAAAAATAAAATCTTAAAAAAAAAAAAAAGAAGAAAGAAACACTAAGTGCTTCTGTCGTAATAGGTGAAGAGCTACGATCTTGAGTTTTTCAAAATTTTCCCCACCCCAGCTGCCCTGGCCTCGCTTTGAGGACCCTCCGAGCTACTCAGTGACCAGCACCTGAGGAGTTAAGCCCTGTCCTGGCAGTGGGTGTGGGCGATCCCCGTCCTGTGTGGGATTTCCAAGTAGGGCAAAGCATCGCCCTCGGCTTCCTGAAGCTGGTACCCTCCAGTCCCCCGCCCACCCCACCATGTACATGGGGAGGGCTACTTCTGCTCAGAAAGATCAGAGTCAGGAATTGCATAAAGTGCCTGGCATTAGAGAATGCAGCGAATGGTAGCTCCAGGGGCAGGAACAGCTAGGATATTGAGAATACTTTTGAGGATTGTTTTCCCTAACCTTTTATTATGAAAATTTCCAAATATACAGAGAAACGGAGAAAACTGTACAAGGCTTTTGCCCTTCTACCCTCTCCAGTTCTATAATTAAAGTTTTATACTATTTGCTGTACTACCTGCTTGTCCTTCCTTGAGGGTATTTAGAACCATGCTGATGGGAAGCTAACATTTATGGAACACCTGTTGTATACCAGGAACCAGGCTGAGCACTACATGAATGCTATGCTATCTGCATGTGCTTTTACTCACTGTTTTTTTTTTTTAAGATTATTTATTTATTTATTCATGAGAGACAGACAGAGAGAGAGAGAGAGGCAGAGACAGGGGGAAGCAGGCTCCATGCTGGGAGTCCGATGTAGGACTCAATCCCAGGACTCCAGGATCTCACCCTGGATGGAAGGCAGGCGTTCAACCGCTGAGCCATCCAGGCGTCCTTATTCACTAACTGTTGAACACTTGAGCACTTCAGTGATTGTTGTCCTTGATCTGGAAAGCTCCCCCACTGCCTCTACTTGCAAACCCGTGAACATGGACATAGGCCTGTGGAGAAGGTTTGCAGAGATATTGGACCAGGATAGGAAGTGGAGTCAAGTGGTGTGCAGCCCTGGAGCAGGAAGCAGATGGCCACCTTCAGGTGTCAACAGGGGCTACCTGGAGGAGGTGATAGTTGAGCTAGAAAGAGGAGGAGGAGGAGGATGGTATCAAGCCAGGGAAACGACACATGTGAAAAGGGAGATGAGAGGTGCCTGGCAGATTTGCAGGGGTAGGGGTGGGAGGTGTTGCCAGTGGCCATGCCAGGCCTGCGAGTGGGAACAGTTGGGCCAGGTGAGGTTCAGACAGGCAGGGACCAGCCTGTGGCACTTGCTTAGTTCCCAGATTTCAGCTGGGTTGAGGGTGTGGAGTGGCAAACAAGACTGGCTCACCCTTCCCAAGCTGTGCTGTGTCCGAGCCCTGATTGTGAAATGCTTGGCTTTCTTCTTGGAGGAGGCAAGATTCACAGAGAAGCAGGACAGAAATCCTGGGGTGTTTTGCACCTAAACTTAGAATGCTCCGATTATAGCCAAACCACAGTAATAACTGAGCCCGTTCCACACTGTGCTTTGAGCTGACACCTTCTCCTCAGTGTCTCTCTTCCTGAGCTAACCCTGTGACAGCTGGGAGCTGTTATCATCCCATTGTGCAGATATGAAAACCGAGGCTCTGAGAGGTTAAGCCAGTTGCCCGCTGTCACCCAGTGGCAGAGGTGGGATTTGCACCCAGGTCTGTCTGCCTCTAGAGCTTGTGAGGCTCCCCACCCCACTGTGCAGCTTCAAAGCCGTTTGCTACGTTGTGTAAATGTTTTGCAAAACATGGAGCCATTTCCAGATCTGTGTGTGGCCAGCTCCCCCAAACAACTCAGAATTAACTCCAGGACGCCCCACCCTCACCATACCCCCCTGCCAAGGACAGCTATGGCTTTTCTCTTTGAGTGTCAGAATTGGCCTCTCATTGTGGTCACCTGGGAGGAGTTACTTCACTGCCAGGAGTGCAGATCCCTTTTTGGGAGAATGATGGTGGAAGCCTACTGCTGGTGGGGCATCACAGGCAATAGGTGTGTGTGTCCGTGTAGGGGAAGGGACTCTCTAAAGTTGGCAAGTGCCACCCAGCCAGTGCCAGACATTCCACTTCCCCACTCCAAACCTTCGGGCATTTGCCAGCCTGCTAGAAAGCTGTTTGTGAAGCAACCTCAGGCCCTTCTCCATGTGTTCATTCACCCAGGACATGCTGGGACACTTGGTCATATGGGGGGTTGGCATATGTGCCCCTCTTCTGGCCCTGCATCCCCACCCCTGCATCCCTTGTTGATTTAAACAGCTTGTTTGCTCTGTGTATGCCCTTGCATGAAGAGTGTCAGGCCTTACAGAGAATCAGGGCACCTGAACCTGGCTCTCCTCATTCTGAACCACAGGGAATAGGGCATCCGAGGAGGGTGTCCTGGGTTGGCAGATCTAGAGGAGCCTCTCACGGCATGTCATTTTCAACTGGCCTGCAAAGTGCCTGATGTGGCAGGCCTGAATGAGGTGCTGTCTTCCTGGATGGCCCCAGTGCTCAAAGACGAAGTTTTCAGCCTGTATCTAGCAGTCCTAGGGCAGCTGCTAGGGACCCTCGCAGAGATGTCCTCTAGTACACAAGTGTAGATTATTCGGGGATAGGTTGCAGGGGCCTCTGGACAGCCTGAAATTGAACCTGAATGGGCTGGTGGCCTGTGTGGTCAACTTGGGGCCAAGACTCTGATGGGGCCATGGCCTGGAGCCCAAGCTCTCCTTCCTCCCCTGTGGCATGTGAAATGAACCTCTCTGAGCCTCAGCTTCATTATCTCTAACGGGACAGTGGATCCAGGGGGACAACCAGATCTCCGTTTGAGGGTTGCCCTGAGAGGGGAGCATGCATGGTCGAGGCACATTGAGGAGACAAGTGTGTCCAGAGCAGAGTGAGCAAGGGGACAAGACAGCAAAGGAGAGGAGGGGTAGGGTACGTGCAGTGGGGCTGGGCAGAGCGAGAGGGCTGGAGAGGCCCGGGGAGACTTTGGGAGACAGGTGTCACTGGGGTTACTGTGCAGAGGAGGGCTGGGACTGCACTCAGGTGTGGACAGGACACCTGTTCCTGGGGGAGGCATAGGGCCAGTGAGTAGGAGTTTGCAGTAGATGTTACAGGACATCTACTGGGTGTGGGGTGCTAGGAGGTTGGCTCAGGGTGCTGGTGGAGCTGAGCAGGAGCACATGGTTTGTGGATAAAAAGAATGTGATCCCATCCTGTCCCCTCAGCCAACTACCTGTCCAGATGGGAAGGAGAGAAGCATTGCTTAACCAGAAGGAAAGGCTCCAGATGGAGGAATACATGTAGATCTTTGTTGCCTGTGGTGTTCTTGGACTGGTGAGTGAGTGGGGGCTGGCTGATGTCCCTGGACCCTGCCTCCAGGTCCCCCCTCACACACCCTTCTGGAGAAGCAGCTCAGGTGGGGACGGTCAGCTCCCTCAGGGTGGCTACGGGTTCTAGATGGCTCCTGGTCAGGATACACACATAGCACAGACTCATACATAGTCAGGGCACACACTGTAGGGCCAGACCACTCCCTCCACCACGTTCTGGCTGTATTGCCTCTGGCCAGTTATGAAGCCTCTCTGTGCCTCAGTGTTTTCACCTATAAAATGGGGTTATGAAACATCACCTCCCTCCGAGGGGGGTGTGAAGATTAAATCTGTAATACAAGCAGAGAAGAGTACCCCTCATCCTTGCCAATTTGTGTTGCTGTTTTTTCCTCTCTTTTAGATGGAGAAGAAATAAGACATGAGAGGAGTCACGGGATCTAGAGTCCAGTGGCTGGGTCTTGGCGTTTATCTCTCTATTAACTGTTTGGCTTCTGCACATTTAATGTAGCTGATCATGAATCCAACCCTTTGCAAGACATGCCATCACCATCCCTTTCACCTGCAGTTAAAGGGGGAGACTTACATTGTTTCAAAAGGATGGAGGACTCCCCACAAAAAGGCAGAGCTGTCTAGAATATTCTGTGCCCCCCGCCCATTATGGGCTTGCATCTCTGTCTAGACCTCTTCAAGGCTCTGCTTTACCCAGCTCAGCACTTCTAAACTTAAGAGATGTGTAAAATCCTCCACCCACAAGTGGTGTCCAGGGAACTGACCCCTGTCCCCACTCGATGCCCACCTGTAGGCCGACCTGCTCCCTCCCTGGCCCCTATGGTGAGCCAGGGCGTGGCTGAAAGACTCAACAAATGCCAGCACACTGGGGCTCACCACTAGTGACTTTTCCCCATTTAACAGATGATCTTGCAGGGCTGCAGTGAGGACCAAGGTAAACAGTGGGAGCGGAGGCGTTTTGAAAGTCTTAACCCATTGTATGAATGAGTGTCTCTCACCCAGAGATGGAATAAGGGATTATCATTATCACCCTCCATCGATAACAGGGAATGATTGTGACAACTGAGTGGTGTCTTTTTTTTTTTTTTTTAACTGAGTGGTGTCTTATAAACACTTCTACAGCTCTATGAAGTACCACTGTCGTGCCCATTGTACAGGTGGGGAAACAGAGGCACAGAGAGGCGAGGGTGGTAGGGAGAGTGGGGGTTTGACAGGGATGACCCCAGCACGTTCCCAAGAGAGCTGCTGTCTAGCCATTTTTAGGGGATTCCTTAAATTTCAGCCCATTGTGTTTAGAGAAGAAACTTTGTATGATTACAGTCCTTTTAAATGAATTGACTTATTTTTGGTTTTTTTGTTTGTTTTTAAAGAAAGATTGTGAGCAGGGGTAGGAACTGCACAGAGAGAGAGGGAGAGAGAGAATCCCAGGCAGACCCCAGGCTGAGTGTGGAGCCCAACATGGGGCTCGATCTCATGACCCTGAGATCATGACCTGAGCCAAAATCAAGAGTCGGACACTCAACTGACCAAGCCATTCAGGTGCCCTGACTCCAGACTCATTTTTTAAAAAAATATTTTATTTATTTATTCATGAGAGACACACACAGAGAGAGGCAGAGACACAGGCAGAGGGAGAAGCAGGCTCCACGCAGGGAGCCCGATATAGGGACTTGATCCCAGGACCCCGGTCACGCCCTGAGCCGAAGGCAGAGGCTCACCGCTGAGCCACCCAGGCGCCCCTCCAGGCTCATTTTAAGGGCTGAGACGTGATCTGTCCCGGAGAATATTGCAAGTACACTGGAGAGGAACACGCAGTGGCTGCTGGGAGGTGTTCTGTGCCCAGCTGTCGGGTCTGTCTGGTTGGCTCCCGGTGTTCAAGGCCTCTGGTTCCTTGTCGAACTTCTGTCTAGTTCTATCTGTTAGGAAAAGCGAGGTGCTGATCTCCCACGATGGGTGTAGAATTCCACACCTCTTTCTCCCTTAATTGCTGTCAGTTTTTGCTTCATATGTTTTGGGGCTCTGTTGCTTGGTGCATGCATGTCTGTAAGGATTGTATCTTCACGATGCACTGACCCTTTTGCCCTTACAGAATGTCCTTCTTTGTCCGTAGTAAGAGTTTTTGTCTTAATGTCTATGTTTGATACCTGTGTAGCCACTCCAGCTCTTTGGCTTCCTGTTTGCATGATATTCACTTTTATATCTTTTTCTTTTCTTTATTTTTAAAAATATTTTATTTATTCATGAGAGACACAGAGAGAGGCAGAGACACAGGGAGGGAGAAGCAGGCTCCACGCGGGGAACCCGATATAGGGACTTGATCCCAGGACCCCGGTCACGCCCTGAGCTGAAGGCAGAGGCTCAACCGCTGAGCCACCCAGGCGTCCTGTAGGTGACTTTTTAGAGCCGACCAAGACCCGTTTGAAGGGCAAAACATCCCACATATCTCTGTCCTCACCCAGAGAGAATGAAGGCAGAGGCAGGAACCAGACAAAAGTATCTTTGGTCATGGAGCCCAGAAGTGACAGGCCTCAGGGTTCGAGAAGGCTGCCGAACAGGGAGACGAGGACACGGAATGGACCCAGACAAACTGGGTCTGTGCTGAGGATCCAGCCCAGAAGCTCCCATGGGGACAAGGAGAATGAATTCTTTGTCTCTGCTGTACCTGTAAGGGGCCCTGCCTCGGGGTGGGTTTTAATGAAAGTGTGGAAGGACGGAGGCAGGGAAGGTGGGAAGGAGCGGTGGAAGGAGGGATGGACGCGCTCAATCTACCAGTCTGCAGGCTCTGGTCACCTGTGGCTGTGTAACAGCTCGCTCTCCGGGAGGCTGTGGGTCAGGGCCTGGGCAGGGCTTCTGTTCTCCTTGTGGGTGGATGTTATTTGGTGGTGTTCACGTCGAGGGTGAGCTGGTCTGGAGGGGCCAGCACGACTTCACACACATATCTGGGAACTTGTGTGGACAAGTGTGGGAGGCCAGGCTCAGCTGCACACGTGGCTTCTCCAGCATGGTGGGCTTGAAGAGTCAGGACTCTTTCTCAGGGGCCCAGGGATCCCAGAGCTGGTGTTCCGGAAAGTCCAGGGGGAGCTGAGAGGCTTTGTGTGACCTGCCCCTGGGAGTCCTGGAAGGTCCCTCCTGCCGCCTCCTGCTGGTCTCCGCAGCTGTCCTGAATCTGCCACCCCAGGTGTGCGCAGGCCACGTGGTCTGAGGCTGGCACAAGTTGCCCTCGGAGCTTGCCCGCCAGTGGGGTCTGCATCGGGCCTCTCGCTCCACGTGGCATGTGCAGCCTGTCCAGCCCCATCGTGGCGACCTGTCGGTGTCGGGTAACTTGTCATTCTACACTTCAGAGACCAGGTCCGAGGAGCCTAGGACGTCCCCAGCTCTGCCACCGGGCCGAGACCTGGGCAGGAGACCTGAGTGGGCCAGAATTCCCACCCCGTTACTCAGGGAACGCTTGCCCACTCTTGCCAGCACCCCCTCACTCTGAGCTGTATTTTTAACTCCTGCCATATGGTGAAGCAGCCAAAACATCCAGGGGAGAGAAAGAGGGTCTGGAGGAAATCATCATGCTAATGCGTTTTGAATCACTGCAGTCATTAAGAGCATGGCGTCCTCATCCCTGCCCCCTGCCCACTGTCTCCCCGGCATCATGGACCTTGTGAGCCCATCACTTCTGCCCAGGGACGTTGTTGTCCTGTGGGGGCAGGTGGGGCTTCCCACCAACTCACTCCTGTCCATCTGGACCTCAGGGGACTCAGCAAGCAGGGCAGTCACACGTGTTTCCGGACCAGCTCCGGGGAGAGGATGCTCCAGGGTGCGCTGAGCCCTGAGTGGTCGCTTGCTGAGCAAGTGGGAGGTGGTCACCCCCTCCCTCTCCTTTCCATTCCTTCCCCGGGGCTGTTCATCTCAGCCACACACACACACACACACACACACACACACACAGGTATTTCTCTTGCTCAGAAACCCGCCCCTGGTGGGGTGGCCAGGTGGCTGCATGTGCACTGCACTGCCAACCCACTGCAGACGGGTGCTGTTGTCACACCCTGATGCCTTTGCCCACGCTGTTCCCTCTGCGTGGCATGCCCTTCCCACACCTCCATGCCTCCCTCCAGAAACCTCACGTGTCCTCTAAGGACAGGCTCCCATCTCACAACTTTTCATGATTTTATACACTTTGGGATCAGTCCTCTCTTTCCTCTGGGAGCCTCCCGCCTGACTTCCCATGATCATGCTGTGCCGGGGCGCCTGCCTCTCCTGTCTCTGGGTGAGCAGTACCCAGGTCCCTGCCCACCTTTGAGTGGTCTCCCAGCAAACTACTTATATTTAAAATCATATATTTTGGATAAATCCATGATTGTTATTTGGACAAGTCCAGGGTCTCCAAAATGGCATGTGCAAACCCTGGCGGGGGGGCAGGGAGGGGGCAAAAAACATGATACTTGAGGTATAGGGAAAAAACAGTGGAACTTCTCTTTTCCTTTTTTTTTTTTTAAATTAATTTTTATTGGTGTTCAATTTACCAACATACAGAAAAACACCCAGTGCTCATCCCGTCAAGGGCCCCCCTCAGTGCCCGTCACCCATTCCCCTCCACCCCCCGCCCTCCTCCCCTTCCACCACCCCTAGTTCGTTTCCCAGTTAGGAGTCTTTATGTTCTGTCTCCCTTTCTGATATTTCCCACACATTTCCTCTCCCTTCCTTTATATTCCCTTTCACTATTATTTATATTCCCCAAATGAATGAGAACATATAATGTTTGTCCTTCTCCGATTGACTTCCTTCACTCAGCATAATACCCTCCAGTTCCATCCAGGTCGAAGCAAATGGTGGGTATTTGTCGTTTCTAATGGCTGAGGAATATTCCATTGTATACATAGACCACATCTTCTTTATCCATTCATCTTTCGATGGACACCGAGGCTCCTTCCACAGTTTGGCTATTGTGGCCATTGCTGTTAGAAACATCGGGGTGCAGGTGTCCCGACGTTTCATTGCATCTGAATCTTTGGGGTAAATCCCCAACAGTGCAATTGCTGGGTCGTAGGGGGACTTCTCTTTTCCTTGATTATTTAATTTCATCCATCAGTATCAGTTGGTGGACTCTTTGGTTATGTGCATATCATCAGTAGAGTTGTGCCTACGTTTATTGTATGGATGTGTGTTCAGACTCTCCTTAAAAAGTCCACTGGCTGAGTTTCTACTGCTTTTCTCCTTGAGCCAGCTACTTTTCTGGCATTGGAAGTCTCTACCATGAGATTGGTTGAAATAAGCATTTATTGAGCACTCTCTGTGTACTCCTTTTTTCTTTTAGAGAGAGAGAGAGAGAGAGAGAGAGAGAGAGAGCAGGAGGCAGAGGGAAAGGGAGAGGGAATCCCAAGTAGACTCCCTGCTGTAGTCTCCCTCCCAATATGAGGCTTGCTTTCACAATCCTGAGATCATGACTTGAGCTGAAATCAAGAGTCACATGCTTATATGACTGAGCCACCCAGGTGCCCCCAGCTGATCCCCTTTTTATCTGCAGAGCCCCACTTTATTTTTTATTATTTTTTATTTTTTTAGAGCCCCACTTTAGAGATGAGGAAATTGAAGCTCAGAGAAGTGAAGCGTCTTGCTTGGGGTTGCAGAGCTCTCAAGTGGCAGGGCCAAACATGAACAGTGACTCCCAAAGTGGTGCTTTATCCATTCTGCTTTGTATCTGGGGTCCTGAGGCCTACCACTGGCCAAGCTCTCGGGCTCTGCCCAGGTGGTGGGAGCTGGCCTCCACCGTGTTTCTGTGGTCTCCAGAGAGGATGGAGAGGCTAGCCATGCTCTGGATGTGACATGCAAAGTCTCCACTCTCATGGGTAGGAATCAGCAAGCCTGGTGTCTTTTGTCTGCCCAGAAACCTGAAAGCTGTAGCCCAGCAGGAGAGGACATGGATGGATCTGGAGGACAGTGGCAACAAGAAGACTCTGGCCCCTGGGGGCACTTAGCAGCATGGGGGAGGAGTGGGGGGACCTTATTCATTGTCATCCTCCCAGATCTCCCTTCACTAGATGCCAAAAGTCCTGTCCTCCTCAGCTGGAGGAGACCGTAAGGTTGGGAACAGCATTTGTTTTGCCAGAATGTCAGCTCTTCTCGGCAAGGACTGCTTTTATTGTAAAAGGTAGTGTCTTTAATCTCTCTGCTGAACTGGAACTTCAGGTCCAATCGAGTAAGTAGTCATGGAGCCTTGTGCATGCAGACATGCACCAGGGAGAGGGACAGGTGGGAGCACAGGGAGGCAGCCTCACAGCCTGGTAGGGAGACAGGTGCCTTGGCCTCTCCCCTATGCAGTTGGCTGTGAGGAGAGCCTGCTGGAGGGGCTGCTGGGCTGGGGAGGTGAGGGAGGGTGTTAGGAGGCACAGGGAGCCCCAGATAGTCTGAGTACCCCTTCCACATTGCCCTTCAGGAACTCTATGTCCTGAGTTTTACCTGTGTCCCTCTAGAAGGGGGTTGGCTTTCTATTTCTTCTCAAGGTGACAGCTTCAGCTGAAGCTCAGTTTTTCTCTCTGAATGGTTTTCCTTTGCTTCAATTTGATGGAAACAAACCACTTCCTCCCCAGCACATGAGCTGGTGGCCAGCCTGCTCCCCAAGTTTAGACTAGAAAAGCCCCCAGCTAGGCTCTGGGCCTGTGGGGCCTGTGGGCTCAGCCCTGCCTGGCCACGTCGCAAGTGGAGCTTGGCTTTTTGTCTGTAAAAGGCCAATGCTGCTGTAGTGAGACCCATGCTGGGTCTTCAGGGATCTTCCACAGTTGAGACGCTGTCTCAGGTAGTGGCTTAGATGTGGTCTCGGTTGCACAGGGAGGCCAAGGGCCGTGGGGTCAGTATTGAACACTGTCACTTCTCAGGCCCCATTTGCCAAATACAGTTTGATCGACAAAAATTGCTGATGTGGTGGGTGCATGCAGGTCTGGCTTCAGAGACTGGCTCTGTCCTGAGCAGCTGCAATGTGTCTCCTCACCTGGAAAGGAGGTACAAGAGGAGGGAACAGAGCTGTTCCCATGGGACAAAGCTGGTAAGTCCAGCACTGGCTTTAGGAAGGCTCACTCTGTCGCAGTCCACTGTTGTCATTATTTTGGAAATTGTGGGAGAAATGGTCAAAGGGGTGTTGGAGGTGAAAAAAGGAGGGTGATCCTTGCACTGCATGAGATGGTGTGTGTGACCCAGACGGGTGTCCCCAATATTTGCTGTCCTTTTTGTTCTTTAACATTGAAACTTCTTTTGTGTGTGTTTATGTGTTTTGTGTTTTGTTTTTTTAGATGGTCACGAGGTCAATCAGAATACAGAATGCGTTTCTTAGCCTCCCTGGTACTTCAAGATGGCTATGTGACTCTGTTCTGGCCCGAAGTGTGGTGTGCAGCTTCCAGGATGCGTCTTTTAAAGAAGGGTTGGGTCTTTTGCCCCTTGCTCCATCTGGTTGGATGGAATGAGAAAGTGATGGCTGGTGCACAGGCAGCTATTTGTGGTTTGTGAGGACAAGGGCAGGCCCACAGAGATGAAGTGGGCTGGAGGGAGCCTGGGCCCCTGATAATCTTGGGGAACTACAGCACACAACCTGGACTGCCCACCTCCAGGCTCTTTTTTTTTTTTTTTATTTTATTTATTTATGATAGGCACACAGTGAGAGAGAGAGAGGCAGAGACACAGGCAGAGGGAGAAGCAGGCTCCATGCACCGGGAGCCTGACGTGGGATTCGATCCCGGGTCTCCAGGATCGTGCCCTGGGCCAAAGGCAGGCGCTAAACCGCTGCGCCACCCAGGGATCTCCCTCCAGGCTCTTATATGAGTGAATAAAACCATGCGTTTAAGCTTGTGTTAATACATTTGCTTTTGGCCCCTCTTACTGAATCCTAAGGTTATGGTGATGGTGGTTTTACAACTGTGATTTGAAGATGTTTGACCACATCTCTGCGAGCCTGAAGCCTCAGAGTTTGAGTCATGGGGAGTGGAGGTGGATCCCTGGGGGACCCTAGGTTGTTAGCATTGTTGCTAAATTTAATCTTATTCAGTAGATGAGGGCCAGTTACTTCATAAAGTATGAGTCACAGCAGCAGTGGATTGGCTGACTCAGGCCCCCCAGACCCTGGCACTAGTGGATGGTGGCACCCAGTGGGAAGTGATGGGCACCGGCAGGGTTCTCTGCTGCGCGGGCCAGGAAGAGGGGGAAGAAGCTGGCCTTTTGGAAAGTGGGAAGGTGGACATGTGGACAGAGCTGGGAGGAGGAGAGGCAACACAGCTGCAGCTCATGGCCCTCTGGTCCTTCTGCTCTCAGTGCCTGCTGGGAGACAGGCAGACAGACAGACAGATCTTGATGGGTTGTGGTGAGGGTGGAGAACAGAGACAGAGGGACAGAAGGAGCCCCAGGGAGAGGCAGAGGCTGAGAGATATGTAGGCAACCACATGTCTGGGACTCTCCCTCTCTCTTCCTTCCTTTCTTCCCACATGTGTTGAATTAGTCATTGATTTATTCATTTATTCATTCACTTAACCAGCACTTGCCGAGCCTCCGAGTGCCAACCTGCAGGCCGGGATGCTGGAGTCAGCCCTCAGGGGGATGCCTGCTGGTGTGCGGGAGGTGGAGGGAGGGAGGAAGTGCGCCCATCAGAAAATGCCTCTGCTGCTGGTTTTGGGGGTGCTGTATCTGCAGGCTGATGCTGAGACTAATGAGAATCATTATAGGAGTCGGGAGAAAGCGAGACTGAGTCCCAGATCCAGTAAGGTGGACAAAGGGGTGCATTTTTACTGTTTGCTCCCCAGCCCTGCTGTGTCCCCCCGGCCCAAGTCCTTCAGCATCCTTACCCAGCAAACAAGATGCTTTCACAAGCAGGGGAGGGGCCTGCTCTGATTCAAAAACCAATTTAAGTTTTAAAAGAGGAATTGTGACAGGCAGTGAGGTGGGGGTTGGGGCACAAAGCCTGAACCTGGGGTGTGGTGGGGAGGGGGCTAGCAAGTCAGCCGCTGGGGTCTGTGGAGCACAGCTCTGAGAAGGTGAGCTTGGAGGCAGGCTTACCGGGGTCCCCCTGGTCTGCAAGGCCGGCGCCCAGCTCAGCAGCGAAGCCAGAGCTTTGGGGCTATTTATATCCACTCCAGCAAATCTTTTGATCTCTATGATCCTGCACAAAGCCTGGTCGCGCTGGCTTTTGCATGCTGGCTCTCCTGGGTCCCAGGCTCTGAAGTCAGTTCGTTCCAGCAAGAACGAACTGACTTCAGAGTAGGGCTGGGCAGGAAGGACCTCCTTGTGCACACCCGAACCCAGGGGGGGGCCGGAGAACTTGGCCAGAGGCACAACTTGGGTGTGCCAAGCCCTGGGCTCTGTCCTGAGGGGGTTAAGGGGCACTGGAAGACAGCAGGCCTCAGTTTTACTCAGCATTTACTATATACTGGATACTTTTTTTTTTTTTTTTTTTTGGTCCAGAAGAGTGTGGCCTATTTTACTTTTAAAAGTTGTGGCAAATGCACGTCACATGAAATGTGCCACTGTAACCATTTTTTAGGTGTTAGGTTCGGTGGCACTGAGTGCACGCACAGCGTTGGGCAGGTGTCCAGAACTCCTTTCATCTTGCAGAACTGAAACCCTGTCGCCGTTGATCACTAGCTCCCAGTCCCCCTCCCCTGACGGCCACCATTCAGTTTCCTGTCTCTGGGACCTCTATAAGTGGGATCCTACAGCATTTCTCTTTCTGTGACTGGCTTCTTTTACTGATCATAACGTCCTCGGGGTTCGTCTGTGTCAGAGCCTGTGTCAGAATTCCCTTCCTCTTCATGGCTGGCCATTATTTCAATGTGTGGATACATGGATAGACCACACTTGGTTTATCCACTCACTCTCTCGATGGATACCTTGGGCAAGTATGAATAGGGCTGCTCCCAACATGGGTATGCAGATGTCTCTTCAAGACCATACTTGCGCTTGCTTGGGGTGTTTGCCCAGGGGCGGAATTTCTGGCTTATATGGTGAGGTGCTAGAGACTTTCAGGTAGAGGAACTCAGCTCTCACAATATTGCTGAGCTAAGTGCTACTGTCGGGATTTCACAGATGTGGAAACTAAGGCAGAGGAATGTGAGGAGGTGGAGATAGGAGCGGTTGCAGGGCAGCCACACGATCCTCTGTCTTGGCTCTTACCCAGGGAGGCATGTGGCCTGCTTCCTCACTTCATTTTGGGGGGTCCCCCTTCCCTCAGCACTCAGTCTGAGACTCTGAGACTCTGGCTCTCTCCTGCAGACTCTCCCCCCAGCCCCCGTTTTCCTTTTTGGCACTGATCCCTGCACACTGTGTCCTGGATGTATTTGCTTATGACCTGTCTCCCCTGCAGGATGCTAGCTCCACTGGGGCAGGGTTTTGTTGTTTGCTTGTTCTGGAAGCCCCAGCAGCTGCGCACAGTAGGCCCTCAGGAAGTACTCACCGGGTAGCCGATAGCACAAAGCGGGCCTTCTCTCCCTTCTCTCCCTTTCTCCCTTCTCTCCCTTCTCTCCCTTCTCTCCCTTTCCTTGCTTCTGCTGGGGTCCCCGGGTGTCCAGCTGAGGGGCCCTGCACCTGCCCCCAGGCCTGGCCTCGTTCCCCCCACCAACAGAGCTCCTCTCTGCACCCAGAGCAGCTGCCAAGGGCAGCCCAGGCCCAGTGGCCTCACACCCGGCCCCGCCTGGCCCTACACTCAGGGCTGACAGTGATGAACGTCCCTCCACCACTCCGAGTTATTAACTCGGCTTCCGACAGGCTCTGGCTGCTTCAGGCTCAGGGGTGCTGTTTGGTGGTTGGGAGCGTCTCCGATGCAGTGACCCCATCTGCTGTGTGCAGGCGTCCCCACCACGCACACCGCACAGTGACTGCGGCTGCAGCCCTCCCCGCTTTGTGTCTGACCTCCCGTGAGGAGGCTGAGTTAATCACACTCGGCAGGCGTGATGCATTTATCATCACGGTCCAGCCAATGCCCCTGTCCGACTTCAGCCATTCATTTCTCCCCCGATTCCATGTCTGACCATTCCCTCCCCCTGGCAGGGTGGCCATCCTCTTCTGCTCTTCCAGGTCCCCATCCCTCTGTGTCCGTCCTCAGTGCACATTAGTGATTTGTGCACGTGTTTCTGGGTTGCTGTGGGCAGATCCCCTTTACCACCCTCACTCTCAGGAGCTCCTGCCTGTAGAAATGCTTCAGCGACCGTGACCACACAGTCCACCTCAAGGCAGGGGAGTTGACTGTCCAGGACCCTGTGGGTCGGGTGGGGACAGCCTCGCCTGGAGCCCCCACTCTGCCTCGCCCCCTTGCAGGCCTACCCTGAGAGCACCCCTCAGTTGCCAAGGCCCCTGCTGCCAGAAACCCACGCTGAGGCATCTCATCTTTCTCGTGTCACTCAGTTCTGTGTTTCCAACGTGAGTGTCAAGGCTGATGCATGCCCGGCTGGTTGCTTCTCCCTGACCAGAATCCTCTAGGGGTGGGGAGCAGGGTGTCCACCGATATGCCAGCCGCTCTCCTGGGGATGGACCCTGAGCTGCCTCCACAGCAGCTCGCGCTCATTGAGCGGCGTCCTCCTACATGTCACCTCAGAGGCCTGTGTGAATGTTTCCTTTGCAGGAGTGGCCACTTTGCATGCAGCTACTGGCTGTCAGGGGTTTGCAGGACCCCAAGCATGGTGAGATTGTTCTCCAGAAAGGTGCCACCAGGCTGTGCTCCTAGAGCAGGGCTGTGTCTCCACCCCCACCCCCACCCCAAGCATTACCTCCTTCTTGGTGGTTCTCTGCTCCTCATGCCCTCCTGGCTTTAAAGCTGCCTTAGTGGCATCCCCGCTACCCCTTCTGCCACTCAGTGGGTATAAATGGCCCCACCGTTTAGGATTGGGAGGAGGACCCAGGGGGTTACTGAAACTCAGGAGGGCTAGTGCCCTACAGGTATTCAGGAAGGCCTGCTCCTACCTACCCGTGTAAAGACCACCTGGGTGGGTCCTCCACAACCACCACGCAGGCAGGCAGGCTGGAATTTGTTTCCAGGACAATGATTTACTGGTTTAATAATACAGGCTGTTCCCTGCAGCCAGACAACCCGGGGTCCAAGGCCAGCCCATGTGACCTTGGTGTGCTTAACTCCTCTGTGCCTCAGTTCCCGTGGCTGTAAAATGGGGTAATGACTGCACTTCAAAAGGTCATTGAAGGCAAAGGTGGGCAGAGTGTGGGCCCAGAGACCCTGGCGTGTAGGGTGTGGTCAACACACGCTGGCTGTTCTTTTTACTGCTATGATGAGTATCATGGCCTATATATGTGACTGACCCAGTGCACCTGGGGGTGGGGGTTTTTTGCCCTTGACATCCCCACACCGAGGGGCTGGCCCATTCTAACCTGGTTTTACAGTCACAGGCAAAGATCCTTATTCCTGTCACCTGAGTTTACAGCAGTGCATGCAAAAACGGCTTCATGCAGTCACAGGAGCTGCTGATTCCTCCAGGTATAAAATGCACTGGTTTATGAAATTTGCCTAAGAAAAAATGGAGCAGATATTTTACAAACCCATAAAGCCCCCAAAGAGGGCTCTTTAACACTAGCTCCTGGCTGACCCACCTGGAATGACTGGGGTCGCATTTAAAGGCTTGGAGTGTGGAGGACCATAAATTACCAAGGAAACAGAGCTGCCTGCCATGAATTCATGGATGCATTGCCCATGGGAGATTCACCTCGGACCTTTGGGGTAAGGCTTGGGCTCTGTCAACCTTCCTGGGGCCGCACATCCCTGGCCTCTGCCACCTGCCCCGGTTCTGCCCCAGGAGCCCAGAGCACAGAGGCACAGTCATGTGTTGCCACAGTGCAGGAGGTTACAGAGGGTAAGGAGGGCTGGGGTGATGTTGGGCCATGACATAATCCCGACAGAGGCTTCCCTCAATGGATGCTGGTGAGAGCTCCAGAGCTGGGATGACCCTGCAGAGATGTCCCTAACTAAGGCAAGGAGACTGGTCCTCTGGCCCTCTGCACGGACCAGACATTGGATGTAGTTGCCCCTGAGGAAGGGAGTCATAACCTTGGCCCAGGGTGGCTTGTAGAAAGGGGCTTGGGGGAGAGGCCCCAGCCAGCAGCACCACCAGCAGTTGCAGGATCTGGGCCCCCTGCCAAAGGGGAGCCTTGGTGGCCACCAGGGTGTCCAGTCTACCTGGCCAGGCTGCTCTTTCCATGTGCAAAACAGAGGGCATCCCTTCTGCTCTGAAAACCCCTCCTGTGCTGTTTTCCTCTGAGTTGGCAAATCGGGCCCCTCAGACTACGCCCAGATGACAGATATATTTTTAAAGCCTGAATTAGTTGCCAACGTTTATAGATCTGGAGCTTTCCCATGAAGCCTGAGATTTCCAGTTTTTCTCGAACACTGAGCAATGCCCCCTCCCTTGCATGTGAGGATCCCTGGCTGCAGGGTGGCCAGCCCCATGCCTAGACAGTGTGGCTCCCATGGTTACAGCTGCTGGCTCCCCTCTGGTCCTGCCAGGGGCTTTGCAGGTACACCCCTCTGGCCTGCAGGTGGCTTTTCACTTTGTCCCTCATTGCTCACTCAGCCCATGTTTGCGGGGGTTCCGACTGTTCTCCATCCTGGGGAACTTCTATTCTAGTGTGTGTGTGTGGCGGGGTGGGGGGGGGCGTGGACAAGCTCCAAGAGAGAAGCAGGTGAGTGTGCATAGGAATGTCCAGCAGAGGGGGCGCTAGACAGAACTATGCAGGGAGCAGGGCAAGGAGATGGGGAGTGATGGGGTGCAGTTTAAGGTGGTCTGGTTGGGGAGGGCCTCTGGTGGGTGACCTTGAGCAATGCAGAGAGCAATGAAAGTGAGGGGTGAGAGTTGTGGGTCTAGAGGTACCCCACTGCTCTCAGCAGCAGGGCCCTGGGGACCAGAGCCTGCCACTTTGGAGGCTCTCTGCACCCACCTCACAGCTTCATGCTGCCACATGCTTGCTCAGCCCAGAGACCCCACATGCCCTCAGCTTTGAGCCTCCTCCTCCTCTATTTGGCCTCCGCTTTAGGCCTTGTCCCCAGGGTCACTGGGCAGGATGGTTGTCTATTTCTATGTCCATGTCATGTACCTGGAGGACCTTGGGGTCAGGGTCAAGGTCAGAGTTAGCCTCTGGGCCGTCTTGGTCTCCATGCCTCGCACAGAATAGAGGCCTGAGCTGGAGTCAGGGAAGAGGCAGCTGTGGGTCAGGTGGACAAAGTTAGATGCAGATGCTCCTGAGGGACACTGGTTCCCAGGATGCTGAGGACACCGGGATGGGGCAGTCCAGTACCTTAGGAACTTGAGCTTTTGACCTGCTGGGTCATATATTTTACCTTTGCCGGGTGTACCTATTTTGACCAAAAATGGCCAACCAGGGTAAAATCAGAAAGTCTTGCCCCTTACTGGGCACAAATCAGAGAGGGTGTTGTGGGGACAGGAGCCCATGGGTGATTAATGCCAAGTTTGACACTCCACCCAGGTTTCCGCATCATTGAACAGGTTCCCCTCCCCTGCCTCCCTGCAAAATGTCAGCCTGGGGAATCAGGCAGCCCATACCTTTCTGGTTGGCTTCCAAGTAGCAGAAAATGTCAGGCCAGAGAACGTAGTTAACTAGCATCATACATATGAAGGCTCCTGGGTTGAGGACTGCACCTTCCCCCCCCTCCTCCCTCTACCCTCCCATTTCCTCCTGCCTTCCTTCCTGTGCCCCAGCACCTGGTTTTGCTACTGGCAGGGGCAACTTTTGCTAGAACGCTCTGTGTTCCTTGCAGAAGTCTCCCTGCCAGCACGACTATTTTAATTAGTCATATTTTGAAAGCAGATCTGCTTAATTGCAAGCAGTACTAAATATTGGTATATAAATAAAGTCATTAATAACCGTATATGCTGAACCTCCTCCCGCTGAGCACTGCAGCAGGAGAGCCCCGTTGACCAGTCTCTTGGGTGGTCTCGGCTGGATGGTAGTGTCTCCTGGCCCCTTGGGCATCTATCAAAAATCAGAGGATGACAGCAGGTGGAGGTGAGGCAGGGAGGCTTCCCACAGGAGGGATAGAGCAGAGGTGGGGTGGGGGTGGGGTAGGATGGGAAGAGCCGGTTCCGAAGCAGAGAGTTTAGAATGGCAGTGGAGCCGGGTAATGGGTCTTCTGTGATCATCAAGTTAATAAACACTTAGTAAACAGTTGTGGCTTAAACACTCCATTCATCAGCATGCCTCCAACCCCCCGGGAACCGGGAGTACTTTCCTAATTCCCCACTTACAGAATGCAGATGATAACATCTATCCAGAACATTGCAGGGTTGTTTGTTCCTTGGTGTATTCAACAGGATTCGTGGAGCACCCACTGTGTGCCAGGTCCTATTCTAGTGGAAAACATCACCATGTGCAGGTGCCCGCGTGGCGGAGGGTAGTGCAGGGGAAAGGGAGAGGTCGGCGGGGGGGCCAGGGCAGTTCGGGTTTTGCTATGGCTGCTGTGGAATGAATGGTAAAGTCCAAGGTATCATTTTAGAAGACCTCCCAGGCCAGGGTAGGAAATGGGTCACAAGGACATGGGGTGGAGGGTTGCAGCCGTGGTCCAGGAGAGAGATGATGGGGCTCAGGCTGGGGAAGTGGGGGAGGGGTGGTCAGAAGCCCAGATTGGGGGCTGTTGGGAGGCAAAGCCCACAAGATCCACAGAAGGGGTGGGGGATGATGTTCGGAATCTCTGAAAGCCCCCCTAGGTTTCTGGCTTGAGTAAGTGAGTGGGTAGTTGGTGCTGCAACTGTTGGCTTGGGGGGTGGGGTGACCCAGGAGTGGGGGGTGTGCGTGAGCCGCTTCACTTTCCCTGCTGGTTATGCTGCGCTCTGGCTCATGGCCCCTGCCTCTGCCATCTTCTCCTGGTTCTAGATTTGAAAAAAAGGAAAAAAGAAAGGACTTCATGTTTTGAGAACACTTTAGGTTTTTAGGAAAAGGGAGCAGTCTGCACAGGGCATTGCCAGGACCACCTGCTGGCTCCGGCTCCCCCCAGCATTCACATCTCGCATTAGTGTGGAGCAGTCATTACAAGGGATGAGCCAGTCTTGCTTCACTGTCAGTCACCGAAGCCCAGAGATTACATGAGTGTTTGCTCTTGGTGTCACTGTAAGTCATTGTCATTCTGTAAGTTGGACATGTATAAGGACATGGATCCACCCTAAAAGTATCTCGCGGAGTATTTTTACTGCCCTAAACATCCCCTGGGCTCCGACGAGCATCCTTGCCTCCCCCTAAACCCCTGGAAACCACTGATCTTTTGAATCTTTCCAGAATGTCATACAGTTAGATTGTTCAGACCAGCTTCTCTCACTTAGTAATATGCATTTGAAGTTCCCCTAGGTCTTCTCGTGTCAAGATATAGCTCATTTCCTTTTTTTTTTTTTTAGAGATTGTATTTATTTATTCATGAGAGACACACAGAGAGAGGCAGAGACATAGGTAGAGGGAGAAACAGGCTCCCTGTGGGGATCCGGATTCAGGACTCGATCCCAAGACCCCAGGATCACGCCCTGGGCCAAAGGCAGATGCTCAACCACTGAGCCACCGAGGGGCCCCTTGGTAGCTCTTTTTTTTTTTTTAGTGCTGACTTATGTTCCATTGTCGGGATGTGCCAAAGTTGATGTATCCATTCACCCACCAAGTTTTGGCAACTATAAATAAAGCTGCCATAAACACCAGCATGCAGGTTTGTGTTTGGACATAAGTTTTCAACTTCTTTGGGTAAACACCAAGGAGCGTGATTGCTGGATCATATGGTGAGAGTAATTTTAGTTTTGTCAGAAACTGACAAATTGGCTTCCAAAGTGGCCATGCCATTTGGCACTCCTGAGGTTCTAGATTTTGACCCCTTTTAGGAGCCATATGGGTTCTGAGAACTTCACAGACCCCAGTGCATTCCCCATGCCACCCCCAGGCCCTCTTCCAGGCTCCCCAGCCTTCTCAGACCATGTGGATGGCATGGGGAGCAGAACGTGATGATCTCAGGCGGACACAAACAAGGAAAATGTGCTGAGCCTCTGAATTTTGTTTGGTTCCCCCAGGCTGGAAGCAGGGAAGGTTGGAGGGAAAGTCAGCGAGTGCTGGCCTGTGTTTGGTCTTGTGTTGGAGGCAAGGCTAATGTGCTTGCTCAGTTAGGGGGCTACATGAAGCAGAGGGGGACCAAGTCCCCCAGCACATGACACCACAGTGTGGGTGCCTAGTATGGTCTGAGAAACGGGTGCGGGTGTCCTTGGAAACTCCCGACCTTGCCAGAAGGTTGTGTCTGTCTGTCTGTCTTACACATTCAAGGGGGAAGCTCCTCATGAACACTTATATACAAATACCAGGATAAGAGACCACACTTTGGGGGACATTTGTTCCGAGTCCCCAGCCGCAGGGTGGGAGTGGGGTGTGCCCCTGCGAGAGGATGGCATTGTCATTCTTCTTGTCATTATTAGCTGCACATCTAATGATGCATTTTATAAACCCCGTGCGCACCAGCAAGGTGGTAAGGAGTTTGCACACCGCTCGTTTAATCGTCACGACAACACTAAGCAGTAGGTTTTATTCTCCATTTTATAAACGGAGAACTGGGTACAGAGTGAATAAGGAACTTGCTTGTGAACACAGAGCGGGTTGGCTAGGATCCGTGCAGAGTGCCTGCTCTCAGGCTGAGGAGCAGAGAAGGAGGGGGAAGGGCTGTTTCTTTGGGGGTTGGGGGGGCTCCTTGGCCTCTGGCAGGGCCTCCTACCCCTCTTTATCTGGATGATGCCTTCTCATAGGTGTTCTCTCCCAACGGTCGGCTGTCACCTCTGTGTGCTTTGCTTCTCTCTGTGGCACTTACCATCTGATGTGCCTGATATAGTGTGTCCTTGTGGGTTTTGTTTCTGGTTTGTGTTCTGTCCCCGCACCCCCCTTGGCCTGGCTCCCTGAGGGAGGGGTGTCTGTACATCTTCCTTCTGCATCCCCAGGGCCTGGCTCAGAGTTAGTGCCCGATGGCTGTTTGCCTAACGAACTATCCTGAAGGCTGCACTGGGTTGGTGAGGTCAGTTCAGTTGAGAACAGAGCCCCAGGAATACAGGCCTTTCCCTACCCAACAGACAAATGCCCGAGTCCAAAGCCTGCCCAGGTACTCCCACTCGGTGGCCAGGGACGAGTCACTGCACATGCTCGGCTTCAGGTTGCTCACCCCTCCAAAGGGGATAAGGGTGGGACGAAAGTCATGGGTTATATGGTGAGCACTTAGTATTATTGCATAATTATAATTATGTAACAACATGTAATACATAATTATATGATATCATTAAATAACATAATTTATAGGTTTTTATTGTGGTGGAGTATGCATAACATAAATGTACCATCTTGGGGCTCTGCATGGCTCAGTGAGTTAAAGCATCCAACTCTTGCTTTTGGCTCAGGTTGTGATCTCAGGGTTGTGAGATCAAGCACTATGCTCAGCATGGAGTCTGCTTGGAGTTTCTCTGTCCTCCCCTCTTCCCCTCCCTCCCTCAAATAAATAAATCTCTTTTTAAAAATGTACAATCCTAACCGTCACCCCCATCCATGTCCAGAACTTTTACATCTTCCCAAACAGAAGCCCTGTCCCCATTAAACAAACATGTATGATATTGTGAAGGTCTGCCCTTATTTTTTCCTGAGGCGACTTCAGCTAACATGTTGAGGACAGAGGTTCTCAGCCTGGGCTTGCCCAATGTTCTGCACCACATAGTTGTGGGATCCATCTGGCGCATAGTAGGATGTTGGGCAGCATTATTGGCTTTAACCCTGTGGATGCCAGTGGTGCTGTCTCCTCAGCCTCAACAGTAAGAAATGTCTCCAGATGGTACACAGGTGCAGTCGCGTGGGATGAATGAGCCTCGAGATCTGACGTAGGCAGACGGTGACTATCCTTAGTGATGCCACACACACTGGATGCTGGATATACACCGAGGGGGGATTTCAGGTGTTCTCACCCCACACACAAATGGCAGCTGTCAGGAGGGGAGGAATATGTTAATCAGTTTGACTATAGTAACCACTTCACTATGCATACGTATGCTGGACTAGCACGTTGTGCACCTTCATGCATATACTTTTTATTTAAAATATATAAATAGCAAGTAAAGAATGCCTGCAGACATTGGCCAGTGCCACCTGGGTGGGGTTGGACATTGCCTCTGACTGGGAGCCACCTGCTTATGAGTTTGAAGCTGGAAACCAGGTACCTCATTTTGGGGAGCAAATCAACCACAAACACATTGCAGAGCGTTTTCAGCCACCAGGAAGAGCCCTTTCTTACTGTTTGGCTCCTTGAGCCCTGTGGCCCTTTGTGTGGACTTTGGCCTGTGTTAGGTTGACGCTTTGGGCTTTGAGGCAGCCACAGATGGAGACCATGAGTCGGTGCTGGGGGCACTAGAATTTAGGCACACGTTCTTCCTTTTAAAAACCAACACGGAAAAAAAAATAATAATAATAAAAAAAATAAAAACCAACACGGGCCCTGGGCCAGGGAAACCCAGCCCCAGCCACGGCTACACACCCTTGTCCCCGGATGGGCAGAGACAAGCCTGTCACACATGGTGGACCAGCCTTGGGACTCAGGCGGTAGCATCAGTATGGTGACCTCTCCCTCCCTGTGGCAGGCACCTCTGCCTGCCTCCTACCTGCCCGCTGTCGGATTTGGAAATAAAATGACTGGCTTCTGGTTTTTTTCCTTGTTACCAATGAACACGACAAATGAACACGACCTCTAGAGCTCCTGGGAGTACAGGTTTGGAATGGCCCTTCTAGATGTTTCTGAGAGCATGTCCACCATCTGGGACAGTTTTGCCGCTGGCTCTGGATAGTGGAGAGTGGAGCCAGGGCGAGAGCTACACGGATGTGACTTGTGCCATGTGGAACTTCGTCAGGTGCGTAGTTGTGACAGGCCTGTGCTGGGGCTGCAGATGCACGGGTGGTTAACAGCCTGGGAAAGCCGAGCAGCCCTGGGCCTGAGGTTCCTTGTCTCCAGAATGGGGGCGAATGGGGTCATGGAGAGCATTCTCCATGTGATGTGGGCTCTGCTGCTCGCCGTGTGCAGGAAGCTGTTGGGAGGAGGAGGAAAGGACATGGTTGCTGCCAGCAGAGGTGGCAAGAATTTGCTGCCGGAGTTTGCAGTGTGTGGGGCTTGAGCTTGTCCTTCTTCCCAGCCTCCAGCGGGTGTAAGCTGCTGCTAAATTCCACCTCCTGTCTGCTTTTTCTGCAGTGATGCCTCGCTGACACCTTTATTCAGGGTGATTTGGACAGTCTCTGCTCAGCATCACTGCAGGTGCCACAGAGCCAGGAGGAAAGGCAGCTGAGGCAGCAGGGCCGGGGTGCACAACACCCCCAGGGCACTGCCGGGGTGTCCCCATCCCCTCATCCCTCCAGACTCAGCCACTGGCATGTCCGGCCGGGGCCCACCAGCCCAGCACAGAGCAGGCGTGGATCTGTGTCTGCTGAGTGCACAGATAACCCAAGGCTGTTGTGGACTCTAACGTGGGCAGATGAGCAAACGCCTAGGAAAAAGTACAGATGGGACTGTGAAGCCTGGCTGGACATGTAGGTGAACATGCTTGGGTGATCGCCGTCATATGAAGCACCTCTCATCAGAAAAAGCCAAGAGGCGGGCTGCAACCCTGTGTCAGCCAGAGCTCGGATCCTCAGGTCACCTGATGGCGGGAGGCATCAGGGGCCCCAGTCCAGTGCATGTCACTCTGTGTGTCGGGATGTTTTCCATTTCCAGGGAGCCTCTGGGGACCAGAGCCATTTGACAGGATCATCACCATGCTTGGGAAGGCATGGTGTTGGGTTA
The DNA here is from genome assembly GCF_018345385.1 of Vulpes lagopus. Classification (NCBI taxonomy): domain Eukaryota; kingdom Metazoa; phylum Chordata; class Mammalia; order Carnivora; family Canidae; genus Vulpes; species Vulpes lagopus. The sequence continues at coordinate 54,670,990 of NC_054830.1, forward strand.
CCTTCTAGTGTGGGGAGTCCTGGCCTTTTTCCCCCTGCCTCCCCCGGGCTCCATCGAGCCCTGGTCATGCAGCAGCATCTAAAGCATCTCTGCTTCTCCCACACGCAGTAAGCTACCCAGAAAATGAGGCTATTCATACTTCAAAAATAGAGCTGCTTAAGAGTATCATTACATTTATCACCCCGTGTGTGCTTCCATTTTGTATTTAAGAAATCAAAGACTGACTATTCTTTATCTAATACTTGATGGATGGAACTTTTATGAAAATGGAGTTGAATTTGGTTTTCTCTGTGGCAACACTGAGATGCGTTCATAATAAAGTACCGCTGAGGCTTCATTTGACCTTGATGTGAGCTCTTCCAGCACCTTCCTCGGTGTCCCTGCACTGCCCAGCCGCCGCCAGTCCAGCTCAGTTGGGTAGGCGTGTGTCTTACGCTGTTCAGGAGTGAGGTGATGACTTCCAGGATGGAATTGGCTGCCCCGTGAGTGCCAGGCCCCCTCTCTGATGGCAGAGAAGGTGGAGAGGGCAGCTTTGCACTCTCTGTGAACTCTGACATTCTAAGTTCAAATCCTGGCTCTGCTACTTACAGTGTTTCTTTGCCCTTCAGCAAGATACTAAATCTCTCTCAGTGTCCACATCTGTAAAACGGGGGATAATCATGATACCCACCCCACAGGGTCATTTGGGGCTTAAATGAATTCATATTTGCAAAGCACTTAAAATGGCATCTGGTCTGTAATGAGCACCGGCTTTCCTGTGTGCTACTGTTGTACTTACTAAGCTTCGAGCTACCTGAGGTCAGAAATCCCCATTTTGGGCTTTGTGGTCTTAGCACTCAGCACTGAAGGGGAGGGGTGCCTTCGTTGACTCCCTTGCCTGGCATCTAATTCTGGCATGAGGTGCAGGAATGGTTTCTCAAACTTCCTTGGTGAGGCTTCCTTGCCTCTCGACTCAGTCCTTATCAGGACCTTTGTCTTCCTTAACCAGGCTGCAGCTCCAGGCTGGCATATTTCACTCAGATGCTGGTGCGTAAACACTATGATTTCATTCCTCTGAGTGATGTCTGTGACAGCTACTCAAGTTTTTCCTCTGCATTTTGCTGGCTGCAAATCATAGCAACATTAAAATATTCCTGAGTGCTTAGGTCTTTTCAGCAAACATCATTCATTTGTTCATTCAAGAAATATTTATTAACCATTGCATGTGCCAGGCATTATTCCAGTTGTCGAGCAGTTTCAGCAGTGTATAAAACAAGAAAAGCCCTGACCTCATGGACTCACATTTCAATGGGGAGAAACAGATAATTGAGATAAATATGCACAATATTTAGTGTGTTCAAGAGGAAATGTGATTAGGACAAAAAGGAAGCATGGGCAAGGAGAGCTAGGGGTGGGTGGGATGTTGTTAGAATTTTGGATAGAGTGAGCAGCAAAGGCCAGAAAAAATGAAGAATGAGTTGTGTGTATCTCTGGGAGGAGCAAGCCAGGCGGAAGGCACAGCCAGTGCAAAGGCCCTGAGGCTGGCATGCTGAAGGAATGGTGGGGAGGCTGGTTGGCTGAGCGTGAGTGAGGGGAGGGAAGTGGAGGTGATGATACAAGGTCAAGGGAACAAAAGTCCACATGGGGCTCTGTAGGGCTCTCTGGCTTTTACCCCAGGGAAGGGGAGCCATGGAAGTGTCTGAGCAGAGGAAAGACCTGGTCTGGATCTGGATTGCCCGGGATGCTGCATGAGGAAGAGACCAAGGGCCATGAGGGTGGAGGGCAGGAGACCCAAGAGGCCATTGCAGTAATTCAGGCAAGCCATGATGGTGGCTGGCAAGTGGGGCATCTCCTCCACGGTTGCTCCAAACCAGAGGACCTGGCTGGTCTTTGAATCTGCAGACTTTTTGCTGTTTGGTCTGTCCCCTGACAGTTTATGACAAGCCCTCAAAAAGCCAAGAAGGAAATGTCCTATCTGCGTGTTGTATGTGGGAACGTGGAACCACCATAAACTAGTAACCACAGTGGCAGCAGACAGGATGTTACACAAAACCTCTGAACCTCCGACGTGCAGGAGGAGGAAGGGACTTCACCATACAGATTGAGAAGTGGTCCCAGAGAGGTGAGCTATCGTAAGGCTTTTGGGGGCCAAAGCTGCCCTGGAAACCTGGGAGTCTCCGTCCTGACCCAAGAGAATGAAGTCAGCGGGTGGCCACTCTGTCCACGTTGTTTCCTCTGCATCAGGGGTCTGCACTTGCACACCACCTCGTCTTGACCTCACGTCCCTTAGATGTAGGCTCTTCCACTCCACTTGTCAGAAGAGGTGAGTGAGGCCCAGACAGGTGGAGTAAGCTGCCTCGGGTCACAGAGTGAGAGTGGAGACTCGAACCCCGAGCTAGCAGACTCTTCTTCACTATTCCACACTGGCTCCTGAAGTCAACTGAAACAAATGAGAGTAAGCTGACAACAATGATTAAGGAATATAAATAAAATAAACTCTGTTAAATGAAATGGTGATGAAGCCGTAAGGAAATTCCCCAAAGGAAATGCCCTTCCTTCCGGCCAGCCAAGCAATGAAGTCCTACCCTTAAGGAAGTAGACTTGTGACCCAACGAGTGATTTCAGTGATGAAGGAAGGTGATGGCTGCCCACAGCCTGGGGCGTAGGGTAGAGCCTTTGCTCAGGAAGAGAGGGGTCAGAGGTATGGATGCTGGGGCCTGAGCACCAGGGCCCAGTCCCAGCTCTCCACTGACAGCTGTGTGACCTCAGGCAAGTTACTTAACGTTTCTGGGCTTCATTTCCACGTGTGTAATACGGAGATTATACAAGTATCCTGAGAGTCATGGCAAAGATTAAAGTCCCCTAAGTAAGGTGCTCAGAACAATGCCTGGTGTGTACTGATCACTCTGTAAATGTTGGCCATCATCGTTGTTAAGGTCCAAAAGCATCTGAGGAAGCAGGACACAGTGTGTGGTTTGAGGCATCAGGAGAAGCTCCCTGGCAAAGGGGACAGTGAGGATGGGTCTTGAAGGGTGGGGTGGGGTCCAGCAGAGAGGAAGGTGGTTATTCCACATGGGACTTAGGAGCAGGTTTGCGGAACAGGTGGACATGTGAGCCTTATTGCCTAGGGTCAGGGTGCAGGTGGGAGTCAACGGTGGGAGGCAGGGGTGAGACAGGTCAGAGCAGGGCAGCCTTGAATACCCTTGGAGAACTTTGTGCAGTGCACAGTGATATGGTGAGAGTCGTCGGTAAGAAGTTCAGATGGAGCACCTGGGTGGCTCAGTGGTTGAGCATCTGCCTTTGGCTCAAGTCATGATCCTGGAGTCCCGGGATTGAGTCCCGCATCCGGCTCCCTGCAGGGAGCCTGCTTCTCCCTCTGCCTGTGTCTCTGCCTCTCTCTGTGTGTCTCTCATGAATAAATAAATAAATAAATAAATAAATAAATAAATAAATAAATAAAAATACAAATAAATAAATACAATCTTAAAAAAAAATTCAGAGGGAAAAACCAGTTTCCCCTCATACTAATATAGACTCTGACTTTCCAGTAGCCTCGGAGACATGGTGAGGAATTTGGAAAGAGCACCAGTTTCTCAGCCCAAAGCATTCCCTTCCTGAACTTCTGAAAGGCAGATGGAGAGAGGGATCGCCCCCCAACCCTGGATGACTCCACGGTGGACTGTTTACTGACATGGAGCATTAGCACATCCAAACCCATACTGTTGTGAGCTGGGCATTGACCTCAGCCAGGACACTGGGAAGGACCACTGAAGCGTTAGGACCGCAGGGTCAGTGAGAGAGCCTGGCGCCCGGAGGATAGCTCCTGCAGGTGCCTTTCCCAGGGCATCCACCAGGCCATCATGTTTGTCACGCCTCTGTGGGAAGGCTGGGGGAGGTGGCTGGGCCCGCCCAGAGGAAACCCCCGAACCACCCCCTTCTGGCCCCAAAGCCTCTCCTGGGAGATCCACATGGAGACCCGGAAGCTCATTATCGAATTTGCACTTGACACAGAACTGAGAAGGCTGCTAATGTGATGGAATGAAGACTGTAAATGGTTCTGACACCCCTAACTGCTGGGCGAGAGCTCATGTAGTGAAAATTATTGGAGATAAATATCTGGCCTAGGTTTCAGTTAAAGAAAAGAAGTGGGCCTGGTGCTCACTTGACACAGTGAGGGCAGAGATGAGGTGAGCCCTTTATCAGGTGAAGCAGGGGTCGCCAGCCGGAGAGAGACCCACAGCTCCTGGGGCCACAGGGGTGGTGAGGCCACAGAAGTCTAGATGTTCATTCTAGAGCCCAGGCCTGTGCCTTGGGCTTTCCTTGAATTGAGTGTGAGGACTCATTGTGGGAGGTCCAGAGGAGGAGCCGGGGGCCAAGGGAGGAAGTGACAGGGACAAGGTGCCAGGAGGTCATGTTATCCGAGGGAATGGAATGGAGTCCCAGAGCATCCTGGGGGCAACTGGGAGGGGTGAGGCCTCAGGCAAAACCAGTTGGGGCAGATGTATTTATTAGGTAATTTCTAGTAGATTTTGGAGGTCAAGCTGACTGTGGATGAATTAATAGCTGCCCCTTGCAGACTTTACTAGCAGGTTCTGTTTGGGGATATTTCACCAGATGCCTGTCCCAAGGAGGCATCAAGAGCTGTGTGCCCCACTCTGGAAACTCAAGGAAGTCCTTTTGGGTGTTTGGAACCCACTTTACTGAAATGCTCACCCAAGGCATGCAGGTCTGTGTTCCCGGGGTAGGATTTGCACATGAGCCTCCGCCTGGGTCAGCAGAACAGTGAAAATCCTCCCCATTCACCCACGGTCATAGTCAGGTCCGTGTGGGGACCCAGTTGCCTACCCCCCTCAAGGACACCGGCTTCTTACTGGCTGTTCCTACTCTTTCATAGGGGGGAGTGGCCCCATTCCCATCGCAGCCACGCTGCTTAGCAAGCCGCTGGCTCCGTCTGTGAGACTCTGTTCCTGAAGGTGCCTCATGCTAACCAGCAACACCTCTGGACTCGACTGCAAGTACGGAGAGCGGGGCACACATGGAATTCCCCTAGGGAGTGTGGCCTGTGGCTGCACTCAGGCTGAGCACGTGGGAGCAGGCATCTCTAAGTTAGTGCCCCGATGGCCCCCAGGGCCTGGCTCTCAGGCTAGTATGACTGGGCTGAGGACTTCAAAGTGGATTAAGGGCTCTGTAGTAAGAGGCTTCCGAAAACCTCCATCAGTCTTCGCCCATCTGTACTTCCTTTGTGCTGTTTGGTTTTTGTTTTGTTCTTTTTATGACAAAGCCCACACAACATAAAACTTACCATCTTAATGATTTTTTGACTAAAGATTTTATTTATTTATTTGAGATAGAGCAGGAGAAGGGGAGCAGAGGGGAAGAGAGAAGCTGAGCAGGGAGCCCCATCTAGGACTTGATCCCAGGACCCCGGGATCGTGACCTGAGCCAAAGGCAGATACTTAACCACCTGAGCCACCCAGGCACCCCTACCATCTTAACCATTTTTAAGTGTACAGTCCTGTGGCGCTAGGTATGCTCACATTGTGCAGCCTTCACCACCCTCCATCTCCAGAACTTTCTCATTTGGCAAAACTAAAACTCCATATCTGTTAAACAATAACTCCCCGTTCCCAATCCCCAGTCCCTGGCACCCACTATCCTGATTCCTTTCTCCATGAGTTTGATTCTGAGTCGTCATTGTCAAACCTCAGCCATCCCCGGGCCGGCCAGCCACCGGCTGGCCCCCACTGAGCACAGACCCATGACAAGATGAGCCAAGCCCAGCCCCAAACACATAGCCAACCTGTAGACTCGGGAAAGATGACAAATGGTGGCTGTTTTGAGCTACTGCATTTTGGAGCAGTTTGTTGGGCAGCGGCATCATAGCAGCAGGTGGCTGATATCCTGTGCTCCCTAAGACTCTGGATGCTGGAGTATGTCCCCACTGAGGTTCTTAGGGTACTTCAGTGGCATGTGAAGCTGGGATTTCCGGTTGGCAGGGGGTCACTGACCTCCCTCTCCACCCCCAAAGCAGAGCAGATGGCCAGCTCTGTGATGCCTGTCACTGTGCTGTGTTACTTGAAGTTGCTGGCCTGCTTCAGTCTTTGCTTGGTGGGGTAATGGTGGCTGGGAGGTCAGAGGAGATGGAAGTCTTCCTCAAAGGAAGACTGTTCACCCCAAGACAGTCCTTTGTCTCTGGTTGATCATATATGCCTGAGACTGGAAACAGATCCCATCAAGTGTCAGGCTGGCTGCTCACAATTGAGCAGTAGAGGTCTGGCCCCTGAGCACCTAAGGGTCACATGTTTCCTGTCAGTAGGCTGGCTGTCCAGTCTTTGGGGTTGTGTTATTCTGACACAGTGAACCTCCCCATTCATCTACTCAGCAGACATTTATTTAGCACCACTGTATGCCAAGCTCAGGGCCCAACATGCAAATGATAGATGAGTTACATTTCCTGATGATCACCCGGATTGTATGTATAACTGTTGTGGTTTCACCTTTTCCTGCACTTTTGCAGAGGAGCTATTTCTGAGTGTTAAAGACATAGAGTGGTATTTAATGATCAACTGCCTTTTTTTTTTTTTTTTTATCAACTGCTTTTTTTAGATAGCAGCGGCTTATTGTAGAGTCAGACAGGCCAGGGGCTGGTCTTCAGTTCTGGTCACAAAGTGGGGCCACCCTCTGCCTGGCTCACCCTGTATCCCCAGCACCTGGAACAGTGCCTGGCACAGAGCAGATGCAGCATAGATGTGTGCAGAGCAAATGAAAGCGCACAACACATCGCTGAATATTCTTCACCTCCAAGTGTGGCCTATGAGGCCTCATGGACAGATGAGGAAATTGGCCCAGAAGGACGGTGAGGCTGGAGAGGCAGCAGAAGGGAAATCCAGTGTCTTTGGCTGCTTCCCGTGCTGCCAAACTGCCTCCCCAGAAATATAAAGAATGCCCAGAAAACAGCCACAAATCCAGATCCTTCTAGGAAGAGGACTGGGGGGTACGGGGGACCACCCACGTTGATTTATCCCAGGCAGTGAAGAGGATGCCTCTGCAGGAAGTGAATAGGCCCGTGAGGGTCAGATCTGTTCTTAGAACTTATCTTTGGTCCTCAGGGGCCGAGCTCGGGAAGCAGGGCTGTCCAGCTGTCGGTCCCCAGCCATCTCTCTGCTGAGCGCATTTGCTTGAGTTCAGTTTCCACCGGGTGTGGGTGCTTCTGTGAGCAGCAGTGAGACAAGGGTGGGCGCCAGGCCAGCAACCCCTCCTTCCAGCCATCTGGAGCTGAGAACCACCCACAGGAGGAAGGTATTGCTCCAGAAGGGTCTGTTGGAAGCGTACTCTCAAAGACACTCTTATCTGGCCTTGGACAGGGTCGGGAGTGCAGGGTGCGGTCTGTGGTTGAGAGGGGGTCCAAGCAGGCTCCAGATGTCCAGACAGCCCTCTGTCCACTTGTTAGCTGGCTGGCAGCCTTGGGTGGACATGCTGGAGCTTGCTCAGGGGCAGCTGAATCTTTTTCTTCCTCGAAGCTGACATGCAGGGTTGTCATGAGTTCCCTGCCCAAGTAGACTGGGCAGGCTGGAAGAGGCAGCCACCGAGGACGTGTGGCGGAGGGTTCGGCCCTGCGAGGTGAACCAGCAAGTTAGGAAATGTTTTGAGCACCTCTCTGTGCCCAGGCCTGTGCTTGAGGCCTTTCCCCGTATTTTCTCTTGAGCTCCTCACAGTCATGAGACTAGCCTCGAGCTTCTGTGCAGGGCAGTTTTGAGATCTGACTTACCCAGAATGATTTAAAGTTTCCTGTCAGGCCCCAATACCTGCCCAGACACAAGCCCTCCCTGCCCATGCTCTTCCCCCACCAGCAGATCATTTGAGGAACTTCCAAGCGTTCTTTGCCTGTGCATGATTTCTTCCTCACGCATGGAAGGAACCTGACATCCACCTAACATGAAACTCCAGTTCAGTCTTGGTAAGTAAAGCCCGTGAACAAGCTTAACAAAGGCAAAATACTACATTTTTAAAATAAGCTGCTTGTGGAAGAAGCAGAAGCACCTGTGAGGAGTGTGGTGAAGGGTTGTCACCAAGTGACTGTGCTCCAGTAGCCCACTGAGGGCGAGGGGAGAGTGCAGCCAGCATGCCCCCTCAGAAAACACCATGCAGGTGGATTGGCACAGGGATGTGCTCTGAGATGGCTCGGTGTGGTGAAGACGTGCATCGTGCAGCCAAGGCACCCGCTGTGCGCCGCTGGCATGTGACCAGGACAAGTTACTTAAGTCACTATTTGCCCATCTTGCCTGTCAGTAGAGTGCATCAGAAAGGCCATCAAGAATCCCGGCATGTCTCTGTGTCTACCACAGTTTGGGGCTTCAGAAAGGCCAAGCAAGTTACCCAGGTCATGAAGAATTAGAGTCCAGCTCCAACCCAGCACCGCCTGACACTTTTCTTCTTCCATAGCTATTTCTTGGGCGCTCAAGTGCCCAGCCTCACACTGGGCCCTGGGCTGCCAACGTGAATGTGGCACTGTCCCTGCCGTCACACAGGGGCTGTCTCTTTGCCCCACATGGGTTGTCTCATTTAAATAAACAACACACACATATTATTATTATTTATATTATCATGGTAAAATATGCATAATATGAAAGTGACCATCATGACCAACCATTTGAAAGCATATAGTTCAGTGGCACTCACACTGTTGTGCAACCATCACCACCACCCATTTCTTGAAGTTTTTTTTATCTTCCCAAACTGAAACATCATACAGGTTTCTTTTTTAAAAGTGCTATTATACAGCTGCCTCTTACGTGCTGGAGGTCTCAGAGGCTCTTGCAGCTTAGCTTGTGTGTGTGTGTGTGTGTGTGTGTGTGAGAGAGAGAGAGAAAGAGTGAGGGAGGCGAGGGGGGTGAGGTGTGTGAATACATCGTGGTTGCATGGAGGCATCATAGGCTCCTACTTGTGTCTTAAACAGACCAGGAGAGGAGAGCAGGTTGTGGGCAGTGCCTGTCCCCTCGACTCCTGAGGCAGGCTAGTACCTGGTTTTCCAGATGAACAGGTATAGGCACAGAAGGAGCTGGCTGGTTTGGTCACTCAGAGTATAGTGGGAGCCAGGGTTGACATAGGCCACCTGATTGCAGACCATGGTTGTCCTATCTACATGTGGATGCTCAGCTCGATGGTGCCCCAGGTACACCAAGGCAGGGGTGGCAGGACCACAGCTCAGCACTCCTTATGGTGGATCTGGGAGTGACCAAGGAAGCATTTAGGACCTGGCCAAGCTATGAGGGGGCTGCCTCTAGCCCTGGGGGCCTGTATGAAGCTCCTAGTCTCCTCCTAAAGGCTGAGCTGGGGTTGGAAGCATCTGCTCAGATACCAGAGGAGGTGCTGTCTTTGATCTAATTTCCACAGAGTGTGTTCCGGGCAGGTATCAACCCCATGTTATGGATGAGGAAGCTAATCCAGAGTGAAGCGACTTTCCCAAGCGCACACATCTCCAAGGGCAAGGCTGTGGGCCAAAGGCAGTTCTACTTTCCCATCATGTTCTGCCCCATAGCCTTGGAGCAGTTTCGCCAGAGAAAGCCTCTGCTGTGATGTGCAGGCTGTCCAACTCGCCCTGTCTAGGGTGGGCCAGGCCCTGCGCCTGTTCCAGAGCGCCCCCTAATGTTCGTTTTCCTCGGTCCAAGATTTTGTCATCTGGGTGCACTCACTCGGAGACGGTTGGCCAAGGGGGTAAACAAAGATCAGTGGAGGAAAAATTCAGAATGGGGAACGTTTGCATTTGGTCCAGGAGTCCTGACTCTGTAAGGAGGGCCAGCAGTACTCGATTGTATACAGATGGTGGGGGGGTGGGCAGAGCCGGAGCCACAGGAGGGTGACAGGTGCCGACGCCATCCTCCATGGGGCAGTCATTGTCAGCCCAGCGACTCTGTTCTGGATTACCTTTGACTCAGTGCTGTCCTGCTCCACACAGATGGATGTTTTGTGGAAGTGGTTTCTAGACCTTTTATATTTAAAAATTTTTTATCCGTCGAACACTCTGTCCAAATATGGAACCAGGATGGGTAAGTCAGAGGACAGCAGATGTGCTCTGGGACAGAGACAGGGCAGGGCATCCCCCAAGGTGGCCCCACCCCTGGACCCAGCTTCTAGGACTCAGATCCTTGGGCAGGAGCATCCGGGTTGTAGGGCAGCCTATGGCCAACTCAGGGCCCTCCAGACCAGGCCTTGAGCCTCAGACAAGGAAATCAACCCCCAAAACCTGGTCAGGGAGCATTTTATCGCATCTACAACACAGACTCTCACTAAGTCCCCAGAGTATTCAAAGCCAGCCAGCAAGAGTGGGGGCTGCTTCCAGCAGAGACCAGAGGCCCCCAGCTGCAGACAGCCAGCCCAGGGAGCTAACGGTAGCCACTACATCCCTCCCACTGTATCCCAATCCCCATCCCAGGCCCAGCATGGAGTTGGTACCTTCATAGGTCTGCATCTCTGTGGGGTGGTCACGACAGAGGGAAAAGATGTGTTCTCACCCTGAGAAGGTGGGTTGGTGGGGGGCTGACAGCTCAACGGAAGAAGGTTCTGCAACTTGAAAGTTCCTGAAGATGGGACCAGGGCCTATTGTTAGATAGTGAGCTTCCTGTCACGGGAGTGTGTGCAGGCAGGGCTGCATATCCACAGCACAGAGGAGTGGAGGCTTAAAGGGTGTTTGCCTGGGCTTCAAGAGGCCTTGCTTCCCTGTCCCCCCTGTCCACTTTCTCCACCAGCTCTTCTCCAGAGTAAGTGTGCTGCAGTTATTTAGAGCCTGGTACCAATCCTGGCAGCATACATGCCGTGACCTTAGTTCCCTCATCTGATAAATGGGGGTAAAGGTGGGACCCACTCCACAGAGCCGATGTGAGGGTGGAATGAATTAATTAATACAGGGCACTAGCTTTCTTCTTTTCAGAAATCCCTCCAGACTTCCCGGGTGATGTGAGATGGGAGGGCAAGTTTGGGGTACTCCCAGGACCACCTGGAACCATAGCTCCCCATAAGTGAAAGCAGGGCAGACTTGGGCCCCACTCCTGGCAGAGGGCCCAACTCCTAAAAATTTCAATTGAGAAGACAGGGTGGCCAGTTTCATTTGGAAAGCTGGATGATGGGGTTGTCAGAGGGGTTTCCAGTCCAGCACGATCAGACTATAAAGGGTGCAGCCCTGGGCACCGGGAAGCCTGAGACCTCGGCCTTTGTGGCATTCTGCTGCAGATCTAGGTTCTGATCTGCTAAACTATCCAAGCCCCTCTAAAGGGCTCATGTCCCAGCTGGCTGCAAGCTTGCAGTGAGGTCTCACCCCTGAACTCTGCAGTGGGAGCCATAGAACAGTAGTTAGTGAATGTTGGTGGTGTCTGGCCAGGTGTGAGGCTCTCTGTGCGTGGTCACATCCACCCTTGCCAAGTCCTTTCGGGGGGAGACCCAGTCGTCTCATTTTGCAGGAAGCAAAGGCATAAAGAAATTGTATCTCTTGCTGAGGACCCCCCATCCCCGTCATCTAGAAGGTGGTGTTATGGGACCAAAATGGGTCTCTGCAGAGACTGCACCAGGTGCAAGGTCACTCTATTTGTACAAATAAGGAGATCACAGGATAATTTCCCAAGCCATGACTTCCCAGACAAGAGAAAGCAGGCTCCTTTCATTAGGGCTTGGGATGAATATTCAGAGGGGAATTTTAACATTATGATGAGGTGGAGGCACTTTCCTGCATTTTCTGATTCATCTGCATAGGCAGCTTCCTCAAATGTTGCTTTTTTCCATTCTGGTAGTTCATTAGTTTCTAAAAGGTAAGATTGACAGTTAGGCAGAAGCTTCTAGGAGTCTCTTGAGTTCAGGAAATCAGTCCTGAGTTCAAGAGGTTAGTCTGAGTTCAGAGGGTCAGTCCTGAGTTCAGGAGGTCAGCCTGAGTCTAGGAGGTCAGCCTGAATCCAGGGGGTCGGTCCTGAGTCCAGGAGGTCAGCCTGAGTCCAGGGGGTCAGTCTGAGTCCAGGGGGTCGGTCCTGAGTCCAGGAGATCAGCCTGAGTCCAGGGGGGTCTGAGTCCAGGGAGTCGGTCCTGAATCCAGGAGGTCAGTCTGAGTCCGGGGGTTCCATCTGAGTCTGGGGTGTCAGCCTGAGTCTGGGGGGTCAGCCTGAGTTCAGGAGATCAGTCCTGAGTTCAAGAGGTAAGTCTGAGTCCAGGGGGTCAATCTGAGTCCAGGAGGTCAGCCTGAGTCCAAGGGGTCAACCTGAGTCCTGGGGGTCAGCCTGAGTCCAGGAGATCAGTCTGAGTCCAGGGGATCAGCCTGAGTCCAGGAGGTCAACCTGAGTTCAAGAGGTCAGTCTGAGTCCAGGGGGTCAACCTGAGTCCAGGGGGCTGGTCCTGAGTCCAGAAGGTCAGTCTTTAGTCCAGAGGGTCGGTCCTGAGTCCAGGGGGTCAGCCTGAGTCCAGGGAGTCAGTCCTGATTTAGGGAGTCAACACTGAGTCCAGGAGGTCGGTCCTGAATTCCGGGGGTCAGGCCGATGGCAGCGGCAAGGGCCAGGCCTAGACGCAGGCCTTTCTGCTCCTTCTGCCCCAGCTCGCTGGCTCAGATGTGCCAGTTGCTTCAGAGGAGGGAGAGGCAGTGTGAGAACAGGACGTAAGGCCCAGACGCACGGGGCTGTCCTAGGATGTGCACACGCCCCTCCCTACTGCCCCATACCTTCAAATAACAAGCACCCTGCATTAAGCCTGTAGCGGCAGGACCTGAAGACATTTCACAGATGTAAGAATAACCTGCTCAGACATTTGTCACCACCACAAGGAGCTCTGTCCTCGGCTGCATAGGCTGCCGGGGTCCTGGATTAATGTCCATAGGCGGGGACCAGCAGGCTCCAAGCCTTAGGATGTTGTGCCCAAGATTGCGAACCCGAGAAACCACCAAGGAGCCGACACCGATGCAAACACACGAGGGTTTATTTACAAGCTCGAGCTTGGGTCCAAGTGCACCCGACACAGCGGAGCAGGGACTTGGACCCCGAGGCTAAGAGGCGTAGCAGCTTTATGGGGGCCAGTGGGATTGTAACATACGCAGAAAGTTGCACAGTCATGTCGGTCCACACGGAGGTGGCCAGTTGAATCACGATTCACCCTATAGTGACCATTTGAACTGGCCTATCACTGGTCGGAATCGGCGCGCAGTTTTGGCGGGCACAAGGCGGGGTTACATTGTTATGAGCCGATTTCCGGTAAGGGTGTGCCCAGCGGCTCCACTAGGGTGGGGCAGCGCCTTAAGCAATAAGCAGGTCGCGGGGGTCATACAGGAGATGGCGGGTGTAGCACAAAATGGAGTTAGTCCTGCTCTGCTTGTCCGGGTGTAAGGGATTTTTGTTAAATTTCCTGGGTTCCACAAGGAGAGGGACCGGCCTTAGTGGCAGCAGACTGCACAGCCACCCTCCCCAGAAAGGCACTTTGGGATGGAATCCCCCTCCTCCTCCTCCTCTCATATTTTCACACCTCCATCTGCCCCACTCACCCCACCACCAGCACCCCCATGGCCAGCTTGGAATACTGGTTGACTCCTGGAGATACAGGCCCAGAAACAGGGAGCATGTATCCAGAGAGAGTCCTCGGGGGCCGTGTCATCTGGGGATTTTGTTGTTGGGAGTGGTGTGGGGTGCGCAGACCCCACTGTGAATAGGGATGTTTTGGATGGATCTGGGCTCTCCCCATCTCTGAGCTCCTGGAGGCAGGTGCAGGACCAGCACCCGGAAGTGAGGCTTCAGGGAGAGGGGGCAGGGAGTGCCAACCAAGCCGCCTCCCAGGCCCCCTGTGCTTGAGAGAGAGGGGCAGCCCAGCCCTGCTACTTCTAATGAGGGCATCCCTCTGAATCCTTCTCTGGCTTTCAGATCCCACAGAGGAACCTGGATCTTCTCCCACAAGGAAAATCAAATGCACACACACAGAGCCTATATACGTCATCGGATTCCTGGAGCCTGGCCCCAGGTCTGTGGTCTCCGAGCCCCCCATCCACACATGGAGCCCCTTCTGCTCCCCGTCTTCTCCCAGCGCCTCAGCAATAATCCACGTCTCGTAGCTGACTGCCTCAAATTTCACATTTCATATTTCAAAATAAACACCGTGTGCAATGGTTGGGGAAAGCGAGAGAGAGAGATTTATTAGCTTTCATGTGGTGAGAAACTGCAAGCGCTGGAATAATAGGATACATTTCTCATTAGTTGTAAATGCCGGAAAAGAATTAAGGAACACTAATATTTTTTTGTCTTTAATCAAGCACAAGAGTTGTGAGGGGTCGGGGAAGGGAAGGGAGGAAAAGCTGATTTGACATGTGTGATTTGGGTGCTGGGCACCCACTGGGCCATTTCACTGTACCCTCACCATCGCTGAGGCACGAACTGCCTGGGAGTTGGTTTTTGTTTTGTATTGTTTTGTTTTATACCAGCCAGGCCGGCCCCTGGAGAGGATGGTTTGGGGGGTGTTGCAGTAATCTCTCCAGCCTAGCTGCAAGAATGTATTAGTGTCACCAGCAAGAGGACAAGATGACAAGGAGGGGGAAGTCAATCTAGGGGAAATTCAGAGTGCTGCCCGGAAGCGAGGCTGGGGATGGTCTCCCAGAGGGAAGAGGAGGTCTGTGGGCGTCCCCTCGGAGAGGGGGCCCCACGTGCCATTCAGCCGTGGTCTTGAGCCCCTTCTTGTGGGGCTGAGCCCCAGGGGTGCATGTGGGCAGGGTGGGGGGCACCCTGTAATGCAGGAGGCCCATGGGGTGGTGACTGCCCAGGGGAGGCAGGAAGGCAAGGGCAACCCTGCCACAGAGGCACACGCATACCCCATTCCTGGGCGCAGGGTGTCTCGGGGAGCCCTGCAGCCCTGTAGGCTACTGTGGAGGGCAGAGGGCACCCCGTCCTCTGAGGAGGGCTGTGGGAGGGATTGTCAGGGGAGGGATAGGGAGCCAGGCAGGTGTGGGCAGAGCAGGACTGGGGAGGCCACGGGGCCCTGCAGGGGCCTCTGAGAGCGAGTCGGGCTCTCCCGGGGGCCGAGAAGAGGCTCCTTGTCAAGAGCCAGCACAGGCAAAGGGGCACCGAGTCCGGAGGTGCCTGCGTGTTGAGTGTGAGTGGTGGACGAGCGCGGCGGGGCGGGGAGGCAGGCTCCGCACAAAGCGCAGACGGGTGCTGGTAATGGGCTTGTCGCAGAGACGGCTTCCCCCCCGCAGAGACCTGCCATCATGTTTGCAGAGAGATCACATGCAGACATGGGCACGTGTGGACAGACACAGGGACACACAACCACACACAGGCACCCACTGACCCACTCTGTGCCCAAGGTTTGAAGCTTAAAATTAAGACCAACCTAGTATTCCAGAGCTAGAGGAAGCTTGTGTGTGTGTGTGTGTGTGTGTGTGTGTGTGTGTGTGTGTAAAGATCCCAGAAGTAACAGAGAACAGAGAGCGTCTGTTTCACGTTGTCAGTAATCATAACAGCAGACACGTAAGTAGCACTCACCCGATGCCAGCCTCTGTTCTGAACGCACTGCACATTTTACCTCGTGTAACCCTCCCGGCCACCCTGGCTGGGTTGCTAGGTACTAGAATTGTTCCCATTTTACAGGGGAGGCACCGAGAGGTCAAGTGCCCTGCCCAAGGCCACACAGCTTGTAAGCAGTGGAGCTGAGATTTGAGCCCAAGGGTTAAGCCCCAGAGTCCACGCTCTTCCCGTGGGGAGCTGAGTGCTTTTCGGTTTTGTTTCTCAGGGAGAGGACACTGATTCTTTAAAACAAGAACTAGAAAATAAGATAGCAGGCTACTCTGGGCTGATCTTGAGGATTTTAATGTGAAAAAAGTCAAGGAAAGGAGGCTTTTGTGGGGAGGCTGTGTGGAGCTGGGATAGGGAGAGGCTGGGCCATTTTAACCATCTTTAACTGTCCAGATCAGGGGTATTAAGTACACTGCACTATTGTGCAAACATCCCTGCCACCATCTCCACAAGTTTCTCATTTTCCCAAATTGAAACTGTCCCCATGAAACACGAAATCCCCGTTCCCCTACACCCCACCCGTACATTCTGTCTCTGTGAGTTTGACCACCCTAAGGACCTCGTGTGAGTGGAACCCTACACTGTCTTGTTGGGACTGGCTTCTTTCACTTAGCACCGTGTCCACCAGGTGCATCCACATTGTAGCACACATTAGAATGTCCTGAATACTATTCCATCGTACATACAGACCACATTTTGTTTGTCCATCTGTGGATGCACGCTCAGGTGGTTCCCGCCTCTTGGCTCTTTTTTTAAAAAAATATTTTATTTATTTATTCATGAGAGACACACAGAGAGGGAGAGAGGCAGAGACATAGGCAGAGGGAGAAGCAGGCTCCATGCACTCGATCCCGGGACTGTGGGATCACACCCTGAGCAAAGGCAGACGCCCAACTGCTGAGCCACCCAGGTGTCCCCCCGCCTCTTGGTTCTTGTGGCTGCTATGAACATAGATGTACAAATTATCTCTTTGAGTCCCTGCTTTCAATTCAGATAAATAAATATCCAAAAGTAGGATTGCTAGGTCCTTAATACAGTATTTCTTTGTTTAATTATTTTAGGACCCCCTGTACTGAGCACGAATGTTGGAGAGCCTCCACTCCTCCTCCCTTTAGGAATCCTGTTGTTGTTAAATGTTGGTGCCACTGAGCCTGGCCCCTGGGGTTCTCAGCTTCCATCTCCCCCACCCCAGGACTGGCAGGGCAACCTTAGTGTCATCAGATCCAGAAATTCAACTCTGAGAACTAAGGCCAAACAGGGCAGCTTTGATGTCCATACACAAAGTCCCCCTTGCGCCCCCGGGGACTCCAGCTATGTCTCAGTCCTGGCTTTGGGATCCGGGCTCTGGCTGGAAATGAGCAGAGGAGAAACCAAGGACTCTGCACACACCATTCGGCAAGCCCCTTCCCTCAGGGTCTGGCTCATCTCCTGGCTGAGGCTGATGGTGGTGACGCTGGGTGAAGATCACCCTGTCGGATGGTGGGAGGGGCTTGCGGGTGAGGCAGGTACCGAGGTGCCCCAGGGTGGACCGTGGGGACAGGATACTCAATAGGGCGGTGTGCAGGGGTCGGGAGAGTAGCAATAATTTGTGCATATTCGCAGTGGGCCAGGGGCTTGTGGGGGGGTTGTCTCCTGAGTCTGTGGGGCCTTGGGCTACATCTAGATGCACATGGGGCCTCTGCTGGACACCTGCACGCAGGCTATACCGGGTATGGCCCAGAGAGTCACCACCCACTCACCCAGGCCAGCCCCAGGGAGTCATCAGCCCCCCGCCCTGCTCTCTCTCACCCCCTTAACCACTTACCACTGGCTTATGGGTCCTTAACATACCCCCACCACTGCCTGCAGTGGGAGCCTTCCCTGCGGCTCTCTGTTGTCTGGCACTACTTGCAATCAAGACTCCTTTATTTCTCACCTGAGTTATTCTAACAGACTGCTCACCTGTCTCTCCACCTCTGACTTCATCCCCCACCAACCTTTTCCTGTTCCCAGGGCTCTGGGGAGAGCAGAGGCCTTTGGGTGGCCATCGGCTTCCATTACCTGACTCCTGGTACAGGGGCAAGACTTGTCCCTGTGTGTTCCCTGCTGGAGGTGCTGGCTGGGGTGTTTGCCTGTCCGGGGGCTTGGGGTGACCGGCAGTCATGGGGGTAGACATGCTGTACAGCAATGTGTGGGGCAGTCTCCAAGATGGAGAATTATCATGTGCACCTCGTGACTCTTGAATGTCCCCATCAGACCTTCGTGGAAGGAGATGCTGCCCTTAGTCCTCTGAGCCTGGACCCTGATTTCCACCTAAGTGCTGACACTACCAGGAGCACAGCTGGTCTCTAAGTTATGAGAAGTTGTTCATTTGTTTTTTAAAAGATTTCACCTATCTGTTCATGAGAGACACAGAGAGAGGCAGAGACACAGGCAGAGGGAGAAGCAGGCTCCCTGCAAGGAGCCTGACTCAATCCTGACCCGAGCCAAAGGCAGACGCTCAACCACGGAGCCACCCAGGTGTCCCCTTTAGTGTTGATCTCAACTGAGAGCTGTTCATGATCTCCGAAAAATCACATCACCTTGGCATGCCCTGAATAGCATCAGAGCCTCCACTCAACGCCTGCCCATTCCTGACAGCATCTGTTGTGGCCAGGTGTAGATGTGGATGTCGCTTCTTTGCTTTATCCCACAGCAGGGTCATATTAGGCATTGACATGCTACACTGATGTCTTAAAACCTGGATTATTTTGGTCATAAGTGATTTTCTTTGATTTCTCCTTTATCATACAGATAGGACACAGTATTGGGTTTTTCTTTTCTTTTTGTTTGTTTTCTTTAAATATTTTTTTTTATTTATTCATGAAAGACACACAGAGAGAGGCAGAGACACAGGCAGAGGGAGAAGCAGGCTCCATGCAGGGAGCCCGACATGGGACTCGATCCCGGGTCCCCAGGATCACACCCTGGGCCGAAGGCAGTGCTAAACCGCTGAGCCACCTGGGCTGCCCCAGTACTGTTTTTTTTTACTTGGTGGGCGTGCTTTGGTCAGCTGTGATTTTCACTTCAGATTATTAAAGGAAAGGCATAAAATGTGTGCTGCACCAGATGGGCTGGTCGGGTGGGGTTGAGACCCATGCACAAGCACTGATAGGGGTGATAGGGGTGGAAACGAGGCCCACAGAGGCCAAGAAAATGGGCCAGGTGCCCAGGTGAATGGGTGGAAATGCTCAGGTGTGAGGACACCAACGCTAGGTGCTTTTCCATGCCTGTTGCTGCCACCTGTCTGTTTGACAGCCCATCCAGTCCCCCCCTGCTCTCTACCCCCTATCCTCTCCTCCTCCCCATGGCCTCAGCTCCTGTAGTGAGAGTCTGCCTCAAGCGAGGCTGGTAATGAGAGTAGTAACCCACAGGTGAGGTCCCCAGGTTCCCGAGCCAGGTGGGATGGTAGCGGGGAGGCCCCTGGGCAGGGTGGTGACCTGTGGGGAGCAGGCAGGTGGCAGGTCTGCTGATGCAGTGGCCAGGAGGATGGTCTAGAGTCAGCGCCACGGGAGAGACCACAGGCTCATCGGCTCCAGACAAGAGAACATGTTGAAAGTCACCGGCTTGTGGGTGACCCAGTCAGCCTGTCCCCAGGACCTCACTGCCAGGCGGGGGTGTGTCTGCACCGCTAGAAAGGGCAGCAATGCTGCATCTCTGTACTTGGTGTCCTTGCCCAGCACACATGCTCCATGGCAAAGAATTCGATCCCCATGTCCTGGACAAGGCCCCAGGAGTCATGGCTGGCCAGGCTCACGTGCAGGGTCTGCCCCCCTGGTGCTGCTCCTCTGCTCTGTGTGATGGTCCGATCATCATTGGGACCGCCTATGCTTGGTACCAGGAGCGATAGAAGTTTGGGGATGAGTGAGGGGATGAGTAGATGAATATGAGTCCCCTGCCACCTGTCTTCCTCGGAGAGGCCCCTGTGAGCCCTCAGCCATCTCCCCCTGCATCCCCTGCACTGGTCTGTGATCACTCACGCGACGGCGAGGCCCTGGCAGCCTAGGACAGCTTAGGCTGCTGTCTCAACTGCTTGTTCCTCTCTCGCACTGCTGTTTAAATCATCACGCAGAAAATCAATCAATCAATCAATCAATCATCATGCAGGAGGCCATGGGCACTGTGAAGGGCAGGGAGGGGACTGCCGCCTCAGTGTCCCTGGATGGTACCTGGCCCATGGACGCTCAGTGTGTATTTGGGGCTGGAACAGTCTGTATCTGTGATCATCGTATACCAACGACAGTTAACGTTTATGTAGCTGTCAGTACATGCCATGTACACATCAGACAGCACACAATCGTGGTATAATGTTGTGATGCTGAGATCTTGGCCAACTGAAGCAATACTCTAGCCCTAAAATTTGGCAAGAAACTTATCTAAGGGACACCTGGGTGGCTCAGTGGTTGAGCGTCTGCCTTCGGCCCAGGGCATGATCCTGGAGTCCTAGGATCGAGTCCCACATGGGGCTCCCTGCATGGAGCCTGCTTCTATCTCTGCCTGTGTCTCTGCCTCTCTGTGTGTGTGTGTCTCTCATGAATAAATAAATTTAAAAAAAAGAAAAGAAAAAGAAAAGAAAAGAAAGAAAAGAAAAGAAAAAAAGAAAAGAGGAAAGAAAAGAAAGAAAAGAAAAGAAAAGAAAAAAGAAAAGAAAAGAAAAGAAAAGAAAACTTATCTAAGGGCTGGCTAGGGCAAAAGAGGGATTTGAACCTAGGCGCTTGAGAGCTTGACACCACTCCATGCTGTGCTGTGGTGACTGTGAGTGTGCACATGCATGTGTGTGTAAGTGTGTGTGTACACAAATGGTGCCAACTCATATCACAGATTTATTTATCTATACTGTGTTCTGTACTGTGTGGCCTACCTTGTGTCAGGTACCAGGCTGGGATATACTAGTAAAAAGAAAAAGATACCCTTAGAGAGAAATTGTTCTAAGTGTCAAAAGAAGAAATTGAATGAGATGGGGCAGGGTGTGGGGGGAGGGCTAGATTTTCAGATGGAAGGCCTTGCTGAGGGAGTAGCATTTACACTGAAGCCTGAGGAGAGAGAGGAAAGGAGCTTGCCAGGTATCCAATGGAGGGAACAGTGTTCCTGGCAGAGGAACAGCATGTGTGAAGGCCCTCCGGTGAGCATAAGTCTTCTTCTTTGGAGAGTTTAATAAGTTGGTGAGGCTGGAGCATGCAGGGCAGGGTAAGAGAGAGGAGCTAGGAAGGGAGAAATGAGTAGGAACAGATTACCTGGCACCTGTAGGCCATGCAAAGGGGTTGGTAATGTTCTAAAACATTTCAGTATTTTTAAAAAGTGTTAAGATCTTTGGGAGTTAAAATAAGACTTGGCTGTTCAAAGTTCCAAGATAGATTTCAATTTAAAATCTATAAAAATAATTGCTATAATTGTCAATGTTGACTCTTCACCAAGCATTTTACGCATATTGACATTCACTCTGCCCACACCTGCAGGATACAAGGTCATTATTGTCTGCAGCGTAGGGATGAGAAGGGAGGCTCTGGGGTGCCCACGGTTGCACAGCTGGGCTCAGGGCAGGGACAGGCACATTCTCCCAGCCCCTCCAAATGGAAGGGCTCCAGGAGTGAGAGGCTGGGCCATGGAGGAACCCAGCTCAGGTTCCAGCTCACCCGCCCTTTGCAGAATCCATCCTCTCTGCTCCTTTGTTTTCTGTCTGTGGAATGGGGATCTTTGAGGAACTTGCAACTTCTGGCAAATTCTTGCAGTGATGTGATCCTGCCAGCCTTGTAAAGAAGAAGTAATTCTGAACTTCTTGGCAAATGGCATCAAAACATCAGCTTGTTCCCAGGTGATGGGGTTTGAGATGCACAGGAGGGCCGGGAAATATGGACTTTTAGGTTCATTTATTAGCGAGAGTCAGGCTACTTGGGGCCCGTGAATGAGTAATCACAGCTCCTGCTACAGATGCCGACTCACTATGGCCAGTTTGCAGGGGAGCACAAACTGTAGTGGGAGAATGAGGGGAACCCAGCCTGTGGGCCCACAGGGAGGGTTGTGAGGGTCAGAAATGTCTTCTCCTGGCCCCTTTGGAAACTGAGACCAGGCTTCTGGGGCTGGGGCTGGGCTCCAGGGTGAGGAGCAGGGTAACTGAGGGGGAGCAGCCTGGCTAGGGGCATCGGCCCTCAGGCCTTGGCATGTGGGTAGCTGGCCCCAGGTGCCACCACAGCCATGGAGGGAACCCTGCCCGACACATGTGCCCTTGCAGCTTCCAGCTGGGCCTGTGACCCCTCCTGCCCCCAGCGTGTGGACATCTTCCCACGAAATGCTACCTTTGAGAGTCCTCGTGGCCATTGACCTGGGACGCCTGGCCACTGGTCTCACCCCTGCAGGTCTGTGCTGGGAGACGGGCCCCCTGCTTAGAAGCCTTCCCTTTGCCTCTGGATGAGTGTTGTCCCAACTCTTCAGGTCTTCATGTAGCAGAGCCCTTGGCACAAAGCAGGCACCCCCTAAATATTTTCCTGCTGCGACCTGGGAGCTTGTCACCTACCCGCCCCGCCCTGTGTGCTGTTCATGTATTAACTTATCTAGTCCTCTGGATGTACTAGACTGTTCCATGTCCCTCACACACTCATCGATCAGTGAATCCTGCTGGCTCACCTTCCAGAATCCACTCGGAATCCCACCCCTCCCCACCCCTGCACGGCCCCTGCTCTCAGCCATGGGAGTCCAGAGAAGACCCCAGTCAGCACGCATCCCTCTCTGCTCAGCACCCTGCTGTGACTGCTGTCTTCCCCAGGGCAAGTGGATACAGGCCCTACACAGCCTGTCCCTGTCAGCCCTCTGACTCCGTGTCTTCCTGGTCTTCCTTCTGCTCTGTCTACTATTTCCCACTAGAATGTGAGCTACAAGAGAGCAAGAATCTTTGTTTTGTTCCCTGACGGGTCCCAAGCCTAGAACAATTCCTGGCAAAAGCAGGTGTTCAGGAATTATTTGCAAAAGGAAGGAATAAGTGACTGGAGGTAGGTATAGCTACTACATTTTGCAGATGAATAAATTGAGGCACAAGGAAATGAGCTTACTCAGGGTAACACAGGTGCTAAAGGGCAGACTTGGGATTCAGATCCAGGCAGACTGGTTTTGGAACCTGTGTTTTTAATTCCTAAGCTATATTGTCTGTTGAATTAGAAACTGGGGAATTTGTGAATCAAATAGCCTTTCTAGATTGTTGCTTCTTCCCCTCTGTGCTAGATCATCAAAACTTTTCTTGCTCTCAATTGTCTCCTACCTTCAGTCTTGCCATACTGTTGCATCTTATTAGAATGCCCTTTCTTGTAGAGAACTCCTATACATTCTTCAAAATCCAAACTAAATTGCTCCTGTCTCGACCAGGCAGTTAATTTCTCTCTCTTCCTTGCTTTCATTGGCCTGTGGACACACTTTGGTCAGGCTCCTTAGAACTTACCTATTTATGTGTCTTTCTGAATCTCCATTTAATTTGAGTCTCTTCATGGCAAGGGCCTTGTTTTGTTTTCTTTGTGTCTCCCAGCCTGTGTCTAACACGTTAGGGGCCTAATAAATATTTGTTGAATGTGTGACTAGAAGTGTTTCTGACACTTACCACCTGCCAAGTGAGGACATGCATATTCAATCCTGTTTATGATGAACCTTCATTTTAACACCACCCATATGTTTCAAAGAGAGAAAAATCAGCCCAAATCATAACGAAATCTAGCAAAATCATATCTAGTGATGACTCTTCATGTCATTTGTTTAGAGGAAAATGCTTCTGGTGAAATACTGCTCTGTCTTTGGTGTGTTAAACACAAACACTTAATGTTGCCTGATGTAAAGTTACAATATATCCCCAGGATCAAAAGGTATTGTGTGGACTATAAAACTAATTGGCCATAAGCAAAATCTACTTGGTTAGGGGATAAAGGGGACATTAACATCCCATTGGGGATGGAAATCTTGGTGGTCATAAAATGCATTAACTTCTGTGGAAAGGTATTAACCAGAGGTCATAGGTGTAGACAGTGGGTTGCAAAACCCTTTATCCCATGTGACAATTTGATCTTTCTGCAGCTGAGCCCAGGGCCTGGAGCTGGTGAAGACCTGTGGTTCTGGCATTGACACCTAGCACAGAAATAATTCCCCTTACAGGCCTTTCTACAGCTCCGCTTGGAGTCTGCTAACTAGGTGTAGTGAGCATCCTTCTTCTGGCTCTACCTGGAGGGGCTTGGGGCAGGCCTCAGTTTTCTCCCCTCCCTCTGCCTGGACCAGGTTGTGGGACTCCCAGCCAGGGTGGGGAGCTGGGGATGTTAGTCGGAATGGCCCCCCCTCCTGTGCTCCCTCCAGGCCAACCCTGGATCACCTCATCTTTCCCCACCGAAGCCTGCCCATGGCCTCAGGGAGGTCAGCATCCTTATTGTCTCCATTTCTCAGATAAAGAACTGGAGTTCAGAGAGGTGAAGAATTCGTTCAAGGTTGCTTAGTGTGTATGTGGCCAAGTGAGGTCTCAGCCCCAGCCATCCAGCTCTAGAGCCTGGCTCTGAATCCTGGCCTTGTGTTGACCTCCTATTCTCGTCCAAAGATAATTAATGTCCTGTGATTCTAAATCAACACCGCCTTAGTAGGTGGCTCTGGGCAGTAAATTTCTAGGACACAAGATGTCCCCTTCCTTCCTTCCTTCTGCCCAAGTCTGTCAGTTCAGAAAATGCTGAAATGGGCCAGGTGTCAAATCTGGAACGAGGCCCAAAAATTAATAAGCTTTTCCTCATCCCTTTAATGCCTTTGTTTTGACTTCCTTTTGCAGACAGCCATGGTCTCCGTGGTGTCCCAACATCACTCTGGTAGGCAGAAGCTTGGGTTCTAATATCTGGCGTGACCAGCAGGAAGGACAGGGGTGGACACAGTGGGAGGCCAGTTTGCACATCCTCCCTTGGGGACATTGGACTTGGGCTCGCCTATCTCTTGGTCCATCCCCAGCTTCTCTCTGCGGCAGAAGGTCAAGGGATTTGGCCATAGGCAGTCCCCAAGCACAGGAGAGTTTGGCTTAGTGTGTAGGGAAGGCTTTTTCACTCCCTGGAGCTGGAGGAGGCCGTCCCAGGAGGTGGTGAGCTCCCTTTACCCATGGGCAGGGAAGCAGAGGCTAGGTGCCACTTGGCTACAAGCTAGAGAGTTTTCATCTTCTCAGAAGCACTTGAGTCTTTAGGGTCGCTCCTAAACCTGAGCTTCTGTCCTTCTGTGATTTCCTTCTGCAGCCCATGTCTCTAAGACATATAAGAAGAGGCCACTTATGCAACAAAGCGTTCATTTTTCCATTAAGAGATAATATCCTGGGGGATTATTTACAAAGTATGGAGATCCAGGTACAATGGTGCACCACAGCATACGTAAGGGGAGAGCCAAGGGGGCTTGGCCAGGAAGTGGGGTACGCTTTCCCCCTACTCCTGCCTAAATCTCTGTAACAATGTCTTCTAGAACAACAGTTCTCAATCTCTCTCTTTCTGAAAGAAGACTCCTTGTTTTGTTATTATCAATCCATTGCATTTGATACTTTGGTCAAATATAAAATCCCACATTGGATGTCAGAACACTGTAAACAGGCAGTGAATGTTTCTGAATGCTGACTCTGTGTTTCTGCATTTTCTCTGCTGTGGTCCTCTAGCCTGGGGACTGGCCAGCCCCAATAGCTCAGAAGAAAGCAGAGTTTGGAACAGTCCCGCTAACCTTGTCCCTTGTCCGTCCCTGAGTTCACTGGCATATGAATAGTTGTGAGGACCCCTGTGGGAAAGAAACATGCTCACCACTCCCTGAACCTGGCTGGTCTTGGGATGCTTTTCTCTGGCCTGTTGCAGCTCATCTGTGGTTGGTGAGGATGTGGAGCAATTGAAACTCTCATGCACAGCTGGTGAGCATGCACAATGGTGCAGCCGCTGGGGCAAACAGTATGGCAGTTCCACAAAAAGTTAAACATAGAGTCACCATATGATCCAGCAATCCCACTTCTGGGTTTGTACCCCAAGTACTAGAAAGCAGGGATTCGAACAAATACATGCATGCCCATGCTCATAGCAGCATTATTCACAGTAGCCAAAAAGTGGAAGCAAACCAAGCGTCCATCAATGGATGAATGGATCTGCCAAATGGGGTCTGTCCACACCCTGGAATATTATTTAGGATTAAAAGGAAAGGGAATTCTTTTTTTTT
This sequence comes from Vulpes lagopus, assembly GCF_018345385.1. Lineage (NCBI taxonomy): Eukaryota > Metazoa > Chordata > Mammalia > Carnivora > Canidae > Vulpes > Vulpes lagopus. Next base: position 54,696,681 of record NC_054830.1, read on the forward strand.
TTTTTAATTTTTTTTTTTAATTTTTATTTATTTATGATAGTCACAGAGAGAGAGAGAGAGAGAGGCAGAGACACAGGCAGAGGGAGAAGCGGGCTCCATGCACCGGGAGCCCGATGTGGGATTCGATCCCGGGTCTCCAGGATCGCGCCCTGGTCCAAAGGCAGGCGCCAAACCGCTGCGCCACCCAGGGATCCCAGGAAAGGGAATTCTTACACAGGCTACAGCGTGGATGGACTTTGAGAACATGGTGCTGAGTGAAATAAGTAGTCACAAAAGGTGAGCAGGTCCCGAGAGGTGTCAAATCCAGAGACACAAAGCAGCATGGTGGGTACAAGTGGCTGTGGGAGGGGAGTTGGAGTTAGTGTGTAATGAGGAGAGTTTCAGCTTGGGAAGATGAGAGGTTCTGGGGATGGATGGTGGGGATGGTTGAACAGCATGAGTATACTTAATGCCACTGAACTGTGTGCTTAAAATGGCAAATATCATGTTGGATACCCCTCTTTAACAAAAAGATTTTATTTATTTATTTCAGACAGGGGGAGAGAGAGAGAGAGAGAGAGAGAGCGAGCATGAGGGTGGGAGGGAGAGGCTGCACCCCACTGAGTGAGGAGCCTGATGCAGGGCTCGATCCCAGGACCCTGGGATCATGACTTGAGCCAAAGGCAGATGCTTTACCGACTGAACCATCCAGGTGCCCCTCATGTTGGATATCTTTTAACCACAAGATATAAAGAGAGAAAGAAAAAGAGAAAGCAAGCAAGCAAGCAAGTAAGCGAGCCAGCCCTCTGGGGCTGCAGGGGTGTAGGGCTGGGCAGGCTGTTCCCTCCCCCGCCTGCTCCTCTGCTCTGGGGGCTCCTGTCCCTGGGCAAGATCTGGGCCTGGCTCAGGAAACTCAGTCGTCTTTGAAACACTAAATTGTGAGACCAGGCAGCTGCCTGGCCCTGGGGTCCTTTAAAATGAATCTGGTCACCATGGGCGCCGAGCTTCATTTTCCAGATCGCTAATTGAAGGCAGAACGTCCCGTCTTGTGGCAGATGCTGGTGCCAGCAGCTCCTTGCAGAGGAGGCCTGGCCCCCTTGATTCCGTCTCCAAACCATATGTATCCCTGACTGCCGCTATGGCAGCACCATGCAGGCCTCAGGAGGACCACCGACCCGCTCCAAGCATCTGTTCCCAGAGGTGCTGAGAGCAAGTCTTGTGAGCTCATTGGGTGCGTGGACCCAACATTGCATGGGGGAACAGGATGCCTGGTAGCCAGGGTGGGCTGGCAGGGTGGGAGTGCCCCCTCTACTGCTTACAAGGATGGGTGCTCCACTAGGGCTTGCCGAGAAGCTTTCCCACATGCCTCCCAGAGGTGCTATGAGGTGTGAGGGAGAGGTCTGTCCTGAGTCTCTGGCCTTTTTTTGGTCCTTTCTCTGGCTCCTCTTCCAGTTGCAGGAACAGTGTTATCCTTCTGGTTGAACCAGGTGGGCCTGCAGAGGAGCAGGGGGCACGAGAGCAGACAAGCAGGGGACCACATGTATCCCCCCAGGGGCCACTTCCAAGGCAGACCAGGTCGGGAAGGCCTTGCCTCTGCCCACAGGGCATGCAGGGCAGTGCTTGGGCAGAAGCACTGGCCCCTTGTCTCACCATCTTACTTGGTGTCTTCCCCTGAGGCCTTCCTATGGTGTCGAGATCACTCCAGTGGCTGGCCCTGGGGTATGGCTATGAGCATGACCTCAGAGCCAGACACTCTGGGCCCGTGATGGCTTCCCTCATCACTGGCCTTGCTGCCCCTCAGACTCATCACTGTTTCTCTCTGCTCCTTCTTTTCTCTACCGAAGAACAGGGTAAGCAGCTCACGATGTTGTTTTGAGAAACAAATGAAATAAATGCCTGTGGAGCATTCCCATAGCTGGTAGCTATTAATAGTAACAGCAATTTGGCAGCAAAACCCCATCCATGCGGATCTAGATGAAAGGATGTGTGAGGAGTGGTTTGGCCAGACTGTTAATGAGGCTGATTGAGCTGTACGTCCCAGGACGTGGGCATCCAGATGGGCACTGCCCTTCACACCTGGGGAGGAGATTGTGCACCGCAGAACATTTCAGGCAATGCTACTTTTCAGGGAACTGCTCCTGAGATAATAACGTAAACCAGAGGAGTAAACCAGCTCTTGCTTTGAGGCTGTACCTTGCTTTAGACCGGAAAAGAGTCTTGATTATTAGTCATTCACTACAGTAGGTAATTATTAGGGTTCCTCCTCTTTGGGCGCCCAGCTGTTGGTGAGAAGCCACCTTTCCACTCTATAATGTTTTCCAGGTTTGAGATTGGAGGATGTGATGCCAGGGCTGAGTGGCACTGCCCCTTCAGAAGGGCCAGTTGGCCCCAGGCCCTGGCTGATCTGGTTCTCTCGTCCACAAACACATCCACATCCCAAAGTCAAGTTTCCCAGCTGTTTGGGGCAACCTCAGCATTACTGAAAAAAGGCAGGAACAGCTCCAGGGGCCTTGCGGAAACAAATGATAATCTTTGGACAAAGAAATGCCATCTCCCTCCTTGTTAGGGGCACCAGCCCTCTCTGGCCGCCACAGGACTGGCATGGACAGTCCCTTTTGCTGGGTGGGTCCCGCAGTGATGGCCAGTCCTTGGGCAAGCATTGGTGCCGCAGCCCAAGCAGAAAGCCTGCTGAGCATTTGGCAGTGTCTGCTTGCTGCTGAATTATTTAACATCTTAATGAGTCCATTTTTCACTTCCTCCACTGGTTCCCCCAGGGCCCACTGGGCGAGCGGGCAGTTGGTGAGGTTGTGATGAATATTAGTGAGGCAGCATTATGTTTGGTGTGTCTGTTTAATGTTCCTTCCCACCAGGATGGGGCTGGGGTGTGTGTGGGGGTGCACTTCCTCAAAGGCCACACAGCCATGCCATCTTCAGGCATGTTTTCCAGTTTGGAAAGTTCCAGAAAGGGGTTCTAGTGGGGGGGGGGCTTACACCACTATGAGCAACCCCGGGAAGGGAGTCCTGCACTTGGACAAAGTGGGGCACCATGACCGTGTGTTGAATGGCCCATTCTTGAGTCTGCTGACCATCAACTTCCCCTTGCTGGTGAACTTGGAAACAGGTGTTATGAATGCCACACAATTCAGAGGTGCTTAGGTCCAGCCCTGCTTGGACATGTGTGGAGGTGCCCCTGTTTGTCCTCTTTCTGGGCCTTTCTGGGGCTCCCAAGGGGAATGCTCTGGAAAGTTGTGTAAATGTAGAGAGGAAATGTGATACATCCATACCATGGAACACTACTCAGCCCTGAAGAAGGAATGAATTTCTTACTGATACATCCCACGTCATGGATGGATTTTGAAAATGTTATCCTCAGGGAAAGCAGCCGTCACACAAGACCCCATACCTTAGGACTCCATTCTCAGAAAGTCCAGAAGAGGCCAGTCTTAGGGAGGGGAGTAGATGAGTGGTTTCCAGGGACTGGTGATGAGAACAGGATGCACTGTGTGTAATTAGGCCTTATTGGAACAAGAAAACGTTTTAAGACTGATTTATGCAGGTGGTTTGTACCACTCCATAAAGTCACTAAAAATCATTAAGCTGTAAAGCAAAGCGAACTAACCATCCGACCAACAAACCTGAGTCACATTCACTTAGTTTGGTTGGAAAAATAAAGAAAATCACTAGGAACAAAATGAGATTGATTGTCCACCATGTGGGAGAACGTCCCCCTGACCTTTCTCCTGGGCGTCACCCCACCGAGCTGATATCGTCGTCACTGAAGTTCTGTAGTCTGTTCACTTCACCTACCTAATGATATGCTGTTTCCGACATCAACTATTCTAGGTCAAGGTGACCCAATGGTCCCAGGAGAAAAAGGTCAAAAGCTTTGGGAAGAGGCTGTAGGAAATGAAGTTAAATGTATATGGAACATACTAATGAATGCATGTTTTCATTCTCTGAAAGGAGGAGATGCACCTGCGTATTGCAAATGTGCCTCCATCCACCTGGACCCACTCTGCTTGCTCCCCTCCACCATGTTCTGTGCCTTGGAAGGATGCCCTCTGTCACTAGTTCCCGTGCCCCCTGACCTCCTGTCGGGCACACCCTGTCAGTGGGCAGGATGGGAAGAGGCTGGAATATTCATTCTGCTGGGCCAGGGGGATAGGCCATGGCTGTGTCCCTCTGTCCACAGCCACAACACCCATTGAGAAGGTCTCCCCTTGCCAACCATGCAGGCTCTGTAAATGCTTCCTCCCCTGTCTCTTAGGACTAGGCATTTAGCAACCTGTCACTTGGAGCAGCCCTGGGAGCTTCAGCATCTCCAGGTGGCTCCCCTAACCCGAGTCTTTCATATAGCGTGCTCCAGGCCCCTTTTGAGGGCCTTCTATTCCCAATGGGTAGCATACCCTAAACATATTTGACCTTGTGTTTCTCTTGGAGGTCACATGGGCTGGTGGCATGTGGGACTTCTATTGGGGAAAGGTTGTTCTACAGCAGCATTTTAGTGGCCACAACATGTTTCCCATGTCATGTATATGATATCATTATATATTTAATCTGGTGAGCAGCTGGTCATTGCCAATATTTCTTGCATCTTTGTGCAATGATTATGTGCTTTGGATAGATTCCTAGAATGTCTGAAGAAATGCCCACTTAAATGTATTTCCAGTAGCTAGGATGGAGCTCCTGAAGGCAGCCCGGCTCCAGGGGTGTGATTCCACCACTTGGAGGCACAATCTCCTAGACTCAGCCTTGGGGACGTTTATGAATCATTAAGAAAAAGGCTGAAAACAGCAATCTGGTTTCGGGGACTGGTTTATTCTGGAGCCTTGATGACATGACACCTGCTCTGTGGGCTCACAAGTCACAGCTGTGAGTCAGAAATCACAGGTGTTGTTGAGAAACCTGGTGAAGACCAGGTGGAAACAGGCTCACACGCAGCCCAGCTGTGTGGCTTTGGCCGTCCAGGGCCCCCTCTGAGCTCTGAGCCTCATGTAATTGTGGAGACAACTGAAGTGAACTGGCCATGCCAAGGCCTTCGCTCAGCCAGCCTGGGGGTAAGATACAGGGGCTGAGCATCAGGCTCCCTGCATGGAGTCTGCTTCTCCCTCTGCCTCTGTCTCTGCCTCTCTCTCTCTCTCATGAATAAATAAATAAAATCTTTAAAAAAAAAAAAAGATACAGGGGCTGTGTCTGTGTCCCCCTGTTCCTATGACTTGGAAGCAATTTAGGCTTAAAATAATTTTCAAATAAAAAACTTTTTTTTTTTTTTTGCCGTCCTTCACTTTTCCGAGGGAGCCTGAGGATGATCACAGTTACCCCGAAGTTGCCCTGTGTGATCGTCGTCACTGTGTGTGTGTGTCTGGGGTGCGGCCCCTGGGTGGCTGTTCAGCTTGTGAGCTGATTGTTCTCGCTAATTTAATTGGTGTCCTTGTTGATTTCACCAGGCAGCAGCGTATGGCGCTCGGTCCTCGGGGCCGTCCGTGAGCCGGCCCTTCTGCACCTTGGCCGATGGTTTCTTTTGGAATCTCTTTCATTTCCCAGGTTGAGGGTTTTCTTTCATCCTTCTCCACCTTCTCATCTCACGTGCTGCCAAAGCCTTTTCTGAGGACCGTCTCTTGGGAGCTAAGGCTGTGCTGCCCGCCGTGTAGGCACAAGTGGAAGTGATGGGCGAGTCAGGAGTCACCTTCCCTTCTGCTGCCAGACGGCAAACGAGTTGCTGAGCCCCTGCCATCTGCTCCTCTCCTCCTCCCAACCCTTGTGTAGCATCCCCGGCGGCGGCAGCTCCGAACATTCCGTAGGCATTCATTCTGCCCGCCCTCAAAGCGTGTCCCAGGGCTACTCTGTGCCAGGCACTGGGGCTCACAGTGTAGCGGGATACCCATCCATTCATTCACTCACTCACCCACTCATTCAACCAGTGTTTTTTCGAACCCCGCTTTGGTCTCAGAGCTCAGTGACAAACGACAGAATCTGTTCTTGCAAGTTGAAGGAGAGAAGTAAGTTGTGGAAGGATGTCAGGTGCTCTGTACCAGCCAGGAGGCCCAGAGAAACTAGCTACATGGTCAGGAACAGCACCCAAACGAGACCACACGTCTGTTCCCTAGGGACCCTGCCCCACTGGATTCTAGCTGTGCCACCATGCTTTAAGCACCAGCTGTCTCCCCTGCCATGCTCTGTCCTCTGGCCAGATTGGATTCCTCACCTTGCAGGCTTCTGGCCCAGTTCCTGGCCCACAGGGTGCCCAACTGGCAGAGCGAGGCCCCATGCTGCTCCTGAACTGCGCTGGGGGCTCAGAGAGCGAGTTTCTCATTTGTGCCTTAGAGAAGGGGAGGCTGATAAGGAGAGAAGCTCCCCCAAACCTGGTAGTGGGGGGTCACAGCCAGAATGGGGGGGTCACCAACCAAAGTTTCCGGCAGGAAACAGGGCACACAGAGCTGAAGAGTAGCCCTTGGCAAATGTGGTGTGAGTGGTAGCGAGCCAGGTGGGATATGCATTATGGATCCTCCGAGGAAGATCTGTGTCGATGACTTAGGGACACAGAGCAAAACTCAGTCAACCTTACCTGGGGCTGGCAGAGGGTAGCACCTTGCAAAATGATATATGCAAATGAGTAATAAACAAACAAAAAGGTATTTGAACTGATCTGTAATCAAGGAAATACACAATGAACGATACTTAATGATAATACCAAGTGTTGGTGAGGAGATAGAGCCACAGGAACTCTGTGCCCCCGTGGGGCAGTAGAAGCTGTAATGCTGGCGAAGGGGGTTGCCATTTCCTATTCAAATTAAATTCATGGCTGCTCTGTGTCCCAGCAGTTCCCCTCCTCTGCTTCATGTATCTGCCTGTTAGCTGTCTTCCCTGCTAGGATGCAGTTACTACGAAGGTGGAAGCACTTTTCACCACTATATCCCCGGTACTTACCCTGACTCAGGCAGTCCATAAATATCTGTTGAATGTGTATGGAAAGACTTTCAAGTATGTAATCGAGTGAGAGGGAAACGCAGCATGAAGAAAGAACCGTCTCTGAGAGCAAGCGGTGTTTATCAGATCAGGGATTTGGGGCCCTTTGGCGGGAGGGGAAGGGACATTGGAGCAGAGAGATGAGCACAGCAAAGGTGAGAGGGGTCAAACCACCTGGATCCAGGGCCTGGCTCTTTCCCACAGGCTGAGGAGGGACAGCGTAGCAGCGCAGTGGACATGGGGAGGGGAGGACGTTATAGCAGGAGGAGGCCCAGGGGAGCACTGGTGGGGTCTGCGCTCTGGATGGAGGGAGAGTGTTATGTGAGATTTTGGGGAGGTAGCATTGACAGATGGCGGTGGTGGTGGTGATAGCCATTCCTGAGACCCTGGGGCAGCTGCTTATTTTCCATCCAGGCATCTCTTACGGCTTTATGTGTTCAGTCCCACACTGGGGACCTGGTCGTGCCAGGTAGGTTCACAGGGCACCAGTCACTTTAATTTGCAGTCGGGTAATTACTAAATGTGCCGATTGATTGGATTTGATCAGGTTTAATATGACCTTTTATGGCTGAAAACTTGAGTCAAAGTGAAGAACATGAAGTTTTAAAGGGACCCTGGGTAAAATCCTTCCTGCATGTTCATGTTGATCAAGAATGAGGGTCACAGGTCACTTGGGTGGCTCAGTGGTTGAGTGTCTGCCTTTCTTTGGCTCAGGATGTGATCCTAGAGTTGTGGGATGGAGTCCCACATGGAGCTCCCCACAGGGAGCCTGCTTCTCCCTCTGCTTGTGTCTCTGCCTCCCTCTCTGTGTCTCTCATGAATAAATAAATAAAATCTTTAAAAAACAAAACAAGAACAAAGCATCTCATGGCTGTCTCCCAGGACTGCCGTAAAGGAGATTACTGACCTTGTTGGGGGTTGGATGGATGACTTTTAAAACATCTTTATTGAGATACAACTTTTCAATCTTTCCCGACCCCTGTGGGACTTGGCATTCTGTGGTTTTCTCAAAATGCCTTCTATGTTGTGGGTTGGCAGAGACAGCTATGGAGTGGGGCAGATAAAATAGGGGGATTGTTATGAACTTGACCTCTTTGATTGATTTGCTAACCAGTAGATCAATGGGATTAATGATATATTCGGAGCCGTAAACACCTGCTGAGTTTTGCTGAAGCTGGCCATGGGACCTGGGGACACAGATGTGGATGGGCCTCTGACCTCATATGCCCTGCAGCCCATAGACTAGCTTTCCAAAGTCCTGGAACACCGATTTCCATGTACGAACAGTGAGGTTGCTGAGATCTTCATGGTGGAGCTGTGCAGTCTACCACCACTCAGCCAGCCTGGCCCTTCCTTTTACCTGCTGCCCCGTACGGGGACAGTCCTTGCAGTGGAGCCATCTTGAGGGCACGTGGAAATGCCCCAGGCCTGGCCACTGGGCCAGGAGTTACTGCTGTGGAGTGCTCTCCCTTGGATCTTGGGTGGGCCAGATGAGGCCCCCTCCCTGCCCCGGCCTGTCGATACAGAAGCTAGAGGAGAGGCCTGTATGGACATTCGGTAAACTATCTCCATGGCGGACTGAGAGACCCGGATGCTTGGGCCCCAGGGACAGCCTGAGTGATATACAGGAGGCAGCATGTGCTTGTGCAGCCAGGGCTGTGTCTCAAGTGAACGCACAGGCAACTGCAGTGCTGGGGGCAAACACACAGTGGCTGGGCATGGTGCCACCCTGGTACTTGTAAGAGGGTGCCTGTCAGCTCTCCCCTGTGAAACATACTGTCTCGGACGAGTTGCATTTTGCCAGTCACTAGGGAAGGCACTGGATTTGTGGCTTAGCCTGCAGTGGAGGCTAGGCCTGTGTGTAGTCTGGCTCTGGATGTAGATGGAGGCAAAGCCTGCATGGGAGGGTTTGGGGGGAAGGGGCTCCAGAAGGATGGAAGGAGCAGTAGGACCAAGGAGGAGGGTGGCCTGGTCATAGGAGCACAGCTGCCAGTGCAGATTCTTATAAAAGTGCCCTTTACGTGACTGTGCCAGGCTTTGTCCTGAGCAGGCATTACCAGGAAATCATGGGTACAATGGGCCTGCTGTGAAAATAAATATATCAACATAAAAAGTTCATCTGTGGGGCACCTGTGTGGCTCAGTCAGTTGGGCGTCTGCCTTTGGCTCAGATCATCCTCTCAGGTTCCTGGGATGGAGCCCCACGTCAGGCTCCATGCTCAGCGGGGAGTCTGCTTCTCCCTCTCCCTTTGCCCCCCACCCCAATCATGCTCTCTCTTGCTGTCTCTCTCTCACAGTAAATAAATTCTTTTTTTTTTAAGATTTTTAAAATTTATTCATGAAAGACAGAGAGAGAGAGAGAGAGAGAGAGAGAGAGAGGCAGAGACACAGGCAGAGGGAAAAGCAGGCTCCATCCAGGGAGCCAGATGTGGGACTCCATCCCAGGTCTCCAGGATCACACCCTGGACTAAAGGCGGTGCTAAACAGCTGAGCCACCTGGGCTGCCCCAAATAAATAAATTCTTGAAAAAAAAGTTCCATCTGTGTGGGTACCACCTGAAGCCTTGGCGGTGCTCTGAGTGGTAGGGACAGGGATGGGGATGGGGAGACCGCTTCCGAGCTTCTCAGCTTGAGGATGCTTGGTTTTCCTGTGGTTTGGGAGTGGAGCCTCATGGCAGGGTGGCTCAGGGTATAGGAAGGAGCCTTTGGGCTCAGCCTGCCCATCTTCCCAGCATTTTGGGAAGTGGAAGCTGGGAGCCACCTGGGAGCTGCTGCCACCACCCCCTGGAGGCCCAGGCCCGAGGGCCATGACTACAGGCTGACCATGCAGACCTCCAGCGGCAGCAGTTCTAGGCAAGAGCTGCTGGGGCTGTTTGTGTAAATCCCAAGCCCAACTCCCATGGGCCGACAGACAGGGCCCTTCATTGCCTCTGTGTCCCACACGCCCAGGCCAGGATCCATCTAGAACAGATCTGTCTAGAACACCGCTGGCTTGCTAGCCTTTTCACTCCAGAAACTGGTTTCCCTGAGCCACTGCCCCAAGGTCACTCCCAAGCTGTGTGATTCACTTGTATTTGTTACAGTGGTAGGTGCTTGGACCCGACGAAGAGAGGTGCGAACATGCAGCTGGAAGGGAGAGGATGTGGCCATGCAGGAAGGCATTCCAGGAGGAGGGGAGTTCAAGGGCAAAGGCCTAGACGCGGGGCAGCTCCATTTGAGTTGAAAGTGGTTACTGAGCAGCACTGGAGTGGTAGCAGAGTACTGGGACCCCGCGTGGCCCTCGGGGTTGTGCTAAGGGGATTAGTCCTTCTTCTGGGATCCTTGGAGAGCCAAGTAAAGTGATCCATCCCCTGGCCCTGGGGACTCCTACTGGGGGACGGACCTGTTGGGGGAGAGATGACTGAAGACCCTGTTCCTGAAAGGGAATCAGAGGATGGACACCTGACCCAGAGTCGGGGTCTTTGTGAGATGACATGGGACAGGGAACAGGTGGGCCCAGAGAGCAGAGTAGGGACTGCTGGCAGGGATATTTCCTCCCTTCCTTCCTAATTCAGTAAGTTTTCTGGAAAGTTCCTGGAAATAATGGGTTCAGGAACAAAAAGATGAAGAGCTCACTGCTGGGAAGACTTGCCTTGGTCAGTGCTATTCGGTAGGAGGTGAGGCACCTGTCACCACAGGTATGAAAGCAGGATCCTCACTTCTCCAGGCTGTGTTTTTCCAGCATGTAGGGATCAAGTGGAGGTACACTGCTCTCCTGCTCATCTGTCTTTTCCTCAGACTGTGAGCTCCTGAGGGTAGAGATCACTCAAGTCGTTCACCGAACCTGTACTGAATACCTATTATGTGCTGGGCATTGTGCTAGACATTGAGGCCACAGCAGGAAGCAGAGCCCCCGCCCCCCCCAGGTGCCTACATTCTAGAGGACTCCTGTCTTTTTGTCCCCAGTATCCAGCCTCAGGCCAATTCCCTGGGCACTGGGAACAGAGTGGTAATGTTTGTTAAGTGCATCCTACCAGGCGGCATGTATCTGCTGTCCGTTCCACTGTGATTGTAGATTCACAGCTTGCTCTCCTCCCACCGGACCTCCCAGACCTGCCTCATTAACCAGGCAGTTGTCATTTCAGTCCAGAGCAGTCCAAGCCCTCCACGTGAGCGGCATTTGTTTAAAGGGCCTTGGGGCCAGTCTCCTCCAACTTCTCCCAGGAAGGTAGAATTGGAAATATGGAGAACACACCCACGTGATTCCTGAGGATCCCTGAATGTCCACGCTGCCCCCTGGAGATTGGCCACCCAGCCTTCTCCTTGTTAGGCAAAGTCAGAGCAGAGGTGCCTGAGGCCATTAGCGGGCTCTGGACACTGTGACATGGTTCGACTGCAGTTCTCAGGGGCCAGACTTCATCTTGTAAATTGGAATCATCTGGAGTAGTTGCTGGGGCTCTCGGGGTTAATCTGCCCTGGCACTGATTAGCTCCTGCTCCCTAGGGCTCAGCACAATTATCCCAGGGAAGGAGCAGGTGGCCTGACAGCTTGGTGCCTCTGCAGGGTGGGGGTGGGAGGCTTGGGGATTGGGGTTCCCCTTCTTCCCAGGGCAGCACAAGGAGGTGCGGACCACACCCTCCCCCAGCTTCATGCAGCACCTCCCACCGTGAGCACACGAGAGACTAGATGTGGATAGAACTGAGGTCCCTGCGTGTCACCAGAGGATAAGAGTGACTTCCCTTAACTGAGAACATACTATGTGCCACTCGACATGTGTACTGCTTTGTTGGATCCCCCAGCTGGGAATGTTACTAAAACCTCCATTTTACTCATGGGAAAACTGAGGGCTGGGAAGGTAAAGCCACTCCATCCACATCCCAGCCCTGTCATTTGATGGATTGAGGATTGGAAACCCAGCCAAGGTCTATACTCGCCAGCCAGGTTGTGCTGCCTCCCACCCTGGCTGAGGCTCCAAGGCTCAGAGGGGTGAAGCCACCTGCTCAAGGTCACACAGCCATCGCCTGACACAGCTCCAGCTCAGCTCCAACTCTTCGAGCTTCTGCTACAAGATATCAAGTGATACATTTTATTCATTCTTCTGCCCTGTTCCATTCCTTTGCCCAAAGATGGCAAAAGGATGGGAGCGGTGGCCTTGGGGAGTGGGAGGAGCAAGTGGCTCCAGTAACAGAGTATCTGGAAAGTGGGAAAGAAAATTCTTGATGGAGGAAACAGCGGCGTCCAGCACAGACCCACCGTCCTTGGGCTGTTAGGAGGAGGTACTGTGGACTTGGAAAGACGCTGCCACAAGGCTGTGGGAATGAGATCCCCCCCAGCACAGGCCACCTCCATGTGGTCCCCCAAGGGAGCAGTGGCAGGCAGGCCCAAGCCCCACGCAGGGTGGGTAGAGGAGAGCGTCAGGGTGGGCCCAGGCTGCCAGAGCTGATGCCCCACCCGGATTGGCCTGGAGGGCCCAGCCCAGCCGGCTCGGAGAGGCCAGCCCCTCCCCGGAAGCCTGGAGAATGATTCCGTGGGCTCAGTGAACCTCCGCTGGCTGCTTCACTGGACCCAGCAAGGAATGCATCCAGCAGATCACAGTACAGGCATGTTTAATCTGTTCTCTAACCACACTGGAGAGAAGGGGAGGGAGGGAGAAGGCTGGAAGGCAGAGAACAGTAGTGGACACCGTTGGCTTCCACCTCTCCTGGCACATGCTTGTTCAGAGTCAGGAAGCCGGGTTTCTAGGTTCCAGATGCCCCGTGCTGCAAGCTTGTGTCCTACGGAGTATGGCTCCAGTGTCTGACGACACATGCTCTGGTCCCCAAAGGAAAGCCAGTTGTTTCATCTGGGTTCAGCCAGAGACAACAGCCACCTCTGCCAAAGACAAATGACCCTGCAGAGATCCGGTGGCAGCTGGAGTGTAGTTGACGCTCAAGGTTTAGCACTCCATCCCTGGAAGCTGTTGTGTATGGGTGATTCACACTGTTTCTGTAGAGTGTTGGTCTGGTTAGGATTCTTGGACACAAGAATACCCTCCCCCCACCCGCCGACGCCTTCTGGTCAGGTGTGCCCCAGCTGTTGGCTTGGTCCAGCTGCCCTGCCTGGACTTAGATGTGGCCTTTGCCTCCTGGGATGGCCCCTGGGGGCGCTTGATGGGCAGGGCAGAAAGGGCTCAGAGGGCAAATCCTGCTAGCTCCTCCCCAAGAGGTGGACATGAAGCAATTGGGAAACCGATTTGGGGTTTGTGTGAGCAGCCTGGGGAGAGAGGCAGATAGAACATGGAAAGGCAGCGGCTCGCCTCGAATCAGCACACTGCTTGACAGCGCGGAAAGCTCACCCACCCACTTCCCTTCAGAAACTGTTCATTTGGTCCCTCACTCAAAACTATTTATCTAGCTCTGGCTGTGGGTCAGGCATGAACTGACCTGGGAGGTGGGTGTGCAGATGAATCCATGCAAGGAAGCATGGGTGCGGGACTTACGCATGGGTGGTGTTTAAGGGGCTTGGGCTGGGGGAGATGAAAGGAGGCATCCCTGAGTGGGTTCCTGAGCCTGGGCTGTTCCGGGTGAATAGGAGTTTGCCAGGTGGACAAGGAATGAGCAGAGGGGAGAATAAACATGAGGTTAGGGTCTGAGAAGAGTTCTGGGGACTTGGGAGGGAGATGTTGGTGGTCAGACCCCGTGTGCCCTCTGGAGTGGTGCTTTTGCCTGTAGCAGTGAGAAGCAGGGAAGTTTTCTCTAAACCTAGGAATAATTTATTCCCCTACCTTCCCACCCAAGTTATTCTGTTCAGTTTAGCTTGAGTGGCTATTCCAAACCTAGTTAAGAGCCACTCTTTATTTTGCTCATATCTCTGTCTGGCCACCGACCCACCCAGACCTCACTAGGTTCCAAACTACTAGACACTTTTAAAAACCTGAATTTAAAAGCTGCATTATTCAGCAAACTATTTACTGAGTCAAAGATATCCTTAATATAAATGTTCAGGGATTTATTCATTCATTTAAGATGTATTTATTGAGCACCTACTGTATGCCAGGCAGGGAGAAAGACTTGTTCTCTCTGGGTGCTTATGCTGTAGATAAATGGAATCAACAAGTAAGTAAAAAAGGCAAAGTAGAGCACACGGGTGATGTGACAACATGACTGGGGTGGCAGGAACAGTTGACTGGAGTGAGGGAGGGCTTCCTGGGAGAGGTGAGGTGTGCTTGGCAAACGGCAGGAATATTGAGAACATTACCAGTAAGTTTTACCTACCCATGTGCTCCTCCCCATCCCAGCCCTGCCCCCTCCCCAGGTGACCACCATCCTCAATCTTATATCCAACTCTCACCTTGGCTTTGCTTTATTATGTAATGCATGCAAAAAAGTATTTTTAAAGATTTTGTCTATGATTTTAAAATTTTTTATTCAGGTATATTTGCAGAGCAAAGGGCATACTTCTTAGTTGCATACTTGTTGGATTTTTGCATTCATATACACCCTCATGTGTACCACGGAGGTGAAGACTGACAATCTCCCCACTGCTCTAGAATGTTCCCTCGGGTCCCCTCCTGGCCGTTGGCTCCCCACCCCAACCACCGTTTTGACTTGGATCAGCATAGATTAGTTTTGTTTGATTTTGTACTTTACATACATGGAATCATATAGTATATAGTCCTGTGTCTGGTTTCTTACACTCATTTTTATGTGAGAGGTGCACATTTTTGTGTATTATCATGGCTGGTTCACTTTCACTGCCCCGCCCCCATCCCCCTCAGCCAGTATTCCTTGTCTCTTGGTGGACACAAATGCCTGTATCTGCTGGGGTATGCACTGGGGGTGGAATTGCCCAGGGATTTCATAGAAACAATTTTCAGATAACTTTCTGCATTCCCACCAACAAAGAATGAGAGTTCCTGTTGTTTCACAGTCTCAGCAACATTTGGGATTGTCAGCCTTTTTTGGCTTTTGCCACTCTGATGGGTGTGCAGTGGGATCTCACTGTGGCTTGATTTGAGCATCCTGTCATAGATAGCTTTCATAGCCATTAGAATTTCCTCCTTAGGAAATGCATGACCAAGTCTTTTGCTCATTTTTTTATTGGGTTGTCTTTTTGTTATTGAGTTGTAGGAGGTTCTAAAATATATGTATAATGGATGCAAGCCACCTGTGAGATTTATGTGTGGTCAGTGTCTTTGCCCACCCTGTGGTTTGTCTTTCTTTCTGTTTACAGTGTTGGGCAAACAGAATTTCTTAATTTTACTAAAATTCAATGTGTATCTTTGTATAATTCTTAATTGGTGACACAGGTTTCATAGGACACTGCCTGATTTTTTTCATTTACTTTGAAACATGTTTTGAAGTATGTGTCAGGCACTATGCCAGGCACAGAGGGTATGTGGTGAAAAAGACCCAGTCCCTGCCGTTCAGATACCCACAGCCTAACAGAAGACAGATGCGTAAGTGGGTGTATAAAGGCAGATTCCCTAAGCCAGCCTGTGGGGGATGTAGATGGCTTCCTGGAGGAGGTGACATCTTAGCTGATCTCTGAAAGATAGAAAAGGCAGGCAGGCAAAGAGGAGGGTGAGAAGGGAAGAAGGAGTCCAAGCAGAAGGAATTATTCATGTAAAGGGCAAAAAGTTCTGGAGTGCCCTTCCTTCCCTGGCTCTCCCAGCCCTCTGCAGGCGGCCTCAGGATGACTCAAGGTTGCTGCACTGGGCTGGAGGATGACTTGGGAATTAGGTTCCCATCCCCTGGTTGCAGACAGAGCAAAGCTTAGGTGTCCTAACGAGGACTGCACACAGTCTCCCTGAGCTCTGTGCTAGCCTTCTAGACATGGGAAGAGGGGCTGGGACCCCTGATTCTCAGCCCTCCCACTGTGCCTGGAAGAGAACGGCAGACTCATGGAGAGTGAGGGTCCACACCCACCATATCAGCAAACTGCAGCGTCTGCATGGAGCTGCCCAGGCATGTGTGAGATGATATAGATGCTGTGCAAACACATTCGAGGATAAAATAAAGTAAGAAAGATGGAAGGAGAGGGGATGGCAGAGGGAAGGAAGGAACAGATAAATAACCAACACAGATTCGTAGTTTTATAGGGCATGGTTCTTCTTAGAAGAGTCCTGCTGAAACCTTTAGGAGTGAAGTATCATGAGCTCAGTAACTTATTTTTTCAGCAAAAATAAAAACTGTGTAGATAAGTATTTTACTGGGCATTCATGATATTAGGTTGAACCATGAAATTACTATATTTATAGGTTGAAAATGGCCACATATCAGCAATTTCATATGGTTCAACCTAAAGCTATTTTCCAATCACACTCTCTATAAAGTTTCTGTAACGTGATGTGAGAAAAAAAAGAATCTCACCTCGAAAAGAAGAGCGTAAATGAAATTTTCTCATAATTGCTTCATGCTATAAAGCAATAAGAACTGCAGTTATGGAGCTCAAAAAATAGAAGATTTTAAAAAAAATCAGGGTGAGATGAAAAGAGATATTGAAGGACCTAAGGAAAAAAATTGAAGATCAAAGCAGGATTATTAAGGACAAATAAATAAATTAGGAGCAGCAAGGAATAGAAGATATACCACTGAAATAGAGAAAATGTCAGAAGCGGAAGACTGAAGATAACCAGAGTGAATGCAGCTGGGAAGGAATGAGAGGAAGAGATAAAAGCAATTAGTGGAGACCCAGCTGGGGTAGAAGAAATGCCCATGATGCTCAGAAGCATAGTTTACACTCTGATGGGGGTGGCAGCTAACAATGAGACAGAAGAAGCATCCAGTGGGGCACTATAGAAGTGAGGGTTGGACAAGCCCTCTGTGTTCCAGAAACATCTGATCAAACACAGCCAGGTTCAGATGAGAGGACAAATTCTCCAGGCATCTAGACAGAAAATGTGCATCACCTTGCAACAGCAGAAATTCCAGGATGATGGAGAAATGGACATAAGGTTCTGAGTTGGGGGGTGGGGGCAGGGTGTGTCCCCCCCCTCCCCAAGAAGAACATACACACAGCCTTGCCTTTGTTTATATGTAAAAGCAACGGGAAAAAAAAAAAGCAATGGGCAGACCTTCTTAAAGATGAACACAGGAAGTGCGTTTAGTTTGCAGATGAATCAGAATGAGGAATCCAGGAAACACGAGGCTGTGATAGGGGGCAGGTGATGAACATTTAATCCATCTCAATACAGAGTGAAGACAAAATCCACTTATGAATGCAATGGAGGCTTGAAAACTGGATGATGTAAAAATAATAGTGGAATTCACGAAAATCGGGAGGTGGGGCGGGGGGGCAGGGGGGGATCGTGCGAACATGTGCGTTTCCTCATCTTTTCCTGCTACACACAATGCCCCGGGCCCACTCCCCTATGTTACCTTCTGTAAGGTGGGGGTTCATCTCTGTCTTGCTTGCTGTTGGTCTGTGTTGCCTTAGAACAGTGCTTGGCACGTGGGTTGTTGAACCAATGGATGGACGGATGGATGGATGGACAGATGGACGAGATGGCTAGGAAACATC
This sequence comes from Vulpes lagopus, assembly GCF_018345385.1. Classification (NCBI taxonomy): domain Eukaryota; kingdom Metazoa; phylum Chordata; class Mammalia; order Carnivora; family Canidae; genus Vulpes; species Vulpes lagopus. The sequence goes on from NC_054830.1 coordinate 54,714,103, forward strand.
TGCTGTATGAATGTTGGGCCCATTTAATCTGTGTGGCCTCAGTTCCATGGCGTTGGGGTGTGATGTGAGTGTTTATATTACAATCCAGTGGTCCAGGACGGGCACAGTGGCTGGAACAGCCTGGCGGATCCCACCTGCGGTGGTCTTGTGGCTCACAGTGGTCCCTAGTGCTTCGAGGGGTCCAATTTTGAGATAGACGTTATGTTGCCTTTATGCCATGGTCTGATTGTTCAGGATGGGAATGGGAAACACAGGCTGGCAGGGTTCCTCCCCGGTGCCTGGGACAGCGGGGCTTGTGACTCAGGACGACGGGAGAGATTGTGCAGCACAAAAAAGCAGGGGGAGGGACAGGGAGCCAGCCCAGCTGAGCTGAGGTTTTCATGCCTGTTTATGCCATCTGGGCCTCACGAAGCTCTGCAAAGCCGAACATTGCTGTCCCCATTTTGTCGAGATCAAAACTGACGCTCGACATCAGCCTCCTCTTACTGGCTTCAAGCTGCCTGGATGAGTTACCTCACCTCCTGGAGACTCAGTTTCCTCCTCGGCACACCAAGGATAAGAATAGGGCCCACCTCTTGGGATTGTGGGAGGGGGAGGGCGACAGGAGTGTGGAAGGGCTCTGCAGACTGCACGGCCTGCTGTGGACGCCACCCTCACTGCAGCCACAGCCCAGTGACTGTCTGTTGGGCCTTCCCGGGCCCAAGCTTCAATGGGCACAGCTGCTCACTGTAAGTCCCTATCCTCTGCTGACTCGGTGGCTCTGCAGCACCAGCGGCTGACTGAGGGCTTTGCTTATCACAGTCACACCTGGAGGCCATGGAAGGTCTAGAGGCTGCCCCCACACTGTGCAGCTCTGCACACGCTTTCTTTGGTCTGTAATCTTCCCTGACCAGCAGGGACTTATCACGGCGGCCTATTATGGTGGGAAATGCCAGCTCCTCACTTTTGAAGACTGGACAATACCCACTCTGGAAGGGGTTTCATAGATGGGCAGGGGGAGGTGGAGCTGGAACTACTCCGGGGGAGGAGGAGCCCAGTTCCACCGTCAGTGTGACCTGCACGCAGGCCAGTGGACACGGGGGCAGGAAAGCCGAGCATGGGGCCTGGGTCTCCCCCCAGACGCCCACCCAAGTCCCTGTCTGCTCACAAGTGTATTCCTGCAGGCTGGCACAGGAGCCAGCATGTAGGGAGTAAACTTGAGAGGAATGATGAACAGAAGAAGGAAAGCTTCGTCTTTGCACCTGGGCCATGTGGCAAAGGTCAGTCTTCACCTGCTCGTGGGCAGGGTCTGCTGTCCGTTCACTCAGAGCCCTTGGTTATTCACTTACCACTTGCCAGCAGATGGGTCTCCAGACTTAGTTTTAAGCCTGCCACGTTCTGTGCACCTTACTAACGTGCATGGCAAATACATTTTCGTTGCTGTTGCCGAGGTGACATCTGTTCATCCTGGGAAAAACTGACACTTCTACTCCTGCGTACTTCCAGTGTCCCACACACTCTACTCACACCCCACTCCCAAGGCAGGCCTGGAGTGTGGGCACTGCAGGGATGGGCTCAGGAGCCTCCAGTCTGTAGGTGCTCCGACTAGAAATTTGTCTGCACCTGTGGGCAGAAAGACAGGTGCATGGAGGTGCTGGGGAAATTGAAGCACCCTTACTGGGAGGTTTCACTAAGGGACAGTTTGCAGAGGTGTGAGTGGAGTCAAGGAAGCCAGCTGGGCTGATGGAGCTCCCGGAGATGAGCAGCAGTAGGGAGCCAGTTGTGTGTGTGTGCATGTAAGTGTGTGCACACGCACAGGTGGTGTGTACGTGTGTCTATGTGGTGTTAGTGAAAGCCAGTGAGCACATTAGCTTCAAGAGAGGGCCACACAGCAGAGCAGGGCCGATGTGTGTAGGGAGAGGAGCAGAGCTCCAGGCCAGCAAGGAGGGAGCAGGGGACAAATAAACCCCCAGCCTCTCTCCTTCCAGTGTCCTTTAAAAAAAAAGAGAGAGAGAGAGATTATTTATTTATTCATGAGAGACAGAGAGAGAGAGGCAGACACAGGCAGAGGGAGAAGCAGGCTCCCTGGGGGGAGCCCAATGCAGGACTCGATCCCAGGACCCCAGGATCACACCCCAAGCTAAAGGCAGATGCTCAACCACTGAGCCACCCAGGTGCCCCTCCTTCCAGTCTCCTTCTGGGGCCTCCCACTGGCTGAAAGAGCTCAGCCAAGAGCACAGGGGAGGCTGGCTGATTCCATCTGTGGAAATGAACCTCCCAGAGGTCGACTCCCAGCTCCATGTCAGGGTCGAGCAGGGAAGTCATCTGTAAAATGGCCATAGTAGGAGTACATACCTTACAGAGTGCTGCAGGGAACAAATGAGATATTGGATGTAACATGCTCAGAATGGTGCCTGGCACCCAAGAACACTCCTAGAAATGGTCATTACCATTATTATGACATTTTATACCCCTCATAAAAAATATCCAGCACAGACTTCTTTTGTGGTAAAATACACATGACAACATTTACCATTTTAACCATGTGTAAGTGTCCAGATCAGTGGCATTAAGTACATGCATGTCGGTGTACAACCACCCCCCCATCCATCCACAGAACCTTCTCATCTTCCCCACAGAAGCTCTGTGCCCACTGACCTCTGACTTCCCATTGCCGTCCCTGGAGCCCCTGGCAGCCACCACTGTATTTTCTATCTCTAGGAATTTGACTACTCTAGGACCTCATATAAGTGGGATCCTACAGTATTTGTCTCTTTGCACCGGCTTCTTTTACTGAGCACAGTGTCCTCAGGGCTTTCCATGTTGTAGCACATGTCAGAATTTCCTTCCTTTTTAAGGCTGAAGGGTTTCCATTGTATGGGTATTCCACATTTATTTATCATCACTGGGGAAAAAAATGTTGATGAACACTTGGGTTGTGTCTGCCTCTTGGCTACTGTGAAAAATGCTACTATAGACATGGGTGTGCAAATGTCTTTTCAAGACCTGCTTTCAAGTATTCTCAGTAAATATGCAGAAGTGGAATTGCTGGATCACATGGTAATTCTATTTTTAATTTTTTGAGGAACTGCCATACTGTTTTTCACAGGAGCTGCAGCATTTTGCATGCCCACCAGCAGTGCACATGGCTCCCAATTTTTCCACATCATCGCCAACACTTGTTATTTTCTGGGTTTTGTTTGATGCTAGCCATCCTAATGCATGTGAGATTCCAGCAGAGACTTTTTCACACAATAAGGATGGATGGAGGGAGCAGATTTTTTTTCCTGCATTTTATTTTTTTAATAAATTTATTTTTTTATTGGTGTTCAATTTACCAACATACAGAATAACACCCAGTGCTCATCCCATCAAGTGCCCCCCTCAGTGCCCGTCACGCATTCACCCCCACCCCCCGCCCTCCTCCCCTTCCACCCCCCTAGTTCGTTTCCCAGAGTTAGGAGTCTTTATGTTCTGTCTCCCTTTCTGATATTTCCCACACATTTCTTCTCCCTTCCCTTATATTCCCTTTCACTATTATTTATATTCCCCAAATGAATGAGAACATATAATGTTTGTCCTTGTCATTGTCATTTCTAATGGCTGAGGAATATTCCATTGTATACATAAACCACATCTTCTTTATCCATTCATCTTTTGATGGACACTGAGGCTCCTTCCAAAGTTTGGCTATTGTGGACATTGCTGCTAGAAACATGGGGGTGCAGGTGTCCCGGCGTTTCATTGCATCCGTATGTTTGGGGTAAATCTCCAACAGTGCAATTGCTGGGTCGTAGGGCAGGTCTATTTTTAACTCTTTGGGGAACCTCCACACAGTTTTCCAGAGTGGCTGCACCAGTTCACATTCCCACCAACCAGAGACCTGGCAGGCCAGAAAGGGCTGGCAGGATATATTCAGGGTCCTAAATGAGAAGAACATGCAACCAAGAATACTTTATCCAGCAAGGCTCTCATTCAGAATGGAAGGAGAGATAAAGAGCTTCCAAGACAGGCAGGAACTGAAAGAATATGTGACCTCCAAACCAGCTATGCAAGAAATTTTAAGGGGGACTCTTAAAATTCCCCTTTAAGAAGAAGTTCAGTGGAACAATCCACAAAAACAAGGACTGAATAGATATCATGGTGACACTAAACTCATATCTCTCGATAGTAACTCTGAACGTGAACGGGCTTAATGACCCCATCAAAAGGTGCAGGGTTTCAGACTGGATAAAAAAGCAGGACCCATCTATTTGCTGTCTACAAGAGACTCATTTTAGACAGGACACCTACAGCCTGAAAATAAAAGGTTGGAGAACCATTTACCATTCAAATGGTTCTCAAAAGAAAGCAGGGGTAGCCATCCTTATATCAGATAAACTAAAATTTACCCCGAAGACTGTAGTGAGAGATGAAGAGGGACACTATCTCATACTTAAAGGATCTATCCAACAAGAGGACTTAACAATCCTCAATATATATGCCCCGAATGTGGGAGCTGCCAAATATATCAATCAAAAAATAACCAAAGTGAAGAAATACTTAGATAATAATACACTTATACTTGGTGGAGCAGATATTCTTTAAAGCAGGACTCTTGTTGGTGGCACTTGGCTACCAGTTAGCTGGAGTGTCTCTGTGGGATGGAAAATAATACAATACTTCTTTTAAAGTGCTCTGTAAGAATTTCCCTTCTTTCCCCATTTGTCCTCCTAGTAAAATTTTATTTATTTATTCATTTATTTTTAAAGATTTTATTTGCTTACTCATAAGAGACACAGAGAGAGAGAGGCAGAGACACAGGCAGAAGGAGAAGCAGTCTCCATGCAGGGAGCCTGATGCAGGACTCAATCCCGGGACCATAGGATCTCATCCTGGGCCGAAGGCGGTGCTAAGCTGCTGAGCCACCAGGGCTGCCCTTCCTAGTAGAATTTTGATGAAACAAAGCCTTCCCAAAAGCCACAGTGTTGGTGACTACAGATGAACTCACTTAGCAACACAGACGCATGGCATGGAGGCTGAATAAGCAGGCGTACTTTGGTATGGTTGGTAGAGCCCACCACATCTGGTTGCAGTGCTGGAGAGGAGTATGCTGACGTCTCCCTACGGAGAAAGCTGTGGTATTAAACCATCACTGGACAAAAGTATGGTCTATCTGTCCAGGATGCCTCTTGTGACCGCGAGGCCTGCCCTTTGCAGCAGAATCCTCTTACATCAACCCCTCCCAGTGTCCCCTCTCCTGGCCCCCTGCCTGGCTTTGACATGACAGGTGAGGGTGGCCCACATGAGCACAGGGGACATTGGTGAGTGCAGGGGGCCTGTGTGTGACTTCCAGCCACCTTTCTTCATAACTGTGTGGCTTGGGCAAGCTGGTTTTTGCTTCTTTGCCCACCACCAGTCTGTCTACTACAGAGTGAGAGCAGCCTAACTCATCTTACAGGTTTATCATGAAGACAATATGAGATAATCTGAGGTGAAGGTGCCTGGATGGCTCAGTGGTTGAGCATCTGCCTTTGGCTCAGGTTGTGATCCCGGGGTCCTGGGATCGAGTCCTGCATCGGGCTCCCCACAGGGAGCCTGCTTCTCCCTCTGCCTCTGTCTCTGCCTCTCTCTGTGTGTCTCTCATGAATAAATAACTAAAATCTTAAAGAGAGAGAGAGAGAGAGATAATCCGAGGCAGTTACCCCAAAGGTGAGTTGAATGCAGTAGTGCAGTAAGGTAGGACTCAGGAAACCTGGAATGTGGTCTTACCCCAATTTCCCTATCCTATACATACCTTTGTTTCTTGGCCCGTGTTACACAGCCTTCTACAGTTAACTCTCACTCAGTATCTCATTTGATTGTCCCAAGAAATCTTCACCTCTGATTCAGAAATGAGGGCATGAAAGCACAGAGAGGTGTAGTGACTCACCCAGAATCACACAGCAAAGCGCTAAGTACAAAGAGCAGAGTACAGGATGGAGTGTGAGGGTGTAAGGCATTGATGCTGGCTGGGAGCCTGTGTGGTGATCTGTCTTCTTGCTTTACCACCTTCCCTCCCCCCCTTAAAGCATCCAGAGTCCTGAGAGGAAGACAAGGGCCTTCTTACTCCTGTCTCTACCCCAGGGTCACCTGCCAGGTGGGAGCCAGACTTACATGGGTTTCCTCCTTTCCCTGCGAGGCCTCAGCCCTGTGACCTTGGGCACTTAGTTCAACAGCTCAATGCCCTCATCAGAAAAAGGCCAGGCCTTGAATTCTGATAAAGATCCTCTTTAACAAGTTACTGTCGGCGATTACGAAAGTAATGCCTGAGCATCGTTCCAGATTTAGAGGGTCTGGGAAAGCAGGAAGAAGAAAATAAACCTTGCATGGCTTGTATTGAGCCAAAGCAAATGCCCTTCCAGTCTGTTCTCTATGTGTTTTTAGTTTTTTTCAGAGTCAAAACAACTTGGTAGACTGCCGATAAATGGTGAGGGGGTGTATTCCCCACAAATTCTATAGGACTGAATAATAGTCCACTGTGTGCATTTCTGTATGTTCTTTATCCATTCAGTCTATCAAAGGACACTTAGGTTGTTTCCCTATCCTGGCTTTTGTGAACGTTATTCAGCCATAAAAAGGAGGAAATCCTGCCATTTGCAACAACGTGGATAAACGTGGAGGGCATTTATGCTGGGGAAATAAGCCACAGAAAGATGGTATCGCTGATCTGGGGGATCTGAAACTGGCTCCAGACTGAGAAGTGCAGCGGAGGATGGTGATTGCCAGGGGCTGTGGGTTGCATGGGGTAATGTGTGGTGTTGGTCAAAGGGTACAGACTTCTGTTATGAGTACGTTCGAAGGATCTCATGTACAGCATGGTGATGAGTAAAGAAGACCATATTGCATACATGAAAGTTGCTAAGAGAGTAGATCTTAAGTGACAAACAAAAAGGTAATTGTGTGAGGTGATGGATGTGTTAATTAACCTGAGTGTGGCAAATATTTCATAGGGTATGCGTGTATCCATTCATCACACTGTACTGTCAGTTATGCCTCAGTAAAGCTGGGGAAAGAATTCTGTAGGGCTGCTTTTGCCCTCGATGCCAGTTCCTTGTAGGGAAGAGAGTCTCCCGGAGGGCCTTCGACTCTAGGCTGAGGGAAGGATGCCCTTCCTAGTTCGTGGTCAGCCCAGCTGCTTCGGCTGCAGGGCACAGCCAGCTGAGATCAGAGAGGTCTGGGGAGGGGGTGTCGTTCTGGATCGGTGGATCCCTGAAGGCAGCAGCTGGGCCTCCAGGTGGCCCCTACAGGCCTCGACAAAGGAAGCCTATGTGACCCCCCTGAGCAGAGGGTGTGGGACCACCCATTCTGGGGCTGGCCAGAAAGGAAAGCCAACGGGCAGAAGTTGGCAGGGGCCCACTTTGACAGTTGGGACACAGAGGCAGCCTGGAGGCAAGTGATGAAGGACAGCCAGTGCTGGTGGCCCACAGATCCAAATCAGATCACCTTAGACAAGCCCCCAGAGTGTTCTGAGCCTCAGTTTCCTCAACTGTGTAAGGAATCCAGCCTTGCCGGGCTATTGGAGAATCTGAGGTGCTGGCCATGAAGTCCCACATGAGGTACCTAGCTCAGAAGGTAGCCATTACTCTGTGGCAAGGCTTGCACATGGTCCCCACCCTCAGGATGTCCCCAAGTGAGGAATTGGGGGTGCTTGGCACATGCCTCATGATTGAGGTTTGACACATGTCACATTTCCTTTTTGTTTTTAAAGATGTTATTTATGAGTGAGAGAGTGCTCATGTGCAGGCACACACATGCATGAGAAAGGGGAGAGGCAGAGGGGGAGGGAGAGGGACAAGCAGACACCCTGCCGAGTCCGGAGCCCCATACCAGCGATCCCATGACCCTGAGATCATGATCTGAGCTGAAATCAAGACTCAGTGCTTGACCAACTCAGCTACCCAGGCGTCCCATGTGTCATGTTTCTGAGTCAAAACAGCTGGACCTGAATCGTGAGCCCTCATATCCACCCCTGAACCTTTCACAAGGATGACATCAAATGGCTTCCTCCCATCTAGGAAGGTGTCAGACGTCATTTTCTCCAGCTGGCTTTCTCCCTCCCCACCCCACTCTCCCCCTCATGCTGGACCGGGGGTCTCCTCCCAGCCCGCAGCTCCCTGTGACTCAGGGCCGATCTGTCTGTTTCGTCACACACACACACACACACACACACACACACACACCCGCAGGTCTCTCCCTGCTGCCACCAGCAGACAGCGCCTGGCTACTGAGTGCACAAATGATTACATGCACTATTTTAATGTCCGTGTGTTTTTGTTACCAAAGAAATAGAAAAGGCCACAGAGAATTTGGAAAATAAAGGCTTAAAAAAAAAACAAAAAGGACCCATCCACCTTCCCATAGCACAGCGAGTATCATGTTGGTGAATTCCCTCCTCGTAAATTTTTTCCTCTGCGAGCTTTTTCTGTCTTAGTAGCAGGAAATCCAGCATCCTGCTTTTCTTCAGTAGAATAATAACCCCCATTCTGTGGGTATTAACTCTCGGCGGGGTGCAAGGCTGAAACTTTTACATACTCCACGTCAATGCTTTGGGAGTAGTTAGCCTTCACCCCATTCTGTGGCCAAGGAGCATAGGCATGGACAACTGATGTGACTTGCCCTGGATCACACAAGAGCAAATGGGCACAGCCAGCTGGCGTAGGAGCCTGAGTTGAGAGCCAGGTCACCATGTCAGGGTCTCCTCTCTAAAGGTCACAGAGCCACACTCCCCACGAGAACGTGAATATTTTCCTGTGCTGCCCAGACCATCAAGAACAGGACTCTCCATGGCAATAGAACATTCCAGCAGGCTAACACCGTCTGGGTGCTGAGCTCTGTTCAATACTGGGTGTTGAATTTATTTCTGACTCTGGGCTGAGCGCCTTCCTGTGGCATGCCTGCCTTGGCTCGCACGTTCTCACACTGGGTGTCCACCAGGACCACAGGTATTATTCAGCCCTGGTCATGAGCCACACCGAGCCCCCAGGAAGATGGTAGTTGCTCAGCTTGATTCTTGGAATTGCTGTTTGAGTGTTGAATTTCACAAGGATGCAGGGGTTATGCTTTTGTGGGGAGAGAAGCCCACACATGAGCCAGAACAGGCAGGAGGAGCAGAGAGTAAATTAACTTTTAATGTCCGGATAAGCTTGTGGACCGTAAAACTAAATTACAGAGGTCCTCTGTGGGGGAATGAGTGGAAATTGTTAGAATCAGAGAAAACAGACTGTTGGACTCTCGGCTGTGCTGGATGGGCTTGGTGCTGCTCTACACCAACCTTGTCTGGGCAGGAGTCATCCCGTTGTCATCTTAGACTGCACGTGGTTGCAGAGCAGGAGCCCTTCCCGGGGCATAGAGCAGAGCCCTCTCAGCAGAGAGGCCGGGGTGGCTGGGGCATCTGCACTTGGACAGCAGGCTGCAGCCACCATGCTCTGCTCCCTGCTCCGTGACCTTGGGCAGGCCCACCGAGGCCTGGGTTCCCCTTTCTGCTGACTGGGGCTCACTCCCACCAACCTCACAGCTATCCTTGGGTAAACCTTTAGGAACTGGCCTGCTCTGAGGGACAATACATGCAGCTGGCTAGCAAGGCAGTCTGAACGTCGTGGATGCCCCTCTTGGGCCTGCGAGCTGTGAGAGCAGGGCTGTCCCGGGAGGCTGGGGCAAGGTGGTGGGCCCCTAAGGGGCTCAATAAGCTTAGGAGCTGGACCTTCAGGGCCTTGATGTGACATCAAATCACCAAATTCTTTCAGCAAATGGCTGCTCAGAACATTAGTTCCCACTGTTGCCACACAAGGCTGTGTGACCCTGACCTCCTTCATGCCCTCTCTGGGCTTCAGTGTGCCCACCTGTGAAAGGGGCATACAGACCCCTACTAGATTGGGAGGGCACCTCTCTGAACCTCAGTCTCCTTATCTATCAGATGGGGCCCCACCTGGTGACTACGTCATGCAGTTATGATGACCTCAGGGCCTGAGTCCGGGTACTCGTCAAGATGCCACTGGCTACAGTGGCTTCATCATAGGGGCCCTGGTCATTCTCCAGCCAGTGACATTTGAGGCCCCATGGCCCCTGTGGCCAAGTGGGTTCCTAAGTCACGTCTGTAGCTTCGCCCTGAAGTTGATGCGAGGGGAGGGTCTGGCGCTAAATGCTGGCCTGGCTGGCACCCTCCCTGCAGCAGGAGATAGGGCCAGGTATGGTGCTTCCTGGCTGCCAGACGGGAAGTCAGAGGAGGATTCACATGGAAAGCTCCTTCTCCCAGCCCCAGGTGGGACAGGCGTAATCCAGCTGGCCAGCGGCCCTCACCACCCATCCCACCCTGACAGGAGGCTGCCCTTTGAGAACATGGCTCCTTCATGCTGCTGTAGGCACTCTGCGTGGGTTGGCAAAGTTGATTTTTTAAATCCCATTTGTGTGCAATGAGCAAGCATTTCCCATTCTAATGAAGGAAGACATGGGTTCATTTGCATCCCCTGGATCTTCCTCTAAGAAAACCCATTAGGATTTCTGCAGAGTCCTCCTGAAAGGCTAGCAAATCTCTACAACACCAAGAGGGGAGGCTGCCTTTGAAGTTCTTGCCATCCCAGCCCATGAGCCATCAATGCCCAGGCCCCAGGGGACCCCTCCAGCTCCAGGTCTGGGTGGGCCTCAGGGGCAGAGATCCTGTCTGCAGCAGGCCTTGGGAGCCCCTCAAGTGATCCCTGCCTGTCTCTGCCTGCTTCTGGGCTGGGTCCGCAGCCATATGTCACCTCCACCCAGACCTCTGTTGTGGGTATCAGCTCTATCAGCTCTGCCTGGTGGGCCCACAGAGCACTTGCTCCCCTGCCTGGGACTCCCCACACACACACCTGCTCTTTCTGACTTTTCTCAGATGGGTTCTCCAGTCCCCCTGACCCCTCACAAGCCCCTAGATCTGACCACAGGCTGCAGGGTGGGGTAGGGCAGATGAAGGACATGGATGAGGTGGTTTGCTCCTTCCCTCCCAGAAGAGTCTTGGCCAGGACATTGATGCACGTACAAAGAAGATGAGGTTCACCTAAGGCTTACCTTTTCCACCGTGGTGTTTGAGGGGTTTGGGAACGCACAGTCATCTAGGTAGGAGGGAGGCAAGGAGACCTGGTAGGCTGCTCACACGGCCCTCCCCACAGCTGTCCACTCGGAAGTGGAGCAAAGTGAGGGCTGGATGTGAGCAGAGTGTGTGACGCTTCAAGGACAGCAGACCTGATTCCAAGGCACTAGCTCAGCCTGTGAAACAAAGCTCCCCAGCCTTCGTGCCTTAGAATGACATTCCTGTATTCTCTCTCATGGAGCCTATGGGTCAGGACAGCCTCTGCTCCACACCAGCTGGGGCACCAGCTGGAAGATTCAAAGGCTCAGGGTGACTTGGGGCTGAGGCTGGGGTCATCTGGAGGCTTTGTCACTCTCGTGTCTTGCTGACGATGCTGGTGTCATCTTGGGGTCTAGCTGAGGCTTTGGCTGGGACGCCCACATCATGTGGCGTGAGCTTCCTCCAAGCATGGCAGTTAGGTCCCAAGAGTGAATGTCTCAAGATAGACAGAGGGAGAGGGATGGGCCATTTTATCCCCCACCACAGTCAAGGTAGAGAACAGTCCCATCCCCACACAGTCCCTCACGGTACCCTTCTATAAATCACTTTCCTCTCCTTCCCGCCCCCCTCACCCCAGTACCTGCTCATCATTCTCCATCTTTATAATGTTGTCATTTCCAGAATGTTATATAAATGGCCCATACAGAATGTAACTTTTTGGGATTGACTTTTTTCACTCTGGATGATGGTTTCAGGATCCATCCAAGTGGTTGTGTGTCTTCAGTGGATTATTCCTTTTTACTCCCACGTAGTATTCTGTGCCGTGGATGGACCACAGTTTAACCATCAGCCACAGAAGGGCATCTGGGTTGTTTCTGGTTTGGGGCCATTACAAATCCTGCTTCTACGAACATCCATGTAGAGGTTTTTGTGTGAATATAGGTTTTTGTTGCTCCAGCCTAAATGCCCAAGAGTGCAGTTGCTGCTTTGTATGATAGTTGCACATTTAGTTTTGAAAGAACTGCCAAGCTCTTTTCCAGAGTGGCCACACTATTTCACCAGCACATTCTCTCCAACATCCAGTATGGTGCTGTTGTTCATTGCCATTGTTACCATGACTGTGTGAGGATTTCCCACTGTTGATGGTAATCTGCGTTCCTCCAAGGGCTGGTGATTGTGAATGTGTTCGCGTGCTTATTTGCCATCTGTATAGCTGCTCAGGTGAAGTGTCCCTTCATGCCTATCTTCCAGTTGAATTGTTTGGTTTTGTACTGTTGAGTTGTGAATGTTTCAGATGCCGATTTTTGTCAGATCTGTGGTTGCAGATATCCTTTCCAGTCAGCATTCGCCTTTTCATCCTCTTCAGAGCGTCTTGCATGAGGTAAAATCGTTAAATTTGGGGCACCTGGGTGGCTCAGTCAGTTGGGCGTCTGCCCTAGGCTCGGGTTGTCATCATGGTGTCCTGGGTTGGAGCCCTGTGTTGGTCTCTCTGTTCAGTAGGGAGTCTTCTTCTCCCTCTGCACAGGCAGGGGTGTTTGTGTGCTCACTCTCTCTCTCTTTCTCTCTCTCTCTCATAAATAAATAAAATCTAAAAAGAATCAAAAAATTAAAACGTTAAATTTTTCTGAGGTCCAGCTTACTGGTATTCTCTCTTGTGGGGCATGCTTTCAGCATCAAGTCTAAGAACCCTTTTTCTAGTTCTGGTTGAAGTTCTAGGTCCAGGTCCATAAAACTTAAAAGTTTTATAAATTCGCAGTTTTTGATTAAGCCTGTAACCCATTTAGAGGTCATTTTTGTATAAGGCATGAGGTTTAGGTTGTGGTCGCTTTTATCACCTGTGGATGTCTGAATTTGGAAGTCACTCGGTGTCATGATTCCCACTGCTCAGGGCAGCTGGGGAGGTGGGAGCATTGACCCCACCCCTCAATCTCTGGGAAATCCAGTATACCAATGCATTGTGCCGTTGGGTTCTAGGAAGGCCCTGCTCCTTTGGGACTGCAGGTCTGTGATAGATTTCAGGTGATTGTAAAATTCCTATAGAAATTAGCCTAGTGGGTCACCTGGGTGACTCAGATGGTTGAGCATCTGCCTTTGGGTCAGGTCATGATCTCTGGGTCTTGAGATCAAGTCCTCCATTGAGCTCCCAGCTCAGTGGGGAGTCTGCTTCTCTTTCTCTCTCTCTCTCTCTCAAATGAATAATTTTTTTTTAAGAAGAGAGAAAGAAATTATCTTAGAACCAAGGGATGGAAAGGGAAAGTGGATGGCCAGTTATCACCAGGGTCTTGGCAAGGAAGAGCCCACACAGTTAAACGGAAACTGGAGATAGGTTAATGAATGGATCCATAGAGGGGTGTGGTGACAGTGGTGGAGGTGACAGGAACAGTATAGCACCGGGGCCTGGCAGTGGTGGGGAGCCATTGCTTCTTCCAGGCTGAGGGGGCTCAGGAGGGAGGGTGTGTTATCAGAGCCCAATGACTGATCCAACTGTATTATGGGCTGAACTTTTCCCCAAAAAAATCATGCATTGAAGCCCTAACCCCTAGTCCCTCAAAATAGGTCCATATTTGGAGATAGAAGCTCTCAAGAGGTAATTAAGTTAAAATGGGGTCCTATTGGTGGGCCCTAATCCAGTCTGACTGGTATCTTTATGAAGGGTAGAGATTAAAACACTAACAGCACAGAGGAAAGACCACGTGAGGACACAGGGAGAAGATGGCATCTGTGAGCCAACGAGAGAGGCCTCAGAGGAAACCAGCCTTGCTAACACCTTGCCCTCAGACATCCAGCGGATTGTGGATTGTGTGACAATCCACAACTGTCATGTCGGCCCCTGCTGTGTGGCACTTATGGCACCTGGAGCTAAGACAGACTGGAAGCCAGTTGGCCATGGGTGGTGTCACGTGGTCAGGCCCTGGGTGCAGAGCAGGTGCATGGGGAGGGGCCATCACACAGTGTGTAGCACGGGAGGACAGGGAAAGCCTCGCCAAAGGGAGGGAGTTCAAGCTCAGACATACGTGTGGCCTCTTAGCTTGTCGAGGATGCTCTAGACACTTCAGCTTGGTGTGCCCCAAACCGAACCTGCGGCGTCCTTTCCCTGCCAGCCCACACCCGTGTGCCTTCTGTCCTCCGTCTCTTACCGTAAACCTGCCAGCTCCGGTCAGCCCTCCTGACCTGCCCTCTCCTTGATGTCCCCTCCCTCCCCACGGAGTCACAGAGAGCTGCCGGTTCTTCTAAATCTCTCAGGGACTCCCAGGCCCTGTTCTGAGTCATGTCATGTGGCCTTCACCCCTGCTGTCCTTCCCCATCCGCTCTGCTCAGAGGCCAGAGCCATCTTCAGAAAGCCATACCCTAGTCATTCCAGTCCTTATCTTGCTCACCAGTGGATTTCTGCACCCGTCCCCTACTCCTAAATACGTATCCAGAAATGGGAAGGGCAAAGCTTCTCCACAAGCAAAGACAGACACTGCCACGGACCAGACGTGGTTCAGAAACACCAGGTCATCAGCGGGCCGGGAGCAGTGGATCTGCTCAACTCTGGAGGCAGATGCAGCAGAAGGAGCTGGCAGGTGCCAGGACCAGAGCGGGCCCATGACAAGTTGGGGACAGGCACCAGGCCTACTCTTGGAGCCCTGGGCAGAGCAGGCCCCCCTGTTCATAGGAGGAGCCTGAAAAGAGGTTCTCTTATCACTACAGGGACAGGGGTGTCTGTCCGACCACCAGAGGCTGAAGGCAGGGGTGCAGCCGCAGGGCCAGGGTAGGCCAGGTGGCCCCAGCCACAGGTGCAACCCGTCAATGTCATTGTGGAGCTGGGGTCCTGGGCACCAGCATGAGACCTGGCTCTGGCCCTATCTGCGGCTTCATGGGATGGGGAGGGTACTGGTTTGGGACAGCACACTCTGCTAGCCAGGGAAGGCTGAGCAGGGTGGGGAGGAAAAGCACCCCACATGAGCTGCGTCTGCACACCAGAATTCCAAAACTAACGCAGTGCAAGGCCACCGCAAAGCCATACAGAAGGTCACATGAAATGTCTGTGAAATGAGGGATGTTTGGGATCTGTTTCCTGTGGCTGTCGTAACCACATGTCCCAGACAGGAGGGGAGGGGAAGGAAGGGGCTGAAAGGGACCCAAGTTTGTTCTCTCACTATTCTGGAGGCTGAGATCCGAAGCCAGCAGGTCGGCAGAATTGGCAGTTCTCAGGGCTCCGAGGGAGAACCTGCTCCATGCCTCTCTCTGTCTCCTCGCCTCTGGGGGTGTCCTCAGTCCTTGGCACTCCCTGACTGGTGCACCCATCACTCCTGCCTCGGCCTGGGTCTTCACACAGCCGTCTTCCCCCATCTCCGTGTCATCTTCCCACTGGGCTTGTCTCTGTCCAGATCTCCCTCATAAAGACACCAGCTGTATGAAACTGCGCCCCCGCCCCGCCCCGGATGACCTCATCTTAACCACTTATGTCTGCAATCACCCTACTTCCAAATACACATTTGAGATTCTAGGGGCTACGACTTCAACATGTCTTTCTGGAGGATTCACCCCATAGCAAGATTCTTTAAGAGAAAAAGGAGGAATAACATCCATGAAAAGAACAAACACTTGTGACATCCAAACAGAAAGCAGAAGAGACAGGGACCGAGAGATATGAATAAGAACCAGTTAGTCATCCTAAAAATTAAAAACTCATCATGGAAATGATAGTTGTAAACCTCCACAGACGGTCAAACACAGGGAATCATCAAAGAGAGAGAATAGTAGCTTTGAAATGAGTCCTGAGGAATTCACCCCGAACACAGCCCCAGCTAGCTCTTTAAGAATGTTTCTTTAAGAATTAAGAATAAATCTATGAAAAGCCAGGTTTGGGACTTGGATGCCAGGCTGAGTGGCTCTGATGCAGCAGTTCCAGAAGCTGAGATTAAGAGGAGAGTAGAAGAAGCTATGGAAGGGATCAATTCCAAATATTTTTGAGACCAAATGGAAGGAAGCACAAGTCTTCCTTGGGTAAAACACACACACACAGAGCAGAGCGTAATTAAATCTTTCTGTGACTTCCCATTGCCTTGTGGTAAAATCCAAAGTCTTCCACACAGCATGTAAGACCCCTTAGTGCCTGCTCTGTGTGCACCTCACCAGACAGAACCTTCTGGAACTCTGGGCTCCAGCCACACTGCATAGCTCCAAGTTCCCCAAAATGCAACATGCTGTTCCCACCCTCAAGCCTTTGCTCATTCTGTTCCCTACTCCCAGGCACCCTTCTGGCTCTTCTCCCTGGAAAACATCTGCCTTATCCTGTCCAGGCTTAACAGAGAGGCTGCCTCCTTCAGGCAGCCCTCTCTGACCTCTGGGGCTCAGTTAGGATTTAACTTTTCTGCTCTATATTTAGATCCATTATATAGTTTTCAAATTGTGGGTTCACTTGTCTCCCCGAGAGTGAGCTGCTTCTGCGTTTCTCAGCTGCAGCCAGCATATATTTTGTTTATAGTACAAAGTACTATTAAAATGCAAGTTACTATTATAATAAGAACGGTAATAATAATTATCATTATTATGGTCTTGGGCTTTGGGGCGGCTGGCGGTTTGTTTATAGGGCTTGTGTTTGCCTGAAGGGCCTCTTTCATGCCAGTTAGAAATGGATGGTTATTACAGACAATTGGTCTCCTGCCTGTGCATGGTTTTGTTTCGCTTTGTTTTGTTTTAATCTTTGGAATGAAAGTTAGACCCTGTCTAGCCCATTATGGGGATGTCCTTAAGCCATCAATAGTCTTCAAAGTTGCTTGTTATGAAGCAAACAGACCCGTTCCCAGGCATTGCCAGCACCACACACGGCTTTTCTTGATGCTCCTCTTCTCTTTATGGCAAACGCAATTAATACAGATGAGGAATGGGAGGATTTAACAGCATTTTGGCAAGGATGGAAATGCCTGAGTGCATTTGCAATCGAAAGAGGACCCTGACAGCCGGCGCATTGAGGTAATGAACTTGCACTCGGCTGTCTCCAGAGGCTAAGAAATGATTCCTGGCATCCTTCATAGGTATGGAAAATTCTGCAGCTCCCACCCCTTTCAAAGGGGGCTTTTGGGGGCTGGAGGGTGGGGAGTTTGTCGCTGCCATGCCTGCCCAGCGGGGAGCTGCACCTTGCTGACAAGCTTCTGCTCGTGGGGCCTGGCGTGGGAGGTGAGGCTGGAGCAGCCCCCAGGCTGGAACACACGGTCGGGTCACGTAGACAGTACAGGCACAGCCAGGAAGCCAGGAGCTTGCATTTCAGGGTGAATGGCCCTGCTGGGGTGGCAGGGAGAGGGTGGGGGGTGGTCCCCACCCCTACATAGCAGAATGAAAGTGATCAGCAGCTTAAAGGTTATCACCCAGAAGCACATTGTTAGTTTTTGTTCTCAAAAATACTTACTGACTTTGTAAAGTCGGTGAGTCAAAAAGGATGTTGAAGCATCGGGGGAGGATCAGGCCAAATGACCTCAGGGACCTTCCAGTCCCTGGCGTCCAAGATTCTCAGAGATTTAATAGAAAAAAGGGGAAATGTAATAAAAGAGCTAAAGAATATTTGCACCATCTTGGAAATAAGACAAATAGTGCTTTCCTCTCGTCTTTGCCCCCCGGGACGAAGCTGCTTCTGGAGCCTTTGTGCCCTGGGGTTTGTGGGCCGGATAGACCATCACCCAAGTCAGCCCCACCTAGAGCCTCGGAGCCATGAAGAGGGGCGTTTCTGAGAGTCATGTGTGTGGGGCAACTGTGCCTTAGTGTGTGCAGCATTGTAATGGGTGTCCCGGCTCACCTGAGAGCCTGCCTCCCCGGGGACGCTCCCGTGGTCATGCATCCAGGACATAAGCCCATCTGTGTGCATGTGTCCTCAACACTGTGCTTCTGTCAGCCGGCCTCACAGCCTGCACCTGAGAGTCCTCCCACCCCAGGCCTACCAGAGGGCAGGTGCTCAAAGAATGTTTACAGAATAAATGCAACTCAGGAGTGCACTAGGATAGAAGTGGGCATTGAAGATCTTGAGCAAGAGTTCTTGAGCGTGAGCCATTCACAAGGGCCTGGCTGTAGCTCTCTGCTCTAGGGGCTCACTCTGAATCATGGGAAGGTCCTGGAGTCCCCAGGGGAAGGGTGCCCAGGGAGCTGGAGGCAGCTGCTCTTTATCCACTGATATGCATGTGTTTCTGGACTTTTACCCACCAGGACTGCTGCTCTGTAATATATGACTTACCCTGAGGACCAGGGCCTTCAAAAGTCCAGATAGAGGCACATCTGGAAACACAGCTGTGGGTCTGCCCTGTGGCTCACACAAGGCAAAACAAATAAATCAGATGACGTGAAGAACCTTGGGGATGTGAGAAGGGTGGTCTCAGAACACACCTGGCTCAAAAACAAACAAACAAAAAAGAACACACCTGGCTCTAGAAAGGTCTGGCGTTCTGAGCTAATATATAAGGAGGATGAGGAGATAGGAACAGAGTGAATCAGAGCAGGGATGGTGTGACAGGGTGCCGGGAGGAGGGGTATTGGTCTGCTGACAGTGCTTCTGGGACCACATGCTCTGCTTGGCGCTGGGGCACAGTGGAGAAGGACCTGGAAATGTCCCATCAGGGCCTGGCCCCGGAGGTGTTGGTTCTAGATGGGCTGTCCAGAGACTGATGATGTAGCCTAAGCACTGGAGGTCTGAGATGGGGAGCCTGGGAGACTGCCTGAGTTCAGGGTATGCACCTTCTCCCAGGGGCCAGCTCAGGTGGTCAGGGCAGGTGGGGCTCTGGGCCTCCGGGACGGTTTCAGAACTGGCTCTCTGGACGGGCAGGGGCAGAAGGGAATTGCAATGAAAGGGATCAGAAGTTAGCACCAGGGTGAGGAGCCCTGGCATTGACTTAGAAGGGCTGTCCTCAGATGGGCTGCCTGCCCAGGGAGTGGGGCAGCTACAACCTGAATTGTGTGCTGGGCTCTGGCATCTAGGGGCTGCGTGGAGCCCCCAGGCAGGGCCTGCCATGAGTCAGCCCCCTGCTTGAAACCCCCCTGCTTGGCATCCTGAACTCCTGGGCTAGTGGGTGTTGCCGTCCAGAGAGCTGGCTTTTCCGGTTCAGCATTCAGCTGTTTTGGCTCTGGCTTCTCTGATGCTCCAGCCACTGGCTGGTGGTAGGATGACACAGGGTCACATGGATGCTTCCAGCAGAAAGAGCTGTCAAATCGCTCTAAGGGTGCTCAAAGGAGATACTTGACCTAGCCTTCATGGTGGGCTGTTTTGCCACCCTTTCCCAGTCCAGGATGTCCCAAGGCTGCACAGCTCGCTGGCTGAGTGGCTCTGGTGAGTCATGCCACCTCCCATCTCTAAGTGAACAATAGTAGTCCCTCCACTAGGGCTGTCCAAGGGGCCCAAGATGCCTGACACTGTGCTGGGCACCCGGGCTACTTTTAGTGCCTGGTGGCTGGGATTTGCTCTGGGGATCTGGGCCTTTTTGGGTGGTTGTTGCCATTCATGTGGTTCTCAGAAAGCCCTGGGCAGCCCAGGAAGAGGCTGAGGGTCAGAACCATGGCTACTAGGCCATGTGCGTTTGCTCTGGCGGTATGCTCACCAACCAGGGCAGCCTCTCCCTATCCTGCTGCAGCAGGCGCACAGAGGACCATTCCTTCACTCA
The DNA here is from genome assembly GCF_018345385.1 of Vulpes lagopus. Classification (NCBI taxonomy): domain Eukaryota; kingdom Metazoa; phylum Chordata; class Mammalia; order Carnivora; family Canidae; genus Vulpes; species Vulpes lagopus. The sequence goes on from NC_054830.1 coordinate 54,733,768, forward strand.
GCAGATGCTTATTGAGTGCCGACTGTGTACCTTACGGATTCTGGGCTAAGGCAGAGAATAGGGCATGTAAGGTTCCTGTCCTCAGGGGATGACATTCCATTCACTAGAGAAAGTGAGATAGTCATTGGTACACAAATTAAGAAAGTCGTTTACAATGGCACAGGCACTGCGAGGGAAGTCAGCCAGAATCCGGCAGAGGGTGGCTAGGTGCCGCTCTTCTTAGGAGGTGGCCTTGGAGCTGAGACCTAGGTGGGGGGGGCTCATGGGGAGAGCATTGTAGGACAGGGGACAGCAGGGCAGGGAGTCCGGGAGGAGTAAGCCCAGGGCAGAGGGTGGGCGCTCATGGAACCCTTGTGAGCACTTGCCAGATGGAGGGGCTGTGGCACAACTTGTCCTCTGAGCCATCTGCAGTTTGCTGTCTTTGCCAGGGGGTGCAGGGAGAGCCTTGGGGTGTGCCCTGAGGGGGGTGTGTGTGTCTCTGGAGGACTTGTTACAGCAAAGGAGAGGGAAGCAGGGAGCGATGGAGTCTAGGGGAGGGTCATGGTTGGATAGAAGAGAGAGGATCAGGGCCTTCAGAAGATTCCAGACCAGGGTATTTGGGGAGGGAGGCAAGTATGGGCCCATTGGCTTGAAGCAGGACTCTAGGCAGCATCTGGGGGGCAAGGGATGGGGTCCACTCCAGGGAAGTATCTGCAAGTGTCCCCAAGCCCCGGGAGATGCTGTAGGGCTGTAAGGGACACTGAGGCAGAAGTTCTTTAGCACAGAGGGAGTCAGTATCATGAGGTACAGTTTGCAGTATGGGGAGCTTGTGGGCTATAGGGGTCCCCACTTAGCAATTTGGGGCCTGATGGCACAGCTCCCCTCAGCCTATCTGGGGATGGGGCAGGAAAGCTGTAGGGTGGACTCAGTCCTGGACAGGCTGGGCTAAGAGATGGAAGGAGCTGGGGATGCAAGTGAGAGACAAGACAGAAACCAACACGCAAAGTCTAAACTCCTCATGGGAGGATGGTGGCAAACTTGGATCCCTGGCTTAGAGCAAGTGGAAGCGATCAGGCTTGTCGGTCCAAACAGACACCCAACTCAAATGGACTGAAGGGCCCACTAAAATTCCAGTAGAGGAATTTGGGGGCTATAAAAATTAAAATTTCAAACAGCCTTAAGGCATTGATGGCTCTAGGGGCACAAATCCCAGCCCTGTGTCTCTGTCTCTCTCTCACTTCTCTTTGCCTCTGGTGGGTTTCTTCCTCTGGAGCCTCTTTCTTTGTCAGTCTGATAGCTCCATTCTTGCAGTGAGGAGAGTACACCTGTCAGTAGGTGGAGCCCAGAGCTGGGGACTGACTTGGCTTGGCCCTTGCTCAAAAGACGTGGTAATTTAGGGTTTGAACTATGGAGCCAAACATCAGGGTTCAGGTCCTGGCTTTCCTACTTTAGAGTTGTGTGACCTCAGGCAAGTCACTTAAGCTTCCTGGGCCTCCGTTTCCTCCTTTGTGAAATGAGGATAATGATAACACACCTGTCTTGTAGCGTTTTTGTTGTAGGGATTGAAGGATCTGCAAATGAAAATTTCTTTAAACAGTACCTTATCTTTGGACCAGTCAGAGTGCTCAGGAGGGCAGGGCTCTGATTAGCTGAGGTAGCAGATGCCCAGGACCAGGCAGGGAAGGAGGGAGAACCATGGGGATTCCAATTCCAGACCCTACAAAAGCTCCCAAAGGCAAACTTGCAGACCAAGAGTGGTTGATGTACTCCAAGGCAAAGAGAATGGCTGAAAACAGGACACAAATCAGGGTCAGGACCTAGAAAGGACACTTATTTAAGTATAAGTATGTATTGAGTACCTACTATGTGCCAGCCATCACTCTGAGTCCTGGGGTTTAGAAGTTAACAAGGCAGGAAAAGTTACTGCACTTCTGGAAGCTACATTCTTGTGGGAAGGGGCAGGGTGGTAGATGGACAATGAGTGAGATAATTCATACAATAATTTAATATATTCATAATTAAAATATATTCATAATTTAAAATTTTATATTCCATGTTTCATGTTAAAATCCTATTCAGAACACATTCAAGACCAGTAAGAGAAATCTGTTCATCAGGCATTTACCAAGGGCTTTTGCTGGGCTAGATGCTGGATATTTGGGCTTCTGCAGGCCCCCCTTTGGCCCTGCTGTTCCCTTTGCATATGTCTTATGATGACACCACCCATGCTGCAGGAGGAGTGATTTGTCTACAGGTCTGTCTACTTGGGTAGACTGTAAGCTCCATGAGGGGCTTGAGGCATCTCCACTTAGTATAGTGCCTCATCTGTAATAGATGCCCAGCTTGGGTTTGTGCAATGGATGGATGAGTGGGTAGATCAGCAGATGGATGGATGAGTGTATAAATGATGGTGGATGGATGGGTATGTGGATGGAAATTACGGATAAAGGAGTGCATGGGTAGATGAATAGGTGGATATATGGGCAGTGATGATAGGATGGATGGGTGGATGGATGGACATGTAGAAGGAAGGAAGAAGGAACTTGTCCACATACTCCATTTGCCAACCAAACTCTTCCAACCTATATACTTAGACTTAGGGGACAGTGAGTCCAGGGCATCTTGATATAGGAGACTTCTAAGGCATCTGAATGTGCTTGCTCCTGATCTTATGGGGATTTGGATTCTATTCCTGGCTGTTAGATGTCTCCTTTGAGGTTTGGGGGCAGGTCCTAAGAAAGACTGGTTTCCAGCTAAAACTTAAATCCTCAGGGGAGCTTGCATCTATCAAAGGGTTCAAGTCCTTCGTGGGTGCCCAAGCCACTGTGTCATAGATGGTGAAACACCACTCAACCTTGTGCAGAGTGGTGGGGTCAGTATACCCTTGCTCGGATAAACCGCAGTGACTTTTTGGGTCAGCTCTGCCACATTCTTGGGTCATCAGAGAATTGGTAGTCCCTTCTCCAGACACTTATGCTGTACATGGAAATGCCAGAAACATTTCAACCGGGCTGACGAGTGGGTCCTCTCCGAGTGCCAGGAGCCTCCAACCCCAGCGATCAATTCTTTTTTTAAAGTAAGAAAAGTAGGCGAGTCTTTAAAATGTAAAAGAGCCTAATTTCCCAGCTTTTCCCACCCCCAAATGACTTCTTTCCAGGTGTGGGGTATTTTGAGCAGTTGTAAACACCATTTTTGTCAGACTTTTCATTTCTGGTAATGATCGTATTTATACAAATTCTGTCACTGTTCCTTCCTTGATCACAATTCATGGTCTAAGAAAAGATCTTTTCCAAACTCAAGTTTTAAGATATTTATAGACCTTCTATCTAGAGCCAGGCACAGTGCTGGGCCCAATGGGGACAAGGCGAACCTAGCCTCCCCATCAGGGCACTGCCATTTCAGTGCGTGGCAGGGAATCTACAAGTAAACAGTATGTAATTTCAGGTAGTGCTAAGCGTAATGAAGGAAAACAAGCCAGGAAGGAAGGGCGTAAGAGTTATGGGCAATGAGAGGTTCTCTAGGACCTCCTGGCTGGGAGTGGATTTCTTGATGAGATGAGATGATATTCAATCAAATCCAGTGTGAAGAAAGAGAGCAGGACACATGAAAGTCTGGCAAAAGGAAGAGCAGGTGCAAAGGCCCTGGGCAAAGAATGTGCTCAGTGCATTCAAGTCCCTGCTCCAGGAACCGCCAACAATAGCATTAGAAACAAGGAGACGGGGGATCCCTGGGTGGCGCAGTGGTTTGGTGCCTGCCTTTGGCCCGAGGCGCGATCCTGGAGACCCGGGATCAAATCCCACGTCGGGCTCCCGGTGCATGGAGCCTGCTTCTCCCTCTGCCTGTGTCTCTGCCTCTCTCTCTCTCTCTCTAAAAAAAAAAAAAAAAAAAAAAAAAAAAAAAAAAAAAAAAAAAAAAAAAAAACCAAAAAACAAGGAGACGAATCCCTGAGGGGCAGGGGTAGGAAGGCAAAAAGAAGGTTCAGGGAGAAAGAACATGATGTAGGAGGGTGAAGGAACAAGGGATTGTATGTTCTCAACTGGAACCAGAGTCCAGAAAGAAGACACACAGGCCAGCCCTACACAGGTAGCTGTGAGAACTCTGTTGCAAGTGACAGAAAGGTCAACTTTAAACAGACTTTTAAAAAAGGAGAGGAGGGGAGTACATAAATGTCTCAGTTCATGAAACTGAGAATTCCAGGACAAGGTCTGGCTTCAGTTGTGGCTTAATTCAGGTCTCATAAATTCATCAGTATCTTGTGTCTGTGTGTCTGTCTCTTCCTGCTTGGGCTCACTTGTTCCATGCTGGCGGCTTCTCCATCAGCTGCCCACCCTGTGTATGAGCACCGCTGTCTGCCCATGCCATGCTTGGCTCTAAGAAGGCAAGGATGTGTTAAAGCTGGCTATGGGTTTATTTTTTTTTTATTTTTTTTTTTATTTTATTTTTTATTTTTTTTATTTTATTATTTTTTTTTTTTGGCTATGGGTTTAACACATGTTCTGTGGTTTAAAATCCATGAACACTTCGTGTCTAGCAGACTCAGGTCAAAGTTGAACCATGGCACTGCCTCATGCTGCGGTCTGGGGACAGTGTTTAAGCTCACTCTGAGCCTCAGTTTCTCCCAGCCCTACCCATCAGGGTCACTGGCAGGAGCAGGTTAGATGACATGTCTGCAAGCTCCTGTCCAGGGGACCAGGGCAAAGTGAGTCCTCAATGAAAGCGAGTTTCCTTTCCTCCAAGAGCAGGGAAAGGAGGGAGGGGGAACTTGATCCTTTGATTCACATTTTGAGAAAGCAGCTCCTTCTTAAAGTTACATGTAAGGACAAAATTGTAATATTCTTACAGAAGAATACTCATATTCTCGAAACAGATCCTAATGACCAGAAGTTATATTGCTGTGTGAACTTCCTTTCCAGAAATAGTTTAGCTGGGGCTCCACCTTCCAGGCCTGATGTACTCCAGGACCTGGCTGCTAGCAGACCCTTCTAGCCACATGCCTGGTTGATGCAGCTGGGGGAATCTTCCAGAGAAGACATGATTCTTCTCCTCTGTACCACTTGGGATGAGAACAGAGCAATAAACCCTCTCCCATTAGTGCTAACAAGGTTTGCTGAGCACCTCTTTTAAATCCTGCTGAATATGTCAAATGAGGGTAAAGAAGTTTACAAGCCAGAGTGAGTTATGAGGTCAAAGCCCAATGCCCATTATTTCCTCTGAAGGATGTTCCCAATAGGACTGGGCTTACCTTGGGGCAGGTGCTCTGTAGCCATTCTGTCCTGGAAAAGGACAAAGAAAAATATGCCCAGAAAAGTGGGCCAGGCAGTTGGCATCCAAACCAGCATCCTAAAATATGCCTGCTCCTCAGAGGATGGGTCTCCTGGTGGGTCAGAAGTGCTTTCTAGCAATTAGGACGTAATGAAAGCAGCATTTGGCTCTAATGTCATCTCTGCTGTCCTGTGACATTAGATAACTTGCTTTCCTCTCTGAGCCTCACTCTCCCCATTTGAGAGTCCTCCCAGCTACAGTAACATTCCAGCCTTTATTTTTTATTGTGTCCAGGCATGAAATGGGCTGTGTCCCATACATAATGATCTCCCAGTTTGTGGAAGAAATCAAGCCACAGTTGCAGCTGTGATCATACATAATACATTCATAATCAAGTATTTGCTGAGGAGGCACAGTGCTGGGCCCCCTGATGAGTAAGCACAGGGGCTCTTGTCCTCCTGGAGCTGACCTTCGAGGCTGAAGACATAGAATAAACAAATATACAAAGAAACAAGAGCATTAGGTAAAGTGGGATATGACAGACTGTGACAAGGGAGGGAAGGGGTCAGAAAGGCTTCTCTGAGTCAAGACCTGAAGGATGACAGGGTGCCAGTTCTTTAAACACCCAGGGCAAAACATTTTAGAAAATAAGTACTCCTACAAGGTCCAGGACTGAGGAAGTGCTGGCTCAGATGAGGGTGGGAGAGTGGGAATATGAGGATGTGAGCTGTAGGTTTTAACAGATGCCCTTTGTCAGGCTGAAGAAGTTTCCTTCTACTCCTAGCTGGTAGAGAGTTTATGTCACAAGTCAAAGTTGAATTTTATCAGGGCTTTTTTTTCTACATCTATATATGTGATATATATCTATATCTATATCTCTATTTTTTTTTAAATTTATGACAGTCACACAGAGAGAGAGAGAGAGAGACAGAGACACAGGCAGAGGGAGAAGCAGGCTCCATGCACCGGGAGCCCGATGTGGGATTCGATCCCGGGTCTCCAGGATCGCGCCCTGGGCCAAAGGCAGGCGCCAAACCGCTGCGCCACCCAGGGATCCCTATATCTATATCTCTATCTATTTTTTTCTCCTTTGGTTTGTACACATGGTGAATTCCATTAATTTTCAATCATTGAACCAGCCTCCATGCTGAACTTTATTCATTAGCTTTTGTTAAGGATTTTTGTGTCTTGTGTTCATGAGGGATACCATCTATCATTTTCCTTGTGGCAATGCCTTTGTTTGGGTTGGATATCTTGGCCAATATTAGCCTCATAAAATGGAGTGGGAAGTGAGTCCTCCCTTTATATTCTAGAAGATTTTGTGTAGAATTGGTATCATTTCTCCCCTATGTGATTGATGGAATTCACAAAGATTAGGCTATAGGACTATTCATACTATCTGTTTCTTCTTGGGTGAATTTGGACAATTTGTGTCTTCTGAGGAATTCACATGATATTTAAGTAGCATATGGTTGTCTCTCATACTCTTTATTTGTAAGTTATGTGTTTTCTCCTTTTTTTCTTGATCAGTTCTTCCAGAACAGGGGTTAGCAAACTACAGCCTACAGGTCAGATCTAGCCTGTGGCACAGTGTTAAAGTGGAAAGAATAAAAATAAAACACAAACAAAAATGTGTGATAGGGACTATATGTGGCCAGCAAAACCTGAGTTATTATCTGAGTTTAGATTCCAGGTTGCCCTCTGGATTGCATGATTTTTCTAATGAGAAATCTGCTGTGACTCCTTTTTTTAGTCCCCTATAGTTATATAGTGTTATCTTTTTTACTCTGACTGCCTTCAGTACTTTTTCTTTGTCTTTCTTTATCTTCCAGAAGTTTGACTATGATGTGTCAAAGTTTTCTGTTTTTCTTTTGTATTTACCTGCTTGTGGCTTTCTGAGTTCCTTGGCTGTATGGTTTGGTGAATGTCATTCACTCTGGAAGTTTTTTAGCTATTATGTTTCCCAACATTTTAAGTAAGCCAGAACTCACATCCTCTCTCTTTTTGGAGGTGTCTACCTTTTCTTAGACTTTGAGTTGGTTGGTCTCCTGCAGCCTGAGTTCTCTTATGAGTGAGGAAAAGTCGTGAATTAACGTATCGCCTGGTTTGCCATCACTGTCCTTTTAGGGTGAGGGCTCTTTCTAGCACTCTGCATTGTAAGCAGAAGCTGGAAGTCCTGACTTGTCTTTTCTTAACTTTATTTTTTTTAAAGATATTTTACTGTGTGTGGTCTTCCAGAACTTTCTTTCCTCATTCCTGATTAAATAACAGAGCTACATCCAGGTTATTGCACACAGCTTTAGTCCGTTTACTTTCACTGCTGCAGAGTATGTTGTTGTGACTTGTTTATCTATTTTCCTACTGATAAGCTCTGAGATGTTTCCATTTCAAGGCTGTTTTGAATAACATCTCTGAAAAGTCATGCCCACACCTCCTGATTTAGATTGAACATGTTCCTGGGAGTGGAATTAGTCATAAGATAGGACGTTTTTCAACTTAAGCGCCCCCCCCCCATTAGCAGTGATAAGAGTCCCTGCCAACACTTGGAATGATTAGACTCTTTATTTTACCAGTCTAGTGGGTCCCACATGGCATCTTGTGATGTCTTGATGTACGTGGCCCTGATAGCTGGGGAGGTAGGGCGACTCCTCATGTATTTACTGACCATTTGTTCTCCCTCTGGGCTTGTGGATCTTCTCTGCTCCACATCAGAAAGCCCAGACCTTCACCTCGAGGGTCCAATCCCCTGGCACCTATGTGGATAGCTTACTCATCTCCATTAGGTTTTCCGTAACTATCACCTTCTGAAAATCGACTTTTAGGGCTCACCCGAAATCCTCAGAATCCTCCCTACCACACCCCACTTCACTTCCTAGCATCTAAAATGACCATTTGTGTATTTGTCTCCCTGTCAACTCTCATGCCCAGAATGTAAGTTCCCCAGGAGCAGGGACCAGGTAACTGTCTCGCACCAGCACCTGGCACGTGGTAGGCACTCGGATATTTGTTGATAGAAAGAAATGAGTGAATGCAGGAGAGAGAGACTGGCCAGGACTCAGGTAGATTGGGGAATCTCAGAGATCACTGGCATCTGATGTCTGTTCCCTGGGCCTTATGACCCACGCGAGGTGTGTGTGACAGTACGGACCTTCAGCCCCACCCAAGTGGTGGTGGTTCGCTCCCACAGGTCATGTGGTGGGGGTTCTGTCTCTCTCTCTCCCCTCTGGCATCAGCTGGCTGGTTTGGTCCAGGAGCAGCTGTGCAGTACGTTGAGGCGCCTGCCTCCTCTGGATGGGAGGCCTTGTGGCTGACAGCATGGCCAGTTGTGTGGTTGGTCGTGTGGACTGCAGAGTGACCAACAGCATGACCGGCAGTGTGGTTGGCTGTGCGCACCGACAGCTGCTCGACCAGCAGAAGGGCCAGCAGGGGATTCAGGCGGCACAGGCGGGGCAGGAACCATGAGGTTTGTCGTCCTTCTCTGTTCACAAACTGCCAGCAAGGGGCCTCTTGCACCTCACCCAGGGGCGGTAGGAACAGGCTCAACATAGAGACCTGACAGTTTCCCAGGACGGGATGGGAGGAGATGAGAGTGAGGGGCCCATGGGAGCACCTGCAGTCCATCTGCAGCCCTAACTGCCCGGCTCGTTTCTGGCATTTCAGGGTTAACATCCCCAAAGGAGACAAAGCTGTTTATGTCCCCAGCCCTCTGGTTGGTGGGAGGAAGGGCACCACTCCTGGTGTTATTCCTGGCCCTGCACGGTTCCTGGCCTATCTCATCTCTGCCATTATGAATTCTCCAGGGAGGTTTTTGTTTTTCCCTCTGATCAGCACAGAGGGAGACAGCAAAGCAGGTTTCCTGGCTGCTCACTCACCTCGAACCCCTGCAGATATGTAGCCCTGGGGCTTCAGCTGAGTGGCCATCCTGCGACAGCACCCTCCCGGGTGGGGACCACACTTCTACACTGTTGCTTAAACAACCTTATCGAGATACAACTGACCAACCATAAAGGCTGCCCACCTGAAGTACAGTTTACTGGGTTTCCATGTATTTGCAAGGCTGGGCAGCCATCACCTGCTACCTAATTCCAGAACATTTTCACCACCCCCAAAAGAAACCCCTGCTGCCCTTTAACACCCACTCTCTACTCCAGCACTCCTCAGACCCTGGCAACCGCTAATCAACTTTTTGTGTCTGTAGATTTGCCTGTTCTGAATGTTCACATCAATGGAATCACACAGTATGTGGTCCTTTGCATCTGGCTTCTTTCACTCAGTGCACTGTTTTCAGGGCTCATCCGTGCTGGAGCATGGCTGTGCTTCTTACCTTTTTCACGGCTGAATAATATTCTACTGTGTGGATGGACCATGTATATTTTTTTAGCCATCCATCTGTTGATTTGGTTTTGTGTCAACTGGTTCCCTAATTTTGAGATAGCTCAGTGATACATTTAAAAATGAGTATATATGATTTCACTATTTCAGGCAGGACAGTTGCTCTGGGTTTTGGGGACTGTCTGCTTTGCTTTGGCCTCATTCTCCCCTTGCTTCCTGCCTTCAGGATGTCGGATGGTCTCACACAGCTCCATGGGGCCTGGTGCTTGTTTGGGGCTTGCTTCAGGAATGAGAACCTGAAAAAAAAAAAAAAAAAAAAAAAAAGGAATGAGAACCTGAAAGTCATATTGAGTGCTTTTCTTTCCTGTTGCTTTGCAGGCTGGTCAGAGAGCCCACTAAAGGTTTCCAGTTACCTCAGTTGATCTCACAAAATGGCAGGCCTCAGGCTGGAGCTGGGGCATGCATGGAGGGAGCTCTCACAGGGGTTTGAGGTGTCCGAGGAAAAAGAGCCGTGGTCTATTGCTGCACTGCAAGTTACCTAAACCGAGAGGCTTAGAACCCTTAATACATGTTTACTATGCTCACAGTGTCGGGCTGGGGGGGCAGCTAAGGGTCTCCATGGGGCTGCTGTTCAGTTGTTGGCTGGAGCTGCATCATCTGAACACTTAACTGGGGCGGGATGACCCGCCTCTAAGCTGGCTCATCCTTGCATTTGTTGGCAGGAGGCCCCTGTCCTTCCCACTCTGGCCCCTCCAGAGGCTGCCCAGGATCCTCACAACATGGCCTCTGGCTTCCCCAGAGTGAGCGAGGTGGGGTAGCATCATCTGTTGTGACCTGAGGCTACCCGCCACCCCTTCTGCCACATTCTATTCATTAGAAACAAGTCACTAAGTCCATACTGTGTCCCCCCAAAAAAGTGGTGGAGGGGGGATTCAGACCCACCTTTTGAACAAAGGAATGCCAAACATTTCATGGACATGTTTTAAAACCACCCCCGAGGGCACCTGGGTGGCTCAGCGGTTGAGCATCTGCCTTCGGCTCAGGGCATGATCCCAGGGTCCTGGGATCGAGTCCCACATCAGGCTCCCTGCAGGGAGCCTGCTTCTCCCTCTGCCTGTGTCTCTGCCTCTCTCTGTCTCTGTCTCATGAATAAATACATAAAATCTTTTTAAAAATAGAAATAAATAAATAAAACCACCCCAGGGGCAATCTCCATATTTGGCAGCTATAGGAAATGATATCTAGAGAGATGGACTTGCCCAAGATCACATGGAGAGTGGGGGCAGAGATGGGCTAGAGCCTAGCAATGAAAATCCTTGGTCCAGAGTAAAGGTACATTTGACAAATGGAGAAACGGTGGCACAGAGAGGTTAGTACCTTGCCCGAAGTCACACAGCTGGTAAGCAGCAGAGCCAGGATTCTGGCCTCACACGTGGTTGGTTGGAGGAAATGTATTGCATGCCTGCAGACTGAGATTACCCAGGGGTCAGTGTAGTGAGAGGGGGAAGTTAGGGAATGCCTCTCTGAGGAGGTACCATCTGAGCAAAGACTTGAAGGAGGTGAGGGAACCACTTGGTCATTGAGAAGAGCATCGAGAGGAGGAGGGATGGCAAGGGCAAGGGAAGGAAAGGCTTGGGTGCACAGGAGAAGATGGGGAGGCCAGCCGGCTGGAGGGGGTGAGGGGCCAGCAGGGAGAGTGGTGGCAGGAAATGAGGTCAACCCCATCAGTAGGTCCTGGGAGGTCCCAGCTTTGCCACCACAGTGGCCATGATGTGCGTGGAGCTGATGAGGGATGCAGCCTGACACAGTCTCAATGGGATCGGTCAGGCAGTGGAGGGGGGCATAGCCATGAGAGGGAGGACCAGCAGTGGTTCAGCCACCAGAGCAGGGGTGGAGGGGTGGTGAGGTGGTGAAGGAGCATATTCCAGGAAATTCTGAGAGTGGAGCCTCCAGGACCAGCTGGTGGGTGAGACGAGGGTATGTGAGACAAGGAGGGATACAGGCCAACCGAGCTGTTTGGCCTGAGCACCTGGAAGGTGAACGGTTCTCCGACTGAGAAGGGAAAGCCTACGGGAAGGCCGTGGTGGAGTTAGCTTCAGCCAGAGGAGTCTGAGATGCCTGTCAGCCATCCAAGGGGACGGACGTGCCAATGCCAGTGGATCTGCCGGCCTCTGTTGGGGGAGAGCCTGGGTCTGACCACCAATGTTCGGATTTCAGCCTGTATCGATTCTCTTTGGAGGTTGAAAATCTTGTTGAAACAGGAGGCAGAACCTTCCTGGAGTTGGGCTGGGTTCAGGCATCTGGCAGGGACAGTGTGCTGACAGCACAAGGCCTCTGGATCATCCTCAGAGACCTTGGGAGTGCTCCACTGGCTGGCTTCAGTCCAGAGCAGGCCCTGGAAGCCCACCCTCTCGGAGTTTGCCTCCCCCTGCCCCTCCCCCGCCCACAGCAGGAGGCCCCTGCTGGGCAGCTGGGTAAGAAGACCGATGGGGCCCCGGGTGGTGCCAGGGCCAGGAGGAGGGCCTGAGGCACCCTGGATCCCACCTCTGTCCAGGGCTGGGTCTCTGGGGGCAGGAGAGGGTCAGCGGCTCAGCCATGCCAGGGGGAGGGGATACAGGGCAAGGGTGTCTGCCCTTCTTCCTCACGCACTTGACTGTGGCTGAAGCACATTAAACATTCCCGACCAGGTGCCCAGTCAAAGAGAGTATTGGATTTTGTTTCAAGGTGACTGATCCAGAACTGAAATGGAAATGGAATCCTAAAGGCCTGGGAAGGTTCCCAAATTGTGTCAACACTAGATCATTCCTTCCAGACTCTTCTTAGGGGGAAAAAATCAAAATGCCAGCCAGTTGGGTTAAAACTGGCCTTTCAAGGAAACCATTTGAGAGGGTTTTTTTTTTTCTTTCTTTCTTCCTGAAAATGCATGCGAGGGTTTCTCCAAGGGCAGGTCCTGCCTGTTGTGCAGTGGGAGCATCACAGGTCGCCTTTGGGGTCAGAGAGAACGGCCTGAGAGAGGAGCATCTATCACTCCCAGTCCTCGGATGGGGAGACTGAGGCCTGGCATGCTGAGGAATGCCTCAGAGACACAGGGCCAAGAGGCCACAGAGCAGACCACCCGAGCATGGAGCTGACATTGCTGCATACCTGTGGTGTGACCCCGGGCAGGTCACTGCACCTCTGTGCAAAGGAGACAGTAGCAGTCCCCCCACCCCACCCCCCAGAGTGACTGTGGGAGGACAGAAGGCCGTAACTGAGACTTGGCACTCAGAACATGCTGGGCCCCTCACCTGCTCTCAGGGAGTGCTCATCCTTCTGATCGTTGTTATTTTCATCCCCGTCACGTCTCTTTTGCACACCACTGCCAGATGGCTCACGTACTCTTTCTGGAACTCCATTTTTATCCTGTCACTCCTCCGCTTAAGATCCTGCTGTGGCTCCCTATTGCCCAGACATTCTTTCTCAGTGCTCTAAGTCCCACACAGGGCTCTGCCATTCTCTCCTCTCTCCTTCATTCAATAACTGCTTATGGAAGGCAGACCTCCTGTGCGCCGGCCCTGCCCCGGCACCTTCTGGCAGTGGTTGCCATTGTGCGCCAGCTACCACTCTCCCCCACCCACCTTTGCCGGCTGCAGGCTGAGACCCTTGCTGTCCTCTGAGGACCTGCTGGGGAGGAAAGTGGAAAGTGACAAACGTTCCCCCCGCCCGCCAAAATGTCATTTGGACAGCAAGGGTGTGCCCTTCCCAGAAACCTCTCTGATTGCCTCCCTGGGCCCTGCCCCTTCACACACCCCAAGCCCTGAGCAAGTGGCTCTGTGCTGAGCTTTGCTGACATCCTTCCCAGGACCTGGCACTGAGCTGGGCTTTGCAAATGTCTCCTGTGAAATGGTGAGCACCTGCCAGTAGAAGCACATGCGGTGCAGAATTATTTTACTTACAAACCACAGTCCATGCTCAATGACTGGCACTGGCCAGTGACGGGGAGTTTCTGCACTTCCTCTAACAGGGAAGAACAGTCAGTGTTTGCATCCTGGCACCTCCTGGTGGCCAGTGAGACCCTGGTAGACAGTCTAGTCTCTTATCTATTCCGTGGGCACCCTCCACCCACCCAGACTCTTGCAGACCACCGGAGACAGGAGCTATTTTTCAGGCACAGCCATTCCATCTCGAGAGAGCTGTGGTGATTTAACAGTTTTCAGGATGGAAAACCACAATTTCTGCCTCCCCTGGTGGGGATGTCGCCTCCCTTGGGGGCCCTGACTACCTGCTTCCCCACCACAGGACAGCGGTGCCAAAACCGAGGACATCGCCTCTGGGCACCCCTCACTGGCCAGGGGTCTCCACTGGGCACACTCTGGTGTCCCCCCCCCCCATTCCCCACCACTACCACCTGAGGCCCAATCAGTCTCATTTTTCAGGCAGGTGAGGTCGTTAGCTTTGGGCTGGACTCTTGGTGGCTGAGAAAATGCCTTAGGGGAACACAGCCTCCAGAATCGCACATCTCACTGACAAGACCCTCTCCCTGGTGCTTTCCTTGACAACTGCCCAGCAGGGAGTTGGCGGCAGAGAAGCCCCGGGACGCCCATGAGGCCTGATATGAGAGGATTAAATCAGCACTCAATACCCAGCACCGTTGAAGATGCAGCTCTTGCTCAGGGTTGGGTAGAGCCTGTTTGGTTATTCTAAATCCACTCTCCCTTTCTGCAAATCATCTTGTCCAGAAGAGTTTGTAATTCTCGCCAAGGGGACAACAGAAGCGTTTAAAGAGGGCAGGCGACTTGGATTGGACTGTTCCTAAGGTTCCAGCCCGCTGCCTTCTGCCCGACCCAGGCGGTATCGATTGTTTTGCCACAAATACCTTTTATAGGTGAACATTTACAGAAGGAAACCTCTGGGCTCCGCACCACTGGAGCAGTGAGCCGGGCTGACCGTGCAACTGCACACGCTGGCCCGAGTGCCTGCTGTCCCCACTTGGCTTGCGGGCACTGCATGTCTGTGGCCTTGGCTGGTTGGCACGGCCTGGTGGTGTCAAGTGGACTGGCCTTTCTCTGCTGCTGGTGTCCTGATTCAGAGTGCTGGAGGTGCCCTCTCCTCTCCCTGGTGGATGGAAGCTTTTAGGAGATTTTTAATAAGTGCGGTGGATGCCATCTGGACTCATTAAAGCATTCAGCATGATGTGAGGGGAAGGGAGACCATTCACTCAGTCATCTATTTCTTCATTCAGAAACATTTAGTTGACCACCTGTCTCGTGTGAAGTCCAGGAAAGGAAATTTGCTAATTTTTTTTTATACCGGTCTTATTCCAAAACCCCTTTGAGCATTCCTTCTGTTGTTTGTCATATCCCCATTTTACAGACAGGTAGCTTGAGGCCCAGAGTGAGTAGGATTTGCCTAGTGTGGCACACAGACCCGTGCGCAGAGTTGGATCTGTGTGTCCACCGCCCAGCAGCCGCACGGCCTACGGCGCCCCTGCAATGTCCCTGTGGCGTGAGAACCAGCACCACGCAGGCGGCCCGGCACACAGGAAGCAGGGCTCTCACCCCAGGCTTTCCCCCATTGGCTGGCTCTGGACACAGGAAGCAGCACTGCCCACAGAGATGCTGGGTCTGCTATTATTTGGATTTGTGAGGTCTGGCTCTGAACTCCAATGACAGATGCTTGTAGTCCCTCCCAGTTCCCTCTTGCCTTCCACTGGCGTTGGTCCTGGTGACCCTGCCTCCCTCCCTGCCACATCCCACCCTCCGCAGTGGCTCCTAGGGTCCAGGCCTGCCCTGCCCCATGTCCCTGCCCTTCCCGGGCCTCCCAAGGCTCCAGGCCTGTGGAGCCACAGGTCTTCTCCAGCACACCTTCCCCTGTTCCTTCACACCTGGTGTCCCCTCAGCCCGGCACAGCCTTCCCACTAAGGGAACACATTAGTCACAGAACACTGTTCACTGAACACATGTTTCTCCCATGTCGGCTGTGCCCCAGCGTGACAGAGGGAAGCACTGGAATTGACCCAGGGGCTCCAGGGGCTCATTGCTAAATAAGCTCGGAGCTAGAGGGGGAGCAGGCATTATCCAGGCCAAGCGAGGGGTGAGAATCAGGGAGGACTTGCCTGTGTAAAGGCCCTGAGGTGGCCAGTTTGAGGCACTCTCAGACGTCCATGTAAGTTCAAGGTGGGGATGGTGGCCATCCTGCACATTGACTTAGAGCCAAATCCTGCCCTTTCCTGCCCCAGCTTCCTTCCTGAGCTGACTTTACAGTCAGAGACCTTGAGTCTGCATCCTGCTCTGTCACTACTGAGAGCTGTGTGCCCTGGACCAGTGGCTTCCCCTCATGGTGCTTCAGTTCCCTCATATGTGAAATGGGGCAGAGGCTGTGCAAATAATAGGCTTTGGGAAAATCTAGATGAGTATGTATAAGGCACCTGAAATAGTACATGGTCACTACTCAATGTGCACTGCTATTTCTTATTGTTATGATCATTATTACCCCTTTGGTTCAAAGCTGATAAGTCTTTCGGAGGCAATATTCACTAGTGGATCAACTCACAGACTGTGCCGTTAAATTTGGGAGTCAGGTGAAGTGCCAGCTCTCTACTTGCCTGCTGTGTGACCTTGAGTGAGTCCCTTAACCTCTCTGGGCTGCATTTTCCTCCTCCACAGAGTGGGAAAGCTCATTCTAAGAGAGCCTCCCAATATGTGCTTGCACACGTTGGCATAAGCACAGATCCTGTACTTGACACCCCTCTCCTGGGTTATGCCAGTGAAGCAGGGATAGAAGGGAGAGAGTAGTGGCACAGGGGATGCTGTGAACATGCTCTTGCACACCTCTGGCCAATTTAGTTTGCTCCAATGAGCATGTGTTCCTTTTGCAATTAAAACAAAGGAGGCCCAGAGAGTGGAAAGTTTAATGAAGTAAAGGTCCTGCCTGCCTCCTGGGACATCATGTGGATTCAGTGAGTCAGGATGTATATAGTGATTGGAATGGGCCTGGTCTGTGGTACATGCTAATTAGATGTTAGTTGTTATAATAATAATAATAATACAAAATAAAATAATAATAATTATTATTATTACTAGAACCGTTCCTTTTCAAGCAGCTCTGCAAAATCACTCACATGGGTCATGTAACCTCGGGAGAGACGGGGGTCCCCTTTCATACTAGGGGTAGGGAGTAGTAAGAATCACATTCTAGGGAGGAAGGTGAGAAGCCCCGAGGTGGTTCTAGGCAAGGTGCCAACCCCCTGGGCAGCTCCCACGTTTTTGTCTAGTGCTGCCAGCTTTGGGGGCTCCTCTGCATTGCGTTGAGGAGAGCAGATATCTCCCTTCAGTCTCACGACTGGAATGCCCTTGAAAGTCTGAGAAGGCCTGAGGTGCAGGGAAGGGATGTCTGGGTGGAAACTGAATCAGGGCCACGCAGTGGAGTCTGTAAGTGTGACAACCAGCCCTTGTCCAGCTCTGACAGGTTCGAAGACAAGGGACAGAGCTCCCTGAGACCAAGAGGAGGGTGTTGCTCTTATGTGCCATGGAGCAGATGGCTGGGAGGCATCTCCCTTCCTGCAGACTGGGACCCCCAGCACCGGCTCAGGGAGAAGCAGGAGGATTGGGTTTTATTTTTAAGATGAAGAAGACCTTAAAAGAGTCCTGTAAGCATTTCACAGAATGGGTCTCAGTAGATGTCATTTGCATAACAAGTATCTAAATCATCAGTAATAGGGAGGAAACTGCAAATAAGGACAAGCAGAAACATTCTGGAAGCAGAGCCTTTGAGTACCTATTTCAAGTCTATGACAACGCCCACCCGTGGGTTTGGGGTTCTTGAAAGAGGAGGGGGAAGGGAACAGCCTTGGGTGTGATGGGGGGTTGGGGCTGATCCAAGCCTCATATGTTTCTTTCTCTTTTTTTTTTTTTTTTTTGCCTCATATGTTTTTGAGTGGCACTTTTTAAGAAAAAGAACGCAGAAATATTTGTCAGCTCTAAGGAGGGGCCATACAAGTGAGGGTCCTATGGTTTCAGCCCCTGTGGCTCCCCAGGAAACCTGCCTCTGGTGGTGAGTCAAACCCAGGGTTGTAGTAGGAACTTTGTCCATATGGCTGCTGTGCCCCAACAGCCTGTGTGACCTTGACCCGACCATCTTCCCTGCATGGATCCCATGAGATGCATTTGAAGTCCCTGTTCATGCTCAAGAAAGAGACAGCAACAACACTGAGGATTTCCTCCTTGGGGAGAGATAAATGGCACAAGGCTTTTTAAAGACTCCAAATAGGCTGCTGTACCATATTTAAATGCTGTTTTGATTCATGCACCCATTAAGCTACTTTATAGCTGACTAATGCGTCTCTTATTTTTATTCTTGTTTCAAAGCTAATTGCGTATCATACAAAGATGCCAATAATGTGGTAAAACCTCCTATTCAACTAAAGCAGACCTCCTCTCCGTTGACTGCAAGTCCTCCCCACCCTCCACTATGATCCACTCTACTCTGGCCTGAACTATGAGTGTGATGTGTGCGTGCGTGCACACTCTTGGTGTTTCTCCTTCTGCAGTCCTCTTCCCTCCATAGTTTATGCTGAATACACTGACATGCACAAGTATCAGTGCTCAGGGTAGTGTGTTGCTATGATGGCTTTGGTTGTAGCTCCGCTATAGCCCACTCCCATCCAAATCAAATGAGCATCAGGTCTGGTTTGACTCAGGGGCTCAAATGACGTTATCAGGAGTCACCTTAGCTCTGCTTTCCATGTCAGTCTCTGGTCGGTTTCCTGCATGTAGTAGGCCTGACAGCTGCCCAAGGGAAGAGAGCTTCTCACTCACAAAAGTTCTGTTGCAAGTCCAGGAATGGGTTTGCTTGGGCCCAAGGGGTCACATGTCCAGCCTTGAATGGGTTACTAAAACAAAGGGATGAAATCCACTGATTGGCAAGATCTGGGTTATGTGCTCACCTTTTGATTTTGATATTATAGAGAGTCAACATCTCCCCAAATCATATAGACTAGAAAAGGCTGAGGGGCAAGGTCTTCAAAGGAAAAAAAAGATATTATTGGCATAAGATGAGGAAATAGGGGCAGGAAAAATAGTCACAGATATCTACTGCCCCATCCAGGGATCTGAAGGGATAAGTTCACCCCACAACTGGTGGAAAACCTAAATCAAAACCCCTAAGAACCACACATAACACCAGGTGTCATGGAACCTGGAACTGAGAACCAAATGGAGGCAAGAGAGTAAAACCAAGCAAAGGCTTCCCTGCTGGGGCTGCTGGCCTGGGGGACTGGGAGATGGACAGAGGCACAGGTGCCCAGGCACTATGTCAGGAACCCAGACACTGGTAAGAAAAAGCAGGCAGGAAGGCATAAGGATGAGAGCCTCCCAAGAAATTCTCCTGAGTGTCTATTAGAAATGTAACATCTTGAGCCCCACTCCAGACCTCTTACATGGGAATCTGAATTTTGACCCGATCCCCAGTTGATTCACGTGCACTGCTGGCCTATATTAGACTCATCTTGTATCTCTTAGCCCTCACATGCAGGGGTGGTAGGACCTATGTGAGGTCTTTATTTCAGACTTCCTGGAAGACAGTGTGGTCATGTGTATGAAAGAACCCTAAAAATTTTCATGCTGTTTGAGGGGGCCAGTATTTCTACTTCTGAGACTGTTGTTAACAAAATCACAAGAGGCAGAGACAAAAAAAATACTATGCACTATAATATAGTGCATATAAAAAATACTATACACTATAAATAATACTGTGGTATTATTTATACTCAGAAACTACTACATATTCACAAATAGGAAAGGGCAAAGTCAAGTATGACACATTAAATATTGACCATTATGTTACCATTTGAAATATTGCTTTAAAAGAAATTTTCAAGGAATATAGTGATAAACCAGACAGACGGTGCCTGGCCTCTTGGAACCAACATTCTACTGGGGAAAACAGATGATAAGTAAATGGACAAATGAAAGAATTTCAGACTGTGATGAGTACACTGAAGGAAGAATGGGATAATGTGGTAGAGAGTCCTGGGTGGGTTTGGAGGGCTATTTAAATAGGGCCATCAGGGAAAGCTTGCCCCAGGAGCTGAGATTTAAAGTGAAATCTAAAAGATGAGAGGGAGCCAGCAAAATAAACATGTTGGAAAAGATCTTCCAGGAAGAAGGAATAGGAATCACCAGGGTGCTGGAGCTGGGGAGCTTGGCTGTCTGAGGGATATAATGGAAGATGTGCAGCTGGAGTGGGGTAAGCCAGGAGGAAGCTGGATGCTGAGGAAGCTGGAGGAGGGAGCAGCCCCAAACTCTTCTGGCCTCATAGGCTGGGGATGGAGTGTGTCTTTTGTTCTTAGAGCATAGTGTTATGACAGTATATAGAGAAGTGAAGTGATATCAGTAAGACAGCAGAATAGTAGGTCCTGGCCCTTATCTCCACAATAGAAACACTGATTTGGTGATCATCTGCAGACAAAAATGGCTTTGTGAGAGCTCTGGAGTTCAGTTGAAGACACTGGGACCCTAGTGGACCACAAAATCCAAGATCAACCATATTGAAAAGGGAAAAAAATGTCTTTGCTTGTACCACCCCTCCCTAAGACCAACAAAACTCAGAGCCAAGAGAGATTCCCCCAGCCCATGACTTCTCCCACAGGAAAAAATAATAAATGAGGGTCCAGCTTCATGGCCTTTGAGGGCAATATCCAAAAGCCCTGCTTATCTTGACACACCACAACATTGAGGAAATTGGTATGGTTGAATCATCTGAGAGCAGCTAAGAACAAGGAACAGGGTAGAGGCTCATGGCAATTAGTTATGTATATATCCCCAAACCACAGTCCCTCACAGATAGTGCTCCACATACTCCCACAAGTGGCATGCAGATCTCAACAGCCAGGGAGGATCTCAGCAACCAACTTTACTCTACAGGATTGAGAGAAGGTGCACAACTCCAAGACTGCTCCCTGAGGAGGGAGGAAGTGGAACTTGTACCCTTTGTCCTGGCATATTGATGCACTACTCTATGGAAAGGGGGTGGATGACTCTTGGCACTCAACATGGCTGTGTAGGGTAGGGAAAGGCATAAAATCCTAAGATATAACTTTCAGAAGGAAGGGAAGGAAGTATAACTTGCTTATCAGGGCACTGCCCTAGGGAAAAGGAACAGGTAACTCTGTACCTGGCATGGCTCTGTGCAATTGAGAAAAGACACAAAATCCTAAGATTACTTCCCTGCGATGGATTGGAGTGGACATATCCATAGAAAAGAGTTGAGAGATCTCTAGAATCTCTAGACAGGCTGACTAGTGAAGGTCTTTTCCTCTCAGAGCCAGGCCAGAAACCCTGGAAGGAACAACTACTTCTTCAAATTTGCGGACACCAACACAGGCTATAAGGATCACAAATAATCAGGGAAACATGACATCAACAAAGGAAGAAAACAAGGTTCCAGTAACTGTAACTGACTCCAAAGAAAGGAAATCTAGGGGCAACTGAGTGGCTCAGTTGGTTAAGCATCTGCCTTCAGCTCAGGTCATAATCTCAGGATCCTGGGATTAAATCAGGCTCCCTGCTCAGCAGGGAGTCTGCTTTTCCTTCTGCCACTCCTCCCTCCTGATGTGCACACGCTCTCTCTTTCTCTCTCCCTCCCTCCCTCCCTCCCTCCCTCCCTCCCTCCTTCCCTTCCTCCCTCCCTCTATCAAAGAAATAAATAAAATCTTTTTTAAAAAGGAAATGGAGATCCATAGGTTGCCTTACAAAAACTTAGAATCATGATCTTAAAGAAGCTCATTGCACTATGAGAGAATACAGACAACTAAAAAAGCAGAGAAACAATCAATATCAAAATGAGTTCAACAAAGAGAAACAAAAAAGAGCCCAAACACAAATTCTGGAGCCCATGCAATGCCTGAACTGAAAAATTCAGCAGAGAGCCTTAGTAGTAGACTTGATCAAGCAGAATAAAGAATCATTGAACTTGAAGACAGGATATTTGAAATTGTCTACTTAGAGAAGCAAATGAAAGATAAACAAAAAAGAGTTAACAAAGCCTATGGGACTTATGGGAAACCACCAAAAAAACCAATTTAACATAATGGGAGTTCCAGAAGGAGAAGAGAAAGTGAAGGGGGCAGAAAGCTTATTTAAACAAATAACAGCTGAAAACTGCCCAAATCTATTGAGAGTAATGCATATCCAGATTCATGAAGTCCAAAAGATACAAAGTAGGTTGAATCTAAGAAGGTCTATACTGAAGCATATTAAAATTGTCAAAAGTCAAAGAGAAAATTTTGAAAACAGCAAGAGAAAAGCAACTTGTTATAAATAAGAGAACTCCATTAAGATTTTTCAACAAAATTTTTAGCAGGAAACTTGATGGCTAGCAGAGAGTGGAATAATATATTAAAAATGCTGAAAGAAAAAATCCATCAACCAAGAATACTGTACCTAGCAAAACTATCCTTTAAAAATGGAGGAGAGGTCCCAAACAAACAAAAATTGAGGGAATTTGTTAGCACTAGACCTGTCTTATAAGAAGCATTAAGGGGAGTTTGTCAACTTGAAATGAAAGGACACTAAGCAGCAACACAAAATATATAAAAATATAGATCTTACTGGTACAGGTGAATAAATAGACAAAGAACAATATGATACTGTAATGACTGTACATAAATCACTTTTAACCCAAGTATAAAAGTTAAAAGAAAAGAGTATTAAGGATAACTATAACTACAGAAGTTTGTTAATGGGTGCACAATATAAAATATACAAATTGTGACTTCAATAACATAAAATGTTGAGCGGGATAAAAGTGTCGAGTTTTTGTATGTGATTGAAATTAAGTTGTCATCAACTTAAATGGAGTGTTATAACTATAAGATGTTTTATGTAAGCCTCATGGTAGCCACAAAGAAATACTTAAAGAAGATACACAAAAGAAAAAAGAGAAAGGAACCGAAGTATTTAATACCAACAAATCCTCAAATCTCTAAGGTAGATAGCAAAAGAGTAAGAGAGGAGCAAAAGAACTACAAAAGAGACAGAAAATGATTAACAAAATGCCAAAAGTAAGTCCTTACCTATCAGTTATTAAGTGTAAGTTTAAGTGGATTAAACTCTCCAGTCAAAAGGCATAGAAAGACTGACTAGATAAAAAATATAGGTTCCAACTATATGTTGTGTACAAGAGACTCACTTTAGCTTTAAGGACACACAGGGGCTGAAAGTGAAGGGCTAGGAAAAAGATACTCAATGGTAATCAGAAGAGAGCAGGGGGGGGTCTATACTTTATGAGATAAAATAGACAAAGTGAAGAACTGCTATAAGAGATAGAGAAGGTCATTATATAATAATAACAGAATTAGTTCAAGAGAAAGATGTAACAATTATAAATATATATGCACCCAACATCAGAGTTCCTAAACATATAAAGCAAACATTGACAGATCTGAAGGGAGAAATAGATAGGCATACAATAATCTTGGGAGACTTCAATATTCAACTTTCAGTAATGGACAGAAAATCCAAACAGAAGATCAATAAGGAAATCACAGATTTGAACAACACTATAAACCATATGTACCTAACAGACATATATAGAACACCCAACAGCAGAAGAACACACATTCTCCTCAAGCATATACAGAAAATTCTCCAGGATAAATCACATGATAAGTCACAAAACAAGTCTTAACAAATTTAACAAAATGAAAATCATCCCAGGTATCTTTTCTGATCGCCAATGGAATGAAACTAGAAATCAGTGACAGAGGAAAAAGGGAAAATTCACAAATACATGTAAGTTAAACAACATATTCTTGAATAACCATTGGATCAAAGAAGAAACTAAAAGGGAAATTAGAAGATATTTCAGGACAAATGAAAATGAAAATACAGCATCCCAAAACTACAGGCTGACTTTGACTATATAAAAGGATAGAGAACAAAGCCTTGAGATAAACATGCAAAAATATTATAGCCATTACCTCCAGGTGGTGGAATTACAGCTGATTTTTTGTTTTTCTTATGCTTTACTATATTTCCTTCATGTGAGAAAAAACAATAGAGGTGATTTCAGAATTTGAATTTGGACCAGTCACAGTGATTAGTTGCAGACAACAGAATCCACTCTTTCTAGTTTGAGCAGAGTGGGATTTATTCCTGAGATGGAGATTCCAGGACTACCAGGGGAATAAGCACCATGGTGCTAATGCACCATGACCAGGGACAACATAGTCTGGGTAATCACCTAACCCTGCCTGAGACTGTTGCCATGGAAACACCACTGCCTGTGATGCTCAGGCCCAGACACTAGAGCTTGCTGCTGCTGTGGGAGAACCAGACCTTTCCATTCCCTGCCAACCAGGCATCCCGTATCCACTACTCCTGTAGCTCACTTCCACCTTCCACCCTTGGGCAGGCATCTGTCCAGAGCAGCTGAGACCACCTGCAGAACCCTAGCTGCAAGGGTGTGTGGGAAATGTCGATTTCAGCTTTTCCAGAGACTAACTAATGTACAGCAAGGAATGGAAGGAGGGGATTGGTATGCATGTTTAATGAATCAGTCTTCAAGTTCCACTGAGAATCAAAACAAAAGCCACAAAAATGGTCATGCCCTTGACCTTCTGAAACCCACATGAAGGCTCAATCATGCAATTGTGTTGTCATAAGGACAGCAAAAGGCTTTCTCTTAGTCCAGAGAGCACTGGTCACTAGAGGTCCTAGCCATAGCCTCCTCAGCACACACTGGCCTGACTTCTCACTGCAAGCACCTCACTGCCTGGGGCCTTGCCTTGCTGCTAGAGATCCCTTGGCCACTTGTGCAGCAGGCTGAAGTGTGGAGACTTAGCAGCCCTGGGAGACTTCAGCCAGTACCCCGGCTGCTTTGCCTCTTGGCTGGGGGGGCCTTGCATTGGCCCCCAGGGGTTCCTGGTGGACCAGGTTACTGTTGTCCACAATGGCGGGCTCCCACAGTGGTGGGCTCCTGCATGGTGAGTGGCTTGATAACAGCCATGACTAGCTGCTTTCTCTTCCTTTTCTCACTTCCCTACCCCTTGCCTTCACCTCCCAAATAAACTCCATGCACCAGAATCCTTATCTCCAGGCAAACTAAGGCATTGTGGCCTAAGCATGCGCAAATGTAGAGCCTCCTGCTGGCTGCCGGTTTTGGTTTAACAGGTGTGAGGCTGCATCTGTGACCTTGCATCTGTTCATGCCAATCTGGAAAGTCATCCTGTTCCTGGTTCTCACCCTCTTTGGCAGGGAACCAGAGGGCTCCAGTATGCTCCCAGCCACCTGCTACCTCACCCACACTGACGCCATGACCATGCATGCACAGACAGGCATCACCCTCCCCAGAGTTCTCCCCAGCCCCTCTCTGCCCCTTCTCCCTATATCATTTATTACTCCTGCCCTAAGACCATGATGATGTGCCATGAGGTTCAAATAGGAACCTGGGGTTCTAAATGTGCCATCCTTGGTTTAAGAGATAATTGCTGTGTGCTGCTATTAGTGTGTGAGTTTGCAGCCAGCTCCATCACAGGTTCACACAACAAACATCCCGCCACCTCCCGCAGCCTGGTGGGTACCAGGCCCTGTGCTAGGCTCTGGGACATGAGGATGCATCATCTACTAGATAATCATCTTTCCCTCCTGCACATCAGTTCTGCCCACGAGCAACTGCCCAGCAGCCTAGTGGCAGGGAGTGTGCATTCTCAAATTTCACCTTCAGTCACGTGGTGAGAAAAGCAGCTTATTAGTCAATCACTTTGTGTCATGCATGCGCCTTGTCTCCTTACAGCATTCTTGGGGGCTGTTATCATCCCCAATCCATAGATGAAGAAACTGAGACTCAGAGTTTGAGTGACATTCTGAGGTCACTTGACAACTGTAAGGGGCGGTGCTGGGGCCAGGACCGGGAAGGTCTGGCTCAGGATCTGTTCTCACTCCCTGGTACGTCCTGTCTTCTCAGACAAAGGACATTCCAGAACGATGGGCTCCTGTGTCCCTGCAACTCAGCCATTTACCCAGGAGCTTCTATATCATCTTAGCACTGGAGACTCTGCAGTGAACCTAGCAAGTCCTTGGTCCTCATGGAGCTTCCCCTTATTGAGGAAGACAGACACAGTAAAGAGGCTCGATTCAAATGGAACTGAGTGAAGGCTACCCAGCCAGGTGATGTGAGGGAGGAGGGTCTTTATTATGTGTAACAAATGACCCCCAACACTTAGCAGCTTACAGAGGCAACCATTTCTTGTCTTGGCATATGTGGGTCAGGAGCCCAGGAGCAGCGCAGCTGGGTGGTTCTGACTCAGGGGCTCTGAGATTGCCAGCCAGGCATTGGCTGGGGCTGCACAGGCGAGGGGCTGGGAAATGTACCCGTAAGCTCACTCGTGCGGCTGGTGGCAGACGCATCAGGTCCTCACCAAGTGGGTCTCTCCACAGCTGCTCACAGGACAGGGCAGCTGGCTTCCCCCAAGGTGAGAGGTCGAGATGGAGATTAAGAGTGAGACACACACAGAGATGCACATGCACACACGTGCACCTGCACACACACGCATGTGCACATGTACTCATACCCATGAACATGTGCACGTGCTTGCGCGCGCGCACACACACACACACACACACACACACACACTGCTTGCTTTCTTCTCTATCATGGCTCTGATAAAATGAAAAACTAGGCTAGGGAAGCCTAGCCGAGTTTGCAGAAGGCGGCCAAAACAAAACAAGCGCCTCTCCTGCTGCTCCCAGGGATAGCCTGCACTCACTCTTCTGTGGCTTGCTTTGTGCTTCAGGCTCCCTGAGGACGAATCTGGAGAGTCTTCCAGCTAGCAGAGGGCTCATCTGCACCTTGTTGCATTCCCTGGTCAGGGAAGCATCACACATTTCTGTTGGCTATTCTGGTCTTCCCTCACCTGCCAGCAAAGGGAGCAGTGGTCTGTGTTGCAATGTACTAATGTCCACTTAGAATTGCTGGGCAGGGAGTCCACAGTCCTTCTAGAACAAGGGGTTTACATTCAAGCATTTGGAACATATTGGCTGGGAAATATGTGCTTTTCATTTTATTTGTTACCAGCAAGTGCCGAAGGGAGATTGGGCTACCAGGGGAGCCCACCTGTGACAACAGGTTTGGAGGTTTGTGGAACAAAGTAAGGACTCTGTCCCCACTTTTAAAATAATAGATCACTCTGTTGAACAGTTGTTCATGTTTTCCATTTTAAAATGGTGACTTATACGCACAGAGGACATATAGAATGTGTATACTCATACATATGTACGTGTGTGTACAGTTTAAAGATTCATTAGGGGGCTACTTGGTGGCTCAGTGGTTGAGAGTCTGCCTTCAGCCCAGGGCATGATCCCAAGATCCTGGGATCAGTCCCACATCAGGTTCCCTGCAGGGAGCCTGCTTCTCCCTCTGCCTGTGTCTCTGCCTCTCTCTGTGTGTCTCTCAAGAATAAATAAAATCTTAAAAAAAAAAAAAAAGAAGGTTCAGTAGGGCGTAGGCACCTGTATTCACTACCCAAGTCCAGCAGCCTGGAAACCATTTAATGTTCGTCTGACAGCAACTCCTCTCTGGGGTGTGACTGTTGCCCTGACTTTTGTGACAGTTGTGTCCCTGCTTGGCTTCATGGTGAGATGCTGAGTTTTGCCTGTTTTACTTTAGTCAGGTGCATTGTGACATATGCCTTCTTTGGCCGCCTAGGCCACTCACTCTGCTGCGGACAGCTGGCGCTGGTGTGTTCCCCTGGCTGCTTGGTATCCCTTTTTTTGTGTGGATGGGCCACATTCATCCATTTTCCTGCTGTGAAACACAGGCCCAGTCCAGCTCTGGGAGCACCCCACCCAAGGGCTCTGTCGTGTGTTTCACTGGTGTTTGTACCTGGCAGTGGGTCAGGGCGTGCTCTTCCCTTCCTGGGTAACACCATCTTTTCCATAATGGAGCACTTACATGTGCCAGGCTGTGGGCTGTGATGAGCTGGGGAAGTGGGGAGTAGTATTACTTTGAACCATTATCCAAAGAAATCTAAGCTGCAGACTGGCACCTGCTTTGGGGGAGGGGCAAGCTGCCTGAAAGGCCCGAACAGGAGGGAAGCCTAGCTGAGTTTGCAGAAGGTGGCCAGAGATGCCCCTGAGTAAGGGACACAGTGGAGGAAAGTGACCAATGGTCAGGGGGGTGTAGGCAGGAGGAAGAGTGTGTGCAAAGGCCCTGAGGCCAGAGAGGGTGAAGCTCCAGCTGCCATGGCACCATGTGCCTCAGACTGGAAAGCTTGCATGATGGACGTTGATTTTCTCAGTTCTGGAGGCCAGCAGGCCCAGGCCGACGTCTGGCAGGGCTGGTTTCTGCTGAGGCCTCTCTTCCTGGCTTGCAGCAGGCCACCTTCTCATGGTGCCATCATGGGGTGGAGAGCGAGTGAGCTTGGGTATCTCTTCCTCTTCTGGTCAGATCAGGGCCCCACCACTTCCCACCTCTCCTCACAGGCCCCTCTCCGAGCACAGCCACACTCAGCGGGGGGTGGGGACGTGGGGGGTTGGAGGGCTGCGGCTATAACATATGAATGTGGGGGACATAAAGATTCAATCCATAGCAGGGGTGAGGGAGATTTGAAGGACTAGAACATTCCTGGTGCAAGAGGTGAAGCAGCATTTGAGTTTCCACAAACCCTCCCCAAACTTAATGATCTGCAACAGCGAACTTCATTTCTTTCCTCAGGAGTTCATGGTTTGGGCAGGACTTGGGGGTGCAGCTCCTCTGGGCTGGGTGTATATCAGATGAGGTTTTACTACTGTGGCTGACAGCTGGGGGCTCTGCTGGGGCTGGTGGCTGGGAGCCCCCTCCTCCTCCTCCTCCCCTCCGCTTCCTCCTCCTCCTCCCCCTCCTCCTCCTTCCTCCCTTCCTCTTCCTCCTTCTTCTCCTCCTCCGCCTCCTTCCCCTCCCCCCTCCTTTTCCTTCCTCTCCTCCTCCTCTTCTGTGTGGCAGCATGGGCTTCCTCTAAGCATGGCAGTTGGTTTCTAAGAGCAAGAAAGCCAAAGTTGCCAGTCCTTCAAAGGTTAGGGCTGAAGATGGCAGGGTGCTACTTCTGCCATCAGGAAGTCACAGAATCCAGGTACAGCCATTGGCCACTCACATCACAGACCTTGTCTTTTTGTTTTTTTTAATAAAAATGGTATATATTTAAGGTGAACCATGTGTTTCGTTGTACATATATATAGTAAAACAATTACTACAGGCAAGCTAATTAACGTGTTTCTCTCCTCACATAATCGTCTTTGTTTTTTATGGTGCTAGCACCTGAAATCTATTCTTGGCAAATTTCTAGTACACCACACAGCGTTATTAACTGTAGTCACCATGATGTACATTAGATCTCCAGACTTGCTCATCCTACAAAATCTGCAAACTTGTACCCTCTGACCAACATCTGCCCATTTCTGCACACCTACTCCCCTCACCTCCCCACCCCTGATGAGCACACAGACCCATCTTCTCTCAGCCGTGTGCTGTATAAATGCTGCCACCACTTGGGTTTGGCATCACTTCCTAGGCCACATATCCTCTTGCCCTTGGAGCACATGCTGGTCCGCTCTTTCCTCAAGGCAGCACAACCCCAAATAGTGAGGATACGGGGCTAGGGCACATCAAAGCTGTGAGAGTTCCAGCCAGTTGTCCCAAATGCCACCGTCTGGAGCTGGTGCGTTGGTGGCCAGCACACCGGGGCTTCATGACTGGAGCTGTGTGTGTGAGTGTGTGTGTTTGTGTGAGTGTGTGTGTGTGTATGTGTGTGTGTGTGTGTGTTCCTAGAGTGAAGTCCAGGGCTTTGGATCAGATTCTCTGATGTGTCTCTCACCCAGAGAAGGGTGCCAAGATCATGACAACAGACTTGATTTGAATCCATTTCTGTAGCATGGATGTGAGAGGTGGTAGTTGACCTGGCCTCTCCAAACCCACCTCAGAGAAGCCACAGTTTATCACGGGCCCCAGTCACCACCTGCCACCTAGCAGGAGTCTGGGACCACAGTCACCCAATTCACTTACTCTTCTGTTTTATTTCTTCAACTTATGGAAAACTTCAAACATGAACAAAAGTAGGCAAAACAGTGTAAGATCCCTCCACACCCCATATACCCAAAGTCAACAATTATCAGCCCACTGCTAATCTTATCTATTCCCCTACCTTCTCCATTTCATATTATATTTTTCCAACTTTTTAATAAAACAGCACATATACTGAAAGTGCTCATGTCCTAAGTGTGTGGCAAGGTGGGTGTTCACACCTGGGCCCCCAGTAGAGTTTTTGGTACCCAATTCCAACATGTGTGCAGAGGGGGTGAGTTCCCACACCACTGAGCCATTCTCCAACACCAGCCGTGTGTCCTACAATTGAACTCAATTCTGACGCTCTCTACCTGGAGATAGCCTCAGATCCCACAGGTCAAGTGCTCAGTCCTACAAGGCTGCCCACCTCCCCCCACCAACACACTTCAGACACCAGTCGCAAGCTTAGCTTGTTACCTGTGCTCCTGACCAACTGGCTATAAATCAGAGGTTCCTGTGACTTCCCCTTGGGTTCAATTAATTTGTTGGAGTGGCTCACAGAACTCAGGAAACCAGTTTACTCATTAAAATACTGGCTTATTCTGAAAGGATATAACTCAGGAACAGCCAAGTAGGAGCGATGCACAGGGCAAGGGGCACAGAGCTTCCATACCCTCTGGGAGTGCCACTCTCCCTGAATCTCTGTGTTCACGAACTGGAAGCTCTATGAACTTCCTTCATAGAGTTTTTATGGAGGCTTCATTACATAGACCTGATTGATTAAATCATGGGCTGTTGGTGATTGATTCAGCCTCCAGCCTTTTCTTCCCTCCCTGAAGGTCAAGGGGAGGAGCTGAAAGTTCCAACCCTTTATTCCAGGTTGTTTCCCCTGGCAACCAGCCCCCATCCTTACCTGCTTTTCAAAGTCTCTTCATTCACCTGAACCTAGTTATGGTAGAAACAAGACACTCATTTCACTGTAAATGGCTCTTGAATGATTTCAGGCACTGAGGACAAGAGACCAAATATTAGAACAAAAGATGTTCCCATTGCTGTCATTGCTCGGGAAATTCCAACGGTTTGGGGGTGCCTGGGAGGCTCAGTTGGTTGAGCATCTGACTTTTGATTTCAGCTCAGGTTATGATCTCAGGGCCATGGGCTCGAGCCCCACAGCAGGCTCCATGCTCAGCAGGCAATCTGAGTGAGTCTCTTTCCCCTCTCTCTCAAATAAATAAATCTTTTTAAGAAAGAAAGGAAGAGAAAAAGAGAAAGAAAGAAGATTCTAAGAGTTTGGGGTGCTCTGAGCCAGGAACTGTGGACAAAGGCCAAGTATATATGAGAAAAAAACATTTTGGTAATTTTGCACCTGGGTAACCAGGGCCTGGATTAGGAGGCAAACAGCTGCAAGCAGGTGCATGAACAGCACCTGCAAGCCCCCAGGTGCTTCGGTCACTCGTCCAAGGAACCTCCATCCTGACCTCCAACAGGACAGATGGGGTCTGGTTTGCCTGTGTATTTACACAGCCCCTGGGGGGCCTCAGTCCATCTCCCACACAGGGAGGACCATGCTGGTCCTACCAGGTTGCTGTGAAATCAGTAGCATGGGTCAGGTCCCAGCCCTGGGCTTGACACCTTGTAAGGACTGAGTAAGGGATGTCTCTCATCATCATCCTCATCATTGGCCTTATTTCTACTTCTGCACTGGCTGAGCTGGGCAGTGGCCCGGGGTTAGAGCTGGAGACATCTCTAGAGACAGCAGTTAGAGCTGGAGACAGCTGGAACCTTCCAGACAGCCGACAACTGCTGGTGTTTAAGATCCTTTATGGCATCCTGGAGAAACTTCTCTGCACCAGGTCATCAGTTAGCTTGAAAGACAACGTGGTTACATAAAATCTGTAACAGACACAACAGACATAGGGAAAGGGCATGGGGTGTTCTTCTAAGATCAGCAAGGCTGGCCCCGTGGGAGAAGCCACTGGGCTTCTGTGCTGATGGGGCCATGTCTCTAGTCTGTAAAATTACTGAAAAAGGCAATTTGAAAAAAAAAAAAAAAAAGATGATTTTGGGTTAAAGTGTGTTTTTATTTCTGTAGCTCACTGGCAGTAAAATCCAATTTGGGACGTCCAGGGATTAGATTCCCGAATGCTTGCTCTTAGCCCTTTGCTCCTTCAGACCCTGGGAGCCTGGCGGTGGTTTTAAGCCCTTAGCCGGGAGCATTTTAATCCCCAAGTCCCTTTCCTTTGGTTTACAGAGCGCGAAGTCACCGCTGTCAGTGGATGCCGTGTATGGTGTATTTCAGCCTCTGTGAAAGTTCAAGTGTGCACGATACGATCTAATTGTCCAGTTCCTTGACATTCAGGCTTGTCTCCTTTGTAAAGTGGTGTAATTGATTTCTGGGTACTTGAAAATAGAGCTGGTAGTGGGGATATATGCTGGAAATACCAAGTAGAGGATGCAGTGAGGCCACTACACCATCCGCACTCACTTATTCCTCCCACCACTGCCCCTCGGGGCCCAGGGCCCAGAGTTCTGGAACCACAGGCTGCCCTCCAGGGTTGGAAAATGAGCCTAAAGCTTCCAGGAGGAGGTGGCTTTCAGGGCCGAGTTCCAGGTCAAAAGCCCAGCAGTGTGACCTCCTGGGGGCTGGGCATGAGGCTAGAGAAGGGATCCCAGGGTAGCTGGGGACCTCACGGGTCCCCACATGTAGCATCCTCCTGCGGATCTCCCAAAGTGGGCTGTACTTGCATTGCATGCTAAAAGTGTGTTCTCTCTCTTTGCAGGTCTGAAGGAGAAAGCTCCCGGAGTGTCAGGTATGTGTGTCATCAGCCTCCCCTTGTGCCTCTGTGTCCTGGGAGCGGGGGCTTCAATGAAACCATGTGCTTCGATTTCTCTCTGAGGAGGTCTCACCAGGTCAGAGCCCTTCTCCCTTGCCGCCCCTGGCTCTGGCCTGCCACCTCAGGACCTTGGCCATGCTCTGTCTGCTGGCTCGTTGTCCTCAAGCAAGAGTGTTGCTTTACTGTGCAGGCTTTCCTGATTCTAGAGTGACCTTCATGGGGGTCACCCGGCTTGGTGGTTGTTCTGTCCCCTTCAGGGCTGTGGTGGTATCCGATTTACCTAGACTGTGACATATCTAAGACCAGAAGCTTCTCTGCTCAGACAGCCCCTGAGACTAGACTGAGCCAGATGGGGCAAGTCTTTGGGATGTTGGGTGGAGGGGCAGGCTCCTACCAGCTTTGACCAAGGCAGTGTGTCTCCATGGTGCATGGAGCAGATGCTGCTTGCAATTGAGACCCTGCCTCTCCCCACCCCTACTAGTGGAGGGTCAGGGGTTGGCATGGAGTGAGGTCACAGCTGGGGATACTGACTGACTGGATCAAGGAGAGGGCTTAGTAGGAACCAGAACCCTCTCAGCCCCGAGGGCTGGGGCCAGGCAGTTCTCAAAGCCTGAGTCGGGGGATCAAGAAGACCATGAGGGATAAGAGACAATGGGCTGGTGATGAGTGTGGAAGAAGGGGGAAGAAGCCAGAAGGCCCTTTAAGAGCCACAAGGATGGCCAGGCCCATTGGCAGCAGATAGGATTTCAGATTTCTGGATGGTTTGAAATACACTGTGACCAGGCTGGGGAGACAAGATGCTCATCCTGGGCCTGGATGGAGCTGGGAGTTTCAGGCTTGGGTGGGGTTCTATAGGCAGCCCAGGGAGAGAGAAATGCAGATGGATGATGGTGGCTGCATCCCCGGGAGGCTCCCAGAAGCAGCATGGGGAGCCCCCATTCTGTACCCATCACTTGGCTTT
The DNA here is from genome assembly GCF_018345385.1 of Vulpes lagopus. Classification (NCBI taxonomy): domain Eukaryota; kingdom Metazoa; phylum Chordata; class Mammalia; order Carnivora; family Canidae; genus Vulpes; species Vulpes lagopus. Next base: position 54,767,149 of record NC_054830.1, read on the forward strand.
GGCTTAACCCAGGAGGCATGGATGGTGGTCCTAAGCCAGGGAGGCAGAGGGCAGTGGGAGGGCTGGGCCTAAAGACCCTCACTGGGGCAGGGTCCCAGCAGGAAGCAGAGGCACACTCAGGGTGGGGGGATGCTGAATGGTGTCATACAAGGGCTGCCAATGGGGTGAGGGCTGCACTGAGAGACAGAGGATGGCCAAGACCAGGAGATGCTGGGGGAGGGGCAGCTGGGCATTCTGGAACGATAGCCCACTCTGAATATGTGCAGCTGTGCCAGCCAAGGGAGGGTGCCCTCAGTGGGCTGATGGGGAAGAGGCCCCAGGTATGCTGCTTCTGTGAGCAAAGCAAGGGGCAGGACTTTTCTTACATTTTGGGTAAGAAAAGTCAGATATAAGAACATGGTTTCTTGCTTATAACGTTTGCATAAGTAAACGAAGGCAGGAGATGCAAGCAGTACTCAGAATGGTCCCTTGGCAGGTAGGGAGCAGGGCGGGCAGGGACAGGATGGCTGTGAGCCTCCTCAAAGCGTGTGCTGTGCTGTTGCTTGAGCTTGGAACCACACAAATGTATTACCTATCCAGAACATTTGTTAAAAATAAAGAGCCGTCTGAGGAGAGGTTGGGTTGCCAAGAGGTAGTGAGCATCCCATCACCGGGGTATGCACTGACATTGGAAGGGGACTCGTGGAGAATAGGAAGGAGAAGCCCCTCAGCACCACTCTTCATTGCCTCTCGCTGCTCTGGGATCTGAGCTCCCCCCTCTGTTTGATACACTCACCCAGAAGGTGTTAATGACACTTCACGAGATATCCTGAGACCAGTGGGCTTTCACTATATGTTCAGCCAAGTTCCTGATTGAATGGGTGCTGGGAGACGTGTGTGCAGTGGGCGTTTGGCCCTAAAGAGAGCTGAAGTGCCCTGTCCACCCCCTCCCGCCCCCTCAGGGCTGTGTGGTGTGCTGTCAGGAACCTGATTTGGGGGGCATCTGGGTGGCTCAGTGGTTGAACATCTGCCTTTGACTCAGGGTGTAATCCCGGGGTCCTGGGATCAAGTTCTGCATCGGGCTCCCCACAGGGAACCTGCATCTCCCTCTGCCTATGTCTCTGTCTCTCTCTGTGTGTCTCTCATGAGTAAGTAAATAAAATCTTTTTTTTAAAAAAAAAAAAAAAGGAACCTGATTTTGCAGGGCAGTTATTGGAACAGAGCCCTGAAGTAGGAGTATGATTCTCTGCTCTGGGGAAGGGTGGGAAAGACATTTCAGTGGGGAGGAACAGCATGTGCAAGGACCTACATGGTGAGAATAAGGAATGGCTTGGGAATGGGAGGAGGGACTGTATGCAAATTGAAACATATGTTCACAGCTCGAGCCAAATGGTTCTCAGCAGGACACTTGGAGATGAGGAGCCGGGCAAGGAGGAGAACTGATAGGAGTCCAAGCAGAGGAAGCTGCATCTAAGTTTCTCTAAGGCTCAAGAACCCAACCCCGTAGAGACTTCTACTCTGCTGTGTAAACTCTTGGGAACAGGCCCAGAGACCTTTAGGACTCGTGGTAGAAGCCACTGCTAGGACTTTGAGATGCTGTTGTCAGGCCTTGATGGCATTTCTGTCCCAGGCCAGGCATGTGTTTTGTCCCCAGGGAGCTGTCACCACAGGGGTCAGGTCTCTGACACATGTCACACCCTCTGCTCAGCTCACTAGCACAGGGTGGACACAGGGGCACAGGACAGGAAGCAAACCCATGGACAGTTCAGATCTGACCCACTCTCCATGTTTCAGCACTCCCCACAGACAGCTGCAAAATTTGTTTCCCAGGGAAAAGTGACCCTGATGTTCCCTCCTAAGGGGCCCCTGGTCTTCTGCTGAGTGTTCTCTCTCATGGGCCCACCAAGGGGGAGTGTTCTTTTTTTTTCTTTTTTTAGATTTTATTTATTTATTCATGAGAGACACACAGAGAGAGGCAGAGACAGGCAGAGGGAGAAGCAGGCTCCCTGTGGGGAGCCAAATGCAGGACTTGATTCCAGAACCCCGGGGTCACAACCTGAGCTAAAGGCAGATGTTCAACCACTGAGCCACCCAGGTGCCTCCAAAGGGAGTCTTCTAAAACTCAAATCTGATCACAGTGACTGCCTCCTATGCACCCCCCATCACTCCCCCCACCCTGCTTCACCCTCTGGGGAGCCCTGTTGCCCATCACCATAGCTGTGGCTCTTACTGAGGTCCCTGGGCCCAGCACCTCCCACCTATGCAGCCCAGTTTCCTGCTCCTGTCTCCCATGGACCTGCAGCCGCCCAATGAGCTACTCACTGATTCTAAATGCATCCATGGATTCCCTGCCTGCCTTCAGCTCATCTGTGGGATGAGTACTGTTTCCTCTGTCCCCTCCATTTGGCAGACCTGGGCCTTTCTCAGAACCCTCACTCTGATGCCTCCCTGAAGCTTTGAAGGGGTCGTGGCCAAAGTGCCCTTCTCCCTGCTTGCACTCCTTGGCTTTTTGTGCTCATTTCTGATACCTGTGTTCTCTTTAATTTGTGTCCTAGGGACTTGAGCACTTAACCCACCCCACACACAGGCAGAGTAAGGAACCTGGATGAGGCCCCCACCCCCCTCATTGTCTCCCAGCACAGAGCACAGGGCAGGCACCAACAGGCCATCGTGGACTCACTGGGAACCCTGGGCACAATGCCTTGTCCACAGCACTGGCACTAATTAATGTTTGCTTAATTGGCTTCAGAACTCATAAATATTTTCAGGCCATAAACTGGAAGGAAAAAAAAAATTGGACCATCTACCCTGCTCAGTGGAGAACCCCTCTGCTCCCCTTGCTTCGTTGCCCTTTCCACAATAAACACCAAAAATCGTGGGCAGAGGGGGCTATGTTTGACTCAGAGAGGCAGTGTCTGCATTTTATTATCCTGGCTTGGGTCTGGATGGACACCAGGAGCTGATCTGATGATCTTTGCTGAATGTTAAGAAAATGAACCCTGAGAGACCCTCCTTCCCCCACCCCCTACCCTGGGGTCCCTGCATGGCGAGGTTTTTTCTTTACCCTCCAAAGACATGAGCCACCACCTGCCTTTCTGGTGGGCTGTAGGAGCCTCCCGGAGCAGCAGGGAATGGGTCTGCCAGGAGAAGCCTGTTTGTGAATGCATTTGTTCGCGCTACTTTTCCCTGAGGCAAAACATTTGCAAGATCAGATGTGTATTCATTTTCCACGAATGAAATGACTCAGTTTTGCCCATTTTGCAAACATAGGACTTTGCTCCCTTGTTCCCAGGGAGCGTGCATCTGTTTTCCAATCCCTTCCGAGGGAGGCTACAGACCTTTGAACCTTCTAATGATTTATTGGTTGGGGGATAGGTGGAAAAGAAGAGCTTTGCAGAGTTTGGCGTTTGAAAGAATGAATAGCTGCATGGAGGGCTCAGAGGGGGTGCTGATACTGTATTTGAGGAGCAAGGACTTTGTGCAGCACAAAAGCATTATCTTTTTTTTTCTCATCACCCCTTTGAAATGAACCCAGGCATGTTCGCTATTAGGAATAGGTACCATTTAATGAGTGTTCACTGTGGGTCAGGGCCTCACCTCAACTGTGCAAACAACCCCACCCCTTCAAGAGAGGGTGAGCCCCACTTTTTCAGCTCTGGGAAACTGAAGCAAAGAAATACCGATCAGCTCCCGATCCCTAGATAATACGGCTTTTGAATGCAGACCCAAGACCTCAAATGCAGAGCCTTTCCAGGTCAGAATGGCCTGTGGTGAGTGTGGAACATACAGATTTCCAGGCCCTGCCCTTCTCCAGTCTGACTAGGAATATTCAGAGTGGGGTCTGGGACTCTGAATTGTAACCACTTCCTGTGTGAGTCTAAGAAGCGGCCTGAACACACAGCCTCCCTCTCAGCAGGCCAGTGTCCCGTGTCAGGCTGTGCCTGCCTCCCAAGTGTGAGCTGATGGATCCTCAGAAACACCGAACACAGCAGATCCCCTAGATCGCCTCCCCAGGAGGAATCCTGAAACATTGACTGGTATTTTCCAAAGGTTTCAACCAGCAAGATTCTCAAGACCCCAAGTGGCTGGTGAAACCTGAGGGCTGCTTGTCTGGGGAGCATGGGAGCCACTTCTGGAGAAGGCAGGCTTGGTTACAAATGTTGTCTTAATTGGAACAAAGACATATAAGTGAAAGCAATTAGTCAAAATTAATCCGTTTTTCTGTGCACATCTCCCATCACTCTGTGCTAGGGCAAGACAGCCTCTGTAATGATCTGGGCCATCCCCTCCACCCCCACCACCCCAAACCCAAAATGAGAACATGCAATTTATTGTGTGTGCAAGGAGGTATGAAAATTGCCAGAGGTGGCAGACGAAGCTGGGATGTTTGCGGGGCTGAGTAAACAGGATAGAGTTGTCATCTCCAGGATGGAATGGGAGCTGGCTCCACATCAGGGAGATAAGCTGGGGTCTTCTCCTGCAGCCCAGTCCACAGGCTGTGCGAAGGGCTGAGCCAGTGGCCTCGGGAGGGGAGTAGGAATGTCTTAGCACCGTGGATAGGAGTAGAGGCACTGGGGTCAGATGCTTCTGAATTAAATAAATCCTTTTATCTCCCTGTCCCTATCCTCTGTGTCCAGACACTGACCAGACACTGAACTCTCCAAACCTCAGAGTTGACACTCATTCAGTGGTCTTTATTGAGTACCTACTGTATGTATGAGCGAAACCAAGTTCATCTGCCTGATGCGTAGAAAAGACCATCACTGAGACATCAAGTATGCAGCAAGGAGAGGGTTTATGTATTCCAAAGGCAGCCAAACGGGGAGATGGGAGTGCAAGTGTCAACACCCGCCCGCCTCCCAGCCCAGCAGAAGAGGAGCATCAAGGATACTTAGGGGCAAAGGAGAAAGGTCTAGTTCAAAGGTTGCAGTTGTGCCTTTTCATGCCATTAACCCTTTGGTTACCCGTTTCAGTCCCTGCTTTCCCTTTGATCGGTTCTCGTCCTGAGTGTACTGGGACGATGACCACTCTGGTTTCTTCCCGCTGCAGTGGGGTGAAGACTGGGGTAGAGGAATGGAAGCTTTCTGAACTTGTCTGGACTATTCTTTAGCTCCAAATTGTAAGCCAACCCTCTGCATTACCGGGACTTGGGTCAATAGTCCTCGTACTCTGTTCTATCTAGGGCCTTAGGGGAGGGTTGTTGTGACCAAGTAGCGTGTTGCACTCATGAGCTGATTTCTTTGGACCAGCTCCCCTAAGTGGTAATTTCAGATCCATCAGAAGCTCACTGGTCTGAGCGGGGTCCATTTCGATGTTCACCCTCCTATGGCGCAGGGAACCTGGCATTCTCATAATTCGGATGTGATGAATTGACAGCTGACTTCCCTGGGGTTTTCTGAGGTTGGCTAGCAGCACCTCAAAGGATGCTATCCAATGAGGTTGGAGCTGGTCCTCTGGGCACCTGCTCTTCAGGTCATTAGTGACACGTTTTGATGTCAGTGTAAGGGCACATGTGGGAGGTATGTCAACTGACTGGAAGCAAACTTATGTATCACATGTACCCGATAGTATCCAAATTCCCTGATGTGAGCCCCTCCAGGAATTCCTAAGTGATGAAAAGAACATCGAAAGTCTTTTTTTTTTTTTTTTTTTTTTTTTTTATTTTTTATTTTTTTTTAATTTTTTTTACGAAAGTCTTTATATAACATCTCATGGGGGCTTTAACCCAGGCCCACTTCTAGCAGCTACTCTTACCCAAAGCAGGGCAGATGGCAAGGCTTTTTCCCCAGTTAAGTTGGTTTCTTGGCATATCTTTGCCAAAGTTCACTTTTTCTCTTTTTCTGGTCAATTGGGGTCTCCAGGAAGCATGGGATTTCCATTGAATGCCCAAGGCATTGGACACCATTCATGAGATTTTTCACCCCCTTGTCACTCTGAATTATTAGCAGCGGTCCAAACCTAGGAGTGATTTTGCTTACAGGTGTTTTGACGACCTCCGAGGCCTTCTCTGAACAGCATGGCAAAGTTTCAACACAACTTGGAAAGGTGTCTGCAAATATTAGCAAATCCCAAGAATTACCTGTTGTTTTTGCCATCCTGGTCAAGGCCGCCTGCCGATCTTCTCCAGGTGTGGTGCCTCTAAGCTGTATACCTTTTAGAACTAGTGGGGGGCCATCTTAGGATTGTTTCTAGCACAAGTGGCACATATTTGAACAGTTCTCTGAAGATTGGAACCCATAATATACTTCTGGATCCATGGAAGAATAGCATCTTTCCCATAATGTGTGCTTTGGTGAATATGGCTAATTATTTCTTACATAAGATGTTCTGGGATAAGGATTCATTATATATCCAGCCAGTATTAGTGCCAGCTTAGTGTCCAAATCTCCATTCCTTAGCTCCTCTACGGTCCTCCAAGGAACATTAGGGGTTGATATTTAGTTAAATCTGTGTTTGGTACTAAAGCCATCAAAGGGTTTGGGAGTCTTTGTATGGGCTGCCAGTGGGGTTCCCTTGGGCAGTCAGCCAATTTATGGCATCCTTAGCAGTGAACAATAGCTGATGGGCCACCCCTACATCCAGGTCTTTGTTAGCTTTGATCTGTGAAACTGTTCTCATCCATGAACATGTCAAAGTCTGGGTTTTCTGATGGCAGATCGTCCATTCGGGATGGCTGCAGTAAGCTTATTCAGTTATCCGTGTGTCTCTGGTGATGTTTCTGAGTGGCCCTTAGAGCACAGGCATGAAGATGTGCCACATGTGCCATTGTGGCAGCTTTCCTCTGAAGCTTACCTTGGGTTGTTAGCCTCAGTTTGTAGGGTTTCAGGAAAAAGGTCAGTCTTAGTTTTCAATGATTCAAGTCAGACAGTGGGAGGAAACTGGAAACTGTAGTTTGGAGAGTCATAGTCTGATATTCAGGAAAACCAGAATTCAGGACCCAGTCTGGTTTTATAGGCAACCAGCAAACACTCAAAGGCAATTCATCAGAACTAGAATCCGACATTTACAAAATGTGTTACTGAAACAATTTCTCTCTCTAAAAGCACCCTCATTTCCACCAAAGATAGCCAAATTAAGACTAATTCATTTGTAAAATAAGTCCAATTTTAACAAACTTGGCCTATTTACATAGGCGTAGCAACAATGGTGATTGGTCATATATATTTGGGTTTTTTTTTTTAAATCTGCTCTGCTGGAACTTTTTTTTTAAACACTTACTTTTAAAATGTATTTATTTAAGTAAGCTCTACGCCCAATATGGGGCTCAAACTCATGGCCCTGAGATCAAGAGTCACATGCTCTACCCACTGAGCCAGCCAGGCGCCGAACTTTTCATAAGGAACATCAGATTGAAATCTTAACAGCCTTTTGAGGTTAAACAGCCAAGCCAGATACTTGCCATCAGGCTTTGCCTGCAATACCTGCAGATTTGGGTGACTTCCTCCCCTCCCAAAATCCCCAAAATATCTTGAGGTTCCCGCACCTGCCAGGAAGTGACTTTTCTTATTCACTTGATAAAGCTCCTCGAAACTTTGTAAGCAAGGTAGCAGGTGATTTTTCCAAGAGGCTTCATTGGCTCCATAGAATCAACCTTAGTTCCTTAATGCTGTCTGGCCATCTCTGAGTCTGTGCATATCTTCATCAACTATGACATTCCAGTCAAAGCCTTGGGAATATGATCACTGTTCCCATTTGTGTCCTCTTACAGGGAGAATAGATTCTCATTGATCTTATGCAAACAAATACATTGCCATGAAAGTATAAGATATTCACTCTGGGTTTCTGATTTCTGGTGGTATCAGATAGAGAGAAATGTTTCATATCTGTTTAACAAAGAAATTTTTTTACCAAATTTCTGTTAGTCATAGGTAGACTTGAATCCAGAAGAGCAAACATTAGAGAACCAGCAGTATTTCAAACAAGAGTCTGTTTGAATGCAGCTTCTCCATTAGTTTTGGAAATTCTTACTCAGTTTGACTTTAGGATCTTAAAGAGATCAGAGACCTGTATTTGTCAATACAATGCAGCTGACAAGGAAATTCTGTGACACACAGTACTTCAATAATTAGTATAACAAGCGATGACATTATACCAGGACATATCAAAACCTTAGGAATTTTGTAAAATTTCATAAAAACAGTTACAACATTCGCCCGAACAATCTAGCCTAAGAAGGTTTATTGTCACTTGTTTGACAATGCTTCCCATGTACTTAGATGTACCAAATGAACAAGCCTAATTAGAAAGACTTCATTTAGAAGTTGAATTTTTGGAAGTTTGCTAAATATCGGAAGATTTTTAAAGCACATGCCTAAATAGGATTACAGATCATTACAAAACATGATTCCTGACTCAGCCAAGGGGGCAAGAAGAGATTCTCAAGGTAAATGCAGGGGGTTACAGAGTTGTTAACAAACCGTAGCTCTCTTAACATTGAGCAGTCAACTTTCATAAGTAATCAAAGACCTAACAAAGACAAGACATAGAAAGTCTGTTTTTCTAGACAAAGATAAAGAAAAACCTTTGTTCATAATTTAGACCAATAATCTAAGAAGGCTCCGTCATTTTAACAGAGAGAGAAACCCCAAATTCCAATCTTATACCAGCGTACTTAAATTAAAACTTATTCATTGCAAGATGCATTTTTAAAAATTTATGCAGTCCCTCCTCTTTCCTCGGTGTCATCTCCCACATTGATATATAGTGATTTTGACAAGGGCATCCAGGGCACCCCATAGGTCTTATTTCTTGTGATGGGCATTGGGATGTGCTGACCAGCATCTCCAGCAGGAGCGAAGGTCTCCCAGCTATAGGAATGCTGCCAACAGTCCTCAACTCTCAGATACCATCAGGGATGGCCTGGACTGCAGACAGCTGCCTTGCCAAGGGCATGGCCTCTTCCCAGGTGGTCACATCCAAAGGTCATTCTGAAGATCCCAGTGAACCTACCTTATGATGGTACTAGGGCAGCCCAACTTCTGGAACTCCTCAGAGAGTCACCTACAGCTTCTATTGGTGTTGTATCACCACACAACTTCAGCTCAATCTTGTTCTCTTGCTCTTCCTTCACGTTCCCTGGTGATGATTCCTCCCTAATAAACTCTTTCTACATGCCAATCTCCATAATTTCAGTCCCGACCATGCATAAAATTCTTTTCTAGAGATTCCCTTCTCACAAACATTCTACAACTTTCTTTTTTATATTCATTCAGTCTGTGCTGGGTTTTCCCTCTTTAAATAACCAGTCTCACTTTCCTTGCATATTAAGTTGTTTCCCTTATTTTTTCCCAGGAGTCTTGACATTTATTAAAATTATTTACATCTGTATATTTATTCTTAGATTGTCCATGTAGTTTCATAGGCATTAGACAAAGCTCTAAAGTTTTTTTCTTTTCTGATGAATTTTGCAACGGAGATAATATGAACTTGCTTGACTTTCAGTAAACGCAGGCGGAATAAAACTTTTATGCTTAATGTTGGCAATTCTAAAGGCTTATCCATTTCAATTAAACAAACAACCTTAAATTAGCTTTAAAACCAAATATTTTCCACAGTCACATGAACCTGGGAAACAATTTGGGTTAGTTTCTATCTTTCTGTGTTTTAGAATGCCCAATGCTCACAAGCGCTTGCCTTTAAACTGACTAATTAGAGCACTTTTTCAAAGCAATTTTAACAATACCACCTGTAGAAAAGAAAATATCTCACATTTACAGCATACATGGACACACCCTTCAAATACACAAGATGAAAACAAAAAGTTTGCAGGTTCAGCAGGTCTCAGAGTCAGTAAAAATACTGCCGATGAGCCACTGTATACCTGCCTGGTTCTTCAATGAAGAAACACAGCAGCCTGACAGGGACCACGAGACAGAGCAGAAGGATAAAATGCCCGTCAGGGTCCCACCCAGCCTGGAGTCCAGGATCGCCACCCCCAGCCCAGCCTCCCAGCAGAGCCCTGGGACCTCCTCCACCCCCAGCACCAGCAGCAGTAGTGAGGACCCAGAGGGAAAACTGGCCCCAGAGTGCATCCTCAGAGAGACCCTCCACCACCACTACCACCACCTCCACCATCACAGCCACCCGAGCACCTGGCAGCCTGATGAAATGACCCCAGCACATCTGTCTGGCCACAGCCAGGGCCAACAGGGTACAGTGGGAAGGTTCTTCGATGTTATTCTAAGGCGTCTTTGTTTTAGACCTAAGAACCAATATAGAAATAAAATCAAGCCACTTTTCTCCCCCATGGCCAGGCAGGGACCAAATGAAAGACTGTGGAGCCATTGAGCCACCATCCTAGCATTTTAAATGAAAGGAAAGTTGCTGAGCTCCAGGGGAAGCCTGGCAACATGGTACAGGAGATGGGCCAGAGGCTGAGATGGGAGTGATGTAAGAAGTGCAAGAGTATTACAGGGCAGAAATGCAGAGACTGGTCTGTTACCTTTCTATACAAACATTGCCCAACGTTTTCAGGAGGGCCAAGGGAACATTTGGTCCTGTGGCCTGTGTGAATTATGACCAAGAGTTCACAACAGGGTAATAAAGCCCCGTGAACTAGCCTGTGTGGGGGGATTGGAAGTGGTTTGGGAGTGGGCCCCCAAAGTGGCTTAGGGGTCACTGAAATGGCCAGCTGAGTTTCCTGAATGTAGGAGCCTAGCTTTTTCCACTTTCCCCATCCAGGAGGGATCCCACCCACAGGAAATGGGAGCAGGGCTTCCAGATAGAAGGAAGCTATGCAGACAGGACAGAGGTGAGGGAGGCAGGCAGGGATGGAGGATTGAACCAGCACCCCTTATTTCCAGGATTACCCCCACTGGTGCATTTTGCTCTATATCCCCAAACTTAAAAGTCCCCTAGCTCGGGGCCTGGAAAGGGGTACACTCTGAGAACAAAATTCTCCACCAGGGAGACTTTCTCCACCTGTGAGCTCAGGGCCTTGGCTGCGGGGCTGCTGGCTGTCTCATTAGCCCAAGTGGTTTCTCAGGGAGAGCCTTCATGTTCTAAAGAGTGGGTGACCCTTGATCAGGGCACCGGGTGACACCTCTGGCTGCACATGGACAGTGGGCTCTGGGAGCCTCAGAGACAGTAATAGAGTCCCACCAGCAATTTGACACCCACTGGTGGATTTTCAGGTGGTTCCTGAATTATGAACTGCTTAATGCAGTTTTTCAGGTGGATAATCTCTCATAAAACATGAACTCAGGGTAAGGAGTGGTCAGTGGTGGAAGAGAAGATTAAAAGGGATATGAGAGGGACACCTGGGTGGCTCAGTGATTGAGCGTCTGCCTTTGGCTCAGGTCGTGATCCTGGGGACCCAGGATCGAGTCCCACATCGGGCTTCCCACAGGGAGCCTGCTTCTCCCTCTGCCTGTGTCTCTGCCTCTCTCTCTGTGTTTCTCATGAATAAATAAATAAAATATTTTTAAAAATAAATTTAAAAATAAATCATTAAAAGGTATGTGACAGACGTGTCCATGTGGCTCCCATAGCATTGTCCACTACCCCAGGCAACCAGATACCTGACTGTTAACTGAGCATGTGGCTGCCAAGGACTGCAGAGCTCCCAGCCTCCTCTGCAGCTAGGCTGGTTATGTGACTGTGCTCTCTCTCCAGGAAGGGAAGGGAAGTGATTTGTACTTTCGGGATGTTTCCTAGCAGAGAGCATCAGGCCCCTTTCTGCTTCCCCCTGTGTCCTGCTGCCGGGAACGTGAGCTCCATCCTGGCCCCCGTGGACAAGGGCAGCTGCTCTGGGATGACAGGGCATCGGGGAGAGGAGCCTCCTGGAGCAGCCCTGCCGGCCGGGCCCCTCACTGTCCGCCTCTAGACCACGCAGGAAGAGAGCTGCAGACGTCCATTCGCCACTCTCATGGGGAGGACGCTTGTGACAGCAGCTGAGCCTTACCATAACCAGGACAGCAGCCTCGGAGGGGACTTCGCTGTGTGGTGCCCTGTGGGTCAGGCTGCTCCCGGAGCCACAGCTGTCTGAGATTTTCAGCCCTCCCCTTCCGTGGGGTGACAGCCAAGCCCCACTGCAGCCCACCCCCTCTCCGGGCGCTTCTCTGGAAATGCGTGAAGATGGATGCTCCCACCGAGAAGAGCCAAGCTAGTATCTTCCAGGGACTTCATCTTGCTCTTTCCTCCCCCCCTCGTGCATCCCCACTCTCTTCCGGAGACGTAGCTTGTTTTGAAATATGCTGTGCCGACTCTTTCCCCGCTAATATCTGCAGATTCTAATTAAATAACTCAGGGAACAGGCCGTCTCACGCATGGTGTAACTTGATTATTGCTAGAAAGATGAGTGTGGAACTGACAAGTTGCCTGCTAAGCTGACAAGTTTAAAAGCCGAGTTTGAAAACCAACCAAATTCCATGCACAGTTGGAAGAAGGTAGAGACCGGGGCTTGGTGAAGACTTACCTGAGCTCTCAGTCTGGGGAGATGAGATATTTAGGATTTCCCAGATGTCTCCTCTTGTCAATGTAATGTCGTATAGGCCCTCCACCCTTATGAGGAAAAGGAATTCCAATCATATTAACTTGGTCAAAGATGTTGTACAAAGTATATAGTTCATTTATTTGCTTGCTCTAAAGAGGTTTGCAAAGGGTCTCATAGGGTTGATTTAAAATAAAGTGTACAAAGAGAAAATGTGAAGTTTGGTAGGGCCTACAGATCAGGAGATGATGCCATTGAGTGTGTTTCAGGTCCCAAGAGGAGGGGGCACGCCACACCAGGCAAAGCCACATGGAGAAGCCCCAGGGGGAGGGACAGCTGTGGCTGGAAGGGACAGGCAAAAGCAGGATCGCAGGCTTAGGATTGGCTAGTGGGGAGGACTTCAGGACTCTGGGGAATGGGGGCTGTCCCCAGTTGCCTGACATCAGGCCTAGGGTGATTACAGCAGGTGGATAGTGGCCTGGACTGGGAGAGCCTGGCAGATAAAGAAGGTGTTGGGGTTGGTTGGTTTATATTTAGAGAGTGGGCCCCTAGATGGAGGATTCTTTCAGGGTTGGGGGAGGTAGTGATGAGTGAGAGAGGCCAAGTCCAAGCGATGCAGAACAAGGCTTGTCAGGCATATGCAGGCAGGGCTCGCCCAGCTCACGTGTCACCTCTCAGAGGAGCCTTTCCTGCCTACACAGTCGGGGAGAGGCTGCCGCTGGAGATTGTGCCTCCCTAGCCATTACCCACTTCATCCCTTCAGGGCAGTCAGGGCCCCACCCCAGCTCAGCACCCAGCCATGATGCCCCATCTGGAGGAAAGGTCCTCGCCACAGGCACAAGGCCCCCTGCAATCTCTTCTCCCCCTGTCCCCCCCACCCCAGCCCTGGCTGGCCCTAGCTTGCTCCAGCCCCACCCTGGCACTACTGAGCTCTGCACTCCTTCTAACGGCTGCGCTCACTGTCTCCCCTCCACAGTGGCGGCACCACAGGAGCCGCAGAGCTGTTTGGGGGTTTTTTTCTTTGGTCTCACTCATTGCTGTGCCTACAGCCTAGGTCAGTACTGGGCACTTAGTAGGGGCTCAATAAACAGTGAATAAACGACTCTTATCACTGCCCAGAATATTGTTGTTTGCAGTCTACAGCATGCACTCACCCAGGGCACAGTCACTGAGGCCCTGGCATGCAGGACTGGTTCCAGACATGAGGGCACAGCAGTGGCTGATGGGCGGGCAGAGGTCTCTATTCTCCTGTAACTGACAGCCACATGGGAGAGACAAAAAAAGGAATGCAATATACAGAGTCAGGTGGCAGTATGTATAGCAATGGGGGGGGGGAAAAAAACTCTGGAAGAATGTTTGAGCAAATTCCTGCAGATATTTAGGAAACAAGCAATGCACTGAGCGGTGTTCCAGGTTGAGAGGATAGCAAGTGCAAGGGCCCTGAGGGCACAGTGGGCTGCATGTGTGAGCATCTTAATTATTAATGTGGATTCTTAGCTTTCTCTTGAGTCTATATTTTGTTCATTTGGTAAACCTTGGTTTCACCTTTCTAGCTAACCTGAGTCTGGGTTATCAATCCGTTGAACTCAGCAAATTCTCTTCTAATGGTTTAAAGTAAAAATGGGTACATTTGGGTCAAGTCAGCACGTGTTTACTTGGTGGCCTCCCTGAGCCCAGCTGTGACATAAACATGATGGTCTCTGCCTTGACAACCCATTTGGAATGTCCCGGATGTCCTCCAGGCCCTTCCATCCTGCCCCATCCCATCTCATCTGGCCCTGACTCTCTATCCCCTTTATCCCCTGTGTCCAGCTCCACCTATCTGGTGACTCTGTCTCCTCTCCATGAAGTCCCTCTTGGAGAGGAAAGCCACGACTAGCTGGGACGTCGAGCTGGATGCAGGGCCTTTCCCCACTGCTCCCCTCTGATGCATGTTACCCCACGATCCCACCGCTGTGGGGCTCCCCACCATCCTCTTCCTCCCTCTTTAGTCTTGGGCTACAGACCGGCCATCCCCTCTTCACAAACTCCCAGGAGGTGAGTACAAGTGGGGTAACTCTGAGGCCACCCCAGACAGTGTCCCAGAGCAGAGGATAGATAAGGGCTCCCCTGCAGCCAGCTCAGGCTATCGTGGCAGTGAGAAGGCCATAAAGACAGTGAGGCAGTTTATCACACCACCGCCCCTCCCCACCCATGGTGTCCTGTGTTTCCACCCTGGCCTGGGCCGGCTGCCCCCCCTTGCTCTGTCAGGTGGACACCCTTTCATTCATTGACTCATTCACTTATTCATCCCTCATGTATTTCCATTCATTCGCCATGGCTAGATGACGGCTCGTCCTTGGAGACCCAGTGCAGATATCACCTCCTCCTTAAAGCCCTTCTTGATTCCCACGCCCTCCCAATAGCCTCCTCTAGCCTCAGCCCCTCCCCCATCCCAGGGCTGTGATCACTCTCTGAGTCCTCCCCAGTCTGTGAGCTCTCTAAGGACTCTGGGCCAGATGCAGAAAGGGGCTCAGAAAAAATGCGAGTATAAATAAAACATTGAATAGACACAGGCCATGCTGTGGGTCAAGTACACCTCCTCCCTCCTCCCTCCCTCCCTCCCTCCTCCCTCCCTCTTCCCTCCCTCCCATGCTGTGGGTCAAGTGTACCTCCTCCTCCTCCCTCTAAGAGGAGATCTCTCATCCTTAGTTCCCAAGGAACTAAGGGGCCTGCAATTATTCCCGTGCTAAATCAGACCAGTAACAGTCTGGATATTTTTTTTTTTCAGTTTTAACTTATTTTAAACTTTGAGGACATGTCATGACGTACCTCTCTGTAATGAGAAGCTTAATTATCACTTCAAGGGTGGGGATCCATCCTTGTGTCTGAGCCAAGACAGGACAGATGTTTAGGAGAAAGCTAGGGGCTGGGCCTTGGGGCGGCAGGAGATGGAGATGGATAGATGGAGTCAGAGCTGCCAGGACCGGGGTGGAGCCAGGAGGAGCTGGGAGTCCCAGAGTCACCTTCTGTCCCAGCCTGGTGCTCCTGCGAGCCCCACCTCCAGGCCTTTGCACAAAGCTGGGTCCTCCAGCAGGAATACCTTTCATCTCCTCACCAGCTCACAAAGCCACTCACCCTTCAGGACGCTGCTCTTCTGGGGCATTGGTTCCTGACCCCCCAGTCCACTGCCCCCTGCCCATACCCTGACACACCCGCCCCACCTCTACTTAGCTCCCCTGATTCTAACTGCTGAGGATGACCAGATTCCTGGGGAGATGGTCTGCTCTTTGGGGGGGCAGTTCCATAGACTGACAGACCGAGGTTCTAAGCCCACTAAGTCTAGTGACCTTGGGCGAGTCCCATGTGTCACCCTGTGTGGGTCTGGCCATAGCCACTTCACGGGACACTGAGCTACATGAGCTGCCAGACTGGAGCGTTGGGCTGGGCATCTGTGGCCGTGTGCTCTGTCGGTGTCCCTCGGAGTGGTGCCAGGTATCAGCACTGGGGGGGTCCTCCCTGCCTCGCAGCCAGGGAGCCATAAAAGGAAGGGACAGGGACGTTTCCTGGGTGCCAGGCTGGGATCGAATCCTTGCACTGTCCTTGGGCAAGTCACCAAGTCCTCCTGTCCGCGTAGGGCTGAAATCAGCAGCTAGTTCATGAGGTTTCAAGGAAGATTAAATGTGCCAGTATGTACTGACCCTTGAGGCAGCACCCGCAGGCCAGGAGCACTGTAGCCGTGCTGTATGACACCTCTTCTCTTCTGTCCCCTTCTCTGGTTGAGTAGGAGATGCAGCGGGGCCCTCCTGGGGCTCCGTCGTCTGCCCCTCCTGGGCAACCCCACTCCCTGCTCCTTGGTTGCTGGAAACTTGGGTACACACGCACCACCTTTAGGGGCCCTGTGTCTTGCTCTGCACACCCAGCAGGTCCCCGAGGGGCTATTCCAGCGCCGTCTCCCCATCCCCCCAGGTCCCCACACTGTAGGCTGTGTGGGGTGTATGTGAAGGGATGCTCAAGCTCTGTGCTTCCTGGACAGTCTGGAGGAGCCCAGTGTCCCATTCCATCCACACTCCAAGAGCCCAAGACAGGGACGGGGCTTGAGTGTTCATTTGCACACTAACTTGCTAAAAAAATTGCTTTGCTGGGTGGTTGCAGTGGGGACAGAGAGAGGAGGTGAACACAGGCGAGTTGGACAGAAGGTTCCCATTTGGGGGCAGCATGGAGAGGGGATGAGTGTGCACTGGGTCTCATAACCCTTCTCAACCTTGCTTTTCTCATCTTTAAAATGGGGACAGCAAAACCTTCCTCACAGGGCTGTTATTGAGCGGAGGCCCAGTCCACTGCCAGACCCTAGCCTCAGCATTCTAAACCAATGAGCTCATTTAACCCTTATGAAAGTTCTGGGAGGTAGGTACGAGTAGGTTCCCCTTTGTCTAGTTGAGGAAACTGAGGCATGGGGTGGGAAGGGTCACTACCTCAGATCACAGAGCCCAGGCTGCCGGGCTCTAGCATCCCAGTGCTCCGTCAGTCCCTGCCCTAAGTGTCCTGTGCCTCAATTCACCCTTCACTGTGATCCATAGCCACAGCCCCCACATCAGCATAGTTCGTGTGGGCTGTTATGGGGGCTCAGGAGGATGGTTTTCTCTGAGTAGTGCTTTCCCATGAAGCCAGCAGCTCAAGGGGCTGTGGTGTATACACAGCTGGACACTCAGGCCTAGACCCAGGCTGGCCACATTGCAGTTAATGTTTGTTGAGTGAATACCTGAGTGTCTCCTTGTAACATGCATTGTGCCCACCATCTCATCTCCACTGCACACCTGGCCGCATGGCTGTCACCTCCATCAGGCCCCCTGCCAGAGACAGCCAGGGGGACTGGAGCTGCTTAGCCAGAGACAGGAAGCCTCAGGGAGACCTGTGGCTGTCCCCCACCTCTCCTGGACTATTCTGGCCCAGTTCACAGGGAGGCCAAGCCAGCCTCCAGGAGCATCCGTGTGCTCCCTGTGTCTGGGGGTGTGCAGGTGGGTGTTGAAGGGTTATTTCCTGAGAATGACTTTACATCCAATGGGCCCTACAGATCAGACCACTTTCAAAGTCCTTGCAGGCCTGTACCCGTTTCGGCAACAAACGGGTAGTTAGGGAAACAGGCTGCCGGGCCTGGGTTATAGCAGAGCTCCCTGTTCCATGACCTTGGGCAAGCAGCCACCCTCTCTGTGCCTTGTGTCTCCATCTATAATAGAGAGCTGATAACAGCCCCCCCTCCCAGGAGTGCTCACTCGTAGCTGCTCTCTTCGCTGTCCCTGTCATCACAGAGGAAGGGAGGAAAGAGGCCCAATACAGTGGCAGGGTGGAGTTGGGGGACCCCAGTCACATCCACTCCACTCCCCACATCCTGCATGTCCTGTCTCTGAGCCTTTGCGAATGCTGTTCCGCCAATGACACCCACACCTGGTCCTTGTCCCCAGCAGATCAAATCATGGTGATGCCACCTAGATCCTACCCCTCTCCCCTATCAGATGTATCCCCTCTTCTCACTGAAACCCTCTACATCATCAGGCATCATGTGGTTCTTTCAGGATAGATGCCCAGGCTCCCCCTTCCCCACAGTCCACAGAGCTCCCAACCTAGGACCAGGTACACAGCAGGTCCTCAATACACACCTAGGGCTGTAGGGTCCTGCTCACTATCCTAGCGTCAGGGCATACCCACTCTCCTCATGGTCTCTGCTCTGGGGAAGGCCAACTCTAGCTCTTCACCTGTCCCCACAAGTCGACAGCACAGGGAGTAAACATGCTTGGGCTCAAGGGGCTGAATGGGTGTATGCAGGGAGGTGGGTGGGCCCTGTATCTCCGACTGCCACAGAGCCATGGAAGCAAAGGGCAACCCCCCAGAGAACCCCTAACCAGTACCGCAGCGACCCAGCAGCCTATAGGCTGCCCCACAAGGCTGATTTTGGTAGGGAAATGAAGGTGTCCCTGCATTTCCACAAGGAGGCATTGGGGGGTGCAGGGACACAGGAGCCAAACCCAAGAGCCAGACGCTTAACTGACTGAGCTGTCCACGTGCCCCAAAATCTAGATTTTTAAAAACTTAATTTTAACACTTGTAAATTGGAAGGTGTTGGATGAAAATCCAGGTGTACTTGTTGTTTGGTATGAGATGAGAAGATCCAGCTGCCTTTGGGAAAAGTCCCTCAGGCCACTCTCTCCTGGAGCTGTGCCCTCCCTCGGGACAGAGCTTGTGTCCCCAGCTCTCCACAGTCCCCACTGCCCCCTGAGCTCGCCCCTGCCTGTGCAGGCCCAGCCCCTGGAGGCATCTGAGTTTGTGATCCTCCAGCCCTGTGGAGCTTCCCTCCTCACCTGGGACATGAGCCGCCGCGGGATTTAGCAGGCCCCAGCCCTGGCAGGGGGTTATCTGGGCCGAGAATGCAGCGCCCGAAGCTGGCCCTGCAGAGGCAGCCGAGTGGTGGAGGGAGGCCAGGCCTGGGGACCAGGGCTTCCGGGAAGAGCCACGGCTTGAAGTGCCCCCCAAGGAATAAATACCATGGCTTCTGACTTCCGAAGCTACACCCTCACTACCTACCTGCCTTTCTGCCAGTCCCTGCTACATCCTTCCATAGGCTTTCTGCAGATGCCCAGCCATGCCCCTACCAGCTGTGTGACCTGGAAACTTCCCTAACCTCCCTGTGCCGGGCTTTCCAAACCGGACTCCGAAGATTGCTGTGCTTGGCACATGGTCAGCCCTCCATCAAAGAGCAAAAGCCAATCCTCCCAAAGGGACCTTCTCTTAGGTGCTAAAAGGCAGAACACATGTGCCGTGTGCCACCCAGAGCTGCTGCTTGACAAGCAGGGCTGGTGTGACCCAGCAAGGCCTCCTGCCCGCTGCCTGAGGCCTTTCCCTCGTCAGTGACTGATGAGGGGCGGTCACCGTGCCCCCAGGAAGTCTGAACTAAGCCTAGGTGATCTGGGTGAATGCCCTTTCCCAAGTAACTGGGTTTCCAGGTCGTTTCAATAAGGCACGGAGCGCACTGGCTCCTGTCTACGCTGCAAGCTCCCAGCGACAGGATTTACAGATTGCCCCACGGCTTTGGGGCTGGGCGATGTGGACTCCAGGGCACATGCCCCTCTGCCCGATGATGTCAGGGGACTCAGACCCACCTACCCACACTCCTCCCCTCAGCCAGCCTGCTAGAGTAGGATGAATGACCCAAGACCAAGTACAGCTTTATGGGAAACAGACCCACTCACCACTCAACCCAAGTACCTGGACCCCCATCATCCAGAAAGCAGGCCAGGAGAGCGCGGACTGCCCATGGCCAATGTTGGTTTGGCACCAGAACAGCAGAACTGAGGAGCTGTGAGAGAGATAGAGTAAAAGACTTCCTTTGTGGAGAAAGCATGCTGACTGCCCTGGAAGTCAGGTCACAGCAACAATGACAGTGTGTCTGGGAGCACACTCAGCCCCAGCCAGCTCCTGAGCTTCTCTGGTGTTACCTCACTTAATCCCCCCACCTAAGAGGTAGTGATCTCCAGAGTCCCATTTTACAGATAAGAAAACTGAGGCTCATTTTGCTTTTGACAACTAACCAAGTGTTAGAGCCAGCTTGGAAAGCCAGTGTTCTGATTTCAAAGCCATGTCTCCTGCCTGATTTCTAGAAGGGGTAGGTCCAAGCACTAGGTCACTCCGTCTTTCACAATGTACAGCCTTGCTCCAGGGCCTGCCATCCTAGAGGTGGCTGGATTAATCCATTTGATCAACTTGCTGTAAACACTCTCACACCTTGGCGGCAGCTCTCCTGGCTGCCCGACGTTTTGCCGGCTGAGGTTTTCTGGGTAAGTGGTCAGTGCCCACCCACCTGCCCTGTTGGTCAGACAGGCCCCTCCTAGCCTTGTTATTCTAAATCCTCACCTCTTTTTTTTTTTTTTAAATAAATAAACCTTTTAAGATTTATTTATTTATTTATTTAT
The DNA here is from genome assembly GCF_018345385.1 of Vulpes lagopus. Taxonomy (NCBI): domain Eukaryota; kingdom Metazoa; phylum Chordata; class Mammalia; order Carnivora; family Canidae; genus Vulpes; species Vulpes lagopus. Next base: position 54,787,501 of record NC_054830.1, read on the forward strand.
TTATTTATTTATTTATTATAGACAGAGAGAGAGGCAGAGACACAGGAGGAGGGAAAAGCAGGCTCCCTGCAGGGAGCCCGACGTGGGACTCGATCCCGGGACTCCAGGATTGCGCCCTGGGCCAAAGGCAGGCCACCCAGGGATCCCCTAAATCCTCACCTCTTAATTCTCCAGGACTGCATTAAAAGAGGCCTGTTTGCCTGTGTGGGAGATTGGGGTGCCCTCTTATACTGAAGTTGATACATAAGTATTTATGTCCATAATGGAACTCAATTGAAGGCTTGGAAACTGATCCCAGAGAAGAACGAAAGCTGAGGCTGAAGGCTACAAGGGAGCGGGAAAGGGGCTTTACTATTGGGTTATAAATGTGTAATTAAAACAAAAATCAGCCTGGGACGCCTGGGTGGCTCAGCGGTTTAGCGTCAGCCTTTGGCTCAGGGCGCGATCCTGGAGTCCCGAGATCGAATCCCACATCGGGCTCCATATATGGAGCCTGCTTCTCCCTCTGCCTGTGTCTCTGCCTCTGTGTCTCTCATGAATAAATAAATAAAATCTAAAAACAAAACAAAGATCAGCCCCCTAGGTGCCAGTTTACCCCTTAAGGCCAGAATTGGCCAACCTGAAAACCTGGGTGCCCATCAATCCCAGGATGTGATTACCTGGAATGAAGAGTGCTGCTCTCTCTGCCATGGGATGGACTGTGACACCTGCCCATCTGTGACACCTGCCCACCTATGCACCTCCTGGACCGTGTGGTCCCTGGGGGTGCAGGGCATTCCTCATGCTCTGCTTGGAAGGCCCAGGTCATAACAAATGGTTGACACATGTGTGAGGTCACATGTGTGCCCTCTGTATGGGTGAGCATTGCATAGAACAGAGCCCTCCTCCCTCCCTTCCTGTCCCCTTCCCGTCCCCTCCCCTCCTCCTCTTTCTCTCTCCCTCCCCCTGCTGTGGGGCGCTGGAGTGAGCAGGAGTTCTGAGTTCCCTTGGGTTTCACAGGCACCCTGACTGGGGGTTGAGGGGGTGTCCATTCTCAAGTCATGAAATGGCATGGTGGGCTGGGAAAGGCAGAGGTTCTGGGTTCAGATTCCACCCCATACATCACAGCAAGCTCCTTACCTACGTCCAGCCTCTACTTTCACTTCTGCAGAGAGGGACACAGTCGGCCTCCCCCTCAGAGCTGGGGGCATCTTGTGTAGAGTACAACACAGAGCACTGAGTCATTTCAGGCTCCCTGGGGTGGGGGGTACAGCCAGAAGCCAGGCCAAGAGCAGGTGGGACAGGTGAGGGTCACGGGGTTGCAGATGTGACTGGGTAGCTGTCTAAAGGACCAGGCTGAAGGTGTGTGTTCTAACATCCAGAAGCAGGTAGCTGCCGTTAGCAAATTCATTAATTAAGGTCATGTTTATTCTGTCTTGTCAATTATAATCATCTGTTTGAACAGAGGCCTCCAGAGTTTTATTAGCGACATTATTGGCTGTTGCAGAATGGTTTTGCTCGGTTCCTAAAGTACACCTCTATGCACTGCAGTTTCCCATCTGCTCCTGCACTCCCTCTCTTGTCCAGCATCTCTCAGTAGCTCCCATTGCCTAGGGCCTGCCAGGCCTAAAATGTAAAATGAGGCCTTGCCCATCTTTCCTACCTGTGCTGTGGTAACAAACCACCAGCGATCACAAGCACCCAGGCTGTCTCCCATACCTCTGTACCTTTGCATGTGCCATTACTACTGCTCTTCTGTTCCTTTAGCTTTGAACCCTCAGCTTCCTTGTGCATTTGTCCCTTATGGCTGGATGGTGTTGGGTGCTCACACAGTAGCCCTTGTCCAGCCCATCTTGCCTTCTTCCTGTGGTTGCTCAACTCGGAGGAGTCAGGGTTGGTCCAAGCCAGTCATGGCAACCACTCTACCTGCAGCTAGCGATTGGTTGGGGAAAGGGCTCAGGACCCAGTTCCAGCCAATGAGATATTAGAGGAAGTCTATGGGGGTTTCTGTGAGAGATCTCCCTTCCTGAGAAGAGGTGGGCAGGGAAGAAGGTGCCCCTTGCTTCTGGCTTAAATGTTAACTATGCAGATGTGATGGCTGGAGTGGAGGCAGCCACTCTGCAACCATGAGGGGGTGACACCAATATTCTGTTAATGGTAGAATAGAGGTGGGTGGCATCTGAGTCACCGATGACATTGTTGGGCCACCAGGCCACCTCTAGACCTCCTGTCTCTCACATCGTCATTAAACATTGAGTGTTAGGTGCTTTTGTAGTTTAAGCCACTCTTAGGAGAGTTTGTCACTTCAGCCAAACATATCTAACTGATACAGCCTTTTAATGTCAGTTAAAGCTTCTCTGTTCTTAACTAATTCCCCAGGAGACTTGGATCTCTGCCCCTGTCTCTCCACTCAGCACCCATGAGAGCAGCTCATGAACTATGGTGCGCTGCCTGGCTGGGTGGCCCATCCATATTTGGTCTGTGAACATCTCTGGGAAAGGCCTCTCTGCCCTTTCTTCTCTGTGCACCCTGAGCCTGCACACAGTAGGTGTTCCAGACACGTCAGGGACCTCACCACATCCCCCATCATGGCCAGAAGCCTCCAGCCCTCAGAAAGCCTTCCAATTCACTTTGGCCCAGGCACTACTTCTGGGCCCTGGAAGCTTCTACAGCCTCTTCAGGGTGAAGTGTGAGGCCTTTTCTAAATAGACCTTTCCAGCTATCAGCTCTTGCCTCATGCGTGCCTTCAGGTGCTGAGCTGTTGATCTATTGTCACCTCAGCCTCTCCTGCAGCAGACACGGGAGGCCACCGTGCAGAGAAAGGAGTGCAGGGGCTGAGTTTTAAGGGAAACTCAGTGATAGATACATCGTGTTCAAAGCTGAGTGAGAGTTTCTGCATGTTCTGGAAAAGACTTCTGGTCTGCAAGTGGGTAGTAGGATCTCCCAAGGCCCCAAAGAAGGAGGTGTTACCAGGCATGGTAGAAGGGTGAAGGCTCTTGGTTTCCCCTGGAGCAGTGCCTGATGCTGGCTGTGAAGGGGGTGGGCGGGGGGAGGACTGTCCTGTGGTCACATGGGCATGACTCTGCCAAAGAAAGCAAGGCAAAGAAAGAGATTCTAGGCTTCAGGGAGCAAGGAGGTGTGTGGTGTTAGTCTTGAAAGAAGTTCCCCTTCCTCCCTTCGGTGCAAATTGCTTTTGTGAGTCTTGTAACAACCACATGACAGTTACCAAGCCTCAGGTACCCACAGTTTGCCAGGCGTGGGGCTGGGTGCTGTAGCTCCTGTCATATGGACAAGCCACATCATGAGGCTTCCTGGGCACAAGCAACAGAATCTGGGTTTGCAGTCTGTTTCCACACTTCCAGCTCCTTAGCCCTGTCCCCTCCTTTTCCTGAGCCTCAGTCACATCTTCAAAAATGCAGCCATACATTGCTACCTTAACAGGGCCAATCCCCAGAGGATTAATTTGGGCAATGTGAGTGGCCCAGCCTGTCGCAGACGTCCAACAGATATGGTTTGAATCCATTTAGATATCCAGGTTAGACTGGAGTTCTGTAGTGTTCTCTGGAAATCCTTTCTTGAAGCTAGCTTAAATCCATACTGTCACAGTTCCAGGATGCTCCATTTAGCAAACTAGAAGGAGCAGTCAGATTTTTTTTTCTTTTTTGATAGCCAGTGACAGAAAACTCAAAGCGACTTAAATAAGCAATCAAACAAAGCAGCAGAAAATGACTTACATAACTGAGAAGCCTAAGGGCAGACAGCTTCAGGCAAGGCTGTACCTGGGTGCTTGATGACATAAGCAGGACTCATCTTTCTCGCCCTCTTAGCTCTGCTTTCTTTCCTCTGTGCTGGTGTTGTTCTCAAGTAGGCTTTCCCATTGGGAAAGCAAGATGGCCATCAACAGTCACAAACTGATGTATTCCTTTACCCCAACAGAAAGAGAAATCCTCATTCCCTTTAATTATAGTCCTGAGATCTGATCCTTTGGGATCTGATTGGTCACATACCCAGCCCTGAGCCAATATCACTGTGGCCAGGAGGATAGAATATGCTGATGGGCCAGATTGAGGTCAGGTGACCACCCTCCCTAAGGAGACTCCTGAGCTGTTCAACCCATTTTTCTGGGTGGGAGATTGTGTGAAGCCTGAGAGAACAGAGGTTAGTGTCCAGGTGCTGCGTTCCTCTATGCTTAATGTCCTGGGTTGCACCTGCTCGAATCTTCTTCCCACACCCCCTGTCTTCATGGCAGCACTTCCTCCCTTCCCCCATTGCTTCCTCCCTACCATTTCATCCCTACCAAAAAGGAACAAGACTTCCTGTTTTTCTGGTTGAATTCAGGATTCAGGGTCCAGTCCCAGCTTCAAGATGTGCTTTTTGTGTCTCATTATAATCATTTATTCAGTCAACAGATGCCCATTAAGTGCTTACTATGTGCTACCTAATATGTGCTACTAGAACTACTATATTATTAGTTATAACTATTATAATAGTTTAATAATGACATTATTAGTTATGTTTTTATACATAATTTATTATTATTTATTAAATAATTATATTATTATTAATTCAATAATAACCTTAATTATTTAAAACATAATAATTAAGTTTTCAGGACTTAATTATTCTGGGTAGTGGGCAACAGCCAGGAGCCTTCCAAGGAAGTGAGTTTCGTCTGAGCAGACATTTAGAGGCTAGCGTCCAGTCCCACAGTGCCACTGAGGGAATTCCTTCCCCTCTCTAGGCTTCTGCTTTCTTATCTGCAAGATGAAGGAGTGGGAAAATTGAGGTCTTGGAACCTCTTACCTCTGATAGACTATGGCTGGGTGTTAAAACAAGTCTCTCCAGAGGAGTCCGCCAGTGAGCACCATGGACAGCGACCGCAAGGCTCCCTGGGCTGCCTGGGGGAGCATTGTGGTCGCTGTCCATGATGAGCTAAGCTGAGTCCACAACCATACAATTCTGTGTTTGAATCTTCCTCCTCTTGGCTAACAAAAGCACCCAGGGCATAGGAGGATCTGAGGCTTTCTGTGCTTGTGTGGACCCCAAGGCTCTAAGTTCCTGTAAGGTAATCCAATGCTGCTACGGAAATTCTCTTCTGGGGTGTTTGTGAATCCCAAGCCTTCCCACTACTGAAAGTTTAAGTTTGGACCTCTGAAAAGGAAGTGTAGGAAGGCCAAACGGAGGAAAGGAGAGGATGCTACAGAAGTTCCATGGAGCCCATCCTTCATCTGCCTCCTTGTCCCTCCCTTCCTCCTCTCCTGCCCATTCCCCTTTCTCTGTTACAGCTGAAATTGGTCATGGCTCCCTGGAAGAAGAGAGATGCCTGATATGTTGGTAGGGGAGACAGGGATCCCTTTGAGGCATGCCCAGTGGGGAGGTCTTTCTTCTTCTGGTTGAGTCTAGTTTCTCTTCACTCTTTGAACACCTGGAGACATGAATTAATTCCTCTGGTCACTCTGTCATTCATTTGTCAGTTCACTCGGCTGCTCATCACCTTATTAATCCATTTGTTCCCTTCTTTATTTAGCTCAGGCTTTTTTTTTTAACCAAGAAGGGAGATTTATTAAGAGAACAGAGATCCCAAGGACAAGCAGAGAATAGAGTTGCTGGTCTTCCCAAAAGACAGGAGCCAGCAAATGGTAAGGCATGAGAAGCCAATACTGCTACATTCTTTTGCCATCCTGGGGTCACACATTCACTCACTTACACTTCTCTTTGTACATCCCTCGACCTTCCCATCTTTAAAAATCTATTGGATTCTCTCCATCTCCACTGCCATGACCCTGGTCTAAAGTAGTCTGACCCTAGTCTTTTTTTGCCTACAAAACAGAAGCAGCCTCCTAATTTTTCTCCCTAAATCCACTCTTGCCCATTTCCAATCTGTTGGTCTCACTACAGCCAGAAAGATTTGTTAGAAGTGAAAAATTTATTCAACAGATTCCATTTCTCTTAGGATAAACATCAAAATCTTAAGCATGGTGTGGAACTCGATTACCATTCCCCCACATTCAGTGCCCTTTATTGTGGCACCCTTCTCAGATGGAGGATTATACAGCACCACCCACGTTGCTCTCAGGCATGGCAGAGAGCCTGGTGAACAGTGAAAGGAATGTGAGCACACACTTTAAGAACCAGTGAGTGATTTACCAGTTTTCTTTACCTTCTTCCATGACCGTTTCAATTTCCAGATAAAGACTTCTCTGTCAGCCTGAGTCCAGAGAGAAGATATGAAGGAGAGCCACATGGGCAAGTAGCATGAGACATAATGAAACCTTACTGTAGGCCACTCAGATTTTGAGAATCGTTTGGTAAACAGCATAACCCAGCTCTCCTAATTGATATACATAATCCACGAGTTCTTGCTCATCGCCCCTTTGCTTTGCTAAAGCACCACTGTCCTTTCAGTACTTACACAGGTTGCTCCCTCCCACCTTAGAACATTTGTCTGTTATTCCCTCTCCCTGGAAGATTCTTTACTCTCATTTTTGTGCAGTTGATATTTACTCACCAATGAGATCTTGGCTTAGCTGTGAGGTACTCAGGGAAGTACCTTGAGTTTACCTTCTTTGTCATTAGATCTCTTTCACTGAACTATAAATTCCAGGATTACAGAGCCCGGGTATTTAAGTCATGCTTTTTTGAGGCCCTCCTCCATTCCCACAATGTTCCAGGGCCCATGCTGAGAGGCTGGTGGTAATGGGAGTACCTCAGCCATGAGCCCTATTCCCACAAACCTACCAATGACAGGGGAGACAGATGTGCAAGCAGCAGCATTTGAGCCCATTATGATCATTCTAGCAGGAAATGCATATAAGGAGGCCAGATAAAAAGCAAGGGAACTTCCTGGAAGAGAGGGCATCAGAGATAGTTTTGAGGGGTATTTGGAGCTGTCCAGGTGGAGAGCTTCCTGGAGTAGAGAGAGATGGGGGAGTCTGATGGAGGAATTGTAGAGCAGAAAGTGGTGCCCAAAGTTTCCAAGGCTTGAAAGAGGATGAACCCAGGAGAAGTTGGAACCAGCAGTAAACATCTGGCATCTGTATTTCTGGGAACACAAGTGAGCATTCCTGTTTCAGCACGTTTGCAAGTGTGTGCTGTTTGCTTCTTGGAGTCTGTAGATGGTGTAGAAGATAATAGCAGGTTTCAGACCCTTCCACACAATGAGTGTCAGTGGCAGACTCTGATCTGAGAGTCTAGCAGGCCATGTGCAGGCATGTGCTGGCAGCTTTGTTCCAGGACAAAGCAGCAGGAGACATCTTTGTCTTCACTCTGCTCATTGGACACGTCTCGATGCCTTAAGTTCCCATCTTTGTTTTCTAAGAACTCACCAGAGTTCTTTCTAGTAAATCAAGACTTCCTGTGCACACAGCCCAGCAGTTGTTTAAAATTTGCATAAGATGAATAAAATGAAAGAGAGATGAATCACCAAAGCACCACGTTACTGAATATAATGTCTCTCAATATGATCTCATTATTAAAAGAATCTGCAGGTAGCAGGATGAAACCAGATGCTCCATGATCAGGGGCTTTGGTCACTCAGTAGTCCCCTGCTTAGTGGAGAGGAGGGGTTTCCACACAGGGCTGGGGTTTCAGGGCCCTGGTGAAATATGGTAGGAAAGCTTCCCAGCCCCCCAGAAGGTGGGAAGATGAGCAAGGATGCTGGAAAAGTCACTTCCCTTTGTGGGACTTGATTTTCTTGTTGTGAGAATAGAGAGTGAAGGGGGCACCTTGTGGCTCAGTCGGTTAAGCGTCTGCCTTCAACTCAGGTCATGATCTGGGGTCCTGGGATCGAGCCCCATGTCGAGCTCCCTGCCCAGCAGGGCTTCTCCCTCTCTTTCTCCCTCTTACTCTGCCCCTTCCCCCTCACTTACGTGCTCTCTCTCTCTCTCTCTCTCAAATAAATAAAATCTTAGAAAAAAAAGAATAGAGAGTGAAGTGCTGAACCTCACTGCCAACTTCACTGGCTGTGAGGATTATACAATAGGAGGACAGTTCTTAAAGAAGCTCATTTATTCTGAGGATTTGTGGCTGCCCCTGATGATATTATTGTTTTCATGCCAGTTGTGAAGTGGACCTTGATGGGCTCCCCACACTGGAGGGACAGACACCCACAGAAGCTGGACCAGACCCAGCACACAAGTTCTCCTTGAGGAAGCTGACCTCTGTGTTGTGGACATCTAGAGGAAGGGATGTCAACTCTGACTGGGAAAGAAGGAGGTGGAGCAGTGCAACTAAGAAGGAGTCTTGTGAGCTGAGACCATGAGGGGAGAAGGAGGAGGGCAGGCAGAGGGAAGCAGGGGATCAAAGGCCTGCAGCCCAGATAGGCAAAGGCAGTTAAAGGGATGCCATCCTCCTGCTTCAGAGGGCTAGTTGGATTAGGCACAGTGGGGCCATTTACAATACTCTCTGGATTAGAGGGTGATGATGAGCTCCTTCTTGGCACTCTGTTGGTTGAGCTGTTTTCAAGTCCAGCACAGCTCACCAGCATAGGATACACATGAGTCTTCCCACCCAATAGATGGGAGCAAGAGGCCTGGTCCTATGGTGGGTGGGCAGGGGTCAGCTATAGTGGACTGGAGGCCACAGGAGTGAGCACCACAGAAGCTGAGGCTGCACACTGCCACAATCTGGCTAGGGTCAGCTCCAAAGCCGGTGGGCTCCTCCCTAGGGCCACTGCCTCTTAGACTAGCTAGTGCCTGCTAGCAAGACTTCAAAACTTGCAGGCCAGAGACTGTGTACCATCTCAGATCGACCAGCCTGCGGGGCACACCTGAGAAGTTGTCTAATGCTATATATGTGATCCACATGAAGTAGTGCTGCAATCCATTAGTAGAGTCTGCAGTGGGGGAGGCAAGGGAAACCTGTGTTATACGTGCCAGCCATTTGTCATTCCTGGTACACCCCTTATTTTGCATACGGAGAAACTGAGGCCCAGAGGGAAGAATGCTGTCATCCAATTTCCAGTCATGTCACCTCCTGATCTAGTCTCTCCTCAGACCTCTTGGTACCCACTGTGACACAAAATGAAAACAGTGAACTGTGAGACAAGGAAATCATACTGGGTCTGTCTAGATCCACACAATGTTCCTCCTTTTTCTCCTTTGCCTGTATCTATTTGATATTTAATGTGTTTTGTACATGATAAGAGATAGTGAAAGAACAAACATCTGTGAGTCCAGAACTCAACTCCAGAACTAGAACATTCCCAATGGCTTGCAACCATATGTTTGCATCTTATCCTACACTGGAGGTCACCTCTTATCTGCAACTTTGTGTTTGTTCATCATTCTCTTGCTCAGAGGTTTAATGAATAAGTCTAAACATTACATTGTTTGTTCTTGAGCTGTAAAAAATTGTTTTCTAGAAGTAGATTTCTAAAATTTGCACTTTTTTTACTCAACATTTTACTCTTTCTAAGCTTTAGCTATGCTGTTGTTTAGCTGTAGTTTACTTTCACTAGTGTGAAAATAAACTGCGACTATTCAGCAATTTATTTTTGCATTCTCCTGTCAATGAGTATTTGGGTCATCTCCCTGCTTTTGGCCCCCCATTATTAACAGTGCTGCTATGAAATCTTCTTGTATGTGCCTTGTGTAATACCAAGGAGTAGATTTTCAGGGTTATAAGGTATGTGAATGGTCAACCTAACAAGAAAATGCCAAAGTGATTTCAACATAGCTGGACTAGGTGTCACATTCATCCACTACGTATTCCAGTTGACCTACATCCTCTCAAACCTTGGTACAATCAGATGTCTTACTCACTGTGAGTCTAATGGGTATGAAATATCTCATTGGGACCTTAACTTGCACTTCCCTGCATCCTAGGAAATTCAACAGCTTTTCCCATGCCCATCTGTGCACCTGTTTACTCCTCTAAGGCATACCTGCTGTGGTCTTTTTGCTCATTGCTTCTCTTCTTCCTGTGGATTTGTAGAAGTTCTTTATGTATTCTGGATACTAATCCTTTGCCTATTGGACATATTCCAGATGTGTTCTTGTTTTTTGTGGTTTGTCTTTTCACTGGTCATTTGGTAAAAACAAATGTTTAGTTTTATTGCAGTCAGATCTACCAATATTATTATACTTAGTGAGCTTTTTATTTTTATTTTATTTTTTTTTTAGTGAGCTTTTTATACCTTGTTTAAGAAATTATTCCCAACCCCAAGTTTGGAAAGATATACCCATCAGAGAAAATTCCTCTTCAAATTTTCTCTTTCCAGTATAGATTTTTTTGTGTCCAGAATTGATTTGGGGATGTGGTATGAAGTAGGGATCAAACTTCATTTTGTTGTATGGATACTCAGTTGTCCCAGCACCATTTACTAAATGGGCCTCCTTTCTCCAGTCACATAGCAAGAAACCTTTTTTAAAGATCTGAGGCCCTCAGATCTTTGATAATTTGTAGCACAAATGCCTGCAGTCATGCCTGTTTTCTGTTTATTCTCCTCTTCTTCCTCTTTTTACCATTGCAATTTCTGGTACGTGCAAGTACCCCAGTAAGCCCTGTGTAGCCATTTGTGGATGTTTTTGTGAGAATGAGGAAAAAGGACCACAGAGGAGGGGCTGAGTTTGTAATGACAAAAAGGGTGACCCCAACATGGAGTCTGGGTCCAGCTCTCTGAAGGTGGGTATTGTGTTCCTTCTGCCTGGTGCCTGGCTGTGCACAGTATGGCTGGTAGGTTGGGACCTGGGACCCTAGGGCTGGCAGTGGAAGGATCAGACCTGACAGCCTGTCTTTTCACTTTCATCTCATGGGGTCCACTGAGTTGGCATGAAAGGCATTTTGGCACATTTCTCAGGAAGTCCTGAGAAGCTCTTGCTGCTTCTGCTTCTCACCCTGTCATTTTGATGATGAAGCACCTGAGGGTTAAGAGACTCCTTTCTCTCACTCCCTGCAAGCTCCTTGCCTGGTAAGGGGATGGAGAGCTCTGGAACAGAGTCGTGTTCTTACCAGGAAAGGAAGAGTCATGTCCTTACCAGGAAAGCTCCTTCCTCGCTCTGGCGGGTATAGAGTCCTGGCCTCTGGTGTTGTTAATGACAACTCACTTCCACAGCACTTGTGATGTGACAGGCCCTGGTCTGAGCATTTCATGGGGTCCTCACAGCCCTGTAAGGAGACAATCTTCACACCCATCTTACAGATGAGGAAGCTTATGCACAGAGCCTTTACATGACTTGCCCAAGGTCATTCAGAAGGTCACTGAGTGAGCTGGGATTTGAACCAAGGCAGTCTGGTTCCAGACTCCATGCTCTTTATCACAGCACTACACAGTCCCTTCGGACCCTGACCAGGCCCCCAGGTCTGCCCCCTGGTTACTGGTCTAAGACCCCAGTGCCCAAGGGGTCCCTCACAGAGTGTAGGAGAGCTTTGTCCTTGAGCCCTGGATGCATGGTGGGTCTGAGCCTACTCTGGGCCTCCCAGGCCCTGTAGGATGCCCTCCCCAGCTTCTGATGCTAAGCCAGGCCACTTGTTGTTTCTCCCCTGCCCACTGCAGGGGAGTCCCAGCTCCCAGTTAGAGAATTCTCTAGCAGTTCTGAGATGGACCCTAAATGCTAGGAGGATTGCAGACAGCAGGAGCTCCCAGGTAGACTCTGCTTTGTGGAGCCTTCTATATTTCAGGGAACACATCTCTAGGTCCACCTCAAGACAAGGTGTTTTTGACAAACATGTGTCACCTGCACAAGGCTTGTAAGCAATTATGCCATGGCCATAAATCTGGGCTTGTGCTGCTGAGTAAGATACCAGCTCTTAGAAATGGCTAAAGCACATTACTGGCAACAGTGTCTCTGGTGGTTGGGATGGCAGGCTGCTTTGGGACACATGGGCTCCCAGCCAATGGCTCTACCGCTATGAAGTTCCCATGGCTGACCTCTTTCTCACCACCTCACCCTTCCTTCATAACTTTCACTGGTTCCCACTAAATGTCTTGTGATATGGATGCTATTGCAAAAGGTCATACTAAGTGCTCTGAAAAGAAATAAAGCAGGAGGAGGGTACAGAAAGTGTGACACGTGCCATTAGCAATCTATGGGTTCTTTGACAAAGCCTGTTGGAGCAAAGGCCTAAAGGAAGTGGGGAGGGAGCTGTGTGTGCATCGAAGAGCACAACAGTCAAGGAGCTGCATATGCAAAGGGCTGGAGGTCGGGTTGGGTCTTGTGGGTTGGAGGCAGGTCTGCCTGGAGTGCAGTTAGAGGCACGAAGCTGGGAGGGTGTTAGGAAGAGGGAGTACCCTGTGAGTTGGTAAGGAGTTTGGTTTCACACTGAGTGTCATGGGAAGCCACTGGAGGGCTTAGAGTAGGGTCAGTAAGCAGCAGAAGAGACCAGATGGCTTGGGTGCTGCCACTGCCAGACAGACTAGTTGTAACTGTGCTCAGTTACACTAGCTCAGGGTCCTGCAGCTCAGGGTCCAGTCTATAGAATAGACCCCTTGGGATCCCTGGGTGGCGCAGCGGTTCGGCGCCTGCCTTTGGCCCAGGGCGCGATCCTGGAGACCCGGGATCGAATCCCACATCGGGCTCCCGGCGCATGGAGCCTGCTTCTCCCTCTGCCTGTGTCTCTGCCTCTCTCTCTCTCTCTGTGACTATCATAAATAAATAATAATAAAAAAAATTAAAAAAAAAAAAAAAGAATAGACCCCTTGTGACAGCAAACAGGGCCAGGTGAGGTCTCTGAGACCAGCCAGCCCATCTGTCTGCAGCCAGGCTTCTGCCTGTAAATCCTGCAGCCTGTGTGCTCTGAATCTCCCATGCCCAGCATTCTAGGGTACCTGTATCAGTTAGCTTCTGCTGCATAACAATCACTCCAGAAAGTAGCAGGTCTTATGGGCTCTCTCTGGGTATGTGTGGTCCATGGCAGGGGTAAGCTAATTGCCACCTGGCTTTGGCTGGGGCAACCAGGGGTGGTGGTGACTTTGGGCTTCATGTCTCTCACTCATCCAGGAGGCTAGCGGGGCTTCTGCACATGGTAGCGACGGGGTCTGAAGAGGGTGAGCACTGAAGGCCACAAGGCTCTTTGAGGCCGATGTGTGGAGTTGGCACAGCATCATTTCTACCACATTCTATTCACCAGGGCAAGTCATGGAGCTGGTGTAGATTCAAAGTGGTGTGGGGAGGATTAGAGCCACCTCCTGATGGGAAGAGCTGCTCAGTCACAGTGGAGAGGGTGTGGAGATGGGGAGGTGGAGAAACAGGGCTATTTGTGGATCAACCACAGCGTCCCTGTTCTTGAAGGAGGAGCAAGGCAGGAACCAGGGCCCCAGGGACAATTGGCCTTGGCCGTGTCTCTCTAGACCCCTGACTCTCCAGGACAAGGCAGAGAGGATGCTCGGACCATTTGTTACTTTGTCACTTGATTCCACCCAGCAGCCAGTAGAGATAGACTCACTGGTCCCATGGCAGAGTCTTTCTCTGGGATGCTTATACCCAAGGACTGCAGGGATCACATGGAACATAGCACACCTTTGGCATCACCTTTTCCAGGAAGCCCTCTGGCTCTCCTGGCTTCCTCTGGGCCCCCCGAGGCTCATCTGCTGGCCCCTGTCACAGGAAGCAGTGCCCTGTGTGCCCATCACTGGTGCATGTGTGAGTCAGAAAGGTCAGGGCTTGAGGACAGAGCTGTGTCCTGCTCACCCCAAATCCCTACATCTGGGAGTGCTGCTGAGGGTTAGGCCAGCAAGGTATGGGTACTGGAGGCTGCATTCAGTGCTGACTCCTCCCAGTTAGTGTCTACAAGGGGAGGAGAGGGTCACTGGAATTGGCAGCAGGGCTCCAACTGAGCCTGGCCAGGAGCAGGCTTGGGGGCTGGGGAACAGATGCTGGATGCAGGGCAGCAGCATGAGTACAGGAAGCAAGGGCAGTTACCACAGTCTTCTTCCAGTCAGAAATGGGTCTCAAGCTTCGGGCACAAGCCCTGGGGCAGGAAGGCAACCTGCAGGAGAGCATGCAGAGAACCCACTTGGAGTGTTCAAGGGCAGCTCTGGGCAGATGGAAAGTCAGGTGGGGCCCGCCACCCCCGCAGGAAGAGAAACATCAGCCACTTTGGCAATAGTGAGTTTCCATTTACTGAAGTTTCTGTTGCCTGAGTTCCAACTTACCCAAAATAAATATTATTAGCATTAAAAAAGAAAAACAAGCCAACTGGGATGTGGCAACTCTGAGTGCAGTGCAGTTTCTGTGCCATGACAGCACAGGAGAGAAATCTTCATCACCTTCTCATGCACCCCAGAGACGAGGAGGGGAGGTGGAGAGGAAAGTGGTCTTCAAGGAGGCTCGAGGGTGCACCTCCCTGGGGCCCACAGGGGGTTAAGCCAGCCAGGCCTGCTAGTGCACCAGCTCTTCCTGCCAACCTGGCATCATCACCACTGCCCCAGGCTAGGCCGGGCAGTCTCCCTTGGGGAGGGAGCTTGAAGCTTTTGCAGTTTGTAGTTGTCTGTTGTATTTAGAAACCCAAGCATCTCCGAGTCATAAATTACCTTGAACTAGTTTGCTAACCCGTGTGACTTGGTGCCGCGCCTTTCAAAGGCGGCCAGTTATATAACTGGCTGAGTGAGGCACGGCCTGGTCCCCTCAGTGAGGCAGTGCATGCTGGGTCTGGCAAGGGTGCCGGCTACCCAGAACCGCGGGGCCAATGCAGGGAGTTGCTGCAGGTCTGTGCAGGGCACTGGCATTTCCGTGGATATGCACTCCACACAGGAGCAAGGGTTTGCAAACTCACAAAGCCAGATTCTTGCTCCCAGAGCATGGTTATGGGATCTGTGCCACATAGGAAGGGGCAGAGAGCACCAACTGGCTTAGCATCCCCTGTGATATCCCTGCTAGATGATCAGCTCCTGTTTGCACCCTTCCAGGGACAGGAGCTCATCACTGCCTGAGACATTCACACTGATAGGAAGTAAGCTTCCTGCTAATTCCAGCTCTCTCTTCTGGAGATGTGTCTGAATCCATGCCTGTGACAGCCTGGACCAAGTGAGAGGCAGTGACAGGGCTCCTGGCCATGTACTAAGGCTCTCCCAGCCTTTCCTCCATGGTCATAGCCCTCGGGTCAGAACAGGTGCTAATGGGGCCAGCTGGTTAGAGTGTTACCTCTGCACTGCACGTTCAGTGGGCATTCCAACATTGACATAAATTTTGATATCAAATTACGTAAGAAGAACGTTTAGTTTTCTCATCTCTAAACAGAGCTCCAAACCCTCTCCCCAGTTTTGTATTCAGAAAGCAGAGAGTTGACTCATACATTCTGGGGTCATGAGGAAGAGATTTGGGTGTAAAGGGAGTCTCTGCTTGTAATGTGGGATCAAATTCTAGGATCCCCTGGGTTTCCCTGATATTTGCTAGGTAAATAAAATCCATGTGATGTTCAAAACCAGGCTTTAGATAGAATGGGACTGCTGAAACACCCCCAAGATGGGCAAAATACATGGAACAAGTTTGAAGATTACTTATCAGGCAACAAAGGACAGTGATCCCTGAGAGGAGGGAAACAAACAAAGCGACTTCTATGGTGCTTTGAGCATCTGCCTTGGGAGAAGGGCCTGGCCCAACTTGGCCTCCCAACTTTACCTCCCAACCTGGCAGGTAGCATGTATGTGGCAGGGGGAGGGGAGGGCATAGCCCAGAGAGTTCTCTGAATTAAAGAGATGGAGCTGAGTGTCTGGGAAGACCAAGGCAGTTAGAATTCATGAAAACAAGTACTAGAGAGGACTTCACTGTGCAGAGGGAGATTGGGGCATTTGCAGAGAGTCCCCCTTGGGCATTCATTGGAGTATTGGCTGGGGCATATGTGAAAAAACTACCAGAACCCGGATAATTAACTGCCCAAAAGAAGCCAGAGGCAGTGCAGTGTCTGGCACCCACCTATAGATAGGAAAATTTCCTATTCTCACCAGCCAGACTGAAAAACCTCACGATGCCTGGGACATTGGCTAGAGGATTCTCAACAGACTTGCCCCTAAACAATGAGCCCTAAACGAAGCACTGCCAGGTCCCACCTTACAACCTGAAAAACAAGACACCAAAGGATCAAACTGTTTCCACATAAACACGACCCAGAACAAAACTCAAGATGATTTAGAGGAATACAAAAATATCGAGCAAAGTAAAATTCACAATGCCTGGCATCCACTGAAAAGTTTTCTGGCATGAAAAGAGGCAAGAAAATATGACCTACATGAGAAGAAAAATTAGTCAATCAAAACCAGCCCAAAATAGATACTGATGCTAGAATTAGCAGGAAAGGCCATTAAAATAGTTATTATAGCTGCATTCCATATATTTGACAAGTTGTGTATAACCAGGAAAGATATTTTTTTTTTACTTGCAGAGATGAAAGCTCTAATGCAGTCACCAAAAATATTCAAATAATCCAAAAAAAAAAAAAAAAAGGAAAAAAGAAAAAATAGAACCAGGAACCAAAGGGACGGGAAGAAAACAAATAGATTTAAGCCTAACCATTCCAACATTCATATTAAACGTAAATGATCTAAGCACCCTAACTAAAAGGCAGTGATTGTCAGATTAGACGTATTTAAGAATCAAGAACTATGTACTGCCAACAAGAAATGCCTTAAATATAAGGAAATAGATATGTTAAAAGTGAAGAGATGGAAAACATGTAACACACCAGCTACAGGAAAATTGGAATGGCTAGATTAATGTCCAAGTAGATTTCAGAGCAAAGAATATGACCAAGGACAAAGAAGTTCATTCCATAATCATTCAGGGATCAATTCATAAAGAGAAAAATGGCAATCCTAAATCATCACAACAGATGTTCAACATACACAAAGGAAAAACTAATCAGAAAACAAAGAGAAATAGACAAATCTACAGTTATGGTTGGGGAGTTCAATATTCCTTTTTTAATGCTTTACAGAACAAGTAAGCAGAAGTTCAGTAAAGATATAAAAGACTTGAGCAATGTCACCAACCAACTTGACCTGTTTGGCACTCCACCCAACAGCAGCAGATACACAGTCTTCCCAAGTGCACCTGGACCAATTACCAAGATCACAAAATTCTATGCAATAAAACTCTTCAAGTCATATGCTCTACAACACAAGGAAATTAAACATCGACGAGAGAAACTTTAAATATGTCCAGCTAGTTGCATTAATAAAGCTTTTTAAACACACACATACACACACACACACACACATAGGCTCATGACCTCAAATAGAAGTTTCCCTTTAATATTGAAAATACTGTTTCATTTTTTAAAAACTTAGCATTTTTACTTGTACAGCGAGGAAGGTATATTTTTCCTCTCATGATTTTGTGTGAAATTGACCAGACTGTCCTAGGGAGACAAGTAGCAGAGCCCTTCTCCAGGCGGCCAAGTACCTTCCAACAGGACATCCCAAGGGGCACAGGAAGCCTAGATCAGGATGGCATCTCTCCTTTGGCTGGCTTTGCACTCTCCATCGGCGTTACAGCTGATCCCAAGGAACACCCTTGTCTTATTGCTTTTCTTGGCCAGGATGCAGGAAGGAGGAAGTGTCTGGAGTTGGGGTTCCTTCTGTAACAAGAAATGCCAGCAGGTACAGAACTTTTATCCAGCATCAGTATATTTCCTGCAGGGGAGATACATTCCCTCTACTTTACAGATCTGGAAACTGGGGCCCCTGAAGGGCTATTGAGAACACATACTTCTAAGAGATTTGAGTGGGATTTGATCTGAGCCCTGCAGCTCCAGAGTCCTTGCTCTTGACCCCTGCCTGTCTACACTGCCCATCTCCTGGCTGCCTGTCTACACTCCATCTCCTGGCTGGGCCCTACACTGTCATCACCTCCTACTGGAGGCAACATGTGGGGGGCTCCTGGGCACTTCTGACTCCATCGGCCCAAACAAAAATCACTACCATACTCACCTCTCTTCAAACCCCTGAGTTACTTCTCATTTAAGATATATTCTCTTTTACCCACTGATGCAGCAAATACATATCAGCTACCAATGGGAACTGGGCACTGTTGTAGATGCTGGAGGTACAGCCTGGTCAGGCCATTCAGGTGGAGGAGAGATACTCATTAGTGAGCACAAAAGTATGAGATGGCATTTAAGTAGCATTGCTAGAAATGAGTGGGCTCAGTGACAGAGGTGGGGCCTCAACTAGAGGGGGTTCGGGGCAGATTTCTCTGAGAAGGCAGTGATAGGATGCCCCGGGGGTAAGTCAGAAGACTCTAAGGAGCCATACTCTGGGCACAAGGAATAGCAGGAGCAAAGGCCCTGAGGTAGAAGTGTTTAAGGATGTGAAAGCTGGACACTCATGAGAAGCTGGTGGCTAAGTTTGGTAAGGCTAGAGGGGGAAACAGAAACCAAAGTATAAAAGGGGTCCTAAGGGCTCAGGAAGCCACTACTGCTTTAGGAAGGGGAGTGACATGTAGATGCTCTATGGCCCTGGAGCAGGGGCAAGGAGACTCCTTAGGAGGCTTCCCTGGAGTCCAGGGAAGACTTGCTTGTCCCCCGGCTATGCAGTGGTATGGTGGGAAGTGGATGGATTTGAACTTGCGATCTGCCCCTGTTAGGGATGCTGAAGGAATGGTGGCAGATTCCATATGGGGCTGATGTGGCAAGAGGAGGTGGGGCCTATGACTGAGTCAGGGAAGGCTGGGGGAGCTAGGTGCTCCCATGGGAGGCATGCCCGGGAGCTCTTCTGGCCATGGGTTAGGGGCAGGGTCATTGCCTGTGACCTTTGCCACTAGTGTCACACCCTCTCTTGAGCTCTGTGTGTGAGCCTGATCTAGCCCATCACAGCCTGGGCATCTCTTCAGTCTGAACAATTGCAATCCAGTGTGGGTATGGGTGGAGAGATGGGTGGGCGGTGCTCTCAACACCCCTGCTTTATAGAGGAGCCACTGCTCACTACCTCTCAGAGCCCTGTGGGTCCTTACTGAGATCCATAGACTGTTCTGGCAGAGCAAGGCCTCAGAAATCATTGGATATGAGGCCCCCCCACTTACAGGTAGAGAAACTGAGGCTCAGGAATAGAGCAGAAATTCAGCTGTGAACGCTCTGGAGTCCTGGAATTCCCTGCTCTAAGGACACAGTTTGGTGTGCTCTGCATGACCATCATGACCCCCAAGAACCTGTCCCCCAGCAGTCACAGCTTGCTAAAGCAACCAAGTTGACCTGGTCAAATGGGGTCCTGATGCTCTTTGTCACCACCCTCTCCACACCCCCAGAGGTGCCCACCCTCACTGCCGTCCAAAGGGGCCATGCACTTTGATGTGAGCCTACTCAGGGCAACGAAGGGTTTGCCAGACTGGGGTGCAAGCCCACACTGAGACTGGGAGTTCTGATGACAGCTGGGTCAGCTTAAGGGGGCAGCAGCATCCCTCGGGCTGCTGTTGTCCAAAAGCTGCCATACCCCAGTAAAGACAGAAGTGGGTATGGCTGTGTTCCAATAAAACTTGACTTACAAAAGCAGGCAGAGAGCCAGATTTGGCTCAAGACCCGTGGCTGGGCCTTTGTTCTACATACACCAAATCCCGTGATAACCCAGATTTGTCGGTCTGACCCCAGGCCAAGCAGCAACCCTGCCACGGGACCCAGGGCAGAGCAGGACATCAGGCTGGAGGGCACAGAGCTGGGTCTGGGCTCCCTGTCCCACCTCACAGTGTGATCCTAGCAACTTGCTCAACCTCTCTGGTCCTCAGTCTCTACACCTGAAGTCTGGATCAGAGGTACAGACTCAAGGCTGCTGGGATCATGCTACCATGTCATGGAGAAAAGCTACCCAGACTTGGGTTCATCTGAGGACTAACTGGCTTTTCCATTCCCACCAATCGTTGCTGGTAGAGACACTAGCCCTGGCATTTCAGAAGTCACAGGTCACATTTCAATGAGAGCCCTCCTGGTTGTATGCTGGCCACCAGCTCAGGCCAGCCTGACGTGTGGGGCCAACCACACCACAGGCCATGTCCCTTTACAGCCTCTCAGCTCAGGCTGTCTGCTTCCTCCCATGTGGACTTGGGGATGCTTTTATTAGAGCACAGAGAAGACTGGCTTTCCCAATGGATGCTGTTTGCAGGTTCGAAATAAATTGTTTTGGGGCACAAGCATTAGAAATGATTTCCCTCCCCTCACCTGCACACCTGTGTTCATTATCACCCGATAATGACCTTACAAGGCCTTGGGTACTGAACTCACCTAACTCGGAATTAGCCCGCACAAAGCCCTCCTGGCTGGGTTTTTCTTAACCATTTGCTCAGTGGGTGTATTATTTGACACATAATTGTCTTCTTGGGGGAAATTAATTTTCAGGGCCTTGAATGGTCTTTATTAAAATGGAGAGAGTGCTAAATTCCAGCCCTGCCCCACGGAGCCTGCAGGAGACTCAGCTCACCTCCCCTGGGGAGCGTGCGGGAATACGCTCCTCCCAGCGGGGCCTGGGTGCCAGCCTGTGTCCCTGAAGGATGTCCAGGCCCTTCTCTGTCATTATATGCCCTCGCGAGGAGCTCCCAGTCTGTCCCAGGAGCAAGGATGCCACCAGACCCTTGGGAGGATGTAGATTCACATCTTGACCTCTCCGGTAATGGGGCCGTGTGGCCTCGGCAAGGTCCACCACTCTCCGAGCTTCAGGGTCTTTGGCAGCAAGTGAAACCACTCGTGGGCATCTTCTGGGGAGCCTGTGCTTGGAGCTCCAGCTGGAAGGGCTTTGGCAGCACCCTCGAGACCCTGAGTGGTACGCAGCCCACATGCAGCCTCACCTCCGATGTCTCCTGAGTCGTAGCTCTGCTCAGCTCCTGGTTCCCCTCACCCTCTCTCTCTATGCATCCATTCATTGTTTCTTTCCTTCCTACCTTCAATCCCACACTCAGCCCATCTGTCAGCCCATTGTCTGGACAGCTGGAGGGATCCAAATAGTGCAAGCCACTCCTGTGCTCAACACCCTGCCATGGCTCCCTCCTTGCTCACAGTCAGAGACAGCGTCCTCCCTGTAACCCCCATGGTCCTGATCAGCTGCCCTGTCATATCTCTGTCTTCGGCTCTCCCCAGGCTCCCTGTCATTCATGGGATTCCAGGCATACTCCTCCCCAGGGCCTTTGCACTGGCAGCTCCTTCTGCCTGGTTCAGTCTTCCCCCAGACACCTGCATTGCTCCTCACCTCCAAGTCTTCGCATGGTTTCGTCTCCTGGAAGCCTTCTCTGAGCAGCCTGTATTTGACCCTTTCCCCCCCCCGAGATGCTATTGCCATCCACAGTGTGAGTCACTATAGGCCAGGTTTGGTTTACTGTCCTTTCCTTCACTAGAAGGCGAGCACCCTGCAGGCAGGCCTGACCCAGGGCAGGAGCGAGGATCACTTGCCTGCCCCTGGCTGACCTGGATTGTTTCTGCCCAGCCTTGAGAGACGCGGCCTTAATTTGGATGGAGAGCCCCTTTCAGCCTTCTGCGGCCTCCACAGCCCCCTGAACCCAGGGGCGGTTCTGGAGGTCTGCACATGCCCAGCTAACAAGGGAGGCCCTGGTCTGTCTGCCCTTGTCAAAGCTAGGAGTCCATGCCCAGCCCCTGTGAGCTCCACTGATTTAGCTCTCGTGGAGTGGAGCCCTCACTTCCTGGTGGCCAGGGACTCTGAGCCCCATTCTCTCCCTTTTGCTTTTGGGAGTTAGCACTGCTGCAAACCAGGCCCCAAGCTTGTCATCCTCCAGAGGCAAAACCAGTTGGTTTGCACCTCCCTGGCCACCCCTGGTTGTCCTCTCAGGACTGGCCTTGCTCTGTTGTGGCCTGGCTACCCTGCATCATGGCAGGTGGCACCTCAGGGCACATTAGGTTATGGGTGCCCAGCTCTGCTCAGGGCCTTGGTCCCCAGGGCAGCAAGCACCTTGTCCCCACAGATGCCGGGAGTGTCCCTGTGACCTCAAACTCCACGCCGAGTAGGGTTGTTCATTCATGTCATGGCCACCCACTAGCATATAGTCACCAAGCAGCTGTTTTGTGCCCTACCCTGCTGTGTGAGCTGGGGACAGGATGAAGCCCTATCCCCACGGGGCTGGCCTCCCCTCTCCCAGCCATGGTGGGGGTCCTCCTGTGAAATGAAAATAATAATATCGGCTTCCCGGGAGGCCATGAGAAGTAAAGGAGACGGATACAGGACAGCATCAACAAACACTTTCTATAAAGGACCAGATAGTAACAATCTTCGGCTTTGTGAGCCATACAGGCCATCATCGCTGCTCAGTTCTGTGGCTGCCCCAGCCAAGGATGATATGTCAGCGGTGGGTGTGGCTGTGTTCCCATGAGACCTCACTCCCCAAAACAGCCGGTGGGCTGGATGTGGCCCGCTGACCCCTGGGACAGGCACAGATGAAGAGGCAGCCACTGTATCACGAGTGGTGACGATGGTGGACAAAGGACCACAGGAAGTTCACGGGCTGGGGGTGGCAGGGCGCTGGGGGTAAGCAGGAGCCAGGTGAGCCACCTTCTGTTTCAATCTGTCGAAGCCACACTGAGGCTGGGCTTCCCTGGAGCTGTATTTAGTCCATAACATGGTGAGGTAAGTTCTCAGAGAGAGGAAGGCTAGCACCTAACTCCTGGCTGACGTCTGCCAGGAGGCCCCGCAGAGGTGGCCAGTTTCACCCTCTGCATCCTGCCCGGCGCCACCGCTTTGAAGGAAGCCTGGGCTGGGCCCCGGGGGGCAGCTGGGTGCAGGCGGGAGCCCCATGGGTCTCCTACATCCTGCTTAATTGCCGTGAGATGACTCTGCTGGCGCCGGCCTCCCTCACTCCCTGATGCTCTGAGATCCCGCTGCTCATTGCTCTCTGCAGCCCCATCTCAGGCTGTGTCCTGAGTTTTTCTTAATTAAATGTTTGCCTCCTCCCTCTAGACCCTGCATGGCTCCTCCTTCAGGAAGGGAAGAGGAAGAATTAGCATTAATTGAATGTGTGCCACGTGTGGGCCTTGGGGAGGGGTGCAGGGGCCCAGAGAGGGCAGACGCCTGCCCCTGCCCGAGGGCACACAGAGTAGGAGCCCTAGAGCTAGGATCTGGAGTCAGGACCCTCCCTCGCTCCTCCGCCCCACCTGCCCTGTGTCTCATCCTCACAGGAGAGGCCAGGCATGAGGAACCCAAGTTGGAGTCAGGGAGATTGGGGCTGAGATTGCTCCCTCCCACCAAGCCTCAGCTTGCTCATCTGTAAACAGGCACAGTGATGGTCGCCACCACACAGTGGTCCTGAGGATCCAGTGTGGTGGGGAGGGAAGGACGGAGAGAGGGGGGGTGGGGGGGACAGAAAGTCCTCGCCCGGTCTCTTGGGGCCTGAAGGTCATTGGCGCTGCAGACTGCCCAGCCAGCCCCGTGTGCACCTTTCTCCTGGAGATGGAGCGGTTGGCAGCAGGCCTGTGTGCATTACATTCTTGCCCTGTCCCTGTGCCAAAGGAATGCCTTCCAAGGAGCATGCCACCGTGGCCACAAAGAGTTCCCAAAGCCTTCCTGGAGGAGTGGAGAGCAGCTGGGGTCTGTCCTTCGCCCCCACCCGGTCCTTGGCCATTTCCCTGGTGGAGCCGCCGAGAGCCCAGGAGGTGATGCTCAGCTCAGGTGGCAGGGTGGGATAGCCCTGTGTGCTGACAGAGGCCAACGGAGATGCCATACTCTCCTGGGAAAACCAGAGCCCACTCCATCTAGTGAAATCAGGGTTCCAGTCCACTCAATCCTGGCACCCCGTCATTAGCCTCATCACTATCCAGCACAATTAGTATATCCATAGCCGCCCTTCTGCCGCGCCTGCCAGGAGCTTCTATCCCACATGCTCTGCATGAGGGGTCCAGTTCCCTGGGTCCAAATAATGTATTCACATGGGCTTTTTATTTTTTATTTGTATTTTTTATTTGTATTTTTATTTACTTTTTCTATGGTGGTAAAATCCATATAACATAAAATTTACCATTGTAACCATTTGTAAGCATGAAGTTCAGGGGCATGAGTACATTCACTGAGTACATACACTGTGCGACCTCCCCACCGCCCATCTCCAGAACTTTTCCATCGTCCCAGACTGATATTCTGTCCCCGTTACACACTAACTCCCCACTCCCCTCCTCCACATCTGGCAGCCCCATGCTGCTTAGTGTCTCTGCGAGTTTGACGACTCTAGGGACCTCGTACAAGTGAAGTCATACAGTGTTTGTCCTTTTGTGACTGGTTTATTTCACTTTTATGATGTCCTCAAGATTTATCCATGCTGCAGGACGTGTCAGAGTTTCTTTCTTTTTCAGGGAAGAGTAATATTCTATCGTATGGATAGACCACATTTTGTTTTATCCATTCATCCATTGTTGGACTCTTGATTTGTTTCCACCTTTCAGGTATTATGAGTAATGCTGCTCTGAACATGGTGAAACCCCACTTCCAATTCTTTTGGGTATCTACCCAGCAGTGGAATAGCTGGGTCATATGGTAATTCTATAGTCAGTTTTTTGAGGAACAACCCTACTGGTTCCCACAGCTGCTGCGCCATGTTACATTCCCACCTACAGTGCACAAGAGGTCCATTTCCCCCACATCTTAACCAACACTTGCTTTGGTAATAGTCATACATGGTGTGAAGTGGTATCCTGCTGTGGTTTTGATTTGCATTTCCCTAAATTGAGCATCCTTTCACATGCCTATTGATCATTTGTGTACCCATTGAAGCCCTTCAACCATTTTTGAATTGGATTGTTTTCCACTGTTGTTGAGTTTTAGCAGCTCTTTATTTATTCTTGATATCAATCCCTTATCAAATCCATGATTTGCAAATATTTCCTCTCACCCTGTGGGTTTTCTTCTCTGTTGATGTGTCCTCCCATGTACAGAAGTTTTTAATTTGATGAATTCCAGTTTAACATTTTTTTTCTTTTGATGCCTGCATATGTTTGGTCTATGACTGCTTTGGTGTCCTATCCAAAAAAAAAAAAAAAAAATCATTGCCAAATCCAGTGTTGTGAAGCTTTCCCTATGTTTTCTTTGAAGATCTTTATAGTTTTAGCTCTTGGGTATAGGTCTTTGATCCATTTGAATTGACTTTTGTATATGATATGAGGTATGGGTCCGATTCTTCTGTTTGTGGAATCCAGGTTTCGAGGCACCATTCCTTAAAGACTGACCTTTCCCCGTGGAGTGGTCTTGGCCCTCCTGTCAAAGACCACTTGACTGTGTATGTGAAGGTATATTTTTGGGGTCTCTGTTCTGTTCTGTTTTTGTAAAGTTTTATTGGAACCTTGCCACACCATTCACTTGTGTATTGTCGACAGCTGCTTTGGAGAGAAAACTGGCAAAGTCAGAGTAGTTATGACAGAGAAAATTGGGCTCTCAAAGCCAAAATTACTATCTGGCACTATGGTCCACTCTCATCTGCCTACACAACCCCTTCGGCCCTCCCTGGGATGTGAGGTCCCTGGATGGCTTCCTCCCCTGCCCCCTCACCTGGCAGGCAGGGCAAGGTCCACCACGTAATAGGTGTTCCATCCATGTTGTGGGTTTGTTGCCCTCTGTTGACTCAGGTGGTTTTTGATGGCCCCTGCTCGGTACGCCTGCCCTGAGCATCACCTGTGGCCACTCTTTCCCTCTCTGGGAATACACACCCATGTCCCCCTTTTGCCAATCCTCAGGTTTGGGCCCCCACCTAACACCCGAGCACAGGGCCCCTGTCCTGAAGAGCCACATCCGGGAAAAACATGCTGGTTCAGTAACTTCATCCACAATGTTCATTGTGAATAAACAACGCGTGACCACGTTCTCTGTGTGGCTGATTAAAGCTGCAAGGGGGCCCGAGTGCCTTTTGGCCAGCGTTCCCAGCCTGGCCCCTCCCACAGATACCCACTGACGTCCGTTTGCAGTGTATCCTGGTGGAAATTTTTTGTGCATTTTCAGGCACACACAAGCATTAAGTGTGCTCTGTGTGCGTCTTCCTCTCCCATAGATAGAATTACACTGCGTGCAGAATGTTCCGCAGCTGCCTTTGTATCCCCGGAACTGTTCCCTGTGCTGTGCTGTAACCCCTCGGCGCATCTTAGCCGGTGGCCTACAGAGGGACCCCCAGCTTGCTTTCCTTTTTTGTGAGCAGCCGTTATCATGTCAGTGGGGTGGCAGGCTCCCAGAGAGACCCCCTCGCCACCGGCACCACCCCTCACTTTCCTGCAGGAGACCCCAAGCTCCCAGACAGCAGAGGTCTCGTGCCCTCGCCGCTGTGCCCCCACGTTAAGGACAGTGCCCAGCTCTGTAAACAGCACTGAGAGGCGACGTTTGCAGGATCCTGATCCTGCCTTACTCTCCTCTGGGTGCTGTGCTTGCTGTTATTTCTCTCATCCTCCCCACACTCCCTGAAGTGGGCAAGCGGTACCTTTATTTTACAGATGCACAGGCTGAAGCCCACAGAGGTCACGGAGCTGGTCACGGTCACAAGGCAGTGAGGGGCAGGCAGGTTGGCTCTGGGGTCTGTGAATTTGACTGCTGTCTCTTCGGTTGTATTGAACCCACCCACCCAGCAACCAGCTTCTGTGTTTGCCCCTGTCACGACCAGCACCTGCCTTCTGGCCTTACCCAGACCCAGGCAAAAGGGCAGCAGGCCAGGATTCAAGTCCAGCTCTGCTGCTTGCTCCAGGCTCTGTGACCGCAGCTGGTTACTTGCCGTCTCTGAGCCTGTTTTGTCACTGAGAGGGGCCAGCAGCAGGACCCTCCTTTGGGAGGTTGACCTTGGGGAGTACTCCCACAGCTCCAGGTGAGCAGTAGGAGCCTGATAAGCGGGCATCTCTCCCCGAGAGAGCGCTTTGGGGCCCAGCTGCCTGTGACCCAGTGACTGATGTTCAACTGCTACCGCCCAAAGCCGGAGCAAGTTTATGATGCTCTAGCTGGTTTTTAATCACAGCAAGATGAAAATTTGGCAGATTCAGACACTGATTCATGTGACAACATTGTCTCATGTCTCGTTTGTCTTTCTCTGGCTTTGGCGCTGATGCAGGGGGTGGGGCCTCCACCCTCAGGAGCACCCTGAAGTCCCTCGGGCCTCTTGCATCTGTCTCATGCCCACTGTGGGCCAGGTCTGGGCCTTGAGGGGGAGAGACATGGGGACAAGGGTGGAGGGACTTTCCCAACCCTCTGCCGGCAGGCTTCCTCCCTCAGACCAACCCTGCCATGGCCTGGCGCAGCCCGCCTCCTTCCACTGGAGGGAGTGCCTGTCCTGTCCTGGCTGGAATCACAGCCTAGGAAGCTCCGTATCCATGACGGCAGATGCCCAGAGGTGTCCAAGTTGCCTCCACTCAAGCATCGCCTCCTCCGGGAAGCCCTCCCTGACCTCGGCAGACAGACTATTCCCTTCATGACTCTCAGGGCGGGGGCAGAGTTTTTCCCACGTCTGTCTCCTTGTTGGTTGTTACCATCACCTGTGTAGCCCAACCTGTGCTGGGGACCTTGCCAGGCCATTTACAAGGGTTAACAGTCCCCACAGCCTCACTTTTCAGACGGGACACAGAGAAGTTCAGGAGTTGCCCCAGGTCACCCAGCTCATAAAGAGCAGGACTGGCTGGGAAACTGTACCTTGCTGGTCTATGCTGTACTTGTCACTGCGGAGCTCCGGTGGTGAGGACACTGGCGGCCGTCCGGTCAGTATTTGCTGACTCTTGCACTAACGAATGCTGGTCCAAGTGCTGGGGGCCCGGGAGGAAGCTGCTACCTCTGTGCGTCATGGGCACCAGTAGAGATGCCAGGAAGGACACCTGAAGAACAGCGGCGCATCAGCTTTGCCTTAAGGGTGAGTAGGAGTCCAGCTGGTTGTTGGGTGGAAGGAAGGGCAGGCCGAACAGAGGGAAGAGCATGTGCAAAGACGTGGCAAGTGCAGGGCTGCCTGTGTGTACAGTGTAACAGTTGGGGAACATGGCAAAATCCCAAATCACACAGTGTATTAGACAGCTTGGGCTGCTGTGACAAAACACCATAGGCTTGGGGAGGCTTCTAGAGGCTGCAAGTGCAAGATGAGGGGGCCGGTGAGTTCAGTGTCTGGTGAGGGGTCTCTTTCTGGCTTGCACATGTCACTTCTTGCTGTGTCCTCACCTGCCTGAGAGAGGAGCAAGGGAGGTGGTCTCTCTTCCCCTCCCCCCCCCTTTTTTTTTAGTTTTTATTTATTTATTTATTCATGAGAGACACACAAAGAGAGACAGAGACATAGGCAGAGGTAGAGGCAGGCTCCCTGCAGTGAGCCTGATGGGGGACTCGATCCCAGGACCCCGGGATCACGCCCTGAGCCAAAAGTAGACGCTCAAGTGCTGAACCACCCAGGTGCCCCTCTCTTCCCCTTCTTATAAGGATTCTAATCCCGGGGGCAGGGGGGCTCCACCTACGTGGCCTCATCTAAGCCTCTTAATCTCATCATACTGGGGGTTAGGGTTTCAGCCTATGAATTGTGGGGAACACAAATATCCAGTCCATAACACTCAGCTGTCGTAAGCAGGAAGAGCTGTCATACAGGGGATCCGGTGCTAACCACCATCACTGGAAAGTCTGGAGGCACCATCTTGCTTTTGGGCCACCAGGAATCAGCCCTGAGCATCACTACAGAACTGGCCCATCTGGCAAACTGGCCCAGATCAGCCAGGAAGTTGGGGGAGCAGGAGCCTGCCACAGCTGCCCCTGGCCACCCAGGAAGCTGGTGACTCGCCCCCAGAAGCTGGTGCAGATGCTCTCCATCTCCTGCACATCTCCCTGGGTGGTGGGGGGACCCAGGACTGCTTTTCCCTTACCTGTGTCCTGGACTCTCATCTTCCCCTTCCTGCAGCCCCCTTGGACTTCTCCACTTAAGGATGATAGCTGGGCAGGTAATTCCCCTGACACCTCCCCCCCAGCCATCCTTATTGTTGACTGCAGGGCCAGGCTTGCCCCTGGTAAGCTCTTTAAGACGGGTTCATTTGCATCCTGCCTTTAATTGGTGCCCTGCCATACCCCCAGTGTAAATCTCCAAATCCACGTAGAAACAGAGCATAAATCTGCCAAGGCGCTAAGGCTGTGGCAGGGTCCCTCACTCAGCAGCCTAGGAAGTGCCTGTGATGGGAGATGAAAACAGGCAGGTTTTCGTGTTCAAAAGACAGAAAAAATCTTGGCCAAAAGCATCCAAAGAGAATCAGACATGGGGTCAGGGGTGAGTGGTGGGGTGGGGAGTCGTAGTGGAAGCTAGAGCCAGGGTGAGGTGGTGGTGGTGGCAGTGGGGCTCACACGCGGGAACTGGTGAACAGGCTTGTCGCCTCTGTCAGAAGCCATAGATGTATGGATTTTCTAAATTATGAAATATTTCAAACCTAGGGAAAATAAAAACAAGAGCTTATACTTATGTAGACTTCTTCCTACATGCTCAGAATCATTCTAAATGCTTAATAAAGAAAAATTTCTCTAATCCTCCTAGAGGACCTCTTGAGGCAGGTTCAGTGTTTTTAAGTGAAGCACTGAGGCACAGAGCAGTTCCTTACGTGGCCTCCTTGGGAAGTGGCAGAGGCTGGATTTGAGCCCAGGTGGTGTGGATGGAGAGCTCCAGACACGCACCCACCATCCAGATTACCTGGCGTCAGTATTTTGCCTTAAAAAGTCAGGTGGGGGGATTCCCAGGTGGCTCAGCAGTTTAGCACCTGCCTTCGGCCCAGGCATGATCCTGGAGTCCTGGGATCGAGTCCCACATCGGGCCCCCTGCATGGAGCCTGTTTCTCCCTCTGCTTCTCTCTCCCTCTCTCTCTCTCTCTCTCATGAATAATTAAATAAAATCTTTAAAAAAATAAAAAATAAATAAAAAATAAAAAAATAAAAAGTCAGGTGGGAGGGTGGCACCTGGGTGACTCAGTGGTTGAGCCTCTGCTTTCGGCCTAGGCTGTGATCCCAGGGACCCGGGATCGAGTCCCGCATCGGGCTCCCCGCAGGGAGCCTGCTTCTCCCTCTGCCTGTGTCTCTGCCTCTCTCTGTGTTTCTCATGAATAAATAAATAAAATCTTTGGAAAAAGAGAAAAAAGCCAGTGGGAGGGAGTGGGGGAAGGAGGGAGAGGAAGGCAGTGCTCTCAGCTGCCTCAAGCCCTCCCAGAGTGGACGGTCCCTCACTTACATGTATATGTGTGTGTGTGTGTGTGTGTGTGTGTGCATTGACCATAGAGTCCCCGCGTGTCTGAGGACCGAGATAGATTTTGTTTGTACCCTGTTCCCCCACAACTCATGCTCTGGACGTGCCCTTCCCTACATCCACAGTCAGCACCCCAAAGGGACATGTTGGCTGTGGCCCCTAAACTCAGAAGAGGCCACATCCTCCCACCCTGCATCCTGTCCCTTGTCCCTCGCGTTTTACCTTCAAGGCATTCACCAGCTCCGGGGCTCTCACCTGCCATTCGCTCCCCCATCCCCAGCAGAGGGGCACGTGGGCCGTTAGGACACCGTGTCATTCGTGAGTTTCATACAGATTCTATCGGACTTTACCTTTTTGCACTTTACCTTTTTGCAGCTTGCCTGGTTGGGATCACTGGGGTTGTTTTCAAGTTTGTTTTCTGTGCTAACAGCACCTGAAAAGCAAACAAGCACATGCAAAGTTGTGTCTAGTGGCTTCTCTCCCTTGGAGCCACTCGGCTCAGGATTCTAAACCCAGAGGGATGAGTTGGTGACGGAGGTTCCCACCTAAGGCTGACTCACCACAGGAGCAAGGAGATGGCCTCAGAAGGGGAGTGTTTGCCAGAAGGCGAGATGGGTGTGTGTGGCTGAAAAGTAGCAGAAGGAGCATACTCATCGCAGCCTGGGAAATGCAGGCTGGAGGGGATGTGGGCATTTGTGTCGGGGGTCCCCCAAGCGTCCACAGTTTCGACCCATAATTCTGCCTCTCAGAATGCTCCTGAAGGAAATCCTCATAGATAGAAATGGGGAAATGCCTGGCTACATTGCTCTCCGACCACCAAATATTCGCAACAACACTGACAGCTAAAAATAGAGCCTTCATCTCCCAGTTTACTCCCAGCCACACATTGGAGTAGATAGGAGTCATTAAAAAGTAGAGGTTTTTTTTTTTTAAAGATTTTGTTATCCATTTGAGAGAGAGAGAGAGTGAAAGAGAACACAAGCAATGAAGAGGGGCAGAGGGAAAGAGGGAAGCAGGCTCCCCAGTAAGCAGGGAGCCCCACTCTGGTCTCGATCCCAGGTCTCCAGGATCATGACTGGAGCCAAAGGCAGGTGCTTGACCGATTGAGCCATCCAGGTGCCCCCCGAAATAGGGCTTTTTAAAAATGAGGTGCCAGGATGCTCATGAATTAATGATCATGAAAAAAGTAGAAGGCAAGATGGACCTCTCCAGTAGGACATTCAATTAGGTAGAATCAAATGCCTTGAAAAAAACAACTAGTAGAAAATTCACGAAAGGGCAGAGTGGTTCATTCTAGGTGGAGCGATCATGGGTGACTTTTGTTTCTTTTGTACTCTTCTGTGGTTTTCTAGGTTTTTAGATTTTAGACGCTGTAAGACATCAGTGGCGGAGCCGGCACACAGCATGGGGAGGTGTTGGTCCCTCGCACATCTTGCCGGCCACATTCTGAGACCAGCTGGCAGCGAGGCAAGGACTCTGTCGCTGTGTTTAGGTCCACTGGGGCTTACCTGGAGCGTCAGGCCTAGCAGACCCAGGTGTGGGGGAACCAGGCAGTCAGCAGCCGGGCCCCAGACCATGAGCAGAGACCCTGGCAAGCTCATACTAACTGATAAGAAAGCAAAGATCACCATGACGCCATGCCTTGGTTCCAACTCGGTGCTGAGCAAAGCTTCCTCCTGGGATGTGAGTGACGGAGCCAGCCTTGGTCCTAATCCTACGACCTCTGACACCTAACAGCTGCGTGACCTTTGGCAAGTGACTTAACCTCTCAGAGCCTGTTTAGTTTCTTCATGCCTGAAATGGAGATGATAATGCTCACTTGCATTGGGTAGATAAGAAAGCACCTCACTGCCCGCTGTCTTTACTCACCTGAATGTATGCCCCTAGAGGGCCTGGATGGCAAAAGCGGCAAGAGACAGTGAGGGGTCCGTCAGCTTTGTGACGTCTCACACACTCATTGTTGCTTTGGGCTGGCCTTTCATTAAGATATAAGCTTTCCCATAAAACCACCGGAGCCTTCCACTATTTCATTCTTGCTGCTAACTCTGCACGGCTGGTTAGCTTTACTGCTCCATGGAGCTGGCATTTGGTGTCTCTTCTCAAGCAGATCCGTGATGATATATTTGGGGGAGATGTGCACACACACAGGATTGTGAGGGTGCGATCTCCACAGTACGGGACTGCCGTCAGGGCCGTCCACCAGCACGTCTGTTCTGTCACTTGTTTGATGAATGGGCTTGGAGCCTGTGCTTGGGGCTCGCCGGGTGCTAATCATGGGCGTGGGAAGGGGACAGAGGGACAGAAGTCATCTGCCCAGGGCCCCTGGGTCTGCAGGAGGCACCAGGTGGTGCGGATGCATGGACTCTTCCCTCGCGATCATCCACCCAGTCACTCGTCCCTCCCTCAAGGGGCTAGCCTGCAGCCCCAAGGTTAAGGGCACTTGGTTAAGGGTGAAGGCTGGATTAACTGCCCCACCTCCTGCCACCACGTGACTTGAGGCTTGTTACTTTGCACCAGTTTGCTCATCTGTGCAATGTCCTGGGGTTGTGCTCAGGATTAAATGAAATAAAGAGCTCAGAAGGCATATAAAAAGTGCTCAGAATGGAGACTGATTGCCCCAGGCCCCACGTGGGGTTCTAGAATAGGAAGAAGAAGGAGCAGGTCCTGTGCCCTGAGGAACTGGGGTGGGGGTGGGGGCTGGGGAGGCAGAGTCAGTGGAGCGTGGGCCGTGGGAGCCCACAGAGGGGGTCGGGAGCTCCCTAAAGAGTCTGGTGGGGGCTCCCTTGTCAGAGGTGAGGGGTTCCAAACAGTGAACAGATGTTCATTGCCCTAAGAGCCCAAGGAGGACAGGCAGCCTGGCTGAGCCCAGGGCTCCGCTGTGAGCCCCCAGGAAAGTGGCCCCCTCCCTCCTGTATCCCTGCCATTCCCTTGGGGTGGAGGCTTGTTCTCCGCCCACCCCCACGGGGCAGGGAAAGGATGTGAGCAGAAGCTGGACTCGGCCTTGGCCAGAATTGGCTCCTGTGGGCCTCCTTCACATATCAGCCACATGCCCTGGTGAGCTGGGAAGGAGCAGATGGCACCGGGCAGGCAGGGGATGGAAGGCAAGTAGAGGGAGGGGCAGCATCCGTGGAGCAGGGGGGGTCATAGAATTTGGTAACTGGGTGATGTTTTCACATGCAAAAGCAACTTGACCTTGTGTCTCACAGGCTCCACAATGCTCCAAAGTCTCCCTCCTCTGTGTCCTTGCCCCTGCCTGTTCGGTTGGGAGTCTGAGGGAGGGAGTGGTGGTACCTGAGCAGTGCGTGTCTGTCGACCCTCCTTCAGGGCCTGCCCCTGGCTGTCGGTGGGCCTGGGCAGGAGGCAGGAGGGGGTGGATTCCGCCTGGGGGTGGGTAGCAATCAGGGATGGCTTCCTAGAGGAGCCAGCAGCACTCTGGGCAGAGGGCTGGGGCATGAGCCAAGGAAGCATCCTCATATCTGGAAACAGAGGGGCCAGACCGTGGGAGGCCTTGACTGCCAAGCCCAGAGTTTGCCCTGAAGGGGGCAGAAGTCAAACTAGCCACTGAAAGATGGCCTCCGGCCTGCGCAGTGTGGACTAACACTTGTTTTAAGCGTTTTATATCGTAACAGCTTTTGACATTTGAAAATCAGATTTCAGGTGAAGGGTGGGTGCCTGTCTTCTCTTGGTGACTCAGGAAGTCTGGCAGTCCTGGTGGGTTCCCTCCTTGCAACCACAGGTAGAACCCCCAGCAGAGCCCCCCACACACACACAGAGCACGTGCCCTCCAGTTCGCCATCCCCACCCACCCAACTCCCTCAGCCCTTCCCATCAGGCAGCCCTGGATGCCCAGTGCCCAGCACCCCTGCTACCTATGATTATCCCGTTCAGCTGAGGGGGCCGGAAGAGAGTGATGAAGGGGAGGGGGCCTGGTGGACTCTTCACCTGTGGCCAGGGAGAGCAACCGAGTCCAGGAGTCCAGAGCAGGGGCAGAAGGAAGGAGGGATGTAGGAGAGGAGAGGCTGGGGTCAGGAGACATGGGACACCCACTGATTGAGGTCTGGGCCCCAGCGTGAACAGGAGAGAGAGGGTGACACCCACGGTGGTTCTGCCCAGATGTTCGGTCAACAGTAATCCATTTACCTCGTTGGAAGGTTTTAAGACTCTACGTACAATGAAATCCCGGCTCTGCACCTTCTGCATAGATGACAGAGAGCCCCAACGTAACAGACTGGTGAGGATGGCAGTGGCGTGAAGTCAGAGGGTCCCTAGTAATGGCCACGTTGCACTCACTGGGAGGCCTGTCACCTCTGGGTCCCCCAGGGGGATTCACTCCTTCTGTGCCCTTCATCTTCACCCAGAAACACTCCGGATTTGTGCCAGCACACTACTTGACTATATTGTGTTTCAAAGAAAGCACTCATGTGTTCACTCAACAAACACATATGTGATTGGCATATGTCATGGAAGTTGCATGGGGTGCAGGACCCAGTTCCTGCCCTTCAGAGCTGACAGGCCGCGGGGAAGCAGGGAAGGGACAGTGGAGTGGAGTTCCAGATCAGATAGGTCCAAAATCTCTGATCTACCGCTTACTAGCTGTGTGACCTTGGGCAAGTCACTTAACCTCTTTGTGCCTCAGTTTTCCCACTTATAAGATGAAAACAGTAGCAGTGTCCACCCGAGGGAGTGCTGTGGAAATGATATAAGATCATTTAGTGAAGCTTCCAGAGCACTGCCTGGCGCAGATGGAGTGTTCTAAGGATGGCAAGTATTACTGTTTGCTTAGCAGCAATTTACAGAGCACCCACTGTGCACCAGGTACCAGGGATAGAACAGTGATGGAGACAGGCACAGGCCCCTGCCCTCGTGGGGTGGTCAGCACCAGAAGGGTAAACGGGTGAGCAGGGTGGAGTACTGAGGAGCCCCCAGGCGTGGGAGACAGAGCCTCCCGGGGATCATGCTCCCCCTATACTTCCCTGCTCTGAACCTGCCTCAGCTGGCCCCTCCTGGTCACCTGCCAACCAGACCCCCGTGGTCCTGCAGCGTCTGGAGAGCCTTTGCAAACAGCCTGCCTTCCAAGGCACACTTGCCCTCACTCTCTTGCCAGCTGGTGGGGTGCCTTGGCCTCTCATCTTCTGCTTTCTTTCTGTGAGGAAGGACCCCAGCCCCTTCTACGGGGGTTCTGAGAGGAGCGGGGGACAGTGGGTGGCACTGAGCCAGCGGTCAGCTCCTCCAGGGACAGGGGAAAAACTGGTCAGCTTTAAACACACCTGCAGCTCCCCCGTGTCTCATGGAGCTCTGTGGTCTGTGGTTCTGCAGAGGCAGCCCGGGGATGATGATCTATTGGTGCCTCGGCTGTGTTAGAGGGGGGTTAATTAAAAAGGTGGCTGGGAGATGGATTTCTGGAAACACAGATTGGAGGCCAGTGAAGCTATTGATCTGCCTAATGGGAAGCCGATAGTATCTGAGCGCGCAGATGGCTCTGGCTTAGGGAGGTGGCAGTAATCGATGTGGCCCCTTCCCTGCACCGAGATGGGTCTTGGGTAGGTGGGGAACACGCTGTGGAGGTGCCCCCCAGCCTTCTGGTGGGGCCCCAGCATACTAATTCTGGCTCAGCTAGGGAACCAGCTGTGCTTCTGCTTGGGGTCAGAGGAGCTCCTAGCTGGACAAAGTAACAGATGTCTTGCTGCCTCAGGTGTTATTGTAAAGTTCGATGCAAAATAATAAGTGGGCACGGCACGCACTGTCCTGAGTGCTGGGGACACGGTAGCAAATCCACTGCCCAGAGTCCCGGCCCTCTACAACTCACATTTTAGCAGGTGAAGCACACAGCAAGCAAGTCTGTCTACTACACAGTTCCAGGGAGCACCGAATGTGTGAAGGCCTGGAAAGGGGAGCACCTGGTGGCCTGCAGGGGACAGCTGCAGCCTGTGATATGAATAGGCCATCACCATGGCAACCAACCAACACACCTCCTCCCAAATTTCAGACCCCCACCCCAGCAGAGAACCACTGATGTGCGTGTGCCCACTTCCTCCCTACAGAGTCCCTGTGGCGTACGTGTGTTTATGCCTATTTCACAGATGAGCAAAGTAAAGCTGAGATGCTCGGCCAGGGCCCAAGGCCACGCGGCAGGGAAATCAGCCTCCGGTGCAGCGCGCCTCACCCCAGCTCCTGAGTGGGCGTAGCTGTCTCCTCGGCGTCCCGCTGTCGCACAGGCCTGGGCCCTTGGCCCAACTCGACTGCTGGTCTGGCGTGTGTGGGCGGTCGCGCCGCCCTCGGTGAGCCGACCACCGACCATCGAGGTGTGGGCAGGGTTTCTCCAGGTCCGGCTGGTGCCTGAGCTCCTGTCTCACTGCACCCCCTCCTTCCCTCCCTAGAATGGGGTCATTTTGAAAGCACTTATCGTGAAATGATCTCCTGGGA
Source organism: Vulpes lagopus (assembly GCF_018345385.1). Lineage (NCBI taxonomy): Eukaryota > Metazoa > Chordata > Mammalia > Carnivora > Canidae > Vulpes > Vulpes lagopus. The sequence continues at coordinate 54,823,956 of NC_054830.1, forward strand.
TGTGGGTGGGGATGATGGCCAGTGTTAGTCTGTTTATTGATTCCTAGACTTTATAAGGATTTATCTCTGAAACAATAAAATTGAAAGATAGCCTCCGAATTCCTGTCTCCAGCCTGTAGCGCTGCTGTCCCCTGAAGTCCAGTCAGGCTTGAGCATCCGTGGCTCCTCAGGCACCACCATTGCCCCCTCACCCAAGAGCCTTCTGGGTCTCCGTTTCCTTTCTAGTCTCTTAACAGCCAGGGAGAGCTTTTGAAAGCACAAACAACATCATGGTGCTGGTTCAAAACCCTCCAATGCCTTCTCTTGCACTTTGCATAAAATCCAGGCTCCCTGTCACACGTGCCCTGCCGTCCCCTCAACCTCCTCTTTCTAAAGCATTCCCCTCCAGATGCTCTGTGCTCATTGCAGTGCTTCAGGCACATGGGGTGTTCTGTGGCCTCAGGGCCTTTGCACTTGCCACTCCCTGTCTGAACCACTAGTGCCCCAGGTCTTTGCATGGCTGGTACCTTATCACTGTCCAAGTCTCAGCTCAAACGTCACCTCCCTGAGCACCACCATGCACCTTCACAGCACTTAGCACCCTCCCAACATAACTTTACTCTGCGCCTATGTGCAAGTCTACTGTCTGTCCCCTCCCCCACAGTCCTGGGAACTGTCTTTTCTACTTACTACCCAATCCCAGGACCCAGACCAGGGCTCAGTAAACATTTGTATAATTAATCAATGAACAAAATGTGAGGCTCTGCAAAATTGCAGCCGGAGATAGAACCTGACTTGGCCTGGAATTCTGGGCTTTGCTGGGTTCATCCGCACTTAGTGGCATCATGCCGAGTCTCTGCACCACTCTCTCCGTCTGCCCCAAACCACTGACCTGAGGATAGGTAGCCCTGTGGTCTCCCCAGCTCCCTGGCTCAGGGAGATGTCACGGAGGTGGGTCTGCACTGAAAGCCCAAGCGGTCTGTGTGGCCTTGCCCTGGGGCACCAACCCCAGCAGAGGAAGCACCTCCACCCCAGAGGTTAGGAACTTGAGGATGAAGGTTCACCAGGCAGGTAAGGAGAGAGGGCAGAGTGTTCAGGACAGAGGAAACGGTGTTCAAAAGGCCTAGATGCAGGACAGGCAAGGTACAAACAAAGCAGAGGGAAAAGCCAGCCCCGCCTTGTTTTGGGAGGAGGGCCCTGGTGTTGGTCTGCCTTCTTTGATCCCTGTGCCCCTCTCCAGGAGGAGTCTGGTGGATCTTCACTCAAGGTCATGGGAAAGTTTTCTCCTGGGGCCACTGTACCAGCCTCCCCCCTGCTCTCTCTGCTCCTGTCCTTGCCACCCCCGGGTCTCTGCACAGAGCCAGAGTGGCCCTTCTTGTCCTCTCTCAGACCCTCCCAAGGCCACCTGAGGCCTACACCAGCTGGTCCTCTGACTCCTCTCTCCCCATACTCTCCCTGTCACTCCCTCTGCACCAGCCACACTGGCCTCCTCACTGAGCCTGGGACACACCAGGCATGCTCCTGCCTCAGGACCTTTGCACATGCTATGCCCTCTGCCAGGAACCCTGGGATACAACCACCTCCTTCACTGAACAGTTCGGCTTTAAAGGAGAGACAAGTGAGTGGGGCATGAACAGTGAACACTTTGAGGTTGCAAGGACGTTCCTGGGATCCGAAGCTGCCCCAAGGGGGACCTTTTAGGAAACACCAATACCTGTTTTCCTAAGCCTTAGGGCCAAGGAGCCCTCTGGGAGCTGGGGCCCCAGGGTGACCTGGAAGAGTCCATTTACCTCGGCCTGGTTAATCCCTTCTGCTTCTAGAATATCGAGCTCCACCTTTGACACGAGTTAAGTGGGGGCCCCGAGGGCTATCAATGTGTGTCTGACACTCGGGCCTGGGATCACCACTACCCGTGAGCCCTGCCGAGTGGAAGTCCATGGTGACCTTTGTGTCCACCCAAGTGACCCAAGCCTGAAAAGTGTTTGTCCCACTAGCGTCGAGATGATGCAATTCTTAGTGATTCTAAACAGTCAGGTCCCCAGGAAATGCGGGCCTGCACACCTGAAACGTCATTGCTCACACCCCACCAAGTACCTTGCAGCAGCCCCAGGTTGGAGTCTGATCCAGCCCACATGCCTAACTCTGGCGCCAACTTCCCCAGATGGCTCGGTCGGCTCCCCCTTCCCACCCCTCCCAGGGCTGCACAGGGTGGCCCCAGCTGGCAGGCACAGGCGGGCTAGTCCAGCCATCACCTGGGCCTGGACCCAAAACCCCGCTCAGGTCTCTGCTCAAGTGTTCCCTTCTACCCCCCGTCCCCGTCTTGTCCCAATTCCTTTTTCTTCATGGCACTGATGACTACCCAACATATGACATGCTTAGTCTGTAACAGCCTGGTTGACGTGTCATTTACATACTATAAAGTGCACCCATTTAAAACATGCATTTCAGTTGATTTAGTGTATTCAGAGTTGTGTAACCATCACCACTATCTAATTTGGGAATATTTTCATCGCCTGTAAGCCTGTACCATCAGCAGCCATTCCCCATTCCCCGCACCTCCCAAGTCCCTGGCAACCAATTACCCATTTTCTGTCTCTGTGGACTTGCCCATCCTGGACATTCACATAAATGGGACTATATGCTCTGTGGTCTTTGTGACTGCCCCCTTCCTTCCTTCCTTCCTTCCTTCCTTCCTTCCTTCCTTCCTTCCTTTTTTAAGGATTTTTTATTTATTTTATAGAGAGAGTGCATGCTCATGAGCAGGGGAAGGGGCAGAGGGAGAGAGTCTTCAGGCAGCCTCCCTGCTGAGCACAGAACTGGATGCCAGGGCTCAGTCTCACAACCCGTAAGATCATGATCTGAACCGAAACCAAGAGTCGGACACTTAACCAACTGAGTCGCCCAGGCACCCCAAGACTGACTTCTTCCATGTAGCAAAGTATTATTTTTATTTTTATTTTTTTAAGATTTTATTTATTTATTCATGAGAGGCACAGAGAGAGAGAGAGGCAGAGACACAGGCAGAGGGAGAAGCAGGCTCCCTGTGGGGAGCCCCATGCGGGACTTGATCCTGGGACTGCGGGATGATGCCCTGAGCCAAAGGCAGACGTTCAACCACTGAGTGAGCCTCCCAGGCGTCCCAAAATCATCCATCTCCTCCTACCTCAGGGCCTTGGCACTGCTGGTCCTTTTGCCATGAATGTTCTTCCCCGGATATCTCTGTGGCTCCCCGCCCCACCCCCGTCCTTAGCAAGGTCTGCCCCAACCCCTGTGTAAGTGGGTAACTCTTGCCCTCCTCCCAGCCCTTTGGACCTTACCAACTTTGCTTTTCTTCAGTGACCCTAGCTCCCTCTGACATTCTGGCTCTTCCTATGATTCTGGTATCAGCCTCCCCAGAACTCAGGGACCTAGTCTTGCTCTCTGCTGTGCTCTCAGAATGGCTGCATGTGATGATAGTTGCTCACTCAGTGTTGGCTGAATGAAGCAATCCCGGGGTCTCCTGGCATCCCCTTCACCCTATTCAGAGCCAGCATAGGGCCTGGTGAGGCCATGGGCCACCTTGGGACAGGCAAATGTCAGGGGCACCATCCCCCTTGGGTCTCTAGAAGCCTCTACAGTGCTCAGGGCTCCAGGGGCTGAGGCCAGCAGGCCTTCACGTGTCTGGGGCCTTCCGTGCCTCTGAGGAGCAGCTGGGCCACTCCTACAACACCATGGAGCTGGCCGCGAGGAGAAGGGCTGCAAACAGGGCTTGTGCTCCAGCCTTCCCCAGTGATAAATGGCTGATAATTAATGTTGGACCGGCACGTTATTAATCAATTTAAAGTTGAGTGCGCAGCCAGAAGCGATTCCAAGAAAAAAAATGTTCAGCCCCACATCCTCCTCATCCTTACTCATCAATCACCAATTTTGCAAGCGGCTTATTAAAATGTAGAGAAGAGTGTGGCTGGAGAAATAAAAGGCCCTTAAAGACCCAGAGATGGTTTATCAGGATTTTGGAGATGTGGATCTAGAGAGTGGGGGGGGGGGGGCAGAGCTGAGGGGCCCCAGCCCTGTTTCACAGAGGGAGGGGCTAAAGCTAGAGCCTCAAAGGTGAAAGGCGGTGGTGTGAAATCCAGAAGTGTCAATGCCGGCCCAGGAGCTAGAGCCCCTGGCTGCAGGAGCTGGGGTTGCCTGGCGGGCCACCAAGCAGAGCCGAGAGCCCATTGGACGGCTTAGTGACCCGAGGGCCCTGGGGCCATCGCCAAATGCAGGGCAGGCGAAGAGCATTGCTTTGTAGTTTGGCAGATCCTGATTCAAATCCCAGGTCTTCTCCCAACCAGTGGTATTGGAGGGCGAGTCACCTGCTCTCGCTGAGCCTCAGTGTCCTCCTGAGCTGTGAGAAAAGCAGACCCCCCTCAAAGGTTTGCAAAGGTGAAGGGAGGCCGTGTACACAAAAGCCTGGGAGACATGAGGCACAGAGCAAATGCTCAGTAAATACCAGCTATCTCTGCAGGCCCAGCACTGGTCACCGAGCACAGCTGGGGGTGCTTCTGTACCTCCCTAGGGCATGAAAACAATGTTCAGAGGCAAGAGCCAAGCAGGTTTGCCCTTTGCCTGGGCAGTCTTTCAAAGCATCAAGAGGCTGCATGCTTTTGCTCATTCTGTTTCTTTTCTGGGAGGGTGACTTCTTCACTTCTCACCTTCCCCCCAGGGAACTCCTATGCATCCTTCAAAACCCACCTCATAGGGCACCTCCTCTGTGCTGCCTTCCTAGTACTGAGTCAGTTTCTTTCTTGACTTCTATGTTGCAGACATACCTGATTCTTGCTAGATTATGAATCCCTTGAGGAAAGGGTCCGTGCTTTATGCAGCCTCGTGTGTAGTGATATAATAAATTGTACCAGATGAATAACTAAAGGGATGAGTGAATAAATGAATGAACGCTTACCCCTGTCCTGATATCACTTAGAGGCCTGCCCCCCACTACCCTCTGCCTCCAAGACTGGGAACTTCCCAAGAGCCAGAGCCTGCCCGAGAGGGCTTGTCTTTGTCTCCCACTGCCCAGGTTGGTTCTTGGCACATACTAGGTACTCAAAAGATGTCCGAGTGGCTGAGAAGGAAAAGAGGAGACAGGAAAGCCGAGCTCATGTTTAGTAAGCACCCACTAAGAGCCAGGGGTGATGCTGGTCATGTTTGCCTGTAAGATCCTTTCTTGGCCTCCTACCAAGCCCATCGCACAGATGTGGGGACTGAGGCAGAGGACCCAAATACGTGGAGGAAGCTGAATTTAAATTGCGGAGTCTGACCGACTCTTGAGAGCTGTTGCCACTCCATCACGATGCCTTCCAAAGGCATTCATTCGTGCACGTGTGAATTAATGAGTGGCCTGATAAATGAACCAACTACTGAGTCCTCAGGGGAAGCTTGCTGCTTCCCTCCTCTATCTCAGTCCAGGCCCTTTGCCTTCTGCCCAGGCCTTTCTCCTGTAAAGCTGGCTCAGCACTTTTATTTGGGGCTGGAGAATGAGACCCGCCCCGCCCCATCCTTTGTGGGGCTGCCCCCTCCCTGCAGATTTTCCTGCAGCCCCTCCTCCTGCCCCCCTACCTTTCCCTGCTCTGCAGCTGCAGCTGCTGGCCCCTCCCGCTCCCCTGCCAATCAGCCCCCCATTGTCCTGCCACATCTGGAGTGCTCTGCAAATTGCCAGCCCCAAAAGGCTCACTCAGCATCCTCTGCAAGAAGACGGCCACGCTTCATTCACAAACACTAGTTCCTAAAAGGCTGGTGATTGTGTCCTCAGCATCCCCACTGGGCCTACCTGGAGACTTGGAGTGGCAGAAAAAGCCCCAGATGGCTGGGGAAAGAGGGGGTGTCCATGATTCTCATTGATCAGGAAGTGGGCTTGGCCTCAGGGAGGTGCAGGACATGCATTAAGTAGGGAACACATTTTCTAAAATACCCTTTGCTCCTCTGGCTCCCAAAGCCTGTGCTCCTGCCTCCCTGAGAGGTAGTGTCTCCCTAGTGGGGTAGCATGGACGTCACTGGGAAGGCTATTGATACCCCAAGGGCTGGGTCTGCCTCAGGTTCTGGTTCAAGAGGTGGACCTTCTATGCCTTGGTCAGGGAACCACGAGGGGGCTTTAGGAGGGCGGGACCCCGCCCAGCTGGGCTCGCCTCTGGGGAAGGCAGCCTTCACACGCAGCCCGGGGCCCCCCAGGGACAGGGGTGGAGGCAGCCTCCGGCTCTTGTTCACCTGTGGAGCATCTTTACTGAGCTGCATGCAGTAAGCCAAGAGCCAGGGGAGGAGGAGGGAAGGTGCTCAGAGGAAGAGACCTGTTCCTGGTCCCAGCTTGCATGGATGACCATGGTCGCCACCATGGTAAAACGGCAGCAGTGCGCCCCTTCTGAGCCCCTGCTATGCAGCAAGCACAGAACACCTCCTCTCTTAGCATGTGATTTGACATCATTGAAGGCTTTGTTCATGGACAATCTAAATCTGTGCCCCTGCTGCCCCCTGCTTCCTGGGGATGTAATCATTGAACTGAGCTTCTGCTCTTCCTGAGTTTCCAGGGGAGGCCCAGAGAGGTCAGGCGCTCTACCCCAGGTCACACAGCTTAGCAGATACAGAACTCACTGGGAGAAGGCCCTGGAGTCACTGGAGTCGGCTGGCTGGAGTTCAGTCCCTGGGCCCTCTGACCAGCAGTGTGGCTAGGGGCTAGACCCTAACTTCACTGTCCTCAGTTTCCACTTCTGTCCTGTGGGCCTGAGGAGAGAAGAAAGAGGCTGCTGTGACCACATGCACTCAGCTCCCCATCATGGGCCTGGGTGCTTCTCTGCTGCCACCTGGTCACGGCCAACCTGAAAGCAGGGTTGGTGCCACCCCTGCACCCATGGAGCTGAAGAGGAGCCCGAGGGTCAGGGTGAGGCAGTTCCCCAGGGCCACGCAGTGGCCATCCCCTCCCGACACGTTGCTTTTGCTCTGGAAGCTGTCGTCAGAGGCTCCTGCTCCTTGGAGACAGTGTGCAGCTGTGCTCACCCTGAGCCTCGTGTCAGATCTGCGGTAGGTCTTCCTGAGCAGAGGAAGGGCAAGGCCCGTCTCTTCGTCCCTCTGCAGGGAGGTGGCAGGCAGGCCCCCAGACGCCTTGCATTAAAATACGCAAGCAAAACGGACACTGGAAATTGATAAATGCTGGATGAGTGTGCTCAAGGTCAGATGTGGTGGCTCACCAGGGGCTGCTCAGCCCCCCTCCCCGGGCTCTCAGAGACAGACTCTGCTGAGGGACGCCAGGGGACTTAGGACCTGGCTGGGGGTCACTGAGACATGACAGTACCTGAGTGGGGCCTTCGAGTCTGACTTAGTGCATGGGTGAGGCCACCAAAGGCTGACTCAGGACCTGGGTGGAGCCAAAATAATTCCAGGTACTGAGCCAGAGACGAGACCTTTGGGGACTGGAAAGGACATTGCCTGGGCAGTCGGGGGGTGGGAGGGCCTCATAGCATGTGACATTGAGCCTAGAACTCAGGGATGTAAGGAGCCAGCTTTGGGACTGGGAAGCAGAGGGAGCAAGTCCAAAGACCCTGGGGCTTAAGAAGTTTACCATTTATAGGATTGGAAGAAGAACAGCATGCCTGGAGCAGAGGGAGAGAGGGGCTGAGGGTTGGGAGGTGAGCCCAGAGGGGTAACCTGGAGCCAGAGCATGTAGGGCCATGTTGGTCAACTGTGTTCTACACACAGGGTTGGGGAAGGGTGTGCAGACAAAGCACCACTGACCCTTAGGAACGTGAGGGAGCAGAAGGAATTTGGGTTGTCAGAGAAGAGAGAAGGAGAGGGCACTGTAGCCAGGGAATAAGGCAGGGGCATGGACTTGGGGGAGGGCAGTGGCCTGGTGGGCTGGCTGGGGGAGAGCCAGGTCCTTGGGGCCTCTCTGGAGCTCCTGGGGTACCAAGGATTTTGCAGGCAACTCTTCCCAGGACTTTGTAGCAGCCATACACTGCCCTCTGCTGGGATATCTGAGTATTACATCCCATGACATTGGGATTAGACCAAGCCCAGAACTTGGCTGAGAACTTCATTGGAACCATCCCTGAGACCCAGGGTCCTCAGGGCTGGCAGGGCCTCCCAAGGTCTCCTCCTGGCCCTAACAGATGCTTGCTTTCTTAGCCCTAGGGACAGGGGGCTCACTCCCTTTTGTGATCTTCTCCAACCCTGTACAGCACAGATCAGCTTGACCCCAGGAAGAGTTGCAGGTGGCTACCTCCTGGTTGCAGCTCTGCCCCCTGGCTTTCAGGGCTGCCTGCAGGGCCTAGTGTGCTGTACTGCCCGCCACCGTGCTGCCCTGCTCCAGTTCTTCCAGACCCTGCCCAACCTAGCCTCATTCCTGTCCATCTTCCATGTGGGAGCTCCCGACCAGAGACCTGTCAGGAGCTCCAAACAGCTGAGGCCCCTGTAGAGGAGGTGGCTTTCTTGGGAAGATCCCTGCAGATCTCCCAAGCGCACCTGTGATCTATTTTCTATGTCAGAGCACTCAGTTTCCCTGGATCCAGAGGCAGGCTGGCTGATGATGGGCCAGGACTTGAGGACTGGCTGGATGTGAACAAGAGGGTGAGCGACCGACTCAGAGAGGCCGGCCAAGGTGAAGCTGGGGCTTCTCCGGAACATCAGGGGCCTGTCTCACATGGGGCTTCTGGGACCTTCCATGACCCAGCCCCAGCTTCTGCAGTAGCCACGAAGGAGGGCATTCTCAGGGGGGCCCAGAAGAAAGTAGAGGAGGGAGAGAAGTTTGCTGGCTTGGTGGTGAAGGAAGAAGACCAATCACTCAAGTAAAAAGCCCAGCAACTTCATCTGTCCTGTAAGCAGACTCATTCATTTGTTCATTCATCACATATTTTCTGAGTACAAGCATACCTCTCATTTTATTGCACTTTGCAAATACTGCTTTTTTTTTTTTTAACAATTGATGGTTCGTGGCATCTGTGGGTGCCATTTCTACTACAGCACTTGCTCACTTCGTGTCTCAGTGTCACATTTTTTAAAGATTTTATTTATTCATTCATGACAGACACAGACAGAGAGGCAAAGACACAGGCAGAGGGAGAAGCAGGCTCCATGCAGGGAGCCCGATGTGGGACTCGAGCCCAGGACCCTGGGATCATGATCTGAGCCAAAGGCAGATGCTCAACCACTGAGCCACCCAGGTGTCCCTCTGTGCCACATTTTGGTAATTCCTGCAGTATTTCAAATGTTTTCATTATCATTGTATCTATTATGGTGATCTGTGATCTTTGAGGTTGCTGTTGTGGCTGTTTTTGGAGAGCCATGAACTGTGTCCATGTAACATGGGGGGAATTTAATCGATGAGTGTGTGTGTTCTGACTGCTGCACTGACAGGCCATTCCCCGCCCTCCCTTCCTCTCCCTGGGCTTCCCTGTTCCCTGACACACAATAATATAGAAAGCAAGCCAGTTAATGACCCTATAGTGTCCTCTAACTGTACAAGTGACACAAAGAGTCACATGTCTCTCACATTATATCAAAAGCTAGAAGTGACTCAGCTCATTGAGGAAGGCATGTCGAAAACTGAGATAGACGGCATGTTTGGCCTCTCACACCAAACAGTCAAGTCTTGAATGCAAAGGAAAAGTTTGTGAAAGAAATTAAAAGTGCTACTCCAGTGAACACATAATAAGAAAGTGAAACAGCCTCATTGCTGATAGGAAGAAGGTTTTAGTGGTCTGGAGGGAGGATCACACCAGCCACAACATTCTGTTAAGCCAGAGCCTAATGGAGGCAAGGCCCTAACTTTTTAATTCCATGAAGACTGAGACAGGTGAGCAAGCTGCAGAAGAGAAAAGTGAAGCTAGCAGAGGTGGTTGCTGAGGGTGAAGGAAGAAACCGTCTCTGTAACATGTAAGTGCAAAGTGAAGCAGCAGGTGCTGATACAGAAGCTGCAGCAAGTCATCCAGAAGATCTAGCTGAGATCATTAATGAAGGTGGCTTCACTAAACAGATTTTCAACGTAGATGAAACAGCCTTCTGTTGGAAGAAGATGCCATCTGGGGCTTTCATAGCTACAGAAGAGAAGTCAGTGCCTGGCTTCAAAGCTTCAAAGGACGGGCTCTCTTATTAGGGGCTAATGCAGTTGGTGACTTGAAGTTGAAGCCAGTGCTCATTTACTATTTGAAAATCCCAGAGCCCTTAAGAATTATGCTAAATCTCCTCTGCCTGTGCTCTATAAATGGAACAACAAAGCCTGAATGACAGCACTTCTCTTTGCATGGTTTATTGAAAAATTTTAAGCCCACTGTGGAGACCTACTGCTCAGAAAAGAAGATTCCTTTTTAAATATTACTGCTCATTGACAAGGTACCTAGTCACCCAAGAGCTCTGATGAAAATATATGAGATTAATGTTTTCACCCCTATGAATACATCCATTCTGCATTCCGTGGATCAAAGAGTCATTTAGATTTCAAGTCTTACTGTTTAAGAAATACATTTCATAAGGTTATAATGGCCACAGACAGTGATTCCTCTGGTGGATCTGGGCAATGTGAATTAAAAACCTTCTGGAGGATTTACCATTCTAGATGCCATGAAGGACATTCATGATTCATGGAAGAGGTCAAAGTATCTGTATGAATAGGAGTTTGGAAGAAGTTGATTCCAACCCTTATGGATGACTTTGAGGGGCTCAAGACTTCAGGAGAGGAAGTCACTGCAGATGTGGAGGAAATAGCAAGAGAACTAGAAGCAGAACCTGAAGAATTGCTACAATCTCATGATAAAACCTTAACAGATGAGGAGTTGCTTCTTATGGATGAGCAAAGGAAGTAGCTTCTTGAGATGGAACCTACTGCTGGTGGAGATGTTGTGAAGATTGTTGAAATGACAACAGAGGATTAAGAATCTGACATAAACCATTTGATAAAGTGATGGTGGAGTTTGAGAAGATGGACTCCAATTTTGAAAGATATTCTACGGGGGTAAAATGGTATCAAACAGTGTCACATGCTACAGAGAGATGGTTCATGAAGGGTCAGTAGATGAGGCGAACTTCAGTGTCGTCTTATTTTGAGAAACTGCCACAGCCACCCCAGCCCTCAGCAACCACCACCCCCATCAGTCCTCAGCCATCAACACCGAGGCAACACCCTCTACCAGCAAAAAGTTTTGACTAGCTGAAAGCTCAGATGATGGTTAGCATTTTCTGGCAACTACATATTTAAATGAAGGTTTGTTCATTGTCGTTTTTTCTTTTTTTAAAAAAAGATGTTCTTTATTTATTCATGAGAGAGAGGCAGAGACATAAGCAGGAGGAGAAGGGGAGCCCGATGCAGGACTGGATCCCAGGACCCTGGGATCACAACCTGAGCCAAAGGCAGATGCTCAACCACTGAGCCACCCGGGCATCCTTGTAGGTTGTTTTTTAGATGCAATATTGTCACACACAAGCTTGATAGACAGTAGTGTAGTTGACTCTTGAACAACACGGGTTTGAACTGTGTGGGTCCACTTACATACGGATTTTTTAAGTGCAGCACTGTAAATGTTTTTTTTTCTTCTTTATCGTTTTCTTAATAATGTTTATTTTTTCCTCTAGCTTACTTTATTGGAAGAATATAGTGTGTAATAGAACGACATATAACATATGTGTCAATCAACTCTTTACGTTATCGGTAAGACTTCTGGTCAACAGTAGGATATTAGTAGTTAAGTTTTAGGAGAATCAAAAGTTACATGTAGATTTTCAACTGCATGGGGCTTAGAGCCCTTAACCCCCCCCCCCCCCATCATTCAAGAGTCAACTGTGTAGTGTAAACATAACTTTCCTATGTGCTGGGAAACCAAAAAATTCATTTGACTCACTTTGTTGCAATGTTTGCTTTATTGTCATGGTCTGGAGCCGAACCAGCAGTATCTGAGGTGTGCCTACTATGTGCCAGGCACCATTCAAAGCCTTGATGCTATGTCAGTGAATAACTGAACAGAATCTCCTTATGGAGTCTCTATCTAAATGAGGGAAAAATCAGTAAACAAACGAAATGTTTTCAGAGACTAATAAGTGCTGTGAAGATAGTAGCTTGGAATGATGGGGTGGATGATGTCAGGGACAGGTGGGCTGGGACTCCTCTCTTAGAAAACAGACACTTGTATGATGAGAAGAGCCAGCCAGGTGAACATGCCAGGCAATGTATTATACATACAGCTGCCCCGGACCGCCCAAAATCCACGTATAGCTTCTGATTCCCCAGAAACTTCACTACACATAGCCTGGTGTTGACCAAAAGCTTTACAGATAATATCAACATTGCATATTATATGTATTATATACTATATTCTCACAATAAAGTAAACTAGAGGGAAAAAAACGTTAGAGAAAATGAATCAGTGGCTGCCAGAGGGGACAGGGTGGGGCGTGTGAAATAGGCAAAGGGATTAAGAGGTGCAATCTTCCAGTTATAAGACAAATAAACCACAGAGGTGGGGGCAACTGGGTGGCTCAGTGGTTGAGCATCTGCCTTCAGCTCAGGGTGTGATCCCAGGGTCCTGGGATCGAGTCCCATATCGGGTTCCCCACAGGGAGCCTGCTTCTCCCTCTGCCTGTGTCTCTGCCTCTCTCTGTGTGTCTCTCATGAATAAATAAATAAAATCTTTAAGAAAAAATAAAAAGTCGCAGAGGTGAAAGTACAGCATGGAGGTAGTCAAATAACATGGAATTACCATTGCATGGTGACAGGTGGTGACCGCACTTCTCATGGTGAGCACTGTGTCATGTAGAGAATTGTCAGATCACTGTGTGGCACACCTGAAACATACACTCTAACGTTGTACATCGACTGTTTACCTCAATAATACATTTTTTAAAAAGAGGGACCCCATATCCACTAACAGTCACCCCCATGCCCACTCTCCCCTCAGCCTCTGGCAACCGCTCATCTAATTCCTGTCTGTATGAATTTGCCTCTTCTGAACATTTCATATAAATGGAATCTTACAACCTGTGGCCTTTTGTGATGAGCTTCTTTCATTGAGCATCATGTTTTTAAGGCTCATCCGTGGTGTGATGGGTGTCAGTACTTTGTGCCTTCTGATGGCCAAGTCATGTTCCATTGTATGTATATGACACACTTTATCCACTCATCAGTCGATGGACACTTGGGTCCTTTCCACTCTTTGGCTATTTTGGGCAGTGCTGCTGTGGACATTTGCGTACGGGTTCTTATGGCTTCCAGATCCTGTGCACACGTACCTCTGAGCGGAGTGGCTGGGTCCTGTGGTGACTCTGTGTATAACATTTTGAGGACCCAGCAGGCTGTTTTCCGCAGTGGCTGCCACATTCACGTTGCCACCAGAGTGTGTGCAGTTCCTGTTTCTCCACATCCTCCCAACACTTGTTGCTGTGTGTTTTTTATTTTAGCCGTCCTGGTGGGTAAGGAGTAGTTTCTCACTGTGGCTTGGATTTGCATTTTCCTGATGACAGGTGATACTGAGCATCTTCTCGTGTGCTCATTGGCCATTTGTTTATCTTCTTTGGAGAAATATCTGTTCAGAGTCTTTGCCCATATTTGCTTTTTTTTTTTTTTTTTTTATTTTTTATTCATGAGGGACACACAGAGAGAGAGGCAGAGACACAGGCAGAGGGAGAAGCAATCTCCTCGTGGGGAACCTGAGGAGTGGGGAACTCTATCCCAGGACCCCAGGATCATGACCTGAGCCAAAGGCAGACATTCAATCACTGAGCCACCCAGGCGTTACTTTGCTTGTTTTTGAACACAAAAACCAATCCCTGCACAGGAAGCCTAATAGAAGTGGTCACCTTTATGAATGGAAGTCATGGAGCTAAGGGCAGAGTAGAGAGGTGGGGACCAGACTTTTCACCATAAACCTTTTGCATTTCGTACTTTGGAATCCTGCATAATGTGCTAGGCAAGGACATGTTTAAAGAGCAAATGTGAACAAAAGTAACAGCATCCAGTCATCCAAACCAGCCCTTGGCAGCCCCTGGAAGGGATATCTGAAGCTCAATTCAAGAAACCCATTTGGTTCCTGGCCAGCGTGGTCCCCCTTCCCTGCCCAAGGCCCTCATCTGGGTCACTCATCAACCAGGAGGGAGCTCCCTGGATTTTCCTCCTGTGCAGATCGTTGTCCTGCCATGCCCACTCGGCTGCATCTTACATTAAAAACCCCTATGGGTGACGGCAATAGGAATCAAGCACAGGAGATAGAGCAACGTGGGCCCTGAGATGGGCAAGGACAGTGTGGTCCCACATGCTGCCCTGGCCACGGGACAGGAGGACAGTGGAGGCAGTCCCAGCCATTCTGCCTTTGGTGTCCTTGGCCAAGCATTGCTGGGTGTGAGCCTCGGGAACCCTGGGTTCCAGATCAGAGCTCTCTAGTCAGCCCCTACCAGTCACAGGGTGTGAGGCTCCGTAGTGTGTCCCCCTCACACTCAGCAGAATGCCCAGGACATTGGGTGGCCAGGAAATGTGTATTGAGCAAAGGAGCCCTGGGCAGCAGTATGGGGAGGAGGTGTGGGCCAGAGGAGGACCTGTGGTCTGTGCCAGGACCTACCCTGACAGAGGCCTGTGGCATCCTCACCCTCTGCACCTCATAGGCTGCAGGGAGGCTCGCAGCCAGCAGTGGCGGCAGATGAGAACACGGAGCCTTCTCCATAGGGCTCAGGGCTCACTGTGGAGCTCTGCTTCAAGCCCAGATTCCATTCAGTCACTCACTGAGAGCACCTACAATGTCCCAAACTCTGGGAATGCAGCAGTCAACAAAACAGAGAGAAACCTTGTCTTTGGGGCACCTGGGTGGCTGAGTGGTGGAGCATCTGCCTTTGGCTCAGGTTGTGATCCCGGAGTCCTAGGATCGAGTGCCGCATCGGGCTCCTGCATGGAGCCTGCTTCTCCTTCTGCCTATGTCTCTGCCTCTCTCTGTGTGTCTCTCAGGAATAAATAAATTAAAAATCTTGAAAGAAAGAAAAGAAAGAAGAGAAAAGAAAAGAAAAGAAAAGAGAAAAGAAAAGAAAAGAAAGAGAGAGAGAGAAACTGTCTTCATCGAGCTAACTCAATAACAGAGGAGGGGACAGAGCAAAAACTAGAATATGTAACTACAAATAAATAATTTTTATTAAGGTATAAAATTCAGTGGTTTATAGTGTAATCGCTCAGTTGTAGGACCATCACCACAGTCCATTTTAGAACCTCTTTATCACCCCAAACAGAAACCCTGTACCCATGAACTCACTCCCCACACCCTCCAGATCCCAAGCTCCTGGCAACCACTGATCTCCTCTGCCCCTAAGGATGTGCTTATTCCCCACATTTCATATGAATAGAATCATACAATCTGTGGTCTTCTGTGTCTGACGCCTTAGCACAATGATTTTTCAAGCTTCACCCACATTGTAGCCTGTGTCAGAACCTCCTTCCTTTATTATGGGCAAATAGTATCCCATTGTATGATAGACCACGTTTGTCTATCCATTTGTGTGTTGATGGGTACCTATGTTGTTTCCACTTGGGGGATTGCAGAGTTCTGGTGGTGACAAGCACTAAGGGGAAAAGGCATGGATGGGGCCCAGCAGTGCATACTAGGGAAGGGATCGGGCAGGGTGTCATTGAGGAGGGGACCCTGAACAAAGACTGGAAGAAGACAAAGCTGTGAGATGGCTGGGAGAGGAGATGGCCAGGCCGAGTCAGGGCTGAGGTTCAGCAGGTGTATATACCTTTGTCAAAATATTGAAATATTTTCATGCCAGTAGGTTGAAGACATCTGCCTGTGCCCCAGAATGGCCCCTGGGGCTGCTGCCGCCCTGTCCAGCCCCACTCCTGGCTCCCCTCGTGTGTCCCCAGGACTTATAACAAAGGAGTGGATATTCAGTGTAGCAGGAGGTATTTCTGAGTGGTCAGGGCTAGGGCCTGTTGTTAAATAGTTTTGATATTCCCCTTGGGGGGCAATAAACACAGCACATGCAAAAGCCCTGGGGCAGGAAAGGGCCTCTACAGGCTGAAGCAAAGAAGAGGCCATTGTGCTTGGGCCACAGTGAGCAAGGGGCAGGGGGACAGAAGGAAAGTCAAGGGGATCATGCAGGCCCCTGTGGGTCATTGTAAGGACTTCGGCTTTTACTCTACGTGAGGCGGGAGCCCTGGAGGGTGCTGAGCAGAACAGTTTACATGCCTTGGATACTTTTAGACAAAGGATAAAACCTGGCTGCTATCTGTAGATAGGCTGCCGAGAACCAGGCCAGAATCAGGGAATAGGGAGGCTTCCGCGATCATTCAGGGCGTAGAGGGTGGCCAGGACCAGGCTGGACTATGGAGGCACGGAGAAGCCAGAGCAGGTAGGTGAGGTGGGGGGTATGAGAAGAAGAGGGCAAGAGAGAGAACGAGAACAGGGGGAGCAGGCCTCACAGGAGATGGGGATGCTGATCTTACACTGTCCTAGAAGATCCTTCCTAGACCTCAGGTCCCGAGTTAGCAGAGAGGTCAAGGTTGGAAATATAAACATGGGCAGGACCAGCATCTGGGTGGTTTACAAAGCCAGGAGGCTAGATAAGACCACCAGGGGGTGAGTGTGGACAGTAAGTGACCAGGGACAAGGGGACAAGAAGGAGCCAGGAGAGGAGACTGGGAAGTAGAGAGGAGCCGAAAAGATATCGTCTCATTTACTGCTGTGTGCTGGCACCCACTAGGTGCCAGCACATAGTAGGTGCTCATACGATACACATGGAATGAACGGGCGCATGGATGGCCAGCTCCTTTCGTGCCCTCAGCTCTCCTGCTGGCGGGCACCACCATCAGTTCATTCATACTGACTTGGTGAGCACCTGCTGTGTGCTCCTGGGGGCTCAGCAGTTTAAGGACAGATAAAGGAGCTGGCGATCCACTGGGAGAGACGGACAATGAACATATAAACCCATCAATGTGTCGAAAAATCTCAGGGATGCTCTTCCACAAGATATGTTTCAGACAAAGGATCCTGGTTTTCACTTAAGGCAGGAAGGAAGTTTTCCCATTTAAATACATTCAAGAAAAAAAAAAAAATCAACTTAAAGCAAGCCATTGCTTGGATACTGGTGCAAAGAGTGCTAGTCCATGAAGCAATGTTCATGGCAGCGGAGGTTTGAGATTGGCCCATGGACTCCTTCCCTGCAAGGTAGGTGTTATCACCCCATTTTACACATGAGGAGATGGAGACTGAGGGAGGTGAAGGGCTCGTCTTCAGGCCTCCTGCCTGCCCTTAGGGCTCTTTCTGCACCAAGAGCCTCTTCTCCTGTGAGCGGCAAGTTTGGGAGCTCCCCGAAATAGCCGGGGATCTTTCCACATGCAAATATTCCATCCGGTCCATTAACTAAAATCGCAGCAAATAAACTATAATCATAAGACCTATTATTAGTGCGGATGCGCAAGTAATTACCCTGTGCAGATTTAGACTGTGGGAAGAACGTTTGTCTGGGCTGGGATTTTTACCAAACCCACAAAGGTTGAGGCATATGGAAATAATGAGAAGCTACAGGCTGGTATACCGCTATTCCCTCTGATCCATGGGATGAGCCAGGTAGTACAGCTTGAGATCTCCATTGATTCCAGGTGGTGGACACTTATTAGACCCTTACTAAATGCCAGGCCCCATCAGTGTACCAGGAGATGCCATGATGACCAAGACAGGTTGGCTCTGACGCTGAGGGCCCAACATTCTCTTGAAAGCAGACAGATGAGGGATCCCTGGGTGGCGCAGCGGTTGGGCGCCTGCCTTTGGCCCAGGGCGCGATCCTGGAGACCTGGGATCAAGTCCCACATCGGGCTCCCGGTGCATGGAGTCTGCTTCTCCCTCTGCCTGTGTCTCTGCCTCTCTCTCTCTCTCTCTCTCTCTCTGTGACTATCATAAATAAATAATAATAATAATAATAAATTAAAAAAAAAAAGAAAGCAGACAGATAAAAAAAGAAGAAAAAAACAGCTAAACAGGATGATTTTAAATGCTCTGGGTGAAATAAAATGGGGACGGGATGGGGGGTGGGGAACATTTCAGTAAGGGCGCTCAGGAAATACCTCCCAAGGGGGTGATCTCTGAGCTGAGACCTAGAGAGTGAGCCATGCAGAGATCTCGGGGGGAAGGTGTCCTGATAAAGGGAACAATGTATGCAAAGGCTCTGGGGCAGGAGTGGGTTGGCACGGAACAGAACGGGAAAAGGAATGAATGTCAGCATGTGAATGAGAGGGGCAGAGCCATGATGCCAGGGCAGGCGTGTAGTCTATCCTGAGGGCCGTAGGAAGCCAGAGCAGGATGGCTATGATTTGTGTTTGTGCAAGATGACCAGGCAGTGCCCCAACTCGGGTAGAGAAAGATCTTGCCCTCCCAGAGAAGATTTCCTCTGGCTCCTACTCCCGGGGATGGCTCTGTGTACCCAGCTTCCTCCTGACCACTCTCCCAAGGCTGAACCAGCATGGAGACCGAGACCTCTCAAGGCCAAAGACGCCAATGTTTAGCATGCCCTCCCCGAGCTCAGCCTTCACAGAGTGTGTGCCGTGGCAGGCACATCTCCTGCAGTCCTGCTTATGCTCATTCTCCACGGGGATCTGCTTTTCCCATTTTCCGGGGTAAGAAACTGACACACAAAGATTGACAGTCACTTGCCCAAGGTCACACAGCAGGTAAGCAGGGGGCCGAGACCTGAACTGTGGCCTGAGAGCAGAGTCCATGCCTGCTGTGCCCCTGCCGGTGCTACCCAGTCTGCCCTGGGAACCCTCAGGCCAGATGGGCTGTGTCCCTCTGTGTGGGGTGACTCAGGACCCCAGCCCGCCCACACGGGTGCCCTCGGCAGTCCAGGTCAGCAGCCAGATCAGCCCCAGCTGGGCTAGAGAAGAACCCCTCCCAAATCCCCCTCTATGATCGGGACAAGCAGGTGCCTGGCAGAAGGGAATGCAGGCCCAGAGCCAGCTGGAGGTATGGGGAGAGGAGACCGCAGGCCCCGGCTCACCAGGGTCAGCCCTGCTCATGGTCCTCTCCGCAGACCCAGCCTGGCCTCCAGGCCTCACGCACAACTGGAAGAACTTGGACCGCTGCCCCCAGCCTCTGGAGCCCAGTGGAGCCTCACTCTAAGCCTGGGTTCCCACATGCCCCTCAGGCCAGGAACTGGCTTCATAGGGAGGTTCCAGAGGTAAGCTCAGGTTTCATGTCCAGCCTCTATATCTGTCTGTAACACAGGGTGAGAGCACCTGGGGCAGAGGCTGCAAGGGGACTTACATCTACAACACAACTTGAAAACTGTATCAGGGCTCTGAAAGGGGCCCTGGTGCCCACTTCAGGTGCTGAGTTCAGTGGGAACCCAGTCAGGGCTGCAGCCAGCACCCAGCCAGTTGCACATTGTGCCCAGGGGTCACCTTCACTGCATCCTGATTCTTTTTTAAGATTTTAAAAAAGATCTTATTTATTTATTCATGAGAGACACACAGAGAGACAGAGACAGAGACACAGGCAGAGGGAGAAGCAGGATCCCTGTAGAGAGTCCAATGCAGAACTCGATCCCAGGACCCCGAAATCACACCCTGAGCTGAAGAGAGATGCTCAACCACTGAGCCACCCAGGCGTCCCAGATTTATTTATTTTAGAGACAGAGAGAGAGCGAGCATGCCAATGAGCAAGGGGAGGGGAAGAGGGAGAGAAAGAATCCTGAAGCAGACCCCGATTGCAGAGCCCTATGCAGGGCTCAATCCCAGGACCCCAATATCATGACCTGAGCCAACACCAAGAGTCGGATGCTTAATGGACTGCACCACCCAGACGCCCCCACAGCATCCTGATTTTGTGACCCCCAGGGATGCTGCTCATCTTTGTGTGACACCCTGTCTCAGGCACCCACTCTTCCTGGTGTGCTGCTACATCCACTCATTTGGTCCCCACACAGCCCTGCATGAAGGGCGGGGATGGATCCTGGGAGGGAAAACCAGCCTGAGAGGAGCTAGGACATCGTGCCAGGGCCGAGGCAGGCGAGGGGAGAGCTAGATTCAAACTCACGTCTCACTCCAAACCTGGGTGCTAGTCCCTGCAGAAAGCAATATTTTCCCCCTTATTCTAGTTAAGGATGTTGTAGAAATGATGAAAAATAAATTAAAATGAAAAGGGAAATAAAATTGGTATTTCCATCACTCAGAGGTGCTGACTCTTAAAGGTGGCATGTTGGCATGTGTCCTTCCAGGCATGTTTCTAGTTGTGTGTGACACTCACATTGCAGGGTTCATACCAAATACACACTTTGATAACCTGCTTCTTTGTTTAACTAACAACCATTAACTTCATTGCTTGTAAACATCCCTTTTTAAAAAAAAAAGATTTTATTTATTTATTTGTAAGAGACACACAGAGAGAGGCAGAGGCACAGGCAGAGGGAGAAGCAGGCTCCCTGCAAGGAGCCCAATGTGGGACTCACAGATCCCAGGATCACTCTCTGGACCAAAGGCAGACGCTCAACCACTGAGCCACCCAGGTGTCCCGTAAACATCCCTTTTAAAGGCCACTTGCTATAATAGCACATGCAGAACCATGTATTTTTAGCCAGCTCCCAATGTTGGACCTGAATATTGGTTAGGGGCTTTAGTTTGTTTATTGTTGTTATAAAGAATGCTGTGATGAACATCTTTTGAGTGTGAAGCTTAGTGCTTATTTGGGATTCTTTTTTGTTTGTTTAAGATTTTTAATTTATTTATTCATGAGAGACACACAGAGAGAGGCAGAGACACAGGCAGAGGGAGAAGCAGGCTCCCGATCCCAGGACCCCAGGATCATGCCCTGAGCCAAAGGCAGATGCTCGACCACTGAGCCACGCAGGCACCCTGGGATTCTTTTTTTGTTGTTGTTAAGAAATGCCATTGTGTTATCTCAGATCCCTGGGGCAGCAGGGGCAGGGCCTAACTGACTCACTGTGGCAAGGCAGGGCAGATGGTGGATCCCCAGGAAGGATCTGAAGCCTGGGGCTGGGAACAGAGCCCAGTCCCAGGGCTGGGGGTGAGTGCACTCACATGGGGATGTGTTATGGGAAGGTGTGGAGCTTGCACCTGTGGGCAAGGAGCGCCCCAAGTTTCTACCCACTGCTCCAGCGGCTTCTTCTCCACCTCCTGTGCTGGCTTTCACTTCTTCCCATAAAAGTCCATGTGCCCAGGTCTCTGTACAGCCCTCCCCCCCCCCCCCTCCTTCTTCTTTCCCACCCCTCTGTCCTGGAGCTGTGCCTCCAGCCAGATTCTTACAGCTTCCTAGATGCTTCCCCTGGGTGTCCCCGAGGCACTGTGCCCCAACATATCCACAAGGGGTAGAGGTCATCTCTCCTTCCACCCAGCACCTCCTCCTGTGTGCCTCTGGAGAAAGGGATCGGCATGTCTTGAGGCCTGTGGTAGACAGCCAGCCAGCACTTCTCTCTGCTCCGCACACAGCATAGGGTGGGAGGGGAGAGAAGAAATGTCCCCCTGCCTCTAACCTCTCCCCTTTGAACGCATACCCCATGAAGGGATCTACATAGTCACATGTCTCTCCTCTACCCAGAACCCTTCTGTGGCTCCCCATTACCCTCACAATGACATGCACGCCCTTAGGTAAGGTGATCCTCATTATCGTGCTTCTCACCTCCAGGCCTAGCACATGCTGTTCCATCTGCTTGTATCCCTTTCCGTGCACTATCTGCATGACAAGCTGCTAGTCATCCTTTCAGAGTCAGCATCAACATCCTACCCTTTATTCCTTCCTGTATCCCTTTTCCTCAAAGAAACTTGGCCCTTCTTCCCTCGTATTACATTGTGTTCTGTGTATGCTTCCATTGCAACAATCACTCAATATTATTATTATTATTATTATTATTATTATTATTATTAAAGATTTTATTTATTTATTCATGAGAGACACAGAGAGAGAGGCAGAGACACAGGCAGAGGGAGAAGCAAGCTCCCTGTGAGGATCCTGATGCAGGACTTGATCCCAGGACCCTGGGATCATGCCCTGAGCCAAAGGCAGATGCTCCACCACTGAGCCACCCAGGCGCCCCTCACTCAGTATTATAGTGTTCACTTGGAATCATAGCTATTAGAAGGCACATGTACTACGATTCTTGGTTGTCTATTAGAAGGCACATGTACTACGACTCTTGGTTGTAAGTGACACGGGGCCCACTGCAAACTGGCCCAAATGAAATGGAATGATCAGCTCATATAACCTCACAGTTTCAGGCATGGCTGCATCCAGTGGCTCCAGTGCCAACACTGAGTCTGTCCTTCTGCTCTGAGTCTGGCTCCTCCTGCACTGGCCTCCTTCTCAAGGGGCCCCAGGGAAAGTGCCGGCTCATAATCTTTCAGGTTGAAGTTCGAGCTCAAGTTCAGAGTTGCTCTCTCCCAAATGCCAGTGAAGTCTTGAGTGCCAGGCCTGTTCCTCAGCCCTGCCTGAGCCCCCGACACTGAGCAGGTGCAGGGGTGATTGCCAGGAGGGGAGGCGGCTGGGCAGGGAGAGGGAGGTTGGCTGTCCACCACAGGCCTCCAGACATGTTCCCTTCCTCCAGGCAGGACACGTGGCTTTTTCTCACCCTACTACCCTCACTGCCTACACTGGACCTGGCCCAAAGCAAGCAGCAGTCAGCATTCTAAGGGTGAAGATACAAGTGGATGGAGAATTAGTGCTGCTCTGTGGTCGGGGAATGCTCATGGCCCTAGGAGCCAGGGGCTGGACAATGGGTGGCCACACTTACTGGTCCCCAACCACACTCACAGTGCAGCACGGCTCTGTAGATTCCCGTAAAGACCCAGGAGGAGAAGGCCCTGTAGACCAGCCTATGGCAAGGGTGTTAAGGTGGCCATAGAGGGTTGCTGCCCCCTTCATACACATCGGAGACCTTTCCACTCTGTTTCTGAGGAGCGGTGCAAATCACCAAGTATGGACCCAGAGAGATAGACAGGCACACACATGCACGTACACAGAACCTTCTAGCTGAGACAGGCAGGAGGGCTTCCCGGAAGGGGAAAGAGCAGTCTCCAGCCCCACAGTGACCACCAACAGCCTTGGCCTTCCCCCAAACACTGCCATGCAGATCCCTGGTCTGTTCCGACTCAGCTCCTGAGCAGCACCTTTCTCACTGCCAGCCCTGACACCTGCCCTGTGCTCACCCCGCCTGGTATCCTCAGCATCAGCACAGGGTTTCCCAGCTGGGGACCCTCAGACTCCTGAGGCAAACAGAGGGCCTCAGGGGAGCAATTTTGCTTTCATAACCCTATTTCTTTGAATTTGTATTGGTGGTGTGACTAGCCCATCAAGGACACGATGCAGAAAGTTGAGCTTTTTAAGTAAAAACTATATTTAGATTTGAGAAAAAAAAGTAGCCAAGTTAGTCAGAAAGGTGAGAAGTGGGAGGTGCTGTCAAGTTGGTTTAGGGGCTTACCGGATGCTCTCATTTCAGCTGGGGGCAAGGGGAGGTAGGTGTTAGCCTGGTCTTCAGACTCCAGTGCCCAGAGAACTTCTAGTTCTATGAACTTCTTCCCAGAAGCACAGAAAGCTTGAGACCAGTAACCACACTGGCTAACACTCTGGGCATGAGCAGGCTGTAGCAGGCCATGGTCTGACTGCTTTGCACCTGTAAACGTGTTTAGTCCTCACCTGAAGGTAGAGGGAGATGCCCTGTGAGCCTCCATGCATAGATGGGTCACCTGCCCAGAGTCGCATGGCTGGAGGCAGAGGTGGCTCCCAGCCTTGACCACGAGGCTATCTTGCCTGCTGAGAAGGTGTTTGGCCTTGTGAAGGGGAGCAGGGAGGGGGCATAGCACCTATTAAGAGAGAGTGGGATGCCACACGCCGGGGCATACCCGGCCCCTCAGCCCTGGCCTAAGGTCTACAGCTGCCCTGCTTTGCCCCACGCAGGCCTCAGATCGGCCAGCACTTGGCTAATGGTGCATCTTGGTCATGGTCACACCCTCTGTCCCACTTGGGGCCCCTCGCAGGCTCATGAGTGGAGGCTCAAAAGGGCAGGGGCTGTTCCCAGTACCCTCGGCTCCTGCTGGTTCTCGCCCTTGGGGAAGCAGGACACAGAGTTCCAGCTCTACAGAAGCGGGCACACCAAGTGTGCCCAGTGTTAGTCGGAAGTATCCGACTTCCACACCCCCTCACCCCCAGCAGTACCGCCTGGGAGATGCATGGGAGCTTCTGCAGGGAGTGTCCTCCTGGCCACAGCCCCCTTGCTCCTCACGGGCCTTGGCCAGCTCCGTGGACCATGGCCATCTTTGGTGAGCCTGGCACAGCAGTGGGAAAGCAGACCCTGATGCCAGTCCCGGGGCTTCCAGGACTCCATATGGCCTGGACAAGCAGCCCGTCGGGGACCCCTGCTAAAGCTGTCCTGGGGTAGGGGCTGGGTTTTTCCCCTAGGACCGGAGACAGGGCACCTCGGTGGGATCCGGTGCACTGCAGGCAGAGTGTTTGCCAAGCTTCTGGGAGTCCACGCACATTCCCAGAGAGAATTGCTGTAGCTGCCTTCCTTTGCTGCCTGCCTGGGAGGAGTGGGGACGGCAGCGGGGAGGGGGGTGGGTACAGGCTCCAGGACAACTGTGCACCAGCCTGCCGGGCCCCTCCCAGCTCTGAGAGCCCTGGCCCACGACTGGGATCAGAAAAGCCTGTGATTTGGCAACTCAGCAAAGAAGAGTCTGCTTTAGAGATTCCATCTGGGGAAAGAGACTTGCAGAAAGCGACAGGCCGCGTGATCCCCGTTGTGTAAAGAAGGTTTAAAAACGTGGGCCAGCATTCCTGCCCTTTGTAAGCACCTACATGGATAGGAGCATGGTGTAGGAACCATTCACTTTGGGGTGAATTCAGTGTGTATGTGAGGAGAGAAGGGCTGGGGAAGAGATAGAAGCCCCCGAGATGGGGCTTCCTTCAGATCCAAAATGTCCTAATTCTTGGGGTAGCTGCTGGGTACAACAGAGTTCACTGCAGCTATTATTGTGCCTTTGGGTGTCGTGAAACTAAAATTTAAAAAATTTTGCAATTTAATATGATCCCATTTTCTAGGGTTCAAATAATTCTTTATACTGTTTATAGGCCTATAAAGGTAACTACATGCATAGCAAAAGTTCTGGAAGGATGTGCTCCAAACAGAGGACATCAGCTACCTCTGCAGAAGTGGGCAAGGGGAGTGGTCAGGGGACTTTCTTTGGTTCACAAAGAAGAGATCTTCAGGTTAGTTGTGCCATTCAGGTTTTGTTTCTTTAAAATGTGAAGCTCAATGGGCGTCTAGGTGGCTCAGTCAGTTAAGCATCTGCCTTTGGCTTGGGTTATGATCCTGGGGTCCTGAGATCGAGCCCAGGGATCAAGCCCAGAGTTGGGCTCCCTGCTCAGTGGGGAGTCTGCTTCTCCCTCTGCCCCTTCCCCTGCTCATGCTGTCTCTCTCTCTCAAATAAGTAAATAAAAATCTTAAAAATAAATTTAAAAAATAAAATGTAAAGCTTAACCTAAAAGGAAAAACAAATCCAGGATTTGAAAGATTTGTGAGTCTGAGCTTTGAAGAGTCAGAATGTTGATGGTTCTGTGTTTCCATGGTTAGAACCATTGCTGGCCTGAGGACAAGTTCTGGAGTTCCATCCACTCTGCCCCCATGGGAGAGGTTCAATCCCTGGGACTCCAGGGCTGCCAGCCTGGAAGGTGCTGTGACCTGTGGACTGTGTGCTCCAGCCCTTTCTGTCCAACCTGGTCCTTGCAGCAGGGTGCAGGAGCCAGATGCTCCCTGTGTGAATGTGTCTCTTGGCCTGCAGGTCGGGCACGGGAGTCTTGGATATGGACAGTTTCCTGGACGGCTCTCTCTCAACCACTTTCTCATCCTAGTCTGGTTGCTTCCAGGGGTCCATGGTGAAAAGGTGGGGTGGGGGCTGTGGGCATTTCCAGAGGGACCTGGAGAGTGAGTGGCTGCTGCTGTCCCAACACCAGTTCCTGCTAGGCGTCAGCTCCATGATTTCTAGAGACTCCCTGATGCCTGACCCACCACCATCAGAAATCAAAACAGCCCAGGTGTCCTGTAAACCCTTGTCTACACTCTTGGCATTTGTTTCTGAATACTGGGGTCTTCACCATTTGCCCTACTTTGAAATAACAACATAACAGAAGAAAGAGACATGTAAATTTATAAGGAGGAAGTGCCAAAGAGCAATGAATATGCAGACGGATGTCATGACCCCCACCACCACCCCCTGACCCAGGAGGTTCAGTGGACCAGAAAACCCAGGAGAAAGGGATGATGATGCTGGCTCTGCAATCAGGGGCTGTGCTCTGAGCCTCAGTTTCTTCTTCTGGAAAATAGATGTGATAAAATGATCCTCACTTTGAGGATATTGTGAGGGGACTTGCTAGGGCCCAGGATTGGGAGACACAGAGATACAGAGATGTGGCTTTTGAGTGGGCTCTGCTGCTGTGGAGAGGTGAGACCTCTCTGTGTGGGAGCGGTAATCAACTGACTTTGGAAGGTGCCTCTGAGTATTCACTAAACTTCAGATCTGATAAAAGGATCCTTGTGAAGCCCTCAGGGTTGTAGTTGTTGTTAAGTTTGCATTGTCATTAAAATCTTGTGCATCTCCAGTCAGGAGAGATGGGGGGGGGGGGTGCTGGAGAGAGATCCCCCAGCAGGATCTGTAACATGTTAAGCTCACAGAATGTGAGTTACATCCATGACTGCATTCTTCTCAGGGAGGGAAGTCCACGTGTAGAAAGATTGGTCATTCAAAGATTTGCTTCCAGAGGGTGAATAGGGAAGCATCGTGTAGTTCTGATGCCATATACCACACTCACTCAGATGCTCAGCTCTAGTACTGCTCCACACTGGACATGGAGCCAGAAGAACTGGGTTCTAGTCCCACCTCTGCCACTCAGTGCTGTGCAACTTCAGGCAAGTCACTCACCATCTCTGAGCTCCATGTTGTCCACTGTCAGGCAAGGAATAAAACTCAAGGTTGCAGCATCCCTCCTTCCCCTACATTCAGTGGGTCTGAGAGTCTAGAGAGGATAGGAAAAAGGTAATGGTCCTCTGCCAACCAGAGGCGGGGCATTCATACCTATTCCCTCATGTAATCTTCCCAACGAGGAAGTTTTGCAGGTGCTTAAGAGCCAGGATTCTGAATTTAAAAAATTAAAAAAAAAAAAAAAAAAAGGGCAGCCTGGGTGGCTCAGCAGTTTAGCGCCGCCTGCAGCCCAGGGCCTGATCCTGGAGACCTGGGATTGAGTCCCACGTCATGCTCCCTACGTGGAGCCTGCTTCTCCCTCTGCCTGTGTCTCTGCCTCTCTCTGTGTGTCTCTCATGAATAAATAAATAAATAAAATTAAAAATAAAAAGAGCCAGGATTCTGGAGCCAGACACCCCTGGCATACCACTCACTAGCTATGTGACTCTGGGCCAGCTGCTTAACCTCTGGCCTTAATTTTCTTCCCTTAAAATAGGATGAAAAGGAAAATAAAATAATATAAAGTGATAACTGAGGTTTTCATAAGGATTATAATGAACATAAAAATTCTAAATGTGTATATATCTGAGATAGTGAATCTGGGGGGGAGAGGATGGATGTGGACCTTCTCACTTTTACCTCCTCGCAGCTCACCCACTCCAGGCACCCTGGCCTCAATGTTACTCAAATACACTCTGCTCATTTCTGCCTCAGGACCTTGACACTAGCTCTTCCTTCTGCCTGGAATGCTGCTTCCTTAGATTTTCCATTATTCAGGTCTCAGCCCACATGTGCCTTCTGGGAGATGCGTTCCCTGACCACCCCCTCTGATGTAGATGGCTTCCTCCTTACCTCTCACTGTCTGCCTCCTTTCCACGTCTTCTGCTTTGCTTTTTGTCCTCATCCTTACCATGTAAAATTATATATTGGACTCCATGCTGACTTCCTATCTCCCTCTTAGGATGTAAATACTACGACAGCATTGCCTTCTTCATCCGTGAGTTGCCAGTGCACACGCAGTGCCTGGCACAGGGCAGGTGGTCAGGGGTGTTCGTTGAATGAATGAGTGAGTGAGTGGGCACCACAGCTAGACCAGAAATTCTCCCTGGCTCCAGGACATGGCCAGCACAGGTAATAACAGCTGTGCACCCCTGCAGCTGCTGGGTGTGACCAGCCCTCTTGGAACGCTGTGATCTGGCCATTATGATCCCATTTTACAGTAGCATAAATCGAGGCTCCCGGAAGGGAAGCGGCTGGCCAAGGCCCCCGGCCCTTCGGAGGCAGCGCCGGCGGTGGCATCGGTGGGCCTGACTCCAGGGCGCCAGCCTGTGCATCCCGCGCCGGCCTGCCTCTGTGCCAAAGGCAGAGAAGCCACCCTGGAAAGCAGCGTCCTCGCAGGCTCCGGGCAGCGCGTGCACTTTAGCAACAGGATTTCCAGGTTTCCAGCGCCGGCCAGGACGGGGCGGGAGGCTGGGAGGCCTCGCACCCGCGCGGCGCTCTCCTCGGGCGGGTGACTTTGCGGCGAGGGCGCCGCCGGGCGGCCGCCCTGATGCTGCAGTTGCCATGGCGACGAGCGCCGCGGCGATTGGTCCAGCGCGGCCGCACTACGCTGCTCCTTGGGCGCCGGGGGAGGGAGGTGGGGGAGGCTCGCGAGCGCCCGCCCCTCCTCCGGATGCTGCGAGAGCGAAGCGAGCTCAGGCTGCCCCAGGCCCCCTCCTCCCCGCGCGCAGCCACCCCGGATGTGCGGCAGCGAGGGAGCCCGAGGTGGTCCCAGGTAGCTGCGAGGCCGACGCCCCCGCCAACCTGGCGACCATGGTGACCCGACCGCTTCGCAGGCTCCCGGGCGCGGTGTGAGCCCTGCGGTCCCCGGGCCCCTCGGAGCCTGCGGCCGCCGCCCCCTGCTGCCGCCCCAGGCTGGGCGGGGGAGCCGGCCGCCCCCGGGAATGTGACTCGGCCCGCGATTTAATTTTATTCCCTTCCACTTCTCGCCTGAGCATCCTGCGCCTCCTCTCACCACGCTGAGCCTCCCCAACTGGAGGGAGAGAGAAGGGGAAACTGCCCCAGGCAGGATGGCTTGCAGAAGACGCTACTTGTGAGTATAGGTGGCAGGTTGATGCCTGAGAGTGGGGGCCAGAGGTCGGAGGGGGCTCGGCTGAGCTCCAGCTGGAGGGGGGAGGGGGAGGGGAGGGGGAGGGGCGGGCTGCCAGGCAGTTGGCTTGCAGGGAGAGCTGGCCACTGGGCAGAGGTGTCAGCGGAGGTATTTGTTGGTGGTGACGGAGAGAAAAAGGCTGTTAGTCAGCAGGTCTCCATCGGGCCGTGAAATTCCTTTTCTCTGAGGGCAGGTAACCCCCCCAAATCCATGCACAGCATCTTCAACGCCACTGCTTCCATTTTGGCTTTTGGTCTAGCCCTCAGCATGTCTATTTGGAAGAAGCCTCTTGTGCCCAGCTCATTCGTGGCCAGCATTTCAGCCATGCCCGATGGAAGGCTGGCCGGAAGATTGGGGTGGGGACAGGATGCTGTGTCCTCCACGGACAGGTGAAGGCCCAGCCCACCGTCTTGAACAGGGGGCCCTGGTGTCCTCCTGGGCCACGCAGGTGTTCTGTGGGCCGGCAGCAGAGCACCTGTCTGCTGGGCCTCCAGCCAGCGGCAGAAGCTGTTAAACTCTGCACGGGGTGGTGACATCACGGGTCCGGGTATTTATGGAAACCGAAGCCCGTGCCTCATTAAGCTAGGCTTCCCAGGGGCCATTGGATTAGAATGTCGGCTTCCCTCGAAGCTCTCTGAGGCTCTGCACTGTGCTGTTACAGGGCAAGCGATCTCTGGCCCCGCAGGATCCGTCCTCTGGGACTTGAAGCTATAGGGGTGAGACCCGGCTCCACATTTCCACCTGTCATGGCCAGGCTGCCCAGGGCCTCAGCCATGCAGGGCTGTTCAGAGGCCTTGGACCTTGTACGGCTAGAGAACAGAGTTGGATCCTCTTGGACTGGGCTCAGTCCCCAGAACTAGAAAGAGAGGCCTGGAACATTGTGTAAGGGGACATCTTAGGGGCCACTCGGAGGCCTCAGAACACTCTACCATGACAAGGACCTGTGGAGCTCCTCATTAGGCAGCACCTGCAGGGGGTGACGGGGGTGGCGGGAGGTGATGAAGGTGGCCTGTGTCTATGGTTTGCTGTGTTGTTCGTTTGCTTTTTTTAGTGGAGAAGCCCACAGGTTGGTTTGTTGATGTGAGCAGAACACCCCAGCATTCTCACTCCCTGTGACAAGGCCCCAGCTGTATTTTTGGAAACAAATAGTAAATCCTTTCCCGGCGTGGCACATCCGCCACTGTTGCTGAGAACAGGTCCTCCTGAGCAGTCTTCTTCCTGCCACACCTTTGCCCGTGCTCAGGAGTTCATCAAGCCTATCTCGTTGTGATTTTGCCAGGCATACAGTCGCTATACAGATTCCACTCGTCATCTCAATACCGGTGCAGCCTCATTCGGTCTGTCCAGAGCCCTGGAATCTGCACTTTAATGCATAGACCCTGGCAGGTTTGTCCCGAGACTAAGTCTGTCCCGCCACTTGCCTGGGAGAGGGCCTGAGCCAGTGCAGAGGGATGGCCTCCTGAGGGGGCTCCGTACCCCTGGCCTCTCATGTGTGCGGGTCTTTTTACCCTTCACCAGCTCTCAGGCTCCCAAGGTCTGGTACCATGACATCCAGGCCATTCCCCCACATATTGCCACCAAACCTATGGGTACGGCAGAGGCTGGGAGGCGGTGACTGGAGGGGAGCCATTGCCCCATTGTTTCTGTGTCAAGATCTGAGCCCCAGAGCAGGCCTGCCTGATTAGGCCGCACAGTGGGCCCTCAGGGTGTGTGTGCTCCCTACTTCACCCTCACCCAGAACCTCGACCCTCCTAGCCCCTGCTGATCAACCTCTGTTCCCAAGGCTTTCAACGTTTTTTGAGCAGGAGCAGGGATGGGGAGCTAAGTATCTCTAGCTATTTAACTTTCAGGGCAGCTGGAAACTCAAACACGGTAGCATATTGCCGACATGCTGCTGCACTGTTTGCCTCAGAGCCTCCTCTGCCTTGTTGACCCATTGGCTCGCACCCACTGCTGTAAAATGGGGGATTGTTGATGTCATCCTACAGAAGAGGAAACTGAGGCTCGGGGAGGATAAGAGCTGGGCTGAGGTCACATGGCTGCTTCCTGCTATACACTGAGCACCCCCGCTGCCCCCCCCCCCCATATACCACATGCCAGACCTGACACACTTGCTCAGGGTCCACGTGCATGGCAGGATCAGGGTGTCCCCTGGCCTCCATTCTCTTGTCCTCCACTCTCTGGGTCCCAGGGAGTGGGCCCTAAGAGAGGGTTATGGACTTCGGGCTCTGGCAGAGAGTGGATACCCACCCGCCTGGTGGCTCAGTCACGCCGTGGTGTAGTGAACAGAATAAAGGCCGACAAGGAAAACGAGAGATTTATTAGCCAAATGGGGGGAAAGCATGAGGCCTCCAAGAATCGGCTCCTTAATCAAATTTGCTAACAACTGAGGTCATTACTGTACTGACAGTTTAATTAATGGTGTCTTAATTAAAGTCAGCCCCCTTCAGACTGTAACTACACTTAGCATGGTAACTGCCGTCTTATGGGCATGTCACATCCTGCTGCTTGAACACGGGAAGTTGGACTCGGGGCAGACATTGAAGCGTGCAGAGTGTGAAATTCAGAGTTGCTGGGGGGTTGTGCTAGGGGGCTGGAATGGGGCAGTCTCCTGCTCGTTCATTCATTCTTTCACTTGCTCATTCATTCATTCACTCTGGTTGGAACTTCCGTGGCCCCTCTGTCCTTTCCTTCAAGGTTTTGCTCCAACCACCAAATCTAGCTCACAGATCCCAGCTGACATTCCCCTGCCCTTTCCCTGGCCAGCACGATCTCCATCTGCCCACTGCTCTGTTCCCTTGTTGCTTGCTTGGTTCATCTTCACCACTAGGATGCCAGCCATGTCAGGGCAGAGAGGTTGGCAATGTGTTAGCTGCTGTTGCCTCTAGCATCTAGGAAAGCACGGGCATATAATAATTGCTCAGTAAATCTCAAATGAGTGAATGAATGATGGATTTTTGCCGGGCACTGCCCGAAGCAATAAAACACATTGCTGAGTAAGAAATAGTTTCTGCCTTCTGGGAGCCTGCTGGCCAGTGAGAAAAATAAATATGAACAAACAGTGTCCGTGCAGAGTGCCAAGGGCCTGGGTGGGAAGATGACCTGGAGACAGGGAGGGTGACCACATCCCACAGTAGACAGATGGGATGAGTAGGAGGGGACACCCCAGGTATGCAAATATTAGGCCATGATTGCAGGCATTTTGCTGGCATTAGCTCATTTGACCTTCACAGTAACCCTGGGAGGTGGGGCTGTTATTATCCTTGCCATACTGGCAATGACACTGAGTCACCAAATAACACCAGTAACACCCACACGACACCCAGTGACAGGGTAGACTGGGACTTGAAGCCGGACCCCAAATCCCAGCTCTAGTGCTCTGTTCTACTGAAAGTAATTTCATCTGCCCTGAGCCCCAAGTGTGAGAGAGGAGATGGTGACAGATGACATTGACAATGTGGGCAGGACCCAGGGCAAGAGTCATCCAGAGTGCCAGGAGGGGGCTCTCTCTGCAGGCACTGGGTCATGGGGAGCCACAGAGAGTTCTGATCAGGGGTGGGGGCCATGGTTACGTCACTGGACTTGGGGGGGGGGGTGTTGGGGGAGAGGCTGGACAGAGTCCTCAACTGTCCTTTCCTCGTGCCCTTAGCAGGGCACACATATCCCCAGAGAACAGTGACATCACTTAGGATGTCGGGTCCCCTCACACCTCCACATCCCATTTGGACCATCAGGAAAACTGCAAGGGGGCAGGAACTTGTTGTCTGAAGGCTGAGTGAGGAATGTGGCTTACTCCCTCTGGGTCTGCTAGTGGCAGGGGGCCGCCCGGGAGCCAGGAGGGGAGCCAGAGAACGCCCCTAGGTCGTGGTCAAACAGATTTTGTTGTGGCCAATGGGGACCTAGAGGCATTGTTGTTGGGTGCTGACTAAGCACCCAGCAGGCTCATTCCAGGCCCCACTTTCCCTTGTGTGCCTCACCTCACCTACTCATGGGCCCCTGCTGCCTCTCCCTCTGCCTCACACTCACCCCTGCCCCGACGTCTCTCCCAGGGTCTCACAGAGTAAAAGAAGGACAATCCACTCTAGCTCTGCCCCCACTTTGCTTTGTGATCCCAGGCAGACCTCCTGTCCTTACGGGGCCAGCGATGTCCTCTGGAAGTAGAGAGACAGGGTCAGCTCTTGCTTGTTCTCAGCTATGCTGGCACAGGCCGGAGGCTGGGTGAAGAGGGGCAAGCATTTCACACATTCTGGCTCTTTCACACACACCCAGTTCTGTCCGTCGCACGTGGTCACTGTGGGGCCACTGTCCACGCACGGATTCATTCACTCAACCCAGTTTGTGTGCCAGGCCCAGTGGAGCAGTTACTATAAACAGCAGCAGTCTAGAGGAGCAAATACCAAAGGCCACAGAGGCCTGAGCCACCGAGAGATTGAGGGAAGAGAAGAGAGGGGATGGCACTGAGGAGCAGTGGGGTGGCTCTGCTCACCCCCTGCCTCATCTGGCTCCATGGCCCCCCGTACCTGCTGCTTCTCCTGAGCCACCCCTCTGCATACCACTCCTGCCCGGTGCTCTCAGGGGAGCTAACTTCACTCCTGCTGCTCCCTCCTTGAGGAAGGCCCTCTCTCCCCCTCACCTCCGACCCCAGGATCCAGCTCCCCCAGGCAAACTGGCCCCCCCACTGCTGAGCGCAGTCCTCCCCTTTGCTGCCGCACAGGCCCCTCTCTGGTCACCAACTATTGCTTCTCCGTTCCCCCCGGCAGACTGGGGGCTTCCAGGCAGGGCCCACCTCTGTTGCTCAGCGCGCCCCCACAGGCCCCGGCCTGGCAAAGCACCAATCAATAAGATTTTTTTAAAAGTTGTGGTAAAATACACATAACATAAAATGTACCATTTTCACCATTTTTAAGTGTGCACTTCGGTGGCATGGAATATACCACCCTGTCGTGTGACCGTCACCACCACCCATCTCCAGGGCTTTCTCACCTTCCCAAACTGAAACCCTGTCCCCATGGAACCCTAACTCCCCTCCCTCCTCACCCCAGCCCACCCTCCCTCTTTCCATCTCCAGGAATGTGACTACTCCAGGACCTCCTGTGAGTGGGATCATGAGGTGTTGGTCCTCTGGTGACTGACTCCTTTCCCTGAGCATCATGTCCTCAAGGTTCATCCCTGCTGTGACCTGCATCAGAATTTCCTCCCTTTTTAGGGCTGAATAATATTCCACTGTATGGATAGACTGCATCTTCTTTATGAATTCATCCATCAGTGGGCACTTGAGTGGTTTCCACCTTTAGCTATTGTGAGTAACACGGCCATGAACAGGTGCGTGTTAACATCTCTCCAAGACCCTACTTTTGATTCTCTTGGGTATATACCCAGAAATGGAAACACTGGTGTGGAAAATGAATGGTAATTCTATACTTAATTTTTTGAGGAACCATGACACTGTTTTCCACAGTGGCTGCACCATTTTACACTCCTGCCAGCAGTGCACAAGTATTCCTGTTTCTGCACATCCTCACCAATACTTGCTATTTTATGTTTTGGATTTTTTTATAATAGCCATCCTCATGGTGCAACATGGTCTCTCACTGGGGTTTCAATTCACCCTTTCTTTGATAAAGCCTGAGTGATGCAGCCTCCCCACCTCTTGACGAATCGCTTAGCCCCAGGGACCCCGGGGAGATTACGGAGCTCTAGGTACCCCCACCCAGAACCCAGTCCTCTAGGACATAGGCAGCCCAGGGGGGCTGGGCCCTTTGGAGGTGACTGGCACACAGTAAGTGCTCAAAAATTTTTAAGCACACAAGCAATATCTGCTTCAATGCACTTTTTTGTGATTATTCTTATAACTGAGAGAGAATTCATTCCTCTACATGGCACAAAGATGTCTATATATAGTGCAAAGCCAGACCCCTCCCTCCTTGTCCCTCATACCCAGAGGCCACTGCTGTGTCCACTTTCTTCAGGTCCTTCAGAGAAGTTCTGCATATTTACAGATATGTATGTGCTTTACTATTGAAGTGCCTCAGCTGCCAAGCCAGTTACACAAAGCAAGTTAGTTTTTGGTTACTGCTTGGCAGTTCTGGATTTGAGCCAATTAAAAGCTCAGTTTGGGGGACGCTTGGGTGGCTCAGTGAGTTAAGCATCCAACTCTTGGTTTCAGCTCAGGTCATGATCTCGGGGTTATGGGATCGAGCCCCACATCAGCTTGGGATTCTCTCTCTCCCTCTGTCTCTGCCCCTCCCCCAGCTCATGCTCTCTCTAAACAAATAAATAATAAAATCTCACCCCCAGAAAACTCAGTTTGGGAGACATGGTGACCAACTATACCTTCTAGGTGGGAAGCCCTGACCCACCAGGCATCAAGAGGGCCAGTTTCTCATAGCTTTGCCATCGTCACCTTGGCTGACTGTCCACGTCTGCCCTTTTGAGCACCTGTCCAGGTGCTAATGAGTATTAGCACCTGTCCAGCACCGGGCCTGGGCGAGAGCATGGGGGAGCAGCAGCCCCTGCCCTTGGAGAGACAGATGCAGGTGGAGCTGCCAGCGTGGGGATGGAGAGTCAAGGCCAGGGGCTTTCAGCAGGGCCGCACTGCCTCCTTGGGGCCGTTGGAGACGCTGGCAGGCATTCTGGGGGACTCCGGGAAGGCGTCTGGTTGGCAGGGGCCGGAGGAGCTAGCACCTGATAGTGTGTGGGGCGGGCCTACGCAGCCAAGAACCTGCGCAAATGTCTAACAGCATATTCATGGGAGTAAAAATCCATCTTAACTGAGCCTGGGCCCTCCCTCTTCGATATCCAAATCACAAAATGCGTTTCATATGATTTTAACATACATCGAGTTTTCCAAGAACACAACTGCTCTTCTTACAATCGAGGGAAGATCAGACTTCGGTATGTCCAGAGCTCTGCCAAAAGCTGTCACTATTCAAAGGATCACGTCACTGAGGGCAGCATCCCTCGTGGCATGGGCCTGCCAGCAACCCCCTGTATCGGTCAGGGCTGGAGCCACTGCCATCTAGAGAGACAGATGACTGACGTCCTCATTTTGCCCTGTGGGACAGTCAGACCCACCACTACCATGCCTGGTCCCCTATCACTTCCTTGTGGGTTCCTGTCCTTCTTTTCTCTCTGGATTGTTACATCGAGAGCATTCTGTTGACTTTTGTTGTAAAATATGCATAGATAGATGTTATTTATAAGCTTCATCTCATAACAGAGAGGGGGTAGCCCATGGTGAAGGTTATAAAGGATGGGACGTTGGACCAGGGATCCTTATAATGGGACTATTGTGTGTCTTAACCATGGGGGTGGGTATATGAGCCTGTACATCTGATGGAAGTACATGGAACTAACCACACATGCACACACATGTTCACACATTATGCAGACGTTGCATGCCCACACGTGGATGTGAGTAGGAGTCGAACGAGAAATCTAGGATACGGGACGGTACCATGTCAGTATGGGTGGGGATAACGTCCTGCGCTTTTGTAAGATGTTACCATGGAGAAAATGGGGTAAAATGTAAACAGGTTCTCTCTATATTATTTTGAACAACTACAAGTGAATCTACAATTGTCTCAGAATAAAAAGTTTAATTTTAAGAAAAGGCTGAAGATACGTGTTGGAGGAGGGCTAGACCCTTGGTGACCATGGGACATGGCAACCCCCTCAGTCTCAGAAGCCTTCATGGTCACCAACCTCTGCTGCCCTCCCTGCCCTGACGGGTGAAACCCCTTGACCCCTTCTCCCCAGGCTGAACCAAACCAGGGGCACTGGGACCAGCTTCCTTCCCTCCCAGAAAGATGACATAAGCCCCTTTTGCTGCCAGCTGGGGACTGATCAGCCCTGGCATGAAGTTTGAGACTCTGGAGCTCTTCCCAGACACCTTCACTCTTCCCTAAGGCTCCCTGACCCCGAAGCCCAGGCCCAGCCCCACCTGCCGTCTCCCCTGTGCCCTCTGACCATCCACTCCCTCCCGCCCAGCCTCTGCCCAGTGCCACCTTCACGAGTCATGGTACAGCCACTTCCTCCTTCCCTGCCCCTCTGTCCCTGTTCTCTGCCACCCACCCAGCAGCAGGGAGCTGGGATGGACACAGATCAAACATGGTTTCAAATACCATCTACAGACAAAAATATAACCCAGCCAACTACAACGAGAAGGTTAAGGGAAGCGAGTGTTTTTGATGAGTCTGTCGTCCTGCAAACTGACTTTTCAGTGAATGGGCTTTTGGCAGATTGACTCGTCACAGGTTGAGGGAGAGCCGGGCCAAGTCCGGTGAGGTGAGGCTGGGGGTGGTGGCTCCGAAGCCAGACCCACTGTGGTGTCAGCTCAGGACCCAACCCACCTGGGACCTTGGGGACCAGGATCACCGGACAGACCTGACTGACGGACACTGGCCTTCCCTCTTTTGTTTCCCTGATCTGGGGATGAGCTAGGCATATGAGGTCTGGGCTGGGGACACCCCGTGTCTCCGCCCATCAGTTCACGCCTGACCTTGTTGGACGCTGGCGCACTGGCCTGTCCTCGGAGGGACAGATCACCCAACTATGACAGGGTCCCCCCGGAGCAGCTCTGCGGGCGGCAAATCTGAGCATGGCTAATTGCAAGATGTTTTATTGGCTCCAACAGTTTCATTCCTCGTGAAGACAGCCCCGGCATCTGTTTGGAATGGTTAATAAGGGAAGTGATGCATTTTTAATCACCACAACCCTCACTGCAATTCACAGCCTGCCTCTTGCAACGCTTGCTGGGCCCTGAGATAACGCAGAGAGGCTTCCTCACGTCTGCTCTCGTTATCAAATAAGAGCGGAGCACCCGGCTTCACCCAGATGTCACCCAGAGGGCTGTAGGCACCTTCCCGGTTCCTCGGTCTCCCATCCTGGGTCAGCCCCAGGCCCTGACCATCTCCAGAGCTGCTGGGTGATCTGGCTGCCTTGGAGGAGCTCCCGGAGACCAGGTGGGCCCGGCAGAACCAAGGGGCCAACATATTGGGGTTCTCGAGGCCTTTCCAATATGGCCATGGCCACGGGTTGCGGCTCCAGAGGAACCCTTCACCTGCCACCGCCTGATGGCAGTGTGACTGGGGGCAGAAAGCTTAACCTCTCTGAACCTCAGTTTCCTTTCCTGTAAAATGGAGCCAGTAATTCCAGCTTTGCAGGGTGGCCGTCAGGATTCAGCTAAGAGGTAAATAAGCTCATGGTACCTCTGTAACCTAAGGTACTATTCTTGTCCCTTTCCTCCCCTGGATTCTCACCGCACAGGGATAGGCTTTGGGACACCCCAGGACTTAAGAAACATGAACATCTGGGAAGGGGAAGGAAGCCAGGCTGGGGCTGGGGAGTGCGTGAATCCAGGAGCCTTTGGGTCGCAAAGGACAAGCAGAGATGTTGGACATCTAGGGTTACTATCCGTGCAGAGCCCACACGAGGTGTGGTTCAATCTGGGGCTCCAACACTCCGGTCACCATATCCTGCTTGCCTTCCCCTGGGGTCATGTCCCCTGTGGGGGCTCTGGCCTCCCATCTCACTGGTCAGCTCTGCGGCTCATGGCCCTTCCTGAAACCCTCTCCACGGCCCAGGGGAGGCCCTGTGCCGACTAGCCAGCCTCTGTCCCTTGGCAGCCTCTGCAGCTGGGTGGACAGGGTCAGCCCCACCTGGACCACAGCACTGGGTATGTGAGAGGGGGATTCACAGTTGTGTGTTTGGCGGGGAGGGGCAGTAAACTGAGGCCACAGACAGCCCACTGAGTACGTTTGGAGTCAGAGGGCAACATAGGCCTCAGCTCAGGAGTGGGCAAATGCACAGAGCTCCTGAAGCCACAGCGAGGCACCGGGGAGGCAGGCCTTCACCCAGGCAGCTGGCTGTGGCCTCAGTGTAGAGCCTGGCGTCACTGACCTGAGTCCAGAGACTGTGCGCCTGGAAAGACAGGGTTTACAGCTGGGTGTATCTGCATAAATCTCCAGGGCCCCCCACCCCCACCCCACCCGATGCTCAGGACAAGCTGACCTTCCACCTCCCTCTTTCTTAGCCAACTGGGGCCTAGAAACAAAAACCATTTTTCTTACCATTTGGTCTTTACTCTTTTCCCAGTAGTATATATTAAACAACAACAACAAAAATTTTAAAGCTGCCTAGGGCATTGTGTGCTTCCAAAAAAAGCATCTGTTTCAGAAGCACCTCATGTCTTTTTTACCAGCACCTCAAGCGGGGAAATCCTGTCTGTGCTTTGAGTCCCGGGGGAGGAGCAGCATAGAAGAGAGGCAGAGCAAGGGCTCTGGGGGCAGGCAGTCTGAGGCCAGGGTGAGGATTCACAGGGAGGACTACAGACAGCACGCAGGGGTTCTCAGGCGACAGCAATTGTTGAGCAAGGGTGAGGGCCTCGGCTGGCCTGGGATTCAGCAACTGGAATGAACAGCACCATACGTTTGTCTACAGCACTTCCCAGTTTATAGAGCACTCACTAGGAGGTTCCTGTGAGGCTCAGAACCACCCCGGAGGCAGAGCAGGGCTTGGAGGCCCTTCCTTGGAAGAGGAGCTTGAGACTCCAGGAGGTGCATAGCTCATCTCAAGGTCCCGGTGGGCTAGAGGGGTGGTCCAGGTCTGGGTCCTGGGCTCAGCTGCTGTGTTCCCTAGATCAAGCCTGGGTTCTCTGGGTGCCCTGCCTCCTGTTCTCAGGGCTACTGCTTCCTCTTGGAGCCTGGGGGTGAGGATCTGCCAACCCCAGAACCCCACGGGCAGAGCGGCTATTGCTCTGACATGCAAGGCACCCTCCCCTCCAGCAGCTTTCCCTTGCCTCCGTCCTGTCCTTACTCCTCAGACATGCCCTGAGCCTGTCATCATCAGGCCTCAGGTGTCCCTGCCCGGCAGCCCCAGGTCTAAATGGGGACATGGGCCCCAAGAGGGCAGGGCTCTTCCCAGGGTCACTCAGCTCATCAGTGGAAAGCCAGGGTGTGACTCGGCTTGGGGACAGCAGGACTGCTCACCCCCTCTCCTAGGACCACATCTGTCTCACTGACATCGCCTGCATATCAGATCATAAGACCTCCAGTCCAGGCCCTGCTCCGTCCCTCCAGCCACACCCCGCACCTTTCTGTGCTCTGTCACTATCTCTGTACAGACTGAGGGGCCAGATACCCTGGGGTGCTGTGCCAAGGAGGTGGCCCTTGAGCCAGGCCTTCATGACAGGCCAGAGCCTGGTGCAGAGCAGCCCTGTGTTGGTCAGGTACGGGAAGGACATCCTACACTGTCTCCCTCAGCCTGAAGTTTGTTTTCTGTTTCTCTTTCTTTCATCCAGAAAGCACTGTCCAAAGGGCATCCCCATGCCAGGCCTGGGCTGGATGGGGCAGGCATGATGAGAAAGGCTGGAGGGGGTCTAGTGGGGAGGCCAAGGGGTTGACAGAGCAGAGGGCCCACTGAGGGTCAGCCTGAAGCTGGGGGGCAGGGAGGAAGAGAGAGGCATCAAAGATGTCACAGACTACTGTCCGCAGGGGTCAGGCTTGGGGTCTGGGTGGGTGGCAGTGCTGTCACCAAGATGGGCCTCCAGTATAGGGGCTGCTGATACAGAGATGCCTGTGGGGCAGCCAGGAGGTGCTGGGGGAGCACCCAGCTGGCTCTTCTGTAGGCTGGATAGGGGGGGTAGTCAGGGGCTGGGAGAGACTGCCACTCTCACCTGCCCCTCCATCCACCCACTCAGCTCTGCACCCCAGGGCTCAGCCCTGCCCAGCTGGCCAAGGACAGACTCCACCTGCCGCTCCTGCAGCCCACCAGCCCGCCCCGTAGGCCAAGGACACCCAAGGCCTTCAGCCTCGGCTACAGCCATCTGCCCAGAAAGTGCTCTGGGTCCCGAGCAAAGACCAGACATGTGGGGA
The DNA here is from genome assembly GCF_018345385.1 of Vulpes lagopus. NCBI lineage: Eukaryota > Metazoa > Chordata > Mammalia > Carnivora > Canidae > Vulpes > Vulpes lagopus. The sequence continues at coordinate 54,864,880 of NC_054830.1, forward strand.
ACAGAGCATGCTGAGATGGCTTCCTGCCTCCCAGAAATAGGAAATAGGCGGAAATAGGCACCACCACACTGTGGCCTTCCCGCTGAGCTCCTTTCCTCTCCAGCTCCTCCCTCTGGTGAATGAAGGGTAGAGGTTAGGGCTCCCCTTATATCCAGAGACCACCACTCCCTTGGATCCAAGGGCTGGGAGTGCCCAAGAGCTCTGCCTGCAGACCCAGCTCCCTAAGGCTTCAGGGCCCCCTGCAGCCCTTGAGAAACTGTCCCCCATACAGAGCTGGGGTCTGTCTCCCGCTGCTGTGGGCTGGAGCCCCTTGTCAGCTGTGCAGACCTGACCCTTTCTCTCCCTTCTACCCCACCCACTCTCCAGTCTAGTCGGCCCTGAAGTCAATAACAGCACCCCACTGCCTACTCTTCCCACGTGATTGGAACCAGCCCCTTCCCCTCTCTGCACCTAGCTGGCTGTTCTGCAAGATGGGGGTGATAATAGTACCTGCCCCCGGGGTGTTTGGAAGGACAGAAGCCACATGCCCAGTGCCCGGCACTCAGAGGGCACTCAGGCACTCGACACACAGTGGCTCCATTGTTAACTGGCAACTCTGAGCCTCGGTTTCCCCATGAGTTTACAATGAAACACCTAGCCCAGGGCCTGGCTTGTGGTAGGTTCTGGAAGTGTTCTTTGTTGTTTTTAACTTTCATATAACTGAAACGAATCAACGCACCCCATTTGCAGGAAGGAGTGGCAAAGCTACATGAAAAGAGCTTGCAGGTAGAATCTGAGCTGTTCATCACCCTTTGTCCTGGTTCCCTGCTTTCGTTGAAGGGAGCCTGGAGGCAGAGTTTCCAGGACACAAAGCTGTGAGTAGCAGGGTCACATCCCAGCTGACTTGCTCGCCATGTGACCCCGTGCTTGGTGCCCTGAGACCCCCTCCGCCCAGGGTACTCCCAGCTGCTGGCTGGGAGGATCTTCATACTTGCACAGATGCAGTCGTGTGTGTGTGTGTATGTGTGTGTGCACATGCACATGATTGTGTGATGGTAAGAGTGTAGGTCTGAGAGTGTGTCTGTGAGCCGGGGTGCTGTTCAGTGGGCCCCATGTCAGGTAAGGAAAGGGACACAGTGTCGACTGAGATCCTTGGCTTGGGGCCCACACTGCATCCAGGAGCCGTGTGGTGTGCCCACCCCACTGCTCCAGGGCCAGGGGGCATGGGTCGGGGAGGACCCCCCAGCATGCCCCTACCACGGCAGAGTTTCACCCTTCACCCCTATACCTGGAGACCTGCCCCCTTCCCTTGGCTCAGTCTGCAGACTGAGGTGGCTTGGGGAGGGACTCCTCAGCTCCAGAAAGTACCATCAGGAGAGGAGCAGGGGCGGTATATCCAGGATAAGACCCCTGTGTAAGGCGCAAGTACACATGGAATACCTACAGCTCTGCTCGCACGTGTCTGTGCATGTTCGCATAAAGACATTCCATGAGGATGCCCGAGAAACTGACTGACGATGGGGACTCCCCGGGGGGCACGGGAGAGCCTTGGTGGATGTGCAGCAGTGCAGTGGGTGGGGGGAGACTTTAAACTTGATATCTTTTTTTTTTAATTTTTTTTTTAAATTTATGATAGTCACAGAGAGAGAGAGAGAGAAGCAGAGACACAGGCAGAGGGAGAAGCAGGCTCCATGCACCGGGAGCCCGATGTGGGACTCGATCCCGGGTCTCCAGGATCGCGCCCTGGGCCAAAGGCAGGCGCCAAACCGCTGCGCCACCCAGGGATCCCTAAACTTGATATCTTTTCTATTTATGTTTGAACCATGAGAATGTATTGATTATGTAAAAGTTAAATTTTTTAAATGTGTAAGTTGTTGAATTTGGGGTGAATTGGCTTATTTTCCGGTTATCCAAGGTTCCTCCCCAACCTCCACAGCCCACCTCCAGCCCTGCAAGAGAAAGACACCCTCAGGGAACATGTGGCTCAGCAAATCTTCCACCCTCAGGTGGGGCGGGGCCAGAAAGTTCCTCTGGCTGGGGGTCAGCTGCCCAGGGCACTGCTGGGGACCAGAGCCTTAGTGACCCAGATCAGGGTCTGGGTGAGGCCTCAGGCCTCAGGCAGCTGTCAGCCCTCTGAGCCTCAGTTTCCTCATCTGTAAAATGGGCTAAGAAACTCCAGCTGCTCACAGGCTTGAGGATTCAATGAGACCTTGTTAGCACTACCTGAATCCTGATACCCGGTAGGGGTGAGGCTGAAAACCCAGGAAGAACCCTCCAAAAAGGCCAAGGGATCCCAGTGCGTTGGCTAGAGATGGGGTGGTGCCTGATGGTTCTGGCAGGGCCAGGAGTCCACATTGGGAGGGTTGCAATACACCACTTCCCTCCTGCCCTTTGCTGGACAGAGGAGCCTCTCCGCTCCCTGCCCATCAGCAAACTGGGGCCTGGGAATGACAGGACACAGCAGCCTGTCAGGGTCACAGGCCCTGGGGCAGTCTGGGCCAGGTTCCAAGGCCTGGAGGCTTCAGTCCAGTCCCCCAGCTAGGAAAGACTGGATGTGCCCGAGCCAGCTGCCTGGACCTGTAGACACCTTCTGCTGATGTGTCTACCTTATGAAGAGAATCCCTGGGGGGACCCTTCTGGGTGCAGAAGCAGCTGGGACGCTGGAGTGGTGGTGGTGGGGGTCTCAGATGGCGTCCCTCCCCTAGCCAGGCTTCCTTCCTGCAGCAGATGCCTGGCCTGGCCCCCTGTTCCGCAAGAAGGATCCTCATCCTGACCGTGCTGGGCTGGCTCCCACCGCAGGCCTTTCCCTGGCTCCTCTCCTTCCATGGAGCCTTGTCCTCCTGAGCCAGCGTTCGACCTGGGCTCGGGGGTCACTGCTTCCTAGGGGCTTTTCTTGGCTGGTGTCCGAGGGTACCCCCTCCCTTGTCTCATACACCTGCTTCTACTTTCCTTACTGGACCAAGTGACTTTATGTGCATGCTTACCACCCTTCTCATCTGCCCCCTCCTCCACTCGGACAGTGATATGTCTGTCTTACTCTGTATTGCCCTGTGCTCTGCCTCTGATCGCGTCTGGAAGCCTCTGTTTTCTCATTTTGAAATGGGAATATGAACATCTCGGGTTTCAGGCTGACTGTGAGGCTGTCATGAGTCAGCCTGGCCCAAAGTGGGGGCTGTGTGGTTAGCCGGTTGGATGAATGAATCACTGCCCCTATGTGGCCTGAGACCCCACCCCCAAAGACAAACCCTCTCATGGTGCAGATAGAGACACTGAGACCCAGAGAGGGACTAAATGCACTCCAGGTCTTACCAGGTTCCCTGCCTGGTCGCCCCAATCTCTCTCTCCACACCTCTGTCCGGGGTGGGGGAGGGTGGTGAGGTGAGGTTGCACAGAGACATAGCCCCATGCCCGTCCCCTCCCCGCCAGCAGGGACTTTTCCAGAATCCGGCTGAGTTTCTGGGCAAAGCTGCCTGGCAGGATAGAGGGGCATGCAGGCCAACCTGAGGAGAATCGTCTCACTGTGCCGCTGGGTGGTGGGGCCTCAGGCCGGTGGGCAGGGCTGTCTGGGGCCCAGCACCAGGACAGGAAGGCCAAGGGGGGATGGACAGGACCCTCTGTGGTCTTTTCAGAGGGAGGCCCGGGGAGGGGTGTGGGGGACTGGGCAGGATGGCTGGGCGTGAGCCAGCAGGGCAACACCTCACATCTGTCTGGTTTACAAGGCACCTTCAGTCTGTCAGCTCCTGGAGCCTCACTACGGCCCCAGAGGCAGAAAATCAGCCCCGTATCATGGATGAGGAAGCAGAAGCTGAGGCAGAGTCACTTAGCTCATGAGACCAGAACTGGGAACCCCAGTGGGTCTGTGACCACCACCGTGTGACATAGGGCATAAAGCCTTAGGGATGAGGGGATGAGACGACAGGGTAGCCTGGCACAGGGAAGAGGGGCGCGTGGGGTCCAGTCCCAGGCCTACCTTGCACCCTCTCTGTGTCTCTGCTTCCACACACCCAGAGAGAGGAGGCTCTGCCCCAGAGAGACTTCCGCAGCCCCGAGAATGGCCAAACTCTCGCCGTCACTGCTGCTAGGAGTGTGTTGATCAGCCTCTTGGGTCAGCATCCGTGTGTACCCAGACACAGAAAAACATTCCTTCCCTGTGAGCCAGAAATCCCAGGAATGGGTCCTAGAGGAACACCCCAGCCCGTGCACAGAGACAGTATTGATGGGACGATCCCGCAGCCTTGTTTACCAGGAGAGGAGAGGTGGACCCAGCACCCATCTGGGGCGGTGAGGAACCCACGGGGTTCCAGGCAACTTTCCAAAGGGTGATGTGAAGGAATATTTGAGACCTAAAAACACACTCAAGAGAAGTGCAGAGTGAGGTGGCGGGGGATTGGGGTGGGAGCATTTTATAGAACAGACCGTGTTTTTGTGTAACCAAAAAACATATAAACGCCCAGTCACGGGCACACATTTAGAGGAGGGCCCAGCCAGAAACTATTCTCAAATACTAGAGAGTTGGCATTTTATTTCCTTGTTGTACTCTCCTGTTATTCCTACGGTTGAGGCAATGACCATATATTGCTTATTTAATGACCGAGAGGGAGGGACAGTATAAAAGGGAGGGGTGCAGCCTCCCCTACCCCTATGGAGATTGATGTAAATTCCACAGATATGTCCCTTCCGGGGCCTGTGACAGTCTGAAGCTGCCTGGCCTCAAGTTTGCTCCTGGGTCATGCCCTCACCCACACATGGGCTTAGCCACCTGCTGCTTTCTGCAGACAAGCCCACTGGTAGAAGCTCCTGTGGGCTTTGAGCAGACTCCCTGGGGTGAGGGGCTCCCAGACAGGGGTCCCCGCACATGTCCTCTGTCTCTCTACTCTGTTTTCTCCCTGTTCCTTCTCAGGAACAGATAAGGTCTTCCCTCGGGCCTGAGACACAGTAGCTCAGAGCCACCTGCGGCAGCCTGGACCCCGCCATAAAGCCCTCCAAGTATCCCTTCCAGAAAGCATAGGCTGCCCAGGATTCTTACAGCAGCGACCAGGTTCTTTTTAAATTCTCCCTGTTTAGAAGGTCCTATCTGGTTGCATATTAAACCTATCTGGAGAGCTTTTAAAAAATGAAGGTGCTCGTGAACAGACATGTTAACAGAGAGGATACGCAGATGGCAGACAAATGCATAAAACAATGGTCAACGTCATGAGCCGTCCATGAAATGCAAACTCAAACCATGAGAACTCACTGCATAGCTAGGACAGCGGCTAAAATAAAAACTCGTGGCAGCAGCACGAAACGCTGGCAAGGGTGCAAAGAAACTGGATCACTCCTACATTGCTGCTGGGAACCTAAGGCAGTCTGGCCACTCTGGAAGACTGTTTGGTGGTTTCCTTTCAAAGTAAGTATATGCTCACCGTGCACCCCAGCTGTTGCATTCTTGAGTGTTTATTATAGAGAACTGAAGACTTAGGTTCACACAAAATCCTGTATTGTAGTGGTTCTATTCATAAGGGCCCCCAGACTGGACACGACCCAGATGCCCTTCAGTGCGTGAGTGGACGAACCGGGTTGCGTCCATTCCATGGAGTACGTATCACACTGCAGCCATCCAAAGGAAGTAAAGAGACACTCAGCAACTGGGGTGAACCTCCAGGGAATCACACTGAGTGAGAATAGCCAGTCTTCAAAAGTTACACATTGTACGATTCCGTGTGTATAGCGTTCTTGAAATGGCAAAATTCTGGAGACGGGGAATGGACGGTGGTTGCAGCAGGGGTCTGGGGAGGAGAGGCAGACCTGGCTGTGGGGGCAGCACAGGACCTGGTGATGGCATGGTTGTGTCATTGAGCATGGTGGGAGTTACAGCAAGCTACGTGTGTGTTAAAATGACATGGAGACATGCATGCGTGCACATGTGTACACACACACATGGATGCATGTGCTTGTCTCGCTGGTGAAGTCACAATAACCGTGGTGGGTGGTACTGCCCATGTCAGGCTGGACGGCGTCCTGATGTCATGTAAGATGTTCTCACCGGAGGAGGCTAGGGTAGGGAGTTCGTGGGACCTCCCAGTACATTGTATTTTACAGCTTCCTGTGACTCTCTGGTTATTTCAAAGTAAAGAATGTAACCAAACAAAACACCCGTGGTGCAGGCATGAGGCCCTGGAGGTTAGAGGCCTTAACTGGTCCGGTCTGAGACCTGGCATCAGTACGTCAGTCTTCTTAAAAGCGCCGTGCCTGGTGTAGAGCCAGGAATAGAAACACTGGCCGCTTCCTCATCCAGCTGAGGGGAATGGGTTTTCCCGAGGCCACACAACTACTGTAGGGTGTGGGCAGGGCATGGCCCCTAGCTACAACCAGCCCAAGCTCTGGGTTTTTCCTGCTGCTTCAGGCTAGTGCTGAACCATACAGATTTTTTAATGTAAATTGTCACAAACAACACATTCGTGTGTATCAGCACCAAGGCCCCAAAAGCCCATATGACCCAGCCCCCCGGGAGTCCTCTTGTGGTCCTGCTGGTTGTGGGGGGCCCCTCTCCTGACTTGTTCCAGCACAGAGCAGCTTTTCCTGTTTCAAGACTTTGTATAAATGCTTGGGTGCCATTTAGAAGCTATGCTAGACAGGACTAGGACGGCCAGTTTGTTCTGAAAGAAAAGGAAGTGGCCTCCCCAGGAGCCCAGTAAAGTAGGACTAGGAGCAGGACTGTTCAGAGAAAGGACTGTCCCAGGGTAGCCACCTGGTGCCGGGTGGCCAGGATGGGGTATTTATCCCCTGTGCCCAAACTGGAGCCCTGCCTGCTCACTGAGAGCCCTGTGTCCATAAGCCTGGCCCATGACCCCAGGACAGGGGGACATAAAGCAGCCCAGTCGTGGAGTAAGACTAGTGGCACTGAACAAGCTACCTCTCAGATTCCCCACCTATAAAACGAGGCTTTTATACAGGTGAATAAAACAAATGTCTATTAATATAGAATTAGTGTTAATGTGACACATTAATGTTTTACTTACTGACTGTTGGTAATATAGCCTAGATCACGCGTGTTATATACTTATGAGGTATATTAAGTAACGTACAGATCTTTTGAATCCTGTCTATACCAGTGTTAATTGGCATTTATGGAATGCGGACTCCCGGCCTGGAGTTCTAAGTGCTTTCAATGTGTAAACCAATTGACTCTTCCCGAAACACTATAGTTGAGGGCACTTCAATCGAGGCACATTAACTTGCCCTAGGTCCCACAGCTAGCATATGGCAAAGCTAGTATTTTACCCCTGGCCCCCTTGGCTCTAGAACTCATAGTTTAATGTATAAGGCCTAACAGCTCAATATACACTATTACATGTATGATAATAACTGTGTGAGTATCTCGTATATGCAGCCACCGGCACCTTCTGGTTGACAAAGTGCTGTTGGTTTTCTCACTGTCCTCTCATTATCCATGTGAGGTGGAGCTGTTACTGCCACCTGTTGCTCCAGAAGAGGAGGCCAAGGCTTAGGGTTTCTGTTACCCCCAAGGTGGTGGGAGCTCAGGCGGTCAGTTCTGAATGTGGGCATGCTCAGCCAGGCGGCCCCTTGTGTTCTCCAAGCACCCTCATGCTGGGCCTCGCCTGGTCTGGCCTGAGCCTCTCCTGTTGGCAGCCGGGTGGAGCAGTGGCCAGTGGTGAGCAGAACGGGCCTCAGTCTGTGGCTCCGAAGATGCATGGACCCAGCAGGGCACATGGCCCTCCCCTTAGAACCAGTCCTAGCTGGGCCATTGGAGGGTCAGTGAGATGCCAGGAGGAGGACTGCCAAGCGGATCCTGGGGACGGGCAGAGACGTGGGTGGGGAGGAGTGGAGAGCCCAGGCAGACTGGCTGGACCACAGCATGCCAGGTCAGCCCTGTGTGACTGTGAAGGCCCCTCAGCTCTGTGGGGGCAGGTCGTGTTCAACCTGCAGTCCGCATCTTCAGTGACAATACTATCTGGCTGGAAAATATTGTGGCCCCTGTGACATCTTGGACCTGTGTGTCACAGGATGGTGGCACCTGGGCTCCAGTGAGGACTTCGTGAGCCGATACCTGGGAAGTGTCAACAGCAGAGCTTCCCAGCACATAGGAGCTGCTCCAGATAGACTTGCTGTTATTAGGGAAGTGGGAGAGAGAACAAGGAAGGAAGGAAGAAAGCAATCCGCTTGGGAGATCAGGGCCAGCAAAGAAGGTCCTACTGAGGGGTTGATATTAGAGCAGGTTTTGTAGGATGAATAGGAGTTTGCTGCAGGATAAAGAGGCAGGGAACGGGTGTCCCAGGTGCAGGGGGCCCCTGAGGGTTTCCTTGTGCCTCATGAGGGTTTTATGAGGGCTAGATGAGGAAGTACATGGGAAAAGCACCTAGCCCTAGGTGGGCTCTCTGCGGCTGGCCAGATGTTGCCATTCATCAGATGTTCTCATGATGTAGTCAGAGCAGGACCAGAGCGAGGGAGCTGAATCCCTTTGCTTGTGTCAGGCAGCTCTGAGCCTGGGAAGAGTGGGCTCTGAGAACCTTGGCATCACTTTGCTGAGTCCCTGTCACATCATACTGGTATGTGCTCACATACACATCTGCATCTGAGGGACCAGTTGTTGGGGTGAGAGGAGCTCAGTGCTGGCTCCCCTTGTCTGGACTAGGGGCTTCCTGAAGGCAGGAGCTCCTCACCACTCCCAGAATGGGTCCTGCCATGGTGGGGAGGTAAGGCCTGCCTTGCCACCCCCACCCTCTGTCCACCTGGGGAAAGCTATCGCCCACCAGAGCAGGCACAGGACAGTGAACAGTCTGGGATGGTGACTGGAGGGAATCCTGATACCACCCTTATGTCCTCTTTTCTTGTTGAGCTTTGGTGAGGCCTCGTTGACACAGGCTGCTGAGCCCACGGTGCATGGCCCTGGGGTGGGCTCTGGCTCCAGGGGAGAAGGAAGCTTGTCTGTAGCCTCTGCAGCCGGGGTTAGAGAAGAAGGGGGGGCCTGGGGCAGGGGCAGGGCTCGGTTCTGGGGAATCCAATCTGCTGAGTAAAGGACCCAGCCAACCAGCAATGCTTTCGCTGGGCCAGAATTGCAGGTCAGTGTGGGGATGGTGGAAGGGGATGTGGAAAGGGATGTGCCAAGGGCAAGTAGGTAAACTGAGGCTGAAGCTCAGATGACCCATGGCAAGTGCAGAGCGTTGGCTTAGAATGCCAAAGCCCAAATGCCAAGCACAGGCCCATGGGAAGGAGGGGCCCCAGCCTTCTGAGGCATCGGTGGGGGGAGGTGTGCAGAGGAAGCCTCCGTGGGGAGAGGTGGCATCCTATGAGGAAAGACAGAAGGATGTGGGAGGAGAGGTGTGGTCCAGGGACACTGCCTCCAGGTTTGTGTCCAGTGTCATAGCAGCTGCTCCCCAGGAGGGCAGGGACAGGAGGCGCTGGGGAAGCCAGGCCACGGAGTCGTGAAAGGCACACCCCAAAGCCCCAAAGGCCTGGGACCCTGGCCATGCCAGCATGTAGAACAAACAGAGGTTCATGTTTCTCTGCAGTCATTTCAAATCCATTATTTCCCCTCTTGAGCTATTTACTTATTCCCTTTTTACAAATGTGGAAACTGAGGCACAGAAGGGTGAAAGGACTTGTACCAAACCCATGGTGAGTGAGGGTGGAGACAGGTCTGATCCCAGGTTGGGCTAGTTCTGGGTCCCAGTCCAGAGCTGGGCATCAAGTCTCGGGCAGGGGCTCTGGAGTTCATGAGGCTGGCCTGGGGTCTACAAGGACTCCGAGGCATCAGGTGCCTATGATGGAGCATGGTGGTCCCAGGCCAGACATACCTGAGTCCCAGTCCCAGCCCAGCCTCTCAGAGGTAGACGCTGCCCGTGGTGCTTCATCGCTCTGAGCCTCAGTATCCTCAGCCACAAGGAGGGTAAGAGGCTGCCTCTCAGGCCACTGAGGGACCTCAGGCAGGGCTCCCTCCCCTCCTCTGACCTCACTCACCTGCACTCACCACCTCTGACCCACCGTTTATAGCAGGTGATGGGGTCGACTAGTCTCCTCCGTGGGGCCAACATGACCAGGACACACACGGCCCTCTGAGCTGGAAAGTGGGTGTCAAATGTGGTGATGGGGGGCGAGCATCCTAGGTAAAGGGAACAAGTGCAAAGGCCCTGGGGCAAGAGTGTGATGGGCATGTTGCAGGAACAGCGAGGTAGCAGGATGGTTGGAGGTGGGGGTGGGATGAGAGGAGAGTGAGGAGGTAGGGGCCAGTTTGTGCATGGGAAGGGTCTGTCAGTGGCAGGAGGGCCAGTGGGCAGGGCTGCAAGCTGGCAGGCCCAGCCCCATCTGGGTCTCTGACTATAAAGAGCCTCAGGCTGGGAGCCTCCCTGTGGGACCTGGGGCCTTGGTTTCCCCAGTGAATAGGGAGCAGCCGAACTTGATGCTGTAACTGAGCTCTCCAAGCTGGCATATGGAGTAGAGACGGGGCAGCTTCTCATCTGACCTGTCAGAGGGAAAGAAGCACATGGTTTCTTGCATGTGGGGGCCAAACACTTTTCCCAGGGCTGCTCGCCTACTCCAGGACCTGTCCTGGGACCACCCAGTGTGGTCTGAGCTCGCATGGCCCCTGGGAGCCTTCATTGCGTGTGGATCGTCAGTAACCCTGTCTCACTTTTGCCACCTCAGGAGCTCCCTGGAGAGTGGAAGCAGCCTGTCCACTGACCACTACAGGTACTGTTGCTCTCTCCACTCTGGGCCCCTCACTCCCCATCGGCACCAAGGATCTGCCCAAGGGGCATCACGGGGAAGCTAGTTTCCCCGTTTAACCCGAAAACTACCCCCAGGCACCAGAGGTACCCCTGACACATTCCCTGAGAACCAGTCCAGGGAGGAATGGTCCCCCGAGGACTAGGGCTCAGCTAATGGTTCCTGTGAGAGCCAAGGCTGGTGGTCCCTCAGAGGGCCAGCCTGCGGCCCCCAGTTCCCATGACAACGAGGCAGCAGCCCAAGGGCAAGGCTGATACTTTCTGCTGGTTTTCTGATTGTAGTTGATGGGAACCCGGGGGGCGAGGGTGGGAGGTGTCTGAGGGTCTCTGCCTTCATGTGTGTTCTGTATCTTGACGTTTCTATAACGTGTCTTCAGAAAAAAAGGCATTCTCTAACTTTACAAGAAAGGACTGGAGACCGAGGCACGGAAGAAGGTCCCCTGGATGGGAAGCCAGCAGATCACTGCTCACAGGCCAGGGGCACAAAAGACAAGACACAGGCCACTGGTCCTGGAGTGCTGTTGGCATGGGGTGCTGTGTCCGGTGTAGCAGCGTGAGTCAGAGAAGAGGGGACTGGGCCTCGTTGACTAGAAATTGGCTGGTCCCTTGTGAGGAGTGGGAGATGGGCTGCTGCCAGGGAAGGCCATACTTGGTGAGGATGCGCAAGGGTGGATGCGGCCTGGCACGCAGAGCCAAGAGAGGTGAGGCAGACGGTCGGGCCATGCCGAGTCCTGCTGGGGAGCCTGAAAGGAGGCCCACGGGGCTGTGGGCCCCAGCCCTGGAGACTCTGTGGGGGCCTGGGCCCCTGCGCTGAGGGCAAGAGCTGTAGATGCTCCGCTGTGGTGGGGTGGTCGTTGCCTACCAGCTCTGAAACCCTAGGGCTGCCTGAGGCTCTGAGGAAGGCAGAGGGGTGGCCTTATGGGGACTGCTCCCTTGAGCCATCGTGGTGCTGGCAGCCCTGCTGGAGGCTGGAGAGCTGCTCACACACTCAGATAATGCTGTATGGGGACACTCCATGGCCACAGCCACACGTGACACTGGCAGGAGTGTGCATGTGTGACGAAAGCCGAAGTATCCCACTTCCTCACAACCGCACTAAACTAATATTAGCCCAGTGACAGAAGTCACTTGTTTAGGATTCTCAGCTGGTGAGCAGAGCTGGGATTGGAACCCAGATCCTGCTGGGAACACTACCCAATGTCACAGTACGCTCCTCACCCCTGTGGACGCACCTCATCATACCCACAGCTCCTGGTGCAGCGCTGGCACAATCACACACATGCTGCACCCAGAACTCCATTCTGTATGCAGTCAGACCCAAGCTCCATCCCTCCTCTGCACGGGCTCACACACATGCATGGCTACGCTGTTCACACATGCTCACAGCCGGACCTCCCTGCCTGGCTGGCCTGGGGTGCTGGGCAGGTGTGTGGGCATCTGTGCAGTGTCTCAGCAGTACAGGCTGAGCCTGGGGTGAGAGGTTCATGAGACTCCTGTAACACAGCCGAGCCCCTAGCTTCTCTGAAAGCCACCCACATCTCCGACAGCAGCATGGCTCCACCCGCTTTATCCACTGCCAGCCCCTAGTCAGCACTCTGCTCAGGGCCAGGCGGGGAAGGCTCTAGAACGAAGGGAGGGTGATGGAGCTTTTGTCCCGGAGTATCTAGGGTTTGGGGAGGGGCTGTCACATGTCCTCTGCCCCCTCAGCTTTGACTCGGACCCAGCTCTCACCAGACCAGGCAGTGGTCATGGTCAGGGGATGGCTAGAGCAACGACCACCCCTTAAGGCTGGTCACACTTGACCTCGAAGCCAGTGCCCCAGTGCCTTCACAGCCCTAGAGGATGAAGCCAGGGGTCAGAGCAGACAGCAGGACCCCTCAGCTGTGCCCTTTCCCCCTCCGCCACCCAGCCCTGTTTCCTGAGTACCTATGGGTGTCAGGTGCCTATGATATCACAGCAAACGGGGCTGCTGTTTTTGTTGAGCTGTTGTGTCAGGTGGGGGACAGGCAACAAACAGAGGAAACAGGTGTTAATGTACTGTGTCAGGTGGTGGTAAATGCTATGAAGAAAAATAAATCAGAGTAAAGGGGATAGAGAGGGAGAGAAGGGTGGTCAGGGAAGGCCTCTGTGAGGTGGTGCCGTTTAGCCAGAGACCAGGAGGAAAGTGAAGGTGAGCCAGGAGAAAGAGCATCCAGGTGCTGGGGATGGCCAGTGCAAAGGTCCTGAGGTGGAATGTACTTGGTCCATTTGAGGACCAGAAAAGAGGCAGGTGCTGACCTGGGTCTGCCCCATCCCTGTGATCCTGACTGCTGCTTCTCACAGCAGCCTTGGGACACAGGCAGAGCCAGGCTCAATGTTCTCATTTCACAGAGGAGGAAAACTGAGATGCAGAGGCCAGAGGAACATTGGTGCCAGACCCAGGCTGGGACCAAGGGCCCCCCTGACCCTGCCTCACCAGCACCTGGCCTCCGAGCCCTCTTTGTGCGGCGCAGGCAGTGTGGTGGGAGCCTCAGGGAAACCTGGCTCTCGGGCCCCAGTGGAGGAGGCGCCATTCTTCCCGGCCCCATCCCACGGAGGTTCTGGAGGCCCCATTCACAGCTTGGGAATTCAGAAACAAAGGTCCCAGCCAGCAATTGCCTCCTTTCAAAGGCACAGCCGGCTTCCTCTGCCACAGGCAGGCGTGAGAGGGAAGCTGATGTCCTGGGGAGGGGGAGGGGGGGGGGAGGGGGCGTGGCTCTGTGGGGCCTGTGCTACCTTGGCTGACAGGCTCCTCACCCTTGGCAGATGGCCGCTGTCACCCTCCTTCCCCATCTGCCCCGCAGTTATCAGCCTGTTCTCATTTCACATTTTCACTTACCCAACGGCTTGTCTCTCCCCGGTGCCGGACCGTGTAGGGCTTCCTGGGTCCATACTAATGATGCTGGGTGTGCCCTTTCCCCTCGCTGGGCCTCACACTCCCTGTTTGTACAAGAAAAGCCTTGGACTGAGCCGTTTCGGATGCCCTTGCAGTTAGAACTGTCCATGATGGGATATTTCCGGCGGGGGGCGGGGGGTGGTACTCTCCGGGGCAGGGTTTCTCTGCTCCACCATTCCTAACGTTTGGGGAGGGATCATTCTTTATTGTGGGCGCCATCCTGCTGCGCATTATAGGATGTTTAGCAGCATCTAAACACCACTAGATGCCAGTAGCACACCCCTCCCCAGTGTGGCAACCCCAGACTCCTCCAGACATTGCAGCATGTTCCCTGGTGAGGAACAGGGCAGCAGCAAAAGAGCCCCTGATTGAGAACCACTGCTCTAGAAGCATTATGTTTGCCAGTTACAGAAAATTCCCTCCTGGGGCAGGTGACTTTGTTTCTTGGCTTTGTCAGAGCACGGGGCTGGGATTGGGCCCCTGGTTCCTCACCTAGCCTTCAGGAGCCTGGGAGCCTTGCCCAGCACCAGCTCCCATCTGAGGCTGGTGTCACCTGGATGTCACCCTTCATACATGGGCACAGAGTATTTTCTGAGCCTCTGCTCCCTCATCTTCGAGCTGGGGAGGGTCATAAGAATGCCCACCACCCTGTACGTTCCCAATTACAGGACCACCACCCTGTAATTGATGTTCAGAGACCTGAAGTAGCAGAGGGGTGAGCATGCTGTGCGTAGGAGGGCGTTTCATGGCCTAAGACCCTTCTATTCTGCTACCCAAGATCCTTCGTTCCTTCCACTAATGATGACTGGGTGCCCACGGTGGGCCCGGCATGGGGCTGAGCCGGGGGATGGGTGAGAGAGACGCAGGGGCCCTGTCTGGGAGATGCCCAGGAGATGCTCGTAAACGGAGCGGCAGTAAACAAATAAACGGGATCATTTCAGAGGATGGCACGTCCAGGGAGCAAATCAGACAGGGTGCGGAGTGAAGGAGGCTCAGAGGAGGTGTTTGAGGTGATATCTGGTGGATGAGGAGTCACTGCCCCAGAGGAGGGGGCAGAGAGCACTGCATGTGAAGACCTGAAGGGTGTGATGTATTAGGGGACATGAAGGGGGCCCAGGTGTCTGCGGGCCTCAGAGAGGTCAGCCAGTCAGCAGGAGCCAGTCTCTCAGTCAGGAGTTTGGCCTTTATTCTGAGAGCAGCGTGGGGCCACATGAGGGTGGGGGCAGGAGTGACATGTTAAGGTCCCTGTGGCAGGCGCAGGGAATGATCCCTAGAGCAGTCAGAGCAGAAGCAGGACCCACTGGCAGGGATGGGGAGAGAGGCCAGGCCCGGTGGTTCTGCTCCTGTGACTGCTGGGTCCCGGGGCCACAGAGCCACCCACTCTGCCCGTGGCCCTGCTTGTTCCTGCTCAGCAGCCCCTGGCTGGCTTCGGCCCCTGGCCCAGCCACCCTTCTCCCCCCTCCCTCGCTAGCAATAGCGACAGGAGTCCCCTCCTGGCAGCCAATGAGCAGCTGTCATCGAGGTTCCATTTTAGATTTTATCAATGTGTCCCCGTTGCCTGGGCAACCGCTGGGGCCGTGTCAGTCTTTCTCCGCCTGCCTTTCTGAGCCAAGCGGCTCCCACCCACACCATGTGGCTATGTGGGGAGTTCTCGCTCACACGGGCCGGACCGGGATTCTGCCAAACGTAATTGATCGGGTCTCCAGGTCAGCGTTTGCCTGTCATTTCTCCCCCTCCTTGCCTTGCATCGGGGTCTTTGGGGCCCGAGCCACCCTGGGCCAGCCAGGCGGCAGGCAGCAGGCAACTGCCCGGCCAGGTGCGGGTGAGGCCACCGAGTGTCCAGGGGCCGGGTCGGAAGAAGGGACTCACAGAGCCGCCACCAGGATCCCCAGCATCTAGGCTCCCCAGGATGATGGGCCAGGGGCCCCTGCGACTGGGCACAGCCGGGGCTGCTTTGGTTTGCCCTGGGGACCCCCAAGGGAACCCCAAGAAGAACCAGCCATCAGAGACAGCAGCAGTCTGAGACTGCCCGGGTGAGCGCACCAACGAGTTGCTAGGCTTTTGTGCGCGCTGCTCTTTGTATTGGAGGCGTGTGCTCTAGAAGCCGGCTGGGCAGGGCCAGGCCATGTGAGTGGGAGCCGCGGCGGGACCAGGGTGGACCGGAGTGGCCAGGCCCCCGACTCCCCCCTCAACCCCGTCTGAGTCTCGGTGAAGGAGCGACAGGGGCCTGGCTGGAGACTGAAAGGTGAAAATGCTCAAGTTCAAGGCCTTTTGCCTGGATTACTGGCAGTTCCTGTGTCTGCAGCCGCTGCATGGAGTCTATAAAAGGTATGTGGACCCTCCAGGGAGGACCTCCACCTTAGGGCAATGAGCTGTGAGATGAAGTACCCCCCACATCCCAGCTTTCCGACTGCGGAGTCTCCTCAGGTCAGCCCAGGGTCCCCGCCATTGGCAGAGAATGGCAGTGGCGTTTGCCATGGGTCACTTTGCAACTCAGCTTAATTGTACCCTCCTCTCCCTCCAGCCCTGAAACTGGTAGGCTTTCTGCAAAGAAGTGGTCACCCTGGAGTGTTCTGTGGCCCAATGCTGTGTTTCATTGTTTCTTGCTGCTGGGATCGGCCCTGGAGTGGACTTGATCCTGGGCAGAGGTGACCCCACAGGAGGGCAGCCTGGCCCTGCCACAGTACATTCCCTCCGACCTAATAGGCAACTCATGTGATTAACAGGTGTGACTGCCTGCATCCCAAGCAGGAATTATCTGATAGCTACTGGGGGAAGCTGAATGGGAGATCCCCGGTCTGGAGGTCAGGAGACCAGAGTTCAGAGTTCACGTCCCTTCCCTTGCTGTGGGACTTTGGACACGTTGCTTTCCCTCTCTGAGCCCCAGCTTACCCATCTTTTGGTATCTGGAACTGATAATAGTGGCATTTGGGGACTGCTTCCTGAAACGGTGCAGGCGGCAGACTCCACGAGCCCGAATGTTTAACAAACCTGACCATATCCTCTGCACGTGTGTTGTGCCTGCACACACACCTTGGCCCACAACCACGGGGGCCTGGGCCAGCAGAGAGGGCCTTGTGGGCCACCCCCATGGTTGCCTTCAATGGCACGTAATGAAGGATCTGGGAGGAGGGAGTTAGAATACCAGCTATTCTGAGGGAATTCGTTTTTCCCGATTTCACACTCTGTGAAGTCCACCGCTATTAATATGCAAGCAGCTCTGGGAAAGTATGGGAGCTTTTCTTTTCTCTTCCAGGGGCTTTCTCCGAAGGGGGCGGGCACTGAGGGTCTCACGGCAGCCTCAGAAAGGAAGTCCCTACTCTTGGGTGGGTGCCAGGGAAAGAGGCCCGTCCTGCATCTGATTAGCACCGCCACTTCTGAGCCCAAGGCCACACCAGGTGGGATCTCCACCCTGTGCAGGTGGTGGTGGAGCCTTCACCCTCACCCTGGGGGGGTTGTTGTTAGAGCCTTGGGGCACCTGGCATATTCTGGTTGGTAGTGATGAGAGAGGGTGGGGCACTTCACAAGATCGTTAATCCTCACCCCTACTGCAATAAGGCACTAAGCCCCACTCCAAGCAGGTGAGCTGACTGAAGGGCAGGCAGCCAGGTCCGTGGAGCCACAGGATTTGGACCCAGGTCTCTCTCGTTCTCAGACAACCTCTCGAGTGCTCCACAGCTTGAGGCCAGGTGGCACACCGGGGCTTGGAGCCGGTTGGATGCCTGAGGCACAGCCCTGCCTCCACAAGGGCTCAGGTGGAAAAGGTAGCAGTCATGGTCAGAGCATCTATGGAGGAACATGGTGTGGGGCCTTCACAGAGGAGGTGACAGCTGAACGGGCAATAAAGTGTCTGGAGAAGTTGGCAGGACTAAGAAGGAGAAGGCGGGTGTTCCAGGCAAAGGGAAAAGCATGTGGGGAAAAAAAAAAAAAACCCAGAAGCTTTAAAAGGGCAGTGTTTTCAGGTGGTAGCAAAAGACCTTGGAGCTAAGATGGGGTGCCAGGGACCGGGGGCTGGGCTTTGTGCTGCACACAGTGAGGACCCCATGAAAATGTAGGGAGGGGGTGACAAGCTGAGAGCTGCCTACCCCCCAGGGGAGCACGACCTGGTTCAGCCTCCAGGGGAGCTGGTGAAGGCCCCCTAGGCCCGACCCCCCCCTTCCCACCTTGGGAAGTTCATATTCACAGGTGGGGCTCTTTTTTCCAAGCCAATACTGCAGCCCAGAGACAACTGGGGCATAGTCCTCAAGGAGCTCCCAGCCTCCAAGGGGAAAGAGACCCACTTCCAAGTCATGAAAATTAAAGATGAGAGATAGAGGTGGCACAAAGCTTCCAGTAGCATGAGGGAGGCTGTCTGGGAGAAATCAAAGAAGTCTTCCTTCAGGAGGTGGCATCTGAGCTGGTTGTAGGAGTGGGATTTTTCCAGACAGGGAAGGGTGGAGAGCACGGCTTAAACAAACATAAGTAGGACCGAGCCTGGCATGGTTCAGAAATGGACAGAGGTGAGGCTGAAGTGTAGGGTACATGCAAAGGGACAAGCCTAGAAAGGAAGGCAGACTAGATGACTATAATGCTGAGGCTCACTGAGCACCTGCTGCACGTGAGGTCCCACTCCAAGCCCCAATTCTGCAGCAACCCAAACACATGAAGGGTGTGGTTATCCCATTTCCCCCACTGAGGAGACACTGAGGCACAGGAAGGAGGAGTAGTTTGCCCAAAGTCACATGGCTTGTCAGTGGGCCCATCAGGATTTTACCAGCTGGTCTGGCCATGGAGGCCACTCACTGCCAGCTAAGGAATCCAACTGTGCATCCCAGCAAATGATATGCTCAGGGCTGGATCAGCCCTCTTTCCATCCCCAGTGAGTGACCATAAATAACAGTGACACATCAGTCAGGGAGACAAGAACCTGGCTTTCTGGTCAGACCTAATCCTGGCAGAGTGCTCAGAAACTCACTTTCCCTCCAAGCCTGCCCCTGTACAATGTGGGACAGGTGCTAGCCCATGTCTCCTGGCTCCTGTGGGGATTGACAGGGGCAACTCCAGGAGAGCACTCAACGTGCCGCACTTAGTAGGGATGTAGGGAATGGTGGCTGTCCTTGCCCAAACAGATCCACCCTCAGGAAGGCTTTGCAAACAGAACCACTTGGCTTTTTTCCTGATGCCATATTCCGTTGTTTAAAACAGCGACCCAAAACTTAAGAGTATGAAAAGGATGTTTTGCAGACAATGCATAATTAACCACTTCTAAACACAGGGTGTGCCAGGCTCCCTTGAAGCTGTTAATTATTCTTCATTAGGGATCTTAAATTAATGTAAAATAATCCTGGAGCTCTGCCAGAGGCTGAGGCTGGGGGAGGAGCAGAGCTGCTTATTTCAACGTGAGAATGAAAGAATGTTCATAGGGCACTTCTGCATTCCGCCAGGGTAGATGGTGGCCCTGGGAACCCTTCAGCTTTGGCCAGGGGGCCATCGCGGGAAGACACAGAACCCTCCCCCCAGTCGCCGGAGCCCAGCAGACCTCAGGGGACTCTCGTTCAAGAAGCAGGTGCAAAGAATGCAGAGTAGTATACCCATTGCCTGGCTTCACAAATAAACTCTTGCAAGGCAGTGGGCTGCCCCTGTGGACCTCCCTCAAATCCTAGGCCTCCCCCAGTCCCCCAGAGCTAAACCTAAGTAGCACTCCGCCACCACCACCCCATTCCATCTGTATTTTTCTCATGCACATTTTTAGAACTTTGCTAACAAAAAGGCTGTTTTTACATGTTTTTAAGCTTCAGGTATGTGATGTAATCTGCAACTTGCTTTTAAAAATCTTTTAATTGCGGTAAAGACTTAAAATCCACCGTCTTAGCCATTTTTAAGTGTCCAGTTCAGTGGCACAAAGTACATTCACATTGTTGTGCAAACATCATCACCATCCATCTCCAGGACATCACAAAACTCTGTCCCCATTAAACACCAGCCCCCCATTCCTCCCATGCCCAGCCCCTGGCAACCCCACACTACTTTCTGTCTCTGAATATGACTGCTCTAGGGACCCCACATAAGTGGGATCATACAGTGTCTGCCCTTTTGTAGCTGGCTTATTTCACTGGGCACCATGTCTTCAAGGGTCATCCAATGTAGCATATTGCAGAATTTCTTTCCTTTTTAAGGCTGGATAATATTCCATTGTGTATAGACCACACTTTGTTTATCCATTCATTTGTCATTGGACACTTGGGTTGTTTCCCCCTTTCGATGATTGTGAATAATGCTGCTGTGAACATGGGTGCATAGCTATCTAACTCTTCAAGATGCAACTTGCTTCTTTCCTTCAACCTTTGCTGGTGAGATTTATCGCGGTTGCTATGTATAATAGCATCTGTTCATGTTCACTGGTGTATAGTATTCTGTTGTACAATGATGCCATTGTGCAAATATCTGTTCTGCAGTTTTTATGAATTCAGTGGTTTCTCATTTTTTGATATTATAGACAGGGTTGCAGCAAAGAGTCTTGCACGTATCTCCTTGCTTGCTCACGTTTGCAGAGTTTCTGTAGGGTGCATACCGGGGCAGTATAAGAGCACCTTGAGCTTCACTGAGGTTTATGCACTGGCTCAGAGTGGTTGGAATGGTGTGCATCCTCACCAGCAGTGGGTGAGAATCCCCATGTTTCTATGGGCTTGACTTCACTCAGTATTAAAAGCCAGATGCTGTTTTTAATGTCAAAAGGAGAGAGAGAGAGGAAGAGGGGAGAGAACTGTAGGTGGACTTCACCCATAGATCTATACAGCCTCAGGTGTCATGAAGTGGAGGGTGAGGCCTGCATGTGCTGTTCCCTTGGCCCATGTAGTTCCAGGTCCTCGGTAGTGAGGGATTTTCAAGAGTGATTATAACTCTGCATGCTCACATGCCCCCCAGGCTGACCTTGTAGCCTCGCCCCCCTCCGAGCATACTATGGGTATCTGGTTACAAATGGAGGATTGCTTCAGATTATACCACTTGTCAATTTATTTCCCGATGGGTGGGTCTCATTGGCCGCTTCTCTTGGAAGTAACCAAGAGCAGGTGTATTCAAACCACAATGTGAAGAAACTCACTCTGGAGGAGCTCCCTCAGCCTTAGCCCCAGTGAGTGAACTTAGTGGGCTTGCAGCTCTGAGTGCACAGCCCAGGGGGCCAGCCAGGCCGACCCTCCAGGACGGGGCACAGGGCACAGGGCACACGCAGCACACACTAACATCCCAGGGCTCAGCTCTTGGCTGCTAAGTTTGGTCTGTTGAGAAACTTGGCAGTGAGACCCCGGATGTTCCGTAACTTGGGGAGACTGTGCAGGCTCTGAGGTCAGACTGACTGGGAATCCTACCTAGCCTTCGATAGTAATTATTACTATTATTCCCTACTTTCACTGACTGTTTATATGTGCTAAATACTTTACACCCAGCGTCTCCATTAACCCTCCCAACAGCCTCATGAAATAGGTCCTGTTACTTCCCCCATATTTCTGACAATGAAGCAGAGACTCAGAGAGGGTAAGGGACCTCCCTGAGTTAGCAGAATATGGTCCATCCAACCCAAGGGATGGACCTGACTAAGCTGCCCTGCTTCACCTATGGTCTGCACTGTTTAAAGCTTCCTGACTCCATATGACTGCGCCACTAGTTGTGGCTGTATGACAGATGACCCCAGAATGTAATGACTTAAAACAATGTCATCATTGTTTTTTTGCTCTTCCTGTGGATCTGCAATTTGGGCGGATCCTGTTCTACTCCCATCAGATGGGACTTCTGGAAGACTGGCAGCTGGATTCCCTCATCTTGCAGTTGCTGCTGGCTGTCAGCTAGCACATCCACACAGGGTCCCCGCAGGTGGCCTGGGCTTCCTCACGACATGGTGGCTGTGTTCCCAGAGTTAGTGTTCCTAGAGAGAGAGAGCCAGATAGAAAGTGTGTCACCTTTCATGAGCAGGCCACAGAAGTCATGAGGCATCACTTCTGTGGCAGTCCATTCACTAGGGCATCACAGAATCCTTCCCACATCCAAAGGGAGGTTACTTACACCCCACCTCCTGACCGGGAGCCTCTGGGGCATCCTAGAGGTAGAATCTGCCCCCAGTAACCATCCAGAACACTTCCCCATTCCAACCCTCCTGTTCTGAGCTGAAATGGGCTTGGGAAGAGTGCCTAATAGGCGTGAAACCACCTGGGACACAGTTGGCACTTGATAAATTGTAGGTCTTCTTTTTATTAATGAAATAAGTTTGAAGAAAGCATGGTTATTATCCAAGAGAGGAAGTGATCACTTCCACTGGGAAAGCAGAGAGGAGTCTTGTAGAGCTGAGATAGGTCTTGTGGGATGAAGAGGGTTTTTCCATTAACATGGAGAGGTCAGTAGGTGTGGGTAAGGGCAGAAAAGGTGTGAAAAGGATGTGAGTGGTGTGTGAGCACTGAAATCGCCTGTGGCCAGCTAGAGTGAAAGGGAATTTAGGTACTGCTCTCGGAGTTCAGAGGATCACAGGAAACTGGAGAAGTGGACTGAGCCCTGGGCAGGAGCACCTCCCACCCCGCCCAGTGCAGGCTAAGCTGTGAAGAAGGAAGGGTACCTGCACCCACGGAGCTCATAGCCATGTGCCTCCATTCAGGATGTAAAGCCTGGGGCGACAGCCTGATTGGTCCAGCTCAGGCCATTTCCTGCCCCTCAGCAGTGCTGGGAGGTCAGGGGAGGATCTTCTAGGAAGGAGCCTCCAGGGACCCCTTGGCTTCCACACACCAGAGGCCTGTGTTGCACCACCACCCCCCACCAGTATTGCACTGTGTGTGAAGCAGCTGGTCCCTGGGCTGTATGGGAAGAGCTGTATGCTGGGTAGTGCAAAGGGCCCTCTGTTCCCCGTGAGCATGGCCTCCTTATTCAGGCACTTCTGCTGGACCAGAACGAGGCACGGGTGAGGTAGACACCAGAGGCTCAGTTTGACCAAACTGTCAGGGGCCCAAAGAGGCATGTCTTCAGTGGAGTCAGTCAGTGAAGGTTTAAGAATTGGGGAGCCAGAGCTGAACCCAGCTCAAGTTTAGAGAGAGGAATTGAGCCCCTCGAGTGGGAACAAGGCTACCTGCCTCCATCCACATGTCCTTGTCAGGTGCATCTAGAGGGTGGTTAAAGCAGCCATCGCAGGTGTGGGTAGCCCCCAGGGATGCAGTCCTCCGCGAATGACCTCTCCTGGCAGCCCAGTGTCTTAGCAAGATCCCTCTGGTGGCCAGAGGGTGGGAAATCACCAGGCTCTCATGGATAAGCACTTTCATCTCAGTAATTGCTGGACTTTGCACGTGAGATTATCCATACCAGGTGACTATCTGTGCCTTAGCCATGTCTTGGCAGCCATCAGGTGGATGGGTCAGGCTGCCTGGGGAAGGGCATGCCAACCTGATGGGTGCCAGGTACCCAGGCAACTCCGAGAAAGAAAGAGCTGGCTAGGCCCAATGAGCTGAGTCCCTTCTGTCAGGGACTGTTTGGGGGCCATTTGTACCTCCACCCCTCCCCCTGCCACCCTGCACCAAATTCATATGTTCAAGTCCTGACCCCAGATCCCCTGACCCCTGACTCAGAATGGGATTGTATTAGAGATAAGGTCTTTATCAGGGAAATTAAATTAAAATGAAATCATTAAGATGGCCCTAATCCAATATGACTGATGTCCTTATAAGAAGAGATTAAGTGCAGACACAAGACACAGAGGGAAGACCATGTCTGATGATTAATTTTGCGTGTCATCTTGACAGGGCCACAGGTGTCCAGAGATTTAGCTAAACATAATTCTGAATGTATCTGTGAGGTGTGTCTGGATGAGATTAACACCTGAATTGGTGCTCTGAACAAAGCAGATTGCCCTCCCTAGTGTGGGTGGAACTCATCCAATCTGCCAAAGGCCTGAGTAGAACAAAAAGGCTGAGTGAGCTCCACCTACCTAGACTCACACTGAAACTTTGGCTCCTCTCAGGTCTTAAGCCTCTCAGCATTTGGGCTGGAAGCCACCATCAGCATTCTGGGTCTCCAGCATGCCAGCTGAAGACTTTGGGGCTTGCTGGCCTTCTACATCACATACACTAATTCCTTATAATGAATAAGTGCGTGTACACATACACACACATCCCCTTGCTTCTCCTCTGGAGGACCCTGACTAATACCCTATGTGAGGACACAGGGAGAAGAGGCCATCTGCATGCCAAGGAGAGGGGCTTTAGGAGAAACCAGCCCTGTAGACTCCTTGATCCAGATTTCTACCCTCCAGAACTGCACAAAAAAATTAGTTTCTGTTGCTTAAGCTCCCTAGTCTATGATACTTCGATTTAGCTAACTGCTATAGGGCCTCTCTTTCTTCATCTGTGAAGTGGGTCCAAGGGCATATTCTCAGGCTTATGGTGAGACTGTCGAGCACAAAGTATGTGCATATCATCTATGCATATCATCTATGCAGCAGAGCCAATGTGTCTGGTGTGTGGTGGTCAGGACTGGGATCTGGGCAAGGAAGACATTCACTAGAGGCACAGAATTTAAGCTGGCACCAAAAAAAACCCCTCAGTAATCAAGTAAATAAAATGTCAAAATCATACCTGAAAAGACAGGCTGTTGTTTGTTTTACCACATGTATTATTGTACTGCACAAACAGTCATTTCCACAGGGGCTCTGGTTTCTAGGCCCTACAGCCCAGCGTGCCCTGTGGGGTGGGTTTATGAGGGTCAACAGTGATGTGCAAATGGATAGGGAACTGGGGCACTGTGTATATAGTCTTTTTAAATTTTACTTTATTTATTAACTTTTTCACTTGGTTCAAAATACAGCAAGCTATTTTGGCAAGTATATATAGGGGTGCACATTTTTCCTTTTGCATCGAGTTCTGATGTGGTTCTGCACCATGCTATAGTTCACCTGGAGCCAGCTGCCCACAGGCTGTGTCATTCACTTTGAAAGGTCAGGCTGGATGCTCTCCTTGGAATGCCACCCTGAGAATGCTTTTCCCTCTGGATATTTGTAAAGGAGGGTTAAGAACTAGGGATTGTTTGGGGTGCCTGGGTGGCTCAGTCGGTTAAGCATCCA
Source organism: Vulpes lagopus (assembly GCF_018345385.1). Classification (NCBI taxonomy): domain Eukaryota; kingdom Metazoa; phylum Chordata; class Mammalia; order Carnivora; family Canidae; genus Vulpes; species Vulpes lagopus. The sequence goes on from NC_054830.1 coordinate 54,889,565, forward strand.
GCTTTGGCTTAGGTCATAATCTCAGGGTCCTGGGATCGAGTCCCGTGTTGGGCTCCCTTGCTCTGTGGGGAGTCTCCTTGTCCCTCTCTTTCTGTCCCTCCCCCGCCCCATGTGCTCTCACGCTCTCTCTCAAATAAATAAATAAAATCTTAAAAAAAAAAAAAAAAAGAATTAGGGTTTGTTTCTCCAGAGAGGACATCATTATGTCAGTTGGCAACTCTGAATAAGATCTGAGGATTAGATAGTAGTATCAAGTCAATGTTAATGTCCTGACTTTGAAAATCAGACTGTGATTATGTCACAGAATGTCCTTGTTTTAGGACAGATACTCTGAAGTATTAGGGGCTTAAGGTGGCAACTTACTCTCAAATAATTCTGAAAAAAAATGCGTGTGTGTTGGTAAGTGTGTGTGCATGTGCTTATACCTGTGTATGTGTACATGCGGAGAGAGCAGAACAAGAAAAAAATATGATAAAGCAAATGGGATACAGTGTTAGCACATGGGGAATCTGGGTGAAGCATACACAGGCTTCTTTGTACTCTTCCTGCAACTTTGCTGTGGTCTGAAATTAACTCAAAATACAAAGTTTAAAAAAGTTCAAGAGTTGCTGAGAGCTAGTTCACAGTGCCGATGCTCTGGCTTCTTCTGGAGCCACCTGACCCCAGATTTCCCCTCTGCCTCCTTCCTAGTCCTTCAGGCCCCTGCTGGAATGCCACCTTCCTGATCACCTTGCCTGACACAGCACCATCCTGTCCTAGTCATCATCTTCCACATCCCCCAGTTTTGTTTTCTTTATTGCCCTCACCAATATCAGAAATCATCTCATCATTTGCCTAGTGTTTGTCTCCTCTGGCCCTACCCCCAAATGTCAGCTCTGTGGAACTCTGTCTCGTTCATCCCTCCCCACCCCCATCCTCTGTGCCTGGCACACACTAGGTGTTCAATAAATACCCGTGAACAAGAGAAAGGTTAGATGATCCTAAGGCTGCAGGTCAGAAACCCCGAAGTCTTGTCCTTCCTGGTTTCCACCCCCCAGACTTGCCAAATGAACCTGGGCAGGGCCCCACCCCACTCTGGGCTTCCATTTCTTCATCTTGACCCCAGCTCTAAAGCATTGGGACCATGATGCCGAAAGCCCCAGCTGAGACCCTCTCTGCCGCAGGGATTGCCAGGCAGGGCAGACCTGCCTCCCCAGACTCCTCACTGCTCCCTCCCTGATGGAAGAAGAGCAGAAGAAAATGTAGACCTTACCTATAAGGCCAGTGTCCCCCATACAGTGAACTCACAATGCGAGGGTGCTCACTGCCCTCCCAGGACTTCTTCATAACAAAGACTGGGAAGATTTTAAGTCCAGCGCCTTTGGCAGGAAACAGTATCTGCCTGAAATTGAATAACATTGTCTTGTTTTCATGGTAACCTTCTACTTACAGCAAGTGATACTAGTTTTCCATTTGGGGGAGCGATATAAAGTTTCCTTTTAAAATAAATGTCCTCTGCAGTGAAAGCCGATTTCGTATTTTGTACATTGTTTTTTTAACATATTATTGTTGGAAATTTGAAATCTGATTGGCAGCAGAGGGCAACTGCCCAGGGTCCCCCAGCAGGTCCCACCACAAATCACGTACCTGCCCCAGATGTCATGGCTTTGCCGGGCATGTTTCATCTTTCCTCCATGCGTTCCACACCCATTGTCGTGTTCAGCTTTCCCAGATGGTCTCCAAAAATGTCTTTCTACTGTCAATTTGTTCAAATCAGATCTGCACACTGCATCGTGTCCATTGACAGTTCCCCTTCCTTTTTCATCTTTGCCATTCATTTGTTGAAGAAACCAGGCCATTTGCCTTAGCACATCACACATTCAGTTTTTGTCTGATCACTTCCCCCACTGGTGTCATTTCACCTGTTCCTCTGTCTCCCGTAGCTCCTGTTAACTAGGAATTAGATCGAAGCCCTTGATTAGAGTTGCTGTTTTAAGCCATACTAGGTATTTTAAGCCAGTTGATTTTTAAGGGAAAATATTAAATAGTGTTAAATGAAATACCATGTCCACAGGAGAGTCTGCATCATAAGGGTGGGTGAGGATGGAGCTGGGAACAGTCTATGAGCAGAAGAACACAGTGCAGGAGACTCAGCCAGGGGGCTGACATGGACAAGGCAAGGCTGAGCTGAGGGAGTGAAGAAAAAGAAAGGAGGCAGGAAGGCCATGGAGGAGGTGAGGTCCTGGCCCAGGGTGGTGTGCAGTCCTCACCAGTTCTCTGAATGAGCTTTGTGTGTGGGCATGATCAGTCAAGGAGAGCATTCCTAAGTGGGATCCCTTGACCTGCATGCCAAGACCCGGGACTCAAGGAGCCAGGAGCCAAAGAATTTAGGCCTTTCAGCACAGGATGGGCATCCCAGGGAACAGCTCTTCTCCTTTGCCTGAGAAGGACCTGGGGAATGGATCCAGCCAGCAGCCACTGGGATTTAGGTTAGGCATAGAGAAGGACCTTCCTACCAGAGCAGGAAAGTAGGATTGCAGTGTGGCAATAATATGCATTTGAGAGCAGAATTGCTTGGGCTCAAATCCTAGCTCTGCCATTTCCTATTTGTATAACCCTGAGCATGTTTGTATACCTCTCTGTGCCTTAGTTTCCCCACTCTATAGATTAGATGCAATGGTTCCTACCTCTCAGGTGGGCCTACGAATCCAGTGAGTTAATCACATGTAGGGCCCTGGCTACAGTAAGCACTCAGCAACCACTGGGTGTTATTATTATTATTATTGGACAATAGTGAAACACCTCTCCCCAGAAACTTTACTGATTGCCACACACTGCAACTTTAGAGACTAGGAGCTCAGAAGAGCATTCCTTTAAGTTCATGACCCTTCATAGGGCTTCTCAAAGCACTGGCTCCTCAGATGGGTCTGATCTTCACAAACTGCAACCCCCTCACCAGGCAAATTTTGTTCTCTCCCAGTTCTGCAGATGAGGACACTGAAATAGGGGGAGGGGGTTGTCAGGAATGGTGTATAAGAAGCCCAAGGCCAGTGCAGCTCAGTGGCATAGAAAGGTCTTAGTCAGAACCTGTGCTCAGAGTCCCAGATCTTCTGCTCCCTAGCTGTGTGACCTTAAAAAAGTCATTTAATGTCTCCGTGACTCCATTTCTCCATCCCCAACATTTTAGGGAGTGGGACCAGGGCCTCCGCTGCTTCCACTATCTTATTTCCCTATGTGGCACATCAGGACACAAACCCTGAAGTTCCCTGGGACAGTCAGCCTTCCCCAGGGCCAAAAAGGACCAGAGTCCGAAGTCCCAAAAGAGAAGCCCAGAGGGCTGGCTGTCGGTTAGAATGATTGCCAATGTCAGACCCTGCTCTTTGGGTCCTCTCCCCCAGCCAGGCTGCCCTCAGCGGTGTTCAGTTCTAGGGTCTGGCTCTACCTAGTTCCTGGTTGGCAGCCACTGGAGCAGATCCTGAAGAGACATCCCAGAGCAGTCTCCCCTACCAGATACTTCAGAGCTCCCCAGGATCCTGGCTTTCCCTCCAGTGGCAAAACTTGATAGGATCTGTGCAATCATCTTTGTTCTTCCTGCCCACCCTGTCTCAGGGCCAGGTGACAGGCTCGACAGTGAGCAGGCCCAGCCCCAGATCGTACCTGAGGCACCTCACATCCCTTCTCTGGGCCTCAGCTTCCGTATATACAATATAAAAGGCAGATCAAGTGAAAGGGTTGTTCATTCATTCAGCGGATACTCATTCACTAACTCCTCCTCTGGGCCAAATTGTTTGCCAGAGTCATGAGAAACTGATGAGCAAGCTCCATATCTACCTTCGAGTCACTCCCAGTCTGGATTTTTCCCTGCTTCTAAGGGCTGTGAGGAGCCACAGGCATCTCCAAGCTGGACCATTAATGGGCAGCTTCCCGTAGGACAGGGCAGCTCAGTGAGCCTTGACAGATGAGAGGAAATGAAGAGTACAAGAGGTGACCTGTGGGCCAGACACCCACAGCTGGACTTTATCTGACCTGCATGGGATTAGCCCTGACATGGCATTTCAAGTTTGAATTTGTTGCAGACATGTAAAAATCAAGAGCTTTTAGGCAAAAATATGAATTTCTGACTTCAAAAAATCAGAGCCCACATTTTTATGGGGCAATGAACGATTGTCCCTTTAGACTGCATGGTCCCCATCCCTGTATCCCACCTGACCATCCCCCACATCTCTCCCCATAGGCTGACCTCATGTCCCCATCACCATCAATGGAACCTCCAATCCCCTAGTTGTTCAGAAACCCAAGCATCATCTCCGGCTCTTCTTTCTCTCTCACTCTGTATCCTTTCCATCCTCAATCCCTACTGGCTCTACTTTAAGAAGGTTTCTAGACTCCCACCATGGTGGTCATTTGTCCCACCATCTGGGCCGCGTCCTGGGCCCAAGCATCAGCTGCTGTCTGGTCCTTGCTTCTATCCTTGTTGCCCCCACAGTTTCCTAGCTGCACAGCAAGCAAAGTGAGGCCCTGCATGCCCAGTCGGGAGTTTGGACACAACGTGCCTCATGCTCCCCAAGACCAACATGGTAAAGCTCTTCTCTGGCATCTTCCCCAACACTAGGCCTATGTCAGTGGCCATCTCTGCCTGCGCCCTGATCCATAAATGGCCTCTTAGGCCTGAGATAAGATAGCAGAAGTCAGGTTGGCCAGATGCCATGGGGGCTTGGGAGCCCACCAGTGGTCCCACATGACCAATGCTCTTAACCACATTGGGCCTCCATTTTCCCATCTGGAAAATTGGGATGTCCCAGCACTCCCTCAACATAAGGCAAATACTGCTTAAGAAGCAGGAAGTGAGGCATCTGGGGTGGCTCAGTCTGTTGGGCATCTGCCTTTGGCTCGGTCATGATCCCAGGGTCCTGAGATTGAGCCTTGCATCAGGCTCCCTGCTCAGCAGACAGTCTGCTTCTCTCTCTCTCTCTCTCTCTGCTCATGCTCCTCTCAAAATAAATAAATAGAATCTTAAAAAAAAAAAAAAAAAGAAGAAGAAGAAGAAGAAGTAGCAGGAAAGGTAAGGGGTTTAACATTCAGCCAACTTGGCATGTGTGAGTGTCTGCCTCATGCCTGGCCCTGCTCTGGGCACCATTGGAAGTCTGTAAATATAAATAATAGGTGATTCATTTTGTTTTCAGCCTGGATCAGGAAAAAGAGTTCTGGTTTTGGAGTTGGATAGGCAGAGCTGGATTTAGAGATCATTCTGGACAAGGCATCTGAACCTCAGTTTGTTAATTAAAAAAAAAAATGGGAGAGTAGGTAGTAGTGAGTGCCACTACTCAGATGGCAGGGTGTAGAATAAACTAAACTGTATGGATATTTTTTTCCACTATCCATGGACTCTCAGGGCTGGAGAGATAGGGCTGCAGACACAGGCGTGTCCATGTAACATGAGGCTCAGGGACTGGAAGGGACATGGGGCAGAAAAGAGGAAGCCCGGGAAAGCTTATCAGGTTCATTCATTTGCTTGGGGTTGAGGGATTACACCTCCCACCAGAACATCATCACTGCTTGGCTCCACCATCCTCTTCACCGTGGCTTCAAGTGGTATCCGGCACAAGGAAGGCAGTCAGTACGTGTTGAATGGATGAAGGAACAAACATCTGAATAATTGGCTTCCTAGAGGCGGTGGCCTTGGGGTGGGGTGGTGTATTGAGGGTTCACTAGAAGTGTTTGTATCCAATGCTGGCCATCGAGGGGCCGTGTGCAGAGGAGGCAGTGGGGTTCAGAGAGAATGCAGGGGAAGGTGTAGCACCACGGCTGCCAGCAGCGGGGAGGCCTTAGATCCCAGGGCCTGTGGGTGGGGAGAGGAGGCAGTTACATGGACGGGACCGATAAAGAGAGAGCACCGGGCACAGGGCAGTGAGACAAAGTGGTTGCCGAGGGGCAGTGAATACCCTGACCGCTCCCTCGCTGCTCTGCCTCCTGCTCTCCTGCCAGGATCTCCCATGGACCACAGACAACAGGGAACGGAGGGCAGGGGAGCCTGATGATTCAATCCGTGGGGCCAGAGCAGGGTAGACAGTGTATCTGCGGGGCACTTGGAGAGTAACAGGCCCAAGTATGCAGAAATCCTGTCCAGAGTGGGTAGGCTTGGAGCTAGGAGGGCCGAGGTGCTACTGGAGCAGGGGCTGTGTGTGGGTATCAGGAAGCTCCATGTGGGTGGCCGATGGCAAAGGGTCTTGCCTGCCTGCCTGTGGTTTGGCCAGGAGTAGGCAATGGCCGGCCGCAGGGAGGATGTTGGGTTTAAAACGAAGCTTATGGGATCCCTGGGTGGCGCAGCGGTTTGGCGCCTGCCTTTGGCCCCAGGGCGCGATCCTGGAGACCCGGGATCGAATCCCACGTCGGGCTCCCGGTGCATGGAGCCTGCTTCTCCCTCTGCCTATGTCTCTGCTTCTCTCTCTCTCACTGTGTGCCTATCATAAATAAATAAAATTTAAAAAAAAAATTTAAAAAAAAAATAAATAAAACGAAGCTTATGACAGACAGTGGGAGACAGGCCCGAGGCAAGGGGAGCACAGGGCGGGCCACACAGAGATCCAGAGAGTGGGGAAGGGGCCACCCTCTGGCCTCGTAAAGCCCACTGTTGCCTCAAGCCCACTGCCAGGGAGTGGAGTAGAGTGTGATCATTTTGTGGACAAGACAGGCGGAAGTCAGAGGCAGAAGTTGGGGGTTTCAGAGCCCTGAGACCACAGACTCACTCCCCACCAGGCGAGTAGAACTGACAACCCTAGCTAGATGTGGAGGCCAGATCGAGCCACATAGACCTTCCCTTGGCCTGCAGAGGAGCCCCACCCCCCCGGCCCCAGTCCCCATCCCACTGCCCCTGGTGTGGTTGCGTCCTCCAGTGAGCACAGACCCTGAGCTATGTCCTGCCCTCACGGCCCGAGTTCACCATGGCATCGGCATCTCCCAGGGAACAAATGTATCCTTTTCTTTGCCTGGGCGGCAGTGACTTCATCCCCAGTGGGCCGTGTGAGTCACCGCACTGAGGGTGGAGGGCCAGCCAGCTCTCTGCAGAGCCCCGCTCGGCTGGGAAGAAAGAAGAGCTGAGAGTGTGATTGGTTCCATGCAGACCTGCCTCACTTCTCTCTCTTCCTGCTGTGCTCTCTGTCCATGTCCTACAGGGGAAGGCGGAGGGACGACCTCACTGGGCACCTAACACATGCCCAGCAGTGCCAGGGGCTTTTGCAGTGACAGCGGCTGCAAGCTCTGCTGTCCTGTGGAAGATGACCCCGAGAGGCTGAGTCCTGCACCCGGGGTCGCACGGCTCTGAGGACTCGGTACCACTTTTTCCTCGCCATGGCCAGGAGAGTGGGAATGATTAGTCCCATTTTGCAAAGGAACAGACTGAGGCCCGGAGAGATGGATGACTAGTGTCAGGGACCAGGGAGTCAGAGGTGAAGGAGGAGTCGGCCCCCATTCTCAGGGGCAAGACACCATTGGTGATGAGGATGCCCGTGAGGTAAGTCAGCATTCAGGAAACCTCAAAGAAGCTTTTCTAACCCCCTCGTCATGCCCCACCCTTGACCCCCGCCCATCTAGCCAAGGAGGCAGTCTTCTGAGAAGCAGGTTATGCCCTGGTAGCTGGGGAAAGCCGCACCCATCCCTTCTCATGCCTTGGTGTCCCCATCCGTGAGGCAAGGGGGAAAGCCCTAGCACAGTGCCGATGGAAGGGCAGGGCACACAGGTGGATGCAGCCAAGGGAAAGAACAAAGAGAGGTCTGGACCCTCCAGAGATGTTGGTGGCAGGCAGGGGTGTCTTCCAGGACAGGGACTTGGAAGGGGCCCGCACAAGGGTTTTGGCCTCCTGTCCTGAAAATGACACGCATCTCTGAGATGACCTCCAGAGCCAGAAGGGCCACTGTCCCCTGTCTACTAGGCACCTGCCATGACAGGTACCTCTCACAGAGCAGGCATGGAAGGTGCAGGTGACAGGTATTCCTCCCTGCTGAGGGGCCTTGGTGCTGAGCCCAGGCCCAGGGGCCTGCCCCAGAGCCTGCAGTCATAGGGCGGAGGAGTCATGGGAAACCAGAGCCCAGTAGGCAGCATGAGGGCATGGGGTAGAAAGACAGAAGGTTCAGATTTTCCCGGGATGTGATAGACCATGGATGGAACCCTAGGGGACCAGGTGAGAGGCAACAGACTGATACAAAGGCTGGGACAGGGTTCTAGAAGATGTTTCAGGAAGAGAAAGAGGTCTCTGCTATCACCTATTATAGCTCTGTACCCTATGGGAACAAGGGGCCAGCCCAGGCCAGAGCAGAGTGAATGAGTAGATGGATGGAAGGAAGAGGAGCAGAGAGATGGATGGATGATTGGATGGGAGATGGGCATCCGTGTGAAGGCATGAGTGAGTCGGGACATGGTGTAAGTAGATTGGTGGTGGTGGAGATCCATAAACAGGTTGCCTCTACCCACAAAACATGTTGAGAAAACTTCCACCAGTAGGACAGATGAACTCTTGGATGGAGAGGTCTTACTCTGTGCGGTGCAAGGAAGGGAGGCTCTGCCCCAGGGAGAGTCTCCTTAGGTCAGGGGAGGCTCGGGATGGAATGGCAGCCTTGGGAGATAATGAGCTTCCCTTCACCGGGGGTGTCCACACTGAGGCTGGGCAGCCACTCCCCCAGGTGCTGTGGAAGGGCTCCTGTGACAGGGAGCGGGCCGCTATGGTGGCTTCTGATGAGGAGAGAGAACTGGGGCTCCCGCGCCCCCCGGGAGGCCCCAGTCTTTGTAGAAACCTATCTTGCTTTCAGATAAAAAGTTCTTTCCTGGCTCGGGGGACAGACAAGTATACGACTGCTGATCTTCTGTGGGAATCAGGCTGGAATCCTAGCTGTCCTGCCCAGGACAGGGCAGGGGGCCTGGGGACAGAGCAAGGCTTCAACCCGGAGACCCAACTCAGGCCCAGCACTACCCTCCCTGACTCTCTGTGGGCAGATGATGCCCTCTGAGCCTCAGTTTCCTTATAGGTGAAACAGGGGGCCCCGGTGGCCACTGGAGGTGGTGACACCGGCAGCTACACGTCGCTATATGTTTATACACCCTTCGTGGTGCGGGGATCTGGACCTACCTGACCCCGGGGAGCTTCCGGGGGGCTGTGGATGGGTAGAAGTAGGTTCTGTGAACACTGACCTTGAGCTGTGAGTCATTGTCCCTGGGGGCTCTGCCTGGGAAGCCCCGGCTGCCTGCCCTGGGCCTGGCCCAGGAGCAGCTGGCGGGAGGGGGTGGGGGAGCAGGGGCGGGGCTCCAGCTGGGACCCCATCTGGAAATGCCTCAGACCCAGCTCAGGCCCAGCCCCAGGGCCACTCAGAGGGGCCTAAGCCCTCCAGCCCACCCCCAGCCCACCCCTCTACCCGGAAGAGCTGCTCCCAAAGCCAGACTGCCACAGCACAGAAGCCCACCTCCCCCACTTCCTAGGGCAGCAACCCGGGGTGAGCGACTTCCCCCATCTGTGCCTCAGTGGCCTCGCATGTAAAAGGGAGCTGATGATCAAATCCACCTCATAAAGCTGTTGAGAGAACTGGGTGTGTTGGTTCTGGCCCCATGGAGAGCTTAGCCCGGTGCCCAGGGCTCCATGAGTCCGAGGTGGTCAGGGGAGATTTAAGGTCAAACGGGCCAGCCACACACAGCATCATCTGTCACCTGGCAAGGAAGTGACCCAGCCAGGCCTGGGAACTTGTCTCCCCCCAGATGGAGACCCTCATGGGCCAGCCACGCTCCCAGGAAGCAGCCCTGACTTTGTCTTTCTTTTGTCTCCTGCACACCCCAGGCTCCCCCAGAAGCCAGGCAGGCAGCGTGGCCCCTTCCCTGTCCTGGCCAGCTCCTGGCCCCTGCTTGGGGTGGGCCGGGCCGCGGGGCGGGTGTTGGGTTTAGGCCTCTGGGGAGACGGGGAGGATGTGGGCCCGCCCTCGCCTCCCCGCCCACCTCCCTCCCTCTCGGGCTCAGCCTCTCCCGTCCCAGGCCAGCCCCTGGACACAGGACCAGCGCTTTCCCTCACCGGGCAGACGCCCCTCACCCGTCCCGCCCCGAGTGACTCACTGCTCCCCTGGCCCACAGCCACTGCTGTCTCCTGGCAGGAGGCAGACGCAAGGTTGTGCTGAAGCTACGGGGTCTGGTGCGAGAGGGCCACTCGGCCCGGAGGGTCTGGAGCAGCCGGCGGGGCCAGCGCACAGAGGCCAGCCTAGGGACGGCAAGGCCGGTGGCTGGGACTTACAGTGGCCTGTGGGAGCCGGCGCCTCCCCTCTCCCCTGGCTTTTAGGCCTCTTCTTTCTTCTTCCCACCATGAAGAAGGAAGTGACCTGAGAGCCAGCAGAGCCAGCCAGCCCCTGGCCAGGAGGAGACCAGAGTCAGAGGGCCGTGGCCGGGGGTCCCTCAGCCACTGGCTCTCCCAGCTAGCCAGGCATGAAGGGTGGTGGCAGCGCCGTGTGGAGCCTAATGTGGAAATACTGCATCTCCGTGAGGACCCTCAGGTACCAGGGGACGTGTGTGGAGGAGGCTCTGGCCGGCCTCGTCTGATAGGAGGGGAGGCTGGGCGGCAGGCTGGCCTCTGTGAGCCCCAGGGCAGCTCCAGCCTGGGGGCAGCAGGGACCGAGGGCAGGAATGGTCATGCCTGGTGCTGCGACCTGGAGAGGCTCCTGTCTCTAGTGGGGAGGGAGGGAGGAGCGAGGAACAGGAGTCAGGGAGTGTGCGGGCATCTGGCTGGGACCCGGAGTGCCCACTGGAGGACACCAGGGCAGGTACAGTGTGGCTGGCGGCGTCCCCAGGGCACACGGGAATGGGCGCTTGTTACGTAACACACTGGCACCAGCACAGCCGGGTGACCTTGGCCATGTCCCCTAGCCTCTCTGAGCCTGTTCCCCATCAGTGAAATGGCGCTCACCCTCATTCCTTCCTGAGTGCATCGTAGGGCGATGTCGTGGGACTGTCAGGGCCAGTTGCCGAGGGGGCTGAGAACTCAGCCCGGCCTCAGGCACCGGGATGCCCAAGTTTAAAACTGACCAAGGCGTTATCAGTGGTACAAAGTGGCTTCATCTCTGTGGGCAAAGCTTCCCACTTGCAGACCCTTACAGGAGTAGCATGAGGCTTAAATGAGGTGATGCACAAAGGAAAGACAAGGCCTGGCCCGCTGCCAGCGCTGGCTAGGCCTCAGGTGTGATCACCCCGGCTCTCATTCTTGCACTTCCCCTGAGCCAGATGGACAGGGAGGTGTGCCTGCCTGGATCGGAGCCACTGTGCATGGCAGCGCAGATGGAGGCAGAGCAGAGCTCTTTGCCCCCCGAGAAGGGGGTGCATCCCCGGCTTGGCGCCAGCCCCTGCACCTGCTAAGGGGGTTCAGGGCTGGGAGCAGAAAGCTGGATCCCATGTGATCTCAGGCAAGGCTGGGTCTGGCCTGTTAAGGGGGATTAGGTGGGGCCAGGATCTTATATGGGAGGGGCTTAGAGGCAGCTGCTTGGAAGGGCTTGGAAGATATCTATTTCGATACCACCCAAGGGCGGATCTGTGACTTCAAGGGGAGGTTTTACAAAGGGTAAGGGACTGGAAGATTCTCCCTCTTTCTTCCCACCCCCATGGCTTATAAACTGAAGTTTCCCTTCCTTTCTTTCTTCTTTCCTTTCCAAAATATTTGTGACCACTTATAGGAAACACCTATGATAAATCAAGTAAAACATCAGGATCAGGATCAGGATCAGGATCAGCACAATATAGAAGAGAATGCCATGACCTAGGGAAATAAAACATAGAACGGATCAGAGATAAGCAAGATCCTGAGATCCTTTTGTTGAGGCGAAAATTGCTGAGCTTCCTGGCAGCCAAAGAGAAAGGGGAAACCTAGCCCCTCTACCCACACTCCCTGTGATAGATGACTTTCAGTACAGTGGCCACAGTCATCTTTGGTGCTGGGTAAGAGTGTCTGAGACTCTGGGCCTCCGGCCTGGATAGATGGGTGGGTGAAGGTGGAAGGCATGGCAGGGAGATGCTTTGCATCTGGCTTTAGGAAAACGGGGCAGACAGTGAGGGCTGAGGCATTCTCTTGCATGCGGATGTGGCGGCTGTGGGAATAGAGAGGGGAAAGCTCTCTCACCCCAGGAGTGAGTCAGTGGCCACCTGCCCCTCCTTAGACCTCGGAATATACCTCCTTGGGTCAGCACCTCAGCCAGGCAGGCCAAGGCAGGGGGTGAGTCCCCCGGCTATGGCGAGGGTGCCGTGTGCCTTTCCCTCCACCCTCAGCTGGATTTCCCTGTGTCTCATGCTCTCCTGTGGTTTCCGGGGGTTGGCATTATGGAAACCTCAAGGGTTGTTTACAGGACGAAGGGGCCCAGCCCTGGGAGGCCTTGCCCAGCTCTGCCAGAGGCTCACCAGGTTCCAGGGAGGAGTAGCACAGCCTCACAGAGCCCGGTAGACCACTCACTCCCCGCCAGAGTTCCCTCATCTGCGGAGTGGGGATGACAGGACAGCGGATAATTATCAGCAGGCAGGGCTGTGGGGTAGAGCCTTGTGTGGCTCGTGGCAAGTGCTCAGAGAGTGTTCTTTGGCCTGGTAGGCCCGACAGTGGCAATGGGCAGGGCTGGTAGGAACGCTGGCGGGATGGCCGCCTCACCCTGGAAGACAGCTCCGGGGGTTGTGGATGCCGTACTTGGCAGTGGGTTGGCCCCAAACCCCCACTTAGCACCAGTAAGTTACAGGGCTCCGCCGTGCTTTGCTAGGGAGGATGGCCCTTGGGGGAGGTCCCAGAAGACTTGCTCTGCTCTCTGGACCCCCCACCCCATTTGTGGGAAGGCCGCCCAGAGGCCCAAGGTCACTCCCCAAGCCAGACAGACAGACAGACCGATGGGCAGAGCAAGCCCTCGGCGGGATCCCAGCCCCCTCTGCAGCCAGGGAAGACCTGAGTCAGCAGGTCTGCGGCCCAAGGCGGGGCTGGCGGCAGCCACGGTGACAAATTGGAGGCTTGCGATCGGACATCACATAGTTTTCCACTTGCGTCTTCAGATTCCCCTCCGCCGGAGTCTGTCGCCCCTGGCCCAGACCAGCTTCCATCTGGAAAAGCGAGAGGTGTGTGTGGGGAGCAGGCTGCCAGCAGGCCCGCCCTGGCCCTTTGCCCCGGGGCTCGGTGACTGCCCCCCAGAGGCTGGGGGCAGGGTCTCTGGGCCCTTGGCCCCGAGTCGCCGAGAGAGGACGTGACACGGTAGGCCATAGGATGTGCGTTTTGGGGCGAGTTGCCAACCCCCCCACTGGGGCTGTTTCCTTGGGTAACGTGTAACGTGAGGAGAGCTGTGCCAGCGAGGTGGTTCTTGGGAACACCACAGCCGGGTTCTGCTGGCCAGCACCCAGTGGAGCAGCTCCCTGGGACGCCTGTCCCCCACTTCCCTCTGAGTGTCAGCGTCAGAGTGTTGGAGTCCGGAGGCTGCTGGCTTGGCAGTCAGGTCTGCTTGAGTTCGAACCCTGGTGCAGGCCCTCTCTGCTTGCATAAGTGACCCCTAGGGCTGTTGAGAGGTCCAGTGAGTCGAGGCCATGGGCCTGCCTGGGCAGGCTAGGTGCTGCAGAGTGGCCGTGTCTCCCAGCTCTGATCTGCCCCAGGCCTTCGTCTGTGGTATTGGTGATAATCCTCAGTCTCTGGGGCCAGGCTGGAAAATCACTTTTGCACCTGGTGTTATTTTGGGAACTAAAGATCTTTTTGTGCCTTGAGGGCCAGTGGGGCATTTGAGCTGCCTGGTAGGCAGAGGCAGCCCACTTGGGGTGCTGGTGGGGGTGGGGCAGGGGGCTCTGCTGAGAAAAGCCTCCCCCTCCCCTCCCCTGCTGGGGTGCATCTGGGGAGGAGGGCCAGAGAGCAGCTGGCAGCCAGGCTCTTGGAGCTTCCGGGGAGCTTCCTGGACAATTAGCCATCTGATGCCCCTCTGTGGGAGGCCCAGTGCACACACCTCCCGGGACAGAGAGCTTGCTGCCTCCCAGCCTGGGCGGCTTTGATGCAAGGAAATTCTTTCCCACTTGGAGCTGACACCCCTCTTCCTATGATGCCCCCCCACACACACACACAAACACACACTGGGGGGCCCGGCCCTGCTCTCTGGGCGCCCAGCCTATCTGCTTCCCTGTCCTGGGAGAGCCTATAGTGACCAGAATTCTCTGAGGCTGAGGACGGGGTCTTTCATCCCTTCCCCATTTCCTTTCCCTCTCTGGACAGGATCTGGAGCTGAGTATGAGATGGGATGGGAGCTTGTAGGCACTGAGCGACCACCTCTCCTGCGTGGACACTGCCCAAAGCATGCACATATTCTTTGGGCAGCTGCTTTACCCTTCCATACGTGGGACTTATTGCCTCAGCCCTGCAGGCCTGCCTTCCTCTGCCTCTCCCCTTTGTTCCTCGTGCCCCTCCCCATGCTGCTCTATTGCCCATCCCCGCCGCCCATCCAGTCTTTGTGTGGGGACTGGTCCTGGCACTTTGCCTGGTGCTCAGTGTCCAGCCTCACATCTAGCCCACTAATGTCCACCCTGTGAGGGCCACCATCCCACCAGACAGAGAAGGAGCCTTGGAGCCTCAAGTTAGCAGTCCCCAGACCGGGTCACTGCTGGTCACCCTTCCAGGTGAGGGCAGCAGGTGTCCTCCGAGCCCGGCAGAGAGATTGCATGAGCATCTCACTGGAAAAGTCTTCATTTAGCCAGCCAGTAAATATTTGCCGGGCTTCTGCTCTGCATCAGGCCTGTGCCAGACCCTGGAGGTATGGCAAGGAGTAAAGGCAAGGGCCAGGCCTCATGGAGCCGATGATGAGGGGTGGGAGCAGAGAAGCAGTAAACAAAGCATATAGGTGGGAGTGTCTTCAGACAGAGACTACAGGCAAGAAGATAAAACTGGGAAGATGGCTAGAGGGACTGGGTTGGAGAGGGCACGTGACCTGGGGGTTCAGGAAAGGCCTCTCCTGGCTGCCCACTGGCTGCCAGCCACACAGACCAAATGGGGTCTGTTCACACAATGGAATGCTACACAACCACGAAAAGGAGTGAGGTACTGGTATTTGTCACGACACGGAGCCACTTTGGAAACATGCTGAATGAGAGAAGCGGGTCACAAAAGACCACTGAGCATGTGGACATCCACAGTAGACAAGCCCGCATGGACAGGAAGTAGAGTAGTGATTGCTAGTGGCTGGGTGAGGGGGGCACTGGAAGGGCTGCTTAATGCAAACGGAGTTTCTTTTGGGGGATGATGAAAATGTTATAATCTTAGATTGTGATGTGTGCAAAACTCTGAATAGATGGAAAGTGTTGTACACGTTGAATAGGTGGATTTATAGAATATGAATTATATCTCAATAAAACTGTTTTAAGGAAAAGAAAGCAGCAATAAAGGCCTGTCTGAGGGAGTGGCATCGAGTTGAGAGTGGCGGGAAGGAAGGAGCTTATGAAGCCTTGAGGGAGAGCATTCCAGGCAGAGGGAACAGCAGGTGCAAAGACCCTGAAATGGGAGCACAACTGGTGTGTTTGGGGAGCATGGAGCAGGCCCAGCAGGGGTCCCCAGGAGGGAAGGACTGTGCAGTTCCCAAAGTCTGGCAGTGTTGGGTCCTTGTGGGGAGTTGAGTTTACTCAGATGGGGAGAGGCAGGGCAGGGTTTCAAGCAGGATAATGACATGATGTGCTTTCTGTTTTAAAACAATCACTGGAGCTGCTGTAAGGAAATGAGACTGCGGAGAGGGAGGGGTGTGGGGGTGGGGGGAGGGAACGTGACACCAATCAGGAGGTAGTGGCCACTGTCTAGGAGAGACACAATGATTGATACCCAAAGGAGGCAGGCTGGCAGATGATGGCAGTGGGAATTCAGAAGGGAACAGATCACTCCCAGATGGGGATGAGGAGGCTTCCTGGAGGAGGGGCCCAGACAGGGCCTCCGGGAATGAGGGTGGGCCAGGCAGAGAGGTGGTGGTGACAGGGTTCTGGGGAGGCAGGGTGGTGGGGAAGGCAGCAGCCTTGTGGGAGTGGGGAGCTGAGTGCATGGAGGCCATAGGGCGCTGAGGTTGGAGGTCCCGCCCCTGCCACCCCAGTCTCCAATGGGCAGGCAGGAGCTGCTTGCAGAATAAGTAGGGCAGCGTCTCTCTCCGGGGGCCACCTGTCACGTGCCTTTGTCCCACCTGTTCAGGCTGGGCCTTGGTGAGACCTTTCGCGCCTGGTGGCCAGAGCCCCAGGCTGGGCAGGCATGCTGAACAAAGCAGCCTCACCAGAAACTCCAGTGACCCTGAAACGTGATCGGCCACACGAGACTGGCCAGGGACGGAGCTGTATTATTTATTGACCAGAGCTTCTGGGGCCTGCCTGCTGAGGCCACTGGGACTGGCCAGACCTTGAAGGCGCTTCCCTGGGCAGTGAGCCTCTGGGGCTTATTCAGAGGTGGGCGGGGGCCCCAGGGTGCCCACACCCTCTCCCCAGGGCGTGGTTTCCTTGATGCTGGCTGAGCAGGGAGGAAGTCAGACGTCAGGCCCTGCAGTGGGGAGGGCCCAGAGCTTGTCCCCAGGGGCCTTGGAGACAGGCAGGCAGGGCCCTGGGGCTCCAGAAGGACCTCCGCCCTCTCCCCTCTGACACTGTGAGTACCAACCACCTAGGCTGGGGGAGGGGGAGAGTCTCGGCCACCTGAGAAGCCTGGGAGGGCCTTGCTGATTGTCCGGGCAGCCTGCTGTGGCAGGGTCTCTGGGGCTCTCACCAGGGCATTTGAAGTTTCTCGAAACAGACTTCTCCTCATTGGCTGGATGACACAGAGACGCTCCCCGGGCCCAAAGGACCTCAGGTGTTCCCCACCCACCCCCCACCCACCCCCGCAGCTGCCTAGTAGGGCAGCTTCAGCTGTAGGAGGGAAGTTCTTTCACTCCCCTGGGCATTTAGACCAGCCCCAGGCCCTAGTGGGGGTGGAAAGTCCAGGACCCCTTGAACACCCAGGCTGGTTGGTCCTAGGCCTGGGGCCCTCACAACCACCCTGAGAATGAACAACATCCATTTTCCAGCCAAGTAAATTGAGGCCCACGGAGGTTGCACATTTGCCAAGGACCCCTGCAGTGTAGTTGGTGCAGTTTCTTTCTTTTCCCTGCTGCTACCGCCTCACCCCACAGAGCATAAATTGTGTGCACGAGGAGGCCTGGCACAGAAGGAGCAGAAGCTTCTTTCCGAAGTGATCCAGAGTAGAATCTTGAGGATCTGCAGATCCCCAGGGCTGGGAGGGACTTCAGAGACAGCCCTCAGGTGGATGAGCAGCTCTGGACACACAGAATGAGGGGGATTCAGTGAGCCTCTTGGGTACTGTCCCTTGGGAAATCCCCTTTAGTAAGATGGGGGGCCTGGGGCCACCTGCCCGTCAGGGAGATTCCCCTACTGCGTTCTGCTTCCCCATCTAACCTCACTACGACTCTGGAAAGGAGAATGGCTATCACCCTTGGTTATGTAGAAAGTCAAGCATAGAGATGTTGAGATATCTGTGCGATGTCCCACAGCGGGTGTAAGTTGGGAACTGGGGCTTGAACCCAGAGGGACTCCGAGCCCCTCAGTGCATCATATGGTCTCTGTGTGAGGTGGTGGCGGTGGGGAGGGGGACAGGGGTGGATGATCCCATGACTGTCCCATTACTAGGTCTCATTTTTCCCGTCTGTGGCGGGTTGGACTCCAGTGCTGAGGAGGGGGCTGTCTGCCCCACTGGCCTGCAGGAGCTGGGGTTGGGGTCAGGCCAGGCTTGGCTGCAGGACTGAGAGTTCCTAGGTTGGCCCTCTGTTCTCAGGTTGACAAAGCCTTCCTCCGACACATCGGTGGAGGCCCACTGAGCACCCCAGTAATCCAGGGGGCCCTGGGAGGACCCCGGATGGTCAGACAGCTCAGAGCACGGGGCTCTGGCCTCCATCTCCGTGGTCTCCTGCAGCGACCTGCCCTTTGTCGGACTCCAGGGTACAAACTGGGGAGCCTGGCCAGATGGGTGCCAGCACCTGTCCTGGGGGTAGGGTGGAAAGAGCGTGACCAGGAGCCAGGACAGCTGGGCTCTGCAGCAGGCGCTTCTGCGGACTCACCTGGGATCCAGACAAGCTCCTTCTCTCATCAGGCCGCGGGTGCTCCCCTGTGACCAGCCAGGTGGAGTCGGGAGCCCTGAAGTGATCTGTGACTCCTTGCAGAGTTTCAGGCTCATCATTCATTAATTCAATCCTTGGACAAATTTACCGAGTCCCTGCTGTGTACCAAGCCCCACCTTGTCTCTGAGGCTACAGAAGTGATAAACCAGAGCTGGAGCAGCAGGAGGGGGTAGACAGCAGGGGAGGCATACCTGGTTGGGTGTGTTTTGTTTTCATAGATACTTATCCCCTGTTAGGAAACAAAGCCAGCTAGCATACCAGATTCATGATTTCATAGATACCAATGCTTGGGATGAGCAAAGCTAACAAAATTAAGAAGCCAGCAGATCCGAAGTTAAATTGGGGAGCAGGCGATGGGCAGGGAGGGCTGGAGTTGTGTGCAGGCTGTGGGCCCCTGGGGCTCTACACAGAGGCAGGGCAGGCAGGGGCTGAGCTTTGCTGTCTGCCGAAGGGCAGTCCAGGCTTTGAGGAGCGATGTGGGGCTTCCACAGATGCTCCTTCCCCAGAAACTCTGTAAGTTCCCAGACCAGCTCCTCTTACAACGTGACCCTCTTCAGCTTGGCTCTGCTCAGATGAGTCTTTTACACCTGACAGTCACACTGGGCTTCTTCTGACCCTCCGAGCATGCTGCCACTATGTAGATATCAGAGTCCAGCAAGTCCTGGTTTGGGTCCTAGCTCTGTGCACCTACCCGGGTAAGTCAAGTCAAGTCACAGGCCCTCCCTGAGCCTCCAGCTGTTCGAGCATGAGAGATTGTTTCATGACACCAGATAAACTCAGGTTAATGGGCCCTCTCCTCCTGTCCCTCCCCTGCCACCAGGGTTTTCCTGAGGCCTCTCCTTGGGGATTGAGTTGGGATGGGACACAGAGACCAGGAAACGAACTCGGGCTCTCCTGTCTCTCTGGGAGCCTGCCAGTCTCATCCTGTCAGAAGCCCCCTCCTCTGGGCTCCGAGTGAGCAGAGGTTGTGCAGGTCTCCTATCCCCATCATTAGAGCTAGAGCAACTTGGCCTTCAGAACCCCACACAGATGTGGGATTACTGCTAAGATGCAAAGGCCTGGCCAGGCATCGACAGGGTGTGTGTGCGGCAACCCCCTCTCCCGCCCCGAGCTGGGGAAGGGGTCTGAGCACAGATCTGCAGGCAGTCAGACAGGTGAGGGCAGGTAGGAGGGCCATACCACAGCCTCCACTCAGAGTCCTTTATGGGCCAGGCCAGTGTGAAGTCACTTGGGCCTTCCTCCTGAGTCTTTGAGGGATGGGTCATGAGCCCCCATTTGAGGGATGAGCAAACCAATGCTCAGAAATCCACATCAGTGTGATTTCAGCTGCCTCTGGAAAAGAGGTAAGAGGAGTCTGGTCAGGCAGAGTGGGGTGTCCAGGCTGTAGCCAGCATGCGGGGAGCATGTTGTCAGCTGGGACTTGGACACTAGGGCCATGAGGCAGGCTTCCGGGAAGGGTCAGGCTGCTGAAGAGGGTTTAAAGCCTAAACTTTGGTGTGAGCCTCAACTCTGCTACCTTCTTAGCTATTTGACCTTGGATTAGCCTCAGTTTAACCTCAGTCTGTCAGTGAGGACCCTTCTAGTTGCTGGTGACAAGAATTCCAAGTCAAACAGGCTTAAGCAGAAGGAGGGCTTCAATGGTTCATGAAACGGAAAAGTCTGGGGAGTAACTAGCTTCAGGAATGGCTGGATCCAGGGATTCAATGTATGTAATACATTTGTACTTGTCAACTCTCACCTCTGCCTTCCTCCCTACTGGCTTCATTTTGAAGCAGGGCTGCTCCATGTGGGTTCCCCAGCTCCATGCTTGGCATGTAGGGAATGCTCCCCGACAGCAACTGGCCAGCTTCAGGGGCCAGGCTGCCATGAGCAAACACATTGTCTCTGTCTTAGGGATGTCGACAGTGCCCTGGGGGAGATGGGACAAGAACAGAGGAAGTTACCATAAAGGGTGAGCAGAGCTGAGACCATTGTGCGCTCCACAGCCCGTGAGAGATCAGAGGAGGAATGTCAGAATTCACATCTGGATGGGTTCCTCTGTCTTCCTAGAAGAGATGACAGCTAAACTAGATTTCGAAGGCAAAGGAGGAGTTGGCCTATGGCATGAAAAGTGAGGGAGCAGGAGCCATGGGGTTCAGATTGCTTCAGGACCCACACACAGTGGGGCTGGCCAGGCTGTAGAGATCTTAGTGGGACTTAGAGGTCAGGATAGGTGGTGGGGGTTGGAGGTGGGGGCAACTGATGCTACATGTGGATGAAAGATGGCTCTGGCTTTGAGGCAGTGAGGACAGGAAAGAATGAGCACTTAGTGAGCACCTACTGTAGCACTTAGTGAGCCTGCAACTTTCCATGGGTTGCCTCCTTCCGGCTCCACGACAGACCCTGGAGGCACCTCATCCCCACTCGGCAGAGAATGGAACAAGCGCCAGAACAGAATGCCTTATCTAAATCAATCAAAGGTTTTTCCCCCACAAACTTCAAAATTTGGACTTATCAATGGGCCAGGCCCAGTGCCTCTGACTGGCCATTAAGAGGCTACTGGGATACCGCCCATGGCAGGGACATAGGGGGAAGTTACTGTGTTCAAAACAGCTGCGTGTTGAAATACCTTCCCAGCAGACTAACCACTAAGACTCCTATCACACAGGCAGCCGGAAGCACAGTAAATCTGAAACCTGGCATCTGCAACATGGGGGCACATCATAGCCGGGGGTCAGGCGGGAAATGTGAAGCCAAAGACTCCCCTGCTGAAGTAGGTATGGAGAGCCACCTGCTCACGAGCAACCAGAGGAAACCAGCTTGGTTTGGGCTTTAAGCAGTGAATTTTTAAACCACTTCTGAGCTGTCCCTCACTTGTAGCTGAGATAAGCCAGGGAGAAGAACATGGGGTGGGAGCAGGAAGATGGAGGGCCAGACCCCAGCTCCCCATTTGGTTGCTGTAACCCCTCTGAGCCTCAGTACCCTCATCTGTAAAGTGAGGGCATGCCTATGCAACGACATAGACATAGTTAAATAAACGTCAAGGGTCATTATCCCCGGATCCCTGGGTGGCGCAGCGGTTTAGCGCCTGCCTTTGGCCCAGGGCGCGATCCTGGAGACCCGGGATCGAGTCCCATATCGGGCTCCCGGTGCATGGAGCCTGCTTCTCCCTCCGCCTGTGTCTCTGCCTCTCTCTCTCTCTCTCTGTGACTATCATAAAAAAAAAAAAAAAAAAAAAAAAAAAAAAAAAAAAAATTTAAAAAAAGGGTCATTATCCCCAAGTAAAAGAAATAGTCTCAGTTTGACTATAACATTTTAAAAATTGCCATTTTCACAACCACAAATATAAGACAAGTGAGAAATTGTCCAGTTCAGACTTTAAATCCCAACCCCCAACCCCAACCCCCACCCCGAGGGCAGGCACCTGGCCACCCAGCCCTGTGTCTGCTCATCAGGCTTCAGGTTCAAGAAATGTACTTGGTAAAAAAAAAAAAAAAAAAAAAAAAAAAAAAAAAAAAGAAAGAAAAGAAAAGAAAGAAATGTACTTGGTAACTTAAAACCAAATTTTGAAGTTGTCAAATCTCACTTGATCCAAGGTATTCATTTCTTAAATGAGGTGGCGAGACCAAGCTTTTTGAAAAGAAAAAAGAAAAAACTAGTGAACTGTACCCCAGTGATACAGCTAGAGAGTGGAAGGAGGCCAGAGGTAGGTGCCATCGACATTTCGGAGTGGTAGAGGGATATGGAGAGGAGGTTTCTGGGGAAGGTGACCCCTGAGCCAGGCCTGGAGTGTGATAGGAACCGGCCAAGTAGAGAGTAGGGGAGAATTTGGGTGGAACCTGTAGGTTTAGCATCTGAGGTGTGTTTGGGGAAGAGCCATGGTCTTGGGTGGCATGAAGTCTGGGAAGGATGAAGATCAGGGTTGAGGCCCAAATGGAAGGCAGCTGGGGCCAAGAGCCCAGAAGGCTAACTCAGTGGACACAGAGGAGCCCTCGGGGGGTTTTAAGCAGGGAGGCCGTATTAACCAGCACTCTTTCGGTTGCACCTGATAAAAACAAACAACAAAAATAGATAGTCTCAAGCCAAAAGCTGAATTTATTGTCTTCTATTTGTGTCACAGTAAGGACTTCAGATACAGTGTGATTCAGCGGCTCAAACTCTATCTCCAAACACTTTTTCTCCACATCTTTTTCTCTTTTTCATCTCTCCTGACTTTTTTTTCAGGAAGCCTGTCTCTGGTTGTGGTGGCTCCAGCAGCCCCAGGTTTACAGTAGTCTTGTAGCTGCTGACACCAACAGAAACAGTGGCAACAAAACTCCCAGAAGAGACTCTCAGGGGTCCAGCTTGTGTCATGTGCCTATCCCTGGACCCGCCACTCCAGTGAGGGGGTGAAATAGTATAGAGTTAGGGATCAACCGGCTGACATGAACTAAATTCCCCAGAGAACATCAGGATGCCTCACCTGGAGTGAGGAGGAGGCTGGGCAGGCAGAAGCATCCAGCATTCACCACTGGGAGCTGAGAAGACCTGCCAGGCGCTGCACTAGGTGACCTGGTGTGTGGCAACTCTTTGTGTCGGCCCTGTAAGATAGAGTTTCTTATGATCCCTGTTGTGCAGATGAGAAAATCGAGGCTTAGGGATGTAGAGTGGCTTGCCCAAGGTCACACCATTAGCAAATGGCCTCAGACCCCAAATCTGCTGGACCCAAAAGCCCAGGTTCTTAAGCATCTGCTCCACTGCCTTGGAGGCACCAGATCCAATTTCGAAGAGAGTGCCCTGGGAGCTTGAATGGAGGACAGAGTGGAGGGTAAAGACCAGAGGCAGAGGATGGGGCAGGATGCTGGTGCCACACAGAGGGGAAGGGAAGGGGCCCTGAGAGATAGAGGTGCGGTGTGTCCCAATGCACTATCAGCCCTAGCTTTCGTTGTTTTCTTATGTAGATAAAGAACTTGATCTAATCAGCAGTATGTATGTATGCATACACACAGGCACACACATAAGTGTGCTAATTATTTTGCTTCCTGGTTTCTGTTTCGAGCAATCTTAATAGGAGGATGCAAGGTTCGAGGGTCCTGGGCCTGGGGGCTGGACTTCTGTTCATGCTATGGGCACAGGGGCATTTCCTGGGGAATTTCCGGAGGAAGTGGTCAAAAGGTTGTAACCACCCATCTGGCTCAGGGCCAGGGTGGGATGGGGAAACAGCCATTCCTCACTTCCCTTTTCAGCCCTAAGGCATCCCAGGCAGGAGTCCTGCCCCCCTGATGACATCACTCACATCAGAGATCATTCTGCCCACACTCTCATTGCTCAAAGGGAAGACCGAGGCAGTGGGGCGCAGCACACCTTAACTTTGTCACCTCCATGTGGGGAAGTCTGGTAGCCTGAGTACCCAGCCTAGATGGGCTACTGCTTTGCTGTATGACCTGGGGCAAGTCACAGAGGTGCTCTGGACCTCAGTTTTCTATCTGTAGAATGGATCTGTAATTACCTTCCAGACTGAACAAATGAACAAAGCTTGGAAATGTACCTGGGCCAGAGCCTGGCAGGTGTCAGTCGACGTTGGCTGTTAGTTACAGTTTGTCCCTTTGCAAAGCGAGCTCTCCTTTGTGCAGCTGTAGATCCTAAGAAAGCTGGGCCCAAGGCCCAGGTTTCTTTCTTTCTTTTTTTTTTTTTCTCTAAAGATTTATTTATTTGAGAGAGAGAGAGCCTGATCACACGAGCCCGAGTGTGAGGGAGGGAGGCTCGCAGAGGGAGAGCTGGGGAGAGAATCTCAAGCAGACTCCCCACTGAGCTCTGATCCCAGGACCCTGAGCTCATGACCTGAGCCAAAACCAAGAGTCAGGTGTTCAACCTGACTGAGCCACCCAGGTGCCCCAAGACCCAGCTTCCTATGTATCAGCTGTGCAGCCCTGGGCAGTCACTTCACTTCTCTGGGCCTCAGTTGCCTTATCTAGAAAATGGCTTACTAATCACCACCTCAGGGATCTCTGAGAAGATTAATAGAACGCCCAGCCCCCAGGATGGGATTTTCTGATGTGTCTCCTTCCCACTGGGCAGTCAGACATCTTTCCTCCCCCATGGCTCCTCTTCCTGCCCTGGGAGTGTACCAAGTGAGTTATTCTATGAATAAATCATTCTGCTAGTGTCTACTGAGCACCCACTATCTGCCAAGTACTGCTGAAAGCGGTGAGGAAGTCAAACAAAGATCCCCTCCCCCTGGAGCTACCTGGGGCAGAGAGACAGGAAATAAGCAAACAACTGAAGAAGATACTTGCAGACATGGCAGTGGAGAAGATAAATGGGTTGGTGTGGGGGAGAAAGACGTGGTGGAGGCCACTTCAGTTGGATGGTCAGGTACCAGAGGGCATTAGAGGAGGAGGGCACCAAAGGACGAGGAGGCGGCCAATAGAGATGGGGGATGGGCCTGCTGATAGAAGGAGATGCAGAGTGGACAGCCACCAGGGAATCCAGACTCAAAGGAGAGAGGGGCTGGGCCTTTGAGCACCCCCTCCCAGGGAAGGGGGTCTCGGTGGGCCTGTGTGAGAGCCTGCGGGTTGCTGTTGGGGAATATTCCATATCACTCGTTAAGCGTTTGCTGGAGGCAGGGCCAGCTGAGACCCACCTGTGAATGATGATGGGGGGATGAGGATGGGGGAGGGAGGACGTGTCCAGCAGCCTGGTGGTCACATGCCACCTCTCCCGCTTGGCCTTGGAGCCTCAGACGGAGGGTGCAGGTGGTGATGGTAGTGAGGATCCACAGGGACAGGCAGCTGGGTTCAGCCCCAAGCTTCAGAACCTCTAAGAAGCATATAAGTAACCATATTTCACCTTCAAGTACAGACACAACCCCAGCCCAGACTTCTCTGTGCCCAAGACAGGCCATTGCCCCCTCGCTGCAGCCCTGGCCTCTCTAGAGAGACAGAAACACAGATAAGCACATCAGCTGTTGTTCAAGGAGCATGGGCGTGCACCGGGCACCGTCGGGCTCTTTCCACAGATCTTGTCGTCATCTGGTGTGTTGTGTTGTCACGGCGGGCTTTTCAGCGCTAGGAGGGTCTATGGGACGTGAATGAGAGGTGGTATGGGAAGACTTTGTAGCTGGACTCTATGATGACTTTGCATAGGAAACATGGACTTCTTTCTGTCAAAAAAAAAAGAAAAAATCTAGTGCTGAAATCCTAAAGATGTCTGTCCCTAAAACATCCTGCCCTGGTTTGGGTGCTGTCGAAGCTGGCTCGTTCGTGGGTATAAAAAGCAGGTGGTGGCCGTGGCACACTGAAGTCCCCCGGCTGAAGGGGAGACACACCAATGAACCCAAAGGGGGGGGGGTCTGTTTTTCTGCAGCACTCGCAACAGCCCCACTTCATGGAGGGAGAAACTGATAGTGAGGTCAAGTCCCTTGGCTGAGTTCATTCAGTCATGTCACGGGTGGGGATGTGAACCCAGGCTGGCAGGACCCAGAGCTCGCAAGAGTTCCACAACATGCATTCCCGTTCTGTCCACCTCAGCAGTGAGAGTAGAGGTGCTCATGGAGGGATCAGCACCTTCCTGGCCCACCGGAAAGGGCTGGATGTGTACAGAAGTGTGGTGTCCCTGCTCTCTCCCATGGCTTCTCAGCGGTGGCAGCATAGAAAGCCAGAGCTAAAAGGCCTCTAAGAAACCAGCAAGCCATTGTCCCAGGGGCCAGGGGATTCTGTGAGCTCGGCCGGGCTGGGGGTGTCAAGGTAGATCCCATGGCAAGCTTAACACACCAGGAGGGACACCTGGGTGGCTCAGTCGGTTAAGCATCTGCCTTTGGCTCAGGTCATGATCCCGGGAGTCCTGGGATGGAGCCACACATCGTGCTCCCTGCTCAGTGGGGAGCCTGCTTTTCCCTCCCTCTGCCACTCCACCTGCTTGTGCTCTTGCTCTCTCTTTGTCAAATAAATAAAATCTTTAAAAAACAAAAGCAAAACACACTGGAGGCTCCTGACCAAGGGTGATGGGGTAAGTGGTAGTGCCCCAGAAACAGGGAGAGATGTCTGGTCTCAGCCCCAAACTTTAGTCAAGAACTACATACCAGGGGCAGCCTAGGTGGCTCAGCGGTTTAGCGCCGCCTACAGCCCAGGGTGTGATCCTGGAGACCCTGGATCGAGTCCCACATCAGGCTCCCTGCATGGAGCCTGCTTCTCCCTCTGCCTGTGTCTCTGCCTCTCTCTCTCTCTCTGTTTCTCTCTCTCTCTCTCTGTATGTGTCTCTCATTAATAAATAAATAAAATATTTAAAAAAGAAGAAGAAGAAGAAGAACTACATAACAGGCCAGATTTCATCTGCTTGCAGATACTCCAGATAAGCAGGCCATAGTGAGCACCTTGAGACTGCAACACGGCATCCTGACACACCCTGCTGGGTGACACAGGAGTACAAAGAAAGGAGCCATGTGACCTGAGCAGGCTTCTCAGCAGCAACCATAAGGACATGCCATTCTGAATGCTGAATGTGTGTCGAGCCCTACTCTGTACTCATTTAATTCTTGCAGCAGCCCTGTTAAGTAGGAATATTCACCTTGTTTTGCAGATGGGGAAACTGAGGCAAGCCAAATCACTTGTCCACATTCCTTGCTGGCTGGAATGTGGGCTGCATCAGAACTGGGACCCAGAATTGAGCTTTCCTTTGGGAATTGGAGAGTTGACCAGTGTAGTGGGTCAGATAAGTGGAGAGGTGTTCACATGCTTCCCATGCTGGCATCTGTTGTCCTCCCCGGGGGGCAGCTGGTCCCCAGCTGGTGCCCCCACTACTCCATCATCCAGAGGGTGGATATGGCTGCTGGGCCAGTTATGGGAGAAGAGCCCCATCTGGTGCCTCTGGACAATATGTCTACTAAAGGTGCAGTCCTTTGCTGACAGTTCTTGGACCCCTGTCCCCCACCCCCCATCCTCATTGCATGAAGATATGTGATCCCTGTTTTGTGGCAGCTTCCTGCCGGCTTCCCCTTGAGTTGGGAGTTGGAGGAGTGTCTGTGGGATGTCTGTTGCCCTCAGGGTGGGGAGCCAGATAGCAGGGAAGACCAAGAAGCTGGATCTGGGAGAGGACAGGGCCTGGCAAGGGTGACTTTGGCCAAGTGTCTTCATAAATGCGCCAGGAGTGAGATGTGGCTGATCTAGATAGAAACCTTCTGCACCTGGGCTCATGCAGTCTTGCCTGTGACTAGCTGGAGCCTGCCTGAC
Source organism: Vulpes lagopus (assembly GCF_018345385.1). Taxonomy (NCBI): domain Eukaryota; kingdom Metazoa; phylum Chordata; class Mammalia; order Carnivora; family Canidae; genus Vulpes; species Vulpes lagopus. The sequence goes on from NC_054830.1 coordinate 54,916,866, forward strand.
CCGCAGTGCAAACCTCGAGGCATCTCCCCAAGGTTGCCCCCCTCCGGCCCCACTCGTCTGAGTCCCCTGGGGGCCTCAGAGATTGCTCTTGGACCCTTGGGCCCCCTGCCCAGGGTCCAGGGAGTGCTGCGGGGCCATGGTTCTGCTCTTGGGGCCATGGGCTGGCCCTGAGCGGACACCCCCAGACAGTCTCACTGATGAGTGTAGTGCACCTGTTTCACTTAGCTGTGTAACAGAGCACTCAAAATGTAGTGACTTACAACAGCAAAGATTTCTTACATGCATGAGGGTGTGGGTTGGGAAATCTGGGTGGCTCAGCTGGTGTCCCAGGGCTCACTCCTTTGCTGCACTCAGCTAGAGGGCCCGCTGGGCCTGGAGGGCCCAAGGTGGCCCCACTCACATGTCTGCAGTTTGTGCTGGGGGGCCTCAGTTCCCCACTACATGGCCCCTGACCCGAGTGGGCAGCCAGTTTCTGCACATGGGGTCCCATCTGCTCCCTCCATGTGGCCCTCCAGGGGGCAACTAGCCTTCCCTCCACTGAGGTCCAAGGGCAGTGTTCCCCGAAGACGACTACGGAGCTGCAGGCCTCTTAGGGCACAGCCTTGGAACCGGCCCAACCTTCGCTTCTGCCACGTTCAATTATACAAAGAAATCACATGGCCAAGGGGAAGGGAAATAAACTCTGCTCTGGGTGGGGATGGAGGGGACAAGCCCCACGGGAGAGGGGCCTGGGCCATATTTTGTAATCAGAGTGTATGTATCATTAGGCTTTTGCTGGGTTCTTCTCTCCCAAACGTTAGGGTGAGCAAAGCAAATTCTAAAGTCGTTGTATACAAAGCCCCAAACCGGCCTGGAGAAATCACCCTCGACCTGTTGGTTGCTCATAACCTAGTTTGTATACCTGGCTTATACACCCCGCCCCACAGGGAGCTCTGTGCCCACCGGAACTGTGTGGTTCCCGAGCCAGACCAGGCGAGAGAACCCAGGCTTGCCCCGGCATGCCAGCCTTGGTGGTGAGCAGGGGCCCCCAGAGCCCTGCAGGGCGTGCAGGGGGTCCAAACCACTGCGCGCCTTTGGTGGCGCCATCCCCTGTTACTCTTAAGCCCGTAGAGCTGCACTGCCCCAGACGGGACCCACTAGCCATGTGGAGCTATTTTAAATTTTTAACGAGTTAAATAACATTTTTAAGAACTCAGTCCCCCATCCACCCTAGCCACGTTCCACGTGCTCAGTGGCCACACAGCCAGCAGGTGGAGAGCCAGGAGTCAGCCGGCCTGAGTGCGGCTCTGCCCCCTTTTGCTTAGCTGTCCTCCTCCCTGTCCACCTCTGTGGTCACGCAGGCCCTGTGCTGGCTGCTTGGGACCCCAAAGGATTTGACTGTATCCCAGTTGCCGCTCTTGATGGGGGCTCCTAGTCAGCTGGGGGCGGGAGGACTGCTAACACAGGGTGCCAGGGTGTGAGCAGGCCGGCCCAGCTGAGCATCCCTGTGGCCCCTGGCTCTGGCCCACCTTGTCCTCAGGACAGTCAGGACCCAACGTGTGCTGAGCGGGAAGCCCTGGGGCCACTCCCTCTGGCACAAGCCCCTTGCTCCCACCCTGTCCTCCTCACCATGAAGTAAGGGGGGGCTCCAGGTACACTCCCCAGGCTTTTCCAGTAAAAGCAGGATGCCTTTACATCACCAAAATGCCTGAGAAACCTCCCATCCCCATGGTTAGTATCCATGGCTGAAAAATTACAATAAGCCACTGAGAACCCATTTCAGATGAATTTGAAGTCTATGAATTTTATTCGCAACAGCTTCTATTTTGGCTGAAAGATGTTAATGTGTGAAACAGTATTTGTTTGGTCTACCAGCAGTCTTGAGTGTGCATATGGGATGTAAGATCCCCTAAAATAATTCAGGGGCTCTCGGCTTGGGAATCCCCGAAACTTCCAAGATCAGAAGGGGGGGCACCGTATGGTATCGGCATGGCCAGCACTTTGGCTAGCACCACGCTGGTTTTTGTGGTGTAGGGGAGTAATTTTCTCCCTCGACACCTCGTGTCCCCATTCCTAGTCCCCTCCACACTCACAGCCTGCAGCTACCCTCTCTACCAGCCGTTCTTCAGGTTCTGTTCCGAGCTCTACCGATCTGAGGTTAACCCAGCATTTTTTCCTGGTCCCTTTGGACTGTGGGCCCCAGTGTCCAAAAGCTGTGACCATATTTTCTATGGGGACAGAATTTGACTTCCTTATAATCCAGGGGAACAGAAATGATTCAGACACTAATCCCTGCCTTCCAGACTGGGGCAGAGCTGAGGGGTTTCCACACCCCCTTCCTCCTCCTATGGGACCCTCCCCTGATGCTAGCTGAACATCAGGGCCACAAGGGCAGGGACATTTGTGTGCGTCTGGCTCCCAGCTGATCCCTGGCAAACAGTAAGCACTCAGTTATTTGTCGGGTGAGTGAATTAATGAATTAATGCAATCTGAGGGGCATGTGGGCATGTGTCCCAACCCTGCCCTCTGGCTTCTTGCTGTCTTTTTTTGTGGGGTGGTGGGGCGGGGAAGGGGGGGGTGTTCCAGAGACATGTGATGAGCAAGGGGCCACCCCTGATGGGAGTTGTGTTCGCAACTAAATTGGTGCTTTTTCTCCCTTTAGCGTCCATGGATTTATTCTCAGGGGTCTTCAGGTTCCATGGAATAATTTTTTTTATGTGTGTGTTCTTTATAATTTCAATTTTCAGGAAGACTCACAAGAGTAATACCAAAAAATAAAATAAAATAAACATTCTCCCCTGTACCCTTCACCCAAACTCATTATTACTAACATTTCACCAAATTTTGCTCTTTCACAATATTTTCCCCCCAGAACTATTTGAGAGGTCACTGCAGACACGCAACATGATGACTTTTACTCCTGAATAATACTTCAGCGTCTGTTTCCTAAGAACAAGAACATTCTGTTACGTAAACATGGTTCAGTAACTCAATTCAAGAAGTACAACATTGACACAATACTGGGATCTAATATACAACTTATACTCACCTGTACCAGTTATCTCAGAAATGTCCTTTGTGTCAAGTTTTCTCCTAATCCAGATCTTACATTGCATTTGGTCACCACTCATTCTTTAAAGCTTTATAAAGATGTAATTGACATCCCACAAAAGTCCCTTGTTCTCAGCATACAGTTTTGTGATTATTGGAGATATTTACAGAGTTGGTATAAACGTCACAATTTTATTCTAAATTATTTCCATCACCCTGAAAAGAAGCCTCATCCCTAGTTTCCATCAAGGCTTTGTCCTGCTTCTGACAACCACAAATCGTTGGCATAATGTTTTCCAGGTTCATCCATGTTGTGGAATATAGCAGTACTTCATCCCTTTTTATGGCTGAATAATAGTCCATTGTATGGATAGACCCAGTTGATGGACATTTGGGCTGTTACCATTCTGGGGGCTATTATGAATAATTCTACTATGAATATTTGCATACAAGTTTTTTTTATGTGGACATATGTTTTCATTTCTCTTGGGTAGATATCTAGGAGTAGAATGGAGAGGTCATAGGGTAACCCTGCATTTAACTTAAGAAACACCCAGCTGTTTCCCCAAAGTGACGGCACCATTTTACATTCCCACCAGCAGTGTCAGAGGATTCTGATTTCTCTGCATCCTCACCAACACTCGTTATTGTCTGTCCTTTTGATGATATGCCATCTGAGTGGGTGTGAGGTGCTATCTCACTATGGTTTTGATTTGCATTTCTCTGATGGCTAGTGATGTTCAGCATCTTTTCATGTGCTCATTGGCCATTCCTGTATCTTCTTTGGTGAAGTACCTAATTCAAACCTTTTGCCTATTTTTTTTTTGTTGTTGTTATTATTGAGTCACAATTCTTTTTTATATTCTAAATACAAGTCTTTGTGGGGTGTTTTGCTTTGTTTTGTTTTTTGGTTATATGATTTGCAAATATTTTCTCCCAGTCTATGGTTTAATTTTTTGCTTTCTTGATGAGGTCTTTTGAAATGTAACAGTTTTTAATTTTGATAAAGTCCAATCTATTAAGTTTTTCTTGTATGCTTATGTGTTTGGTATCTAAGAAAAAAAATCTAAGATATGTTTATTTTTATTTTAAAGATTTTATTTATTTATTCATGAGAGGCACAGAAAGAGAGAGAGAGAGAGAAAGAGGCAGAGACACAGGCAGAGGGAGAAGCAGGCTCCATCCATGCAGGGAGCCTGATATGGGACTCGGTCCCAGGACTCCAGGATCACACCCTGGGCCAAAGGCAGGTGCTAAACCGCTGAGCCACCCAGGGATCCCCAAATCTAAGATATTTTTATATCTAAGAAATCATTTCATATCTAATAAATTAGACCTTGCCTAACCGTAGGTCACAGTGATTTACTCCTATGCTTTCTTTTAAGAGCTTTATAGTTTTAACTCTTACATGTAGATCGTTGATCATTTTGAGTTAGCTTTTGTGTATGATAGGAAGAGTCCAAATGCAATGCATCCTTTGCACGTAGATAAACAACTGTCCCAGTGCTATTTGTTGAAGAGACTGTTCCAGTAAGTTCTCCTCATATCTTTGTAAAAAAATCATTTGACCATGATACAATTTTTTTAAATGTCACTTATATGAAGATGACAGCTTCTTTCCATTTTAACAAAAGTATGTTCCCAACCATCTGGATGACTTTTTCTCTGAACTAACTAGATACATCAATTGTTTTTGTTTTTTTGTTTTTTTTACTGATTCATAATTTTTTTCATATTTATTTGTAATAACTCTTTATATATTGAGGAACCAAGGGAATACTATGTGCAAATAATGTCGTGAAATAGCACAGTGTGCTCAAAAGACATTAAGTATAGCTTGGCTCTGGGAGAAGCCACTGAAGATGGAGTGAGGCAGGAAGGCAGAAAGAAACCAGTTCTGATGCTAACCTGGGAAGCTTATGTAACCGAACCAAAGTGAGCTCGTTCCTTGGTGAGTCAGAAACTGTGCCAGGTTGAGTTGTCTCACAAAGAAAACTTTTCATTTGCAGCAAATAAGGAGATCACAGGAAATGGTTTCCAAAGCCCTGACTTTCTGAGAGAGGGTGAATGGGTTCCTTCAGTGTCAGGATGACTATTTAGATAGGGAAGCCCTGTTATCCTATGTAAAGGCGGGCATAAGGTGGTGCATGTGCCTTAAGGAAACAAGCCTCTATTTATGTTATGTGTTATGTAAATGAGGCTGGAGCTCCTCCTTGGGCAGAGATTTTAGTATTATAATGAGGTGAAGGTAATGGTATGTCATACCAGAGGCCACTCCTCAGTCCATCTGTGTGGGTGTGAGTTGGGGTTTTAGCTCAAAAGGTTTGAGTTGTCTGAGCCATGGATGTCTTATGAGGACAGTCGCCATCACCTAAGGAGTGGTTTTGGGTTTCGTTTGCCTGAGTTAAGAGGTAAACCGAAAAGAAGAGCTTAAGGGAAAATGTAAGACAAAGGTTAGTGGGTACAAGCACGGGAGTAAAAAATGTTAGGTCTTGGGGTCTAGCTGGTGACACTTGACTTTATTCTACAGGTCACTGGGAGCCATACAAGAGTTTCAAGCAAGGGAGGGATATAATTAAATCTGTATCGTTGAAAACTGCTTTAAAGAAGAGATATAATGGGGACGCCTGGGTGGCTCAGTGGTTGAGCATCTGCGGGGTCCGGGATCAAGTCCCACATTGGGCTCCCTGTGAGGAGCCTGACTCTCCCTCTGCCTATGTCTCTGCCTCTCTGTGTGTCTCTCATAAATAAATAAATAAATAAATAAATAAATAAATAAATAAATAAAATGAGAGAGAGAGAGAGAGAGAGAGAGATAATGGATGGAGGGAAGGGTTACAAGGGTAAACTGAGGTCAGAGAGTGCAAACCCTTGAATGTCCAGCTGAAGAATGTCAGGTTGGCTTGGTGGGCATTAGGGAGCCACAAAACATTCTGGGTGATGACCAGGGGTGAACCAGAAAGGAGGGGGTATGGAGAGCTACCTATGAAGGTGAAAGGAGCAGTACTGAAGCCAGGGCTGATCTCTGGGTAGGGCAAGAGGTTCAGTTTCCCAGCCCACAGCTTTGCCCCACGACATCTCAACCCCACATGGGTGCCCGGTGCTGTGTCATCTGTCCCCGCTCCCCAGAGTTTACCTCTAACCCAGACAGATGGGATGTTGCCAGGGGTAACCTGGAGAAGAAATATGAACCAAGAGTTTCCGGGCAGGGCACTGTGAATGGGAGAAGGAAGAAAGAACAGCATATTGGCATGCCAGGAGGGGTCTTAGAAGTCACGCAAGCTGCCATCCCCAGGGTAACTGACCCTTGGCCTCTGCTGCCATAGGTCCAAGGGTGGGGAGCCCCCTACCTCCCCAAGCAGCCATTCCATAGCTGGTTGGCTTCCCTGGGGAGAAGGTCCTGGGGCTGGCATGGCATCAGTGCCGTAAGGAGCCTTGGAACTCTTATCTCGCACTTCCAATCCACTAGATAGAGAGGACCTTGAGGCTTAGAGGGACACCATCCTGCTCCAAGGTCACGTAGGGAGTTATCCCTAGCTTGTGTCAGAGCAGGCCCCAGAAACTCCCTGCCCAGCCTCACAAACGATTATTTTTTTCAACCTACTTTTCAAAAACCAGTAGTACATGCATATAGTGAAAAAGAAAAAAAAACACACACATTTAAACAGAACATTTCAGTGAAAAGCCTGTCTCCTTTCCACCCTGGCCCCAATTCTCCATGCCATTCCTCAAGGCACCGCTGTTCCAGTTTCTTAAGCATCTTTGTCAGAGAGAATACATGTATGTGCCAGCAGGTATAGAAGACTCCTGTCTTTTTTATGTGGAAGGTAACACACCATACCCTGAACCACATCTTGCGTTTCCCACTTAGCAGGATTACCTCTGAGGGTGATCATTATCAATGCATCCCAGGACACAGTCCCAGCTTACATGTCTTCATGCCATTTCTTCATCCCCTGCTGTTGGACATCAGAGGTGCTTCTCTGTTTGCTTACGCAGAATACTACTAGCTATCCTTGTATTTTTATACTCCCAGGCTGCTTAGCTTTGCCAGATCACCCTTCAAAAAAGTGGCACCTACCTTGCACCTCACCAGACAGTGTTTGTGAGTGTGTGCATATCCCCCCACCTTCAACAACAAACGTATTACCAAATTTGTTCATTTTGGCCTACTTGATAGGTCACAAAAAATGATGAGCTTGTTATATTCTGATTTGTATTTCTTTAATATGCATTTAATTACAAGTGAGATTGAATATCTTTTCATGAACTGCTTGTTCATATCCTTTGCTCTTTTTTTTTTTTTCTAATTGGTTAGTCATCTTTTCCTATCGATTTGAAAGAGCTCTTTCTGCATGAGGAAAATTAATGTTCATCTCATTTTCTTCAATTAACTTCAGGCATATGGGCTGCAGATAATTGTTTAAGTTTACCATTTGCCTTTTTTAACTTTGTGGTATTTTTTATTCTATTCAGAAGCTTTAATTTTTACATAGTTAAATTTATCAATATTTCTTCCTTCATTTCTGGAAATAAGAATATTTATACAGTGCACTTTACACAACCTTTTTATGCAATATCGTGGTTGATCCACACAGCAGCCTTTGAGGGGAGGCAGGGTGGGGGGTTTTTATCATTAGTTTTCACTTTATAGATGAATTCAAGTGAGGCTCAGAGAGGTGATGAGACTTGCCCTGGCTGAACAGTTTCAGGAACACTTGATGTCCTCAGTTCCCTCACCTGCCTTCCAGTCAGCCAGATAACTCACTCTTGGCACTGATGACAAAAGGAGGTGGCTTTTCCAGTAGAACATTTTCAGTTATCAAAACTACAAGCATCTTTTCTTCTTTTAAAAATATTTTTGAAAAAAATTTTTTGAAATTATAAAATTAATTCATAGTTCTAAAAAAAAAAAAAAAACCTCCAACATACAGAAGAATGTAATGGGAGGTTCAGGGAGGGGACTCGTGCTTTGCCCCAAAAGACCACCCTCCTAGGGTGAACACTGGTTTGCTGTGAGGGCGAGGAAAAGCCACCAGGAGCTGGACTGTTCCTTATTCCTCTGTCACCAGTGCCTCGTATACTCTCAGAATGCCCTAGGTGCTCAATAAATGCTGCAAGACTGAGGTGGTCAGGTCCCCCATTTCGACTGCAGCTTCCTAGGCCTGTGTTCAAAGCTCAGTTCAGACGCTTAACAGTTGTGGGAGCCTGGAAAGGTGACTTACCCTCTCTGTGCTACAGTGACCTTGTCTGTGAACTTGGGATAGTAGCTTCTGCCACAAGTAAATGAAATAAGTCTCAGAGTGCTGAACAAGATGCCCAGCTCTCGGCTCTGCTCTGTCCCTTCCTGGATCTACTGTCTGCTATTGCCACCGGGCCCCAATATCCAGGGCCATGGGATATCAGAGCTGAAAATCAGGCTCTTTCCCTCCCAGAAGCCCAGAGAGGGGAAGTGCCTTGCCCAAGGGCACACAGCCCGTGGGTGGCGGGGCGGACTGAGACTCGCGTCTCCTGACTCATTACATCACTAGGCCGGCTCCTCTCGCCGGACCACTGCGGACGCGTCCCTCCCGCCTACTGTCTCGCCCCTTTCGGCCACCAGGGGGCGCTTCCTAGACCGCGGCCCGGACCGCGGCCCGCCTCGCTCCCAACTGGCGGGGGCTCCCTGCTGCCTAGGACGGAAGACGCTCGTTGTCGCTGTTGTTGTGTTTGTTTTGCTTTGCTTTGATTGGGTGCTCCAGGCTCTCAGGACCCGCCTGCTGTCCCCTGCACCCTGGGCGGTGCGCACGCGGGGCCTTGCCCCCGCCCTGCCTCTCCTGTGGATGCCGCTTCTCCCCCACGGACTGGGCCCCGCCCGGACTGTGCCGCCCCATTCTCTGTGGCAGTCGCCACACCACTGAGGCCCGTCCCAGCATCCGGTCGGTGCTGAGTCCATGTTGCAGTGGGATGAGGCGCTGCGCGGCCGCAGGCCACGAGCCTCCCCCCAGCCCGCGGGGCGCGGTCCCGAGGGGCCTGGGGCGCGGCGCCTCGGTGGGTGTGAGCAGCCCCGCCCGTGCAGCTGCGGCCCGGGAGGCTTGCGGGGGGGCGGCCTTGCCTGCGGGCTGCGGCTGCCCGTGGGAGGGGCGCGGGCCCGGGCTGGCGTGTGCAGGGGTCGGGGCGCGGGGCGGCGCCCACGCCGCAGCGCCCCCGCGCGCCCCGACCCCGCTCCGCGGCCCGGCGGCTGCAGAGCCCCCCCGGCCCGCGCGCACACCTTTCAGAGGGGGAAACTGAGGCCGGGCGCCGAGAGGCCGCAGCCCGCAGCCAAGGTCACGGCGCGCGGCGGCGGCGCGGGTGGAGGGCGGGCAGCGCTCGGGCTCGGCTCGGGCTGGGCTCGGGCTCCGGCTGCCGCGCCCCCGCCCCCCCGCGCCCCCGCCCCCGCCCCGCCGGCCCGACGCGCTGCGGCCGCGCCCGCGCTCCGCTCCCGCCGCGGGGACGGCGCGCTCGGCGGCTGCAGGCGGACCCGCGAGGTAGGAGGCGGGGGCGGGGGGGCGGGGGGCGCGGGGGTCCCTCCGCCCGGGGCTGCGGCCGCGGCTCTGCGGCTCTGCGGCTCTGCGGCTCTGCGGCTCTGCGGGCCGGCGGCCGCCCCGGGACCCGGGGAGGGAGGGGGTTCCCGGCCGCCGGGCGCCGGGGCCTGGGGCCGGGGTCACGCGCGCGCTGCGCCCCGCAGGCCTCCGAGCCGGGCTCTGCGGTCGGCTCCCGGGCGCGGGCGGGAGGACGCGGGAGACTCGGCCCCCGCGGCTCTGCGGAGCGTCCGCCCGACCCCGGGCGCTGCCGACCGCGCGGTCCTGGGGGAGGGGCGCTCAGCGCGCTCCATTTCCGCGTCTATGCAGCTGGCTGTCGCCCGGGGGCAGGGGGACTGAATCCAGGCCCCGAGGGTCGCGGGGCGAAGCGCGCCTCCCCCGCCAGCCCCCTGCGGCGCTCCCCCTTCCTCCCCGCCGCTCCCTGCCCTGCCTCCGGGCGCATAATCCCGCCGCCGGGTCCAGGGGCCGGAGCCTGAGCCTGCAGGGCGGGAGGTTGAGGCATCCCAGGAATTCGCCGGGAGCACGTAGACGCGTCCAGCGAGGGAGTGAGGAGTTTGGGCTGGACTGGGTCCAGATCCAGCCCTGCCCCTGATCCCCTGTGTGACCTTGGGCAACCCCTCCTCCTGCCACCACGTGGGCAAGAGGCTGGTCTCTATTCCAGGGGCCGCTGGGGTCAGACCCCAGGGGCCAGCAGTCTGTGTAGGCGGCAGAGCTGGAGGGCTGCGACAGCCTGGGCACTCTTTGGACCCAGTCCCAAATAGGACGGGAGGCAGCGGGGATCTGAGAACACATGGGGTCGTTTCAGGTGTCAGGACACCCTGCCCCACCTGCCAGCCTGAGATGGGTCCCTGCTGGGCCAGGGGGCTCCGGATGTCGGACCCCTGCCCTGTCCCGAGGGGCTGCTCTTGGGCACTATAGGGGCAGGGACACTTGGCATAGGGGAGTCAAGGCTGTCCCCCCACCCCCACCCCAGTGATGGGGAAACCCCCCTCCCATGTTTCTGCCAGGCAGTTGCCACTTTAAATTGGCAACCTCCCAACTGTCACAGCTGATCTGTTCCTGGAGCAAAGGGAGCAGAAAGACAGTGGGTGTCCCCTCCCCTGGGCCTGTCCACGAGATTAGGCTCATGGGGACAGCAGTCTGCTCTGCTTGGTCAGCTTTGTACATTCCACTCTGAGCATGCTCTATAATTGGGGCAAGGGGGCGGGGAGAGGAGCCCTTGTTCTGCTCTAGGAGCCCGGGGTCTGCTTGTGCACTTGGACAAGCCTCTCTGGTCAGTCCCCAGCAGACAACACACATGCTGGCCTGTGCAGCTCCCTCAGAGCAACGCTGAACTAGGTGACACAGGAATGTACCTCTGGTCCTCTCCTCTGCTGCCAGATTATGCCTGGCTCCTCCCTTGGGCTGATGAGGTGGCCGAGCTCCTGAACCCACGTATGGCCAGAGCCCAGCAATTGTGTTTGAAAGGAGAGAAGAGAAACAGCCTCACCCCCTTCCTGTCCCCCTTTCCCATACCCCCAGGCAGAAAAGATGAGCTAAGAGGTGCCCCTGTGCCACAATGCCCACAGTCCAGCCACTGAGCATCAGAGCTGGAAGGAGCATCCTAGGGCCAATCCTTTGTTAAAGCTGGAGAAACTGAGGCCAGAGAGAGGCAGAAACATGTTCAAGGTCACACAGCATCCCCCTGTCCCCAACTCTCCAGCAAACGAGCTGCTTGGGGAGCTTGGGGAGCTGCTGTCTAGGGAACACTCAGAGGACTCGGTGTTCCCGTAGAGATGCCTGCAGTGGAGGGACAAGGAAGGGGACTGGTGCCTTCCTCTGCAGGGACCTCTGGCTCCTGCAGTTTGCAAACATTAAGTAATCTTGGGTCTCATGACCAGAGTTGCCATCCTCTCTGAAGGCTGCCTAAAAGGGCCCCATGGCTGCCTGCCCTTCCAGCTGTCACTCTAACCAGCTGCCCTGCCCTGCCCACCTCATACCTGCTAGGCCCACAGCTGCGCCTTCCCCATTGTGAGGAGGGAAGTGCCAAGGCCAGGCTAGAACCTGGGACCCTTTGTGCCTCCAGCTTTCTTCCAAACCAGTGCTCGGAGGACTGGGGTGGGGGGGGTGAGCTAGCCTAAAAGAGCCCAGCCAGCCACTTTTCTTAACCAGGGTATGGTCTTGGGCACCAGGGTATGGTCTCATCACTCCTGGCTGGTGTTTCAGAATCAGGAGATAAGGAATGGGGTTGTGTGTTCCTACGAGGAATGGTTTTTTGCGTACGAGAGGCTGAGCAAAGCCCCATCATCTTGGTGAGGTCCGTGTGGACTGGGGTGTCCTGTACCCAGATCTCGTTGTTGCTGTGGTGAAGTATAACTCAAACCTGCTTTTGGGAGCAACATCTTCCCTAGAAACCTCTGTTTATACTTACTGTCTCATCGATGTCACCACTTTGGCAAAGCCTACCCTGAGTCCTGTGTCCTCCCCTCAGGGGTACTGTTGTTACCCTGAGCAGAACAACTGCCCATAGAGGCGTAGGTGAGACACCAGCCTTCAGGAATCCCCTCCTGCTCTCCGGGCCATTCAGTAGGGCTACCCCAGCACGTGCCAGCTTGAGAAGGCAGGGTGCAGGCAGCCAAGTTCTCAGTGACTCTTCGAAGAACTATGTGTAGATGGCCTTCTGATCCAGCATGATTGCAATTCAAACCCAGCGAACATTCTGTAAGCATCTGCTCCTTGCCAGACCCTGTCACGGTGCCTCTCACATATATTATCCCATCTCATCTGCAAAACCACAGACCCATCCACTAATGTGTATGAAGGTTCTAGAAGCATAATATTAGAACAATGATGTCACCCCCACAGGCCAGCAAGAATTATTTGGAATGCTGCACCCTCCCACCTACCACCTGTGACAATTGCTTCAGTTCCTTGGGACCCCTCAGGGCCTCACAGTTTGCCAGTTTTCATGCCCAGATGCTCCTAGGGAGGCATCCCTCTGGGAAGGGTTCTCAAGTAAGCAGAGTCCAGGCTGACCCACATAAATCCACGTGCCATATGTGGTGGGGATATAATGGCTTGGGCCTCACATGCTGCCTCTCTAGAAGGTAATCCTAGCCTGTGCTGTGTCCCATCCTGTTGGGATGACACAATCAAAACTGAATGCCCCAAGGCCAGAATGGTGGCTGAGGCATCTCATAGTCCGTAGTGCCGGGGGCTAATATAAGTTTTTGTTGTGCTCAACTGAGCTCGATCCAAACAAGAAACCAGCTGCCTTGGGAGGTGGTGAGTTCCCTTCACCGGAGGTAGGCAAATTGAGGCAGTAGAGAGGATTTGAATCAGTTGGTTTAGGCGCCCAAGAGCCAATGTTTTTTTTTTTTTTAATTGTTATCTGAGGGCTTGGTGAAAGCTATCAGGATGGTAATATAGGTTTGTAAAGTGCTACATGCCAGGGTGTTTTAATAAAGCCAGTTACCTGAGGGTATTCTGGGAATGTTACATTATTCAGCTCATCCAGATGCAGAGCTACGACCAGCTTTTGGACTTAGCGGGTGGGTGGGGGGCGGGGGTAGGCACTGAGGATTTGGTATGAGGTCGAGCAATATGGAAATTTTTTTTTTTTTTTGCAATATGGAAATTGAATGTCTTATGGCAAGTCCATCCATGGGCAACGCAGGGTCACTGTTGGTCACACTACCTTGGGAAGTTTGAGGGCAGAGAGCTGGACTCCCTGTTACTTTGAGCAAGTCCCTTCCCCTTCCTGGGCCAAAGGAGTTTGGAAGAGACCAGAATACACTTTGGAAGTTGTAACTGGCACCTGAAAGGGGTAGGGGTGGGAGTGGGGGGCAGGAGGGGCTGAAGCATGCAGATCCTGATACGGGGATCCTTTGGGTGGACTGGCTGAGGACCGGCCTGCCTCCAGGGCTGGGTTCAAACACCAGCTCTCAACTTCCCAGCTTCATGACCTGGGACATGCCACTAGACCTCCCTAAGCCTTAGCTTCCTACTCCTGAAGATGGGGGTGACAGTAGTGCCAGCCACCTAAGACAGTATGAAAGTGATTCTGAGAAAATGTCAATGTCATATGGTTATTTTTCATTTTCTCCTTTGGGGGATATCACAGGAGCCACTAAGTATTTCTAGGGTCTCCAAGTCCAAATAGAATTGTCAGCCCCATTCATTTATTCATTCAGCAAATATTTATGGAGCATGTACTGTGATACCACAGGAGCAAAACAGACAAAAAAGCCCTTCCCTCCAGGAGCTTTTGTTCTAGTGTCCTGAGACCCGCAATGAATAAGTAAGCAAATAAAGAAAATTTCAGAGAGTGCTAAGTGCCAAACAGAATGAGTCTGCCCCTATTGGTGTTAAAGGTTTAAAGGTGTTAAAGCCAGGTCCTGACCCCAACTTGCTGTGCAGCCTTGGACAAGTTCTTTTCTGTCTCTGATCCTCCGCGCTTATCTCCAAAATGAGAAGGTAGGATGAGTCCTTTCAGCTCAGATGTCCCATGTGGCTGCAGTGGCCATTGTGTCGAGGTGTGGCAGGTTGTGGCAGGTAGCTCTGCAGTCACAGCTATCCCCGACCCATACCACATAACTGTGCCTATTTAAATGTGAAATGTAATCTGTCACACAGGAAAGTGAAAAGCCATACATGCGGCAGCCTAGAGAAAAATCAGAGAAACATACACGCGCCTACCACCTGGGTCAAGAGACTGAGCATTGCCAGAAGCACCCTCCTCCTGACCCCGCTTTCTGCTCATCCCCAACCGTTACGCCTCAAAGATTCTCACCATTTTGACTTTTGTGATAATAATGCTCCTGTTCTTGCTCTTACCACCTAGCTGAACGACTCTTTACAGGGTTATTCTATTTTCCTTATCTCCGAGCTGTCTGTAAATAGACTCCGGCTGTAGGTATTTATTAGGGTCTGGCTTCTTTAGCTTGAAGTCCCGGCCGTGGGGGCTCATCAGCCATAAGTAGCCGCGGTGAGTCTTTATTGCTGCTGTGGAGTACTCCCTCATAGAACTGGGGCTGCAGCTTATGTGTCCAGTCCACTGTGATGGACACGTGGGTGACTTTTAGTTTGGGTCTGTCGTCCTTGAACCTGTGTCCTACTGCACATGGCATTCACTTCTCTAGCACATTACCTCTAACTGGGGCATAAAGGAGGCTGTGTGGTCATTTCCTCCTGCTCCGCTCCCTTCTCCCTGGCACCTTGTATGATCAGTCTTTGCCATTGTTGCTCACCAGGCCAGCGTGGAATGGTTTCTCGGGGTGGTGTTAATTTGCAGTTCCCTGATTGCCAGTGAGGTTGGGCCATTTTTGTCTGTGTATTGGCCATTTGGACCTCTTCTTCGGTGAAGTGCCTGGTCCAGTCTTTTGTCCATCTTGGGCTCTCTTTTTATTTTCCTCTTGATCTGGGGGGATTCTTTAGGCATTTGAGACTTGAATCTTTGATCATTTGTATACATTATAAATATCTTGCCTTTTTTACTTGTTCTGGGGTCTTGGGGTGAACATCTTCATTTCAGAGTTTTTAATTTAAGCGGTCACATTTTTCTTTTGCTTTATTTTTTTTAAGGTTTTATTTATTTGAGAGAGAGCACCAGTGGGGGGAGGGGCAGAGGGAGCCGCAGACTCCCCCTGCTGAGCAGGGGGCCCAACACAGGGCTGGATCCCAGGACCTTGGGATCATGACCTGAGCCAAAGGCAGACGCTTACCTGACTGAGCCACCTAGGCGCTCCTATCTTTCGTTTTATTATCAATGTTTTGTGTTTTAAAAAATCCTTTCATCCTCTGTCGTCATGAATATTCTTCTGTATGTTTTACATCATATCAGATCTTTAATCTACCTGAAGTTGGATCATATATAGTGTGAAATGAGGGTCCCATTCTGAGTGCGTGCGTGCATGCCCATACCCAGCACCGTTTGGTGACAGGCGTGCCCCCCCACCTCCTGCGTACCCATATCTTTCTCGGGAAGGTGGAAGGCTGGGAGGGAGGAGCCCTGGACTGGAAGAGCCAGCAGGAATGTGGCGATCGGGACAGCCCCCCAGGGCAAGGTGGCTGGGCCGGCAGCCCTCCCCCACCAGAGCAGTAGCCACTCCTGCCAAACAGGTCTGTGGGGCTGTAAGTGTCACGTGTCCCACTGGCGCTGACTAGGGCTCTGGCGGATTAAGCAGGGGCTGAGGGCTTATGACCCACGCTGGCCACTGCACAGGCCAGGGAGGGGCCGAGGGAGCTCACCTACGTGGGCCGCAGAGGAGGCCCCAGAGGCCAGCGAGGCTGCGCTGTCTGTGGCAGGAGGCCCCCACCCAGGGCGCTGGACCAAGGTAAGGGAGGGCCAAGGTGATCCTGGCCATGTCTTCCCCGCACAGCTCTGGCTTCCTCCATCTAGGAAATAAACATCCCCTCCTAAGCCCTGTGGATCTGGGTCTGTTTGAGGCAGCGAGAGGTAGAAGGTAGAGGACCTGCCAAGTCTCAGGCCACCCCACAGACCCACTCTGGCCCACACACGCTCAGGCACCCTGCCCACCTGTCTCCCAAGGGACTCTGCAGCCTCTTCAGTGTCCAGGGTGCACCCACTAGATGGGAGGGGTCGCTGCCAACCTCCAGTTGACCCTCTGGACCCCGCTGCCTTTCCCTGGGCGGTGGCCAGAACCTGGCCTGGCAGGACACAGCCTTATTGCTCGTGGAGTTACCAGGCAGGGAAGGAGGGAGGAAATGGGTACAGAACCAGCACCTTCTCTGCACCGCACACCTCCCCTTGGATATGCTTTCCTCCTCCCAAGCAAAACACAGAAGACTCACCCATTTAATAGATGAGGAAAGTGAGGCCCAGAGAGGGGCTGTGGTTCAGTAGGGGCTGGGGCTGAGAGTGGCCCTGCCCATATCTCAGCAGCCTCCCTCTGTGACCCTGGAAGTCACAGGCCCTGCTCCTGCCACTGCCACCGCCACCCATGGACTCCCCTCGGATGCCTGACCAGGTGCATTCCCTCTGGAGCAGTGTCTCTGCTCCCCGGGGCTCTCTGAGAACTGTGGGTCCCTGGGAGGAAGTGGAGGCC
The DNA here is from genome assembly GCF_018345385.1 of Vulpes lagopus. Taxonomy (NCBI): domain Eukaryota; kingdom Metazoa; phylum Chordata; class Mammalia; order Carnivora; family Canidae; genus Vulpes; species Vulpes lagopus. The sequence goes on from NC_054830.1 coordinate 54,933,502, forward strand.
AGGAGCAAGAACCAGCCCAAGCTAGTGGCTAGGACTTGGGCAGTGTCTCCTACTTTGTGTAGTGGGGGTGACAGTGATAGGGCCTGCCTCTTCAGGTCACTCTGAGGCCAAAATGGAACCGTGTTCCAATGGCCATAAACGTGGCCCAGCTCCCAGCAAACACAGGTCATCTCAGCTTTTGTTTTATTTTACTGGGAAGGTCAATATCCAAGCTCCCTCTGTCCTCTGAAATTCTGAGCTCCTGGATGTTTCCTTTCTTCTGGGGCCTTTTATTTTTGGTTCATTTCTATGGGTTTAATATTTGCTTAGGAAAACAGACATCTGGAAAAATGTTCAACGTTGTAAGAATATACAATGAAAACTACATATGCCCCCACAGCCCCCCCCTCCCCATTCAGAGCAAACATGAAGAGCATTTGGGGGTATCTGGTCAGAAACATTCAGGAGATGGATATGTGTGTGTATATTTATTCACTGCACCGTATTTCATTTCACCGTATTTTAAAGAAAACGTCCGGTAGCTTGCTCTGCCCCCCATCTTGTGACTTCCCTCTGGGCCTTTAAATCCACCCACTCGGCTAGAGAGCCTGACTGCCTCCTCCCTCTGGAAGGCACACATATTTGTGGACGCTGGCACCAGATTTTCCTCGTCAGCAGGACTCGAGGGAGGCTGTAGCCTGGCACAGGGCAAACAGGGGGATTGTTGAGTTGCAAAGAACGGTCCCTTGTGCCCAGTGAAGGCCCAAGTTGGAGACCAGTTCCCCCTCCTCCCCACTCCAGCAGAGCTGGGTCTGGAGCAAGGGTGGAGCCTGGGGACCTGGCGTGGGCCCAGCCGGACTGCCAGCTGGCTATTGGGTGACCTTGAGCCAGCCCTGACCTCCTCAGGGCTCCTGACTCAGTACAGAAAGCCCAGGATGTGCCGCAGCCTCTCCGAGAGGACTGGGGTCCATCTCCTCGAAGACCCAAGCAAGCCACATGTCACTCATCCCACCTGGGCTAACGCTCCTGATGCACTACCTTCCCATTAAGCTTTGATAGTACTCCATGAGGCAGCTTGAGTCCGTGCTAAATTTTGCTGATGTTTTCTCTGTGGGCCTTGTGATTTCTGGACCTGCCAGTGTCTTATCTCTGCCATGTAAATCTCCCAGAGGGCTTTTACTGGAGCTTTTTCCCTCTCCCAGGGTCTGAGAAAGGAAGGCAGCTGGTGGCTAACATGTGGCCACATGTCCTGCATGCATGACTATAAAGCCTTACCAGAAGACTCCCTGCCCTCTCGAAGGAAGAGCAGGATCCACTGCTAGTGTCAGGAGGGCAGACAGGGACCGAGGGTCATAGTCACCCAGTGGGGCGGACCTCCAGGCACTTCTAGTGTACAGATGTTCAGGTTGTGCACGGGTAAGAGCACTTGGCAAAGAAAGAATGCAGTCTTCCCAAGTGTGGGCCTAAGAGGCTGAGTCCACCAGAAGAGGGCGCCTTTTCCAGATTCACACACACACACACACACACACACACACACACACACACACACGAGCCCTGCATGCTGGTGGTAGAACCAGCCTTGAGCATGCTCACTAGCAAAGGAGAGATGCCTAGGTGTGGGTTCTCCTCCCCCCTTGCGCAGACCCAGCCGCATGAAACCTCAGAGAGAGCTGGCTGGGCCATATGTCTGTGGCCTCAAGGGCCACAGAATGGCTTGACTCAAAACAGACCTGGGTTCACATGTCAGCTCTGGCTTTTCCTGGCTTTCTACTCCTGGTCAGGACATCTGTGTACAGACCCCCCTACTTTATTGTCTACTAATATCCTCCACCCTGAGCTCAAGTATAAAACACCTTTATCTCTGTGTCTGGTCCCTTGAGAAATGAATGCTTTGTCTACGAAGGCATGTTAATTTTGGACAGGGACTCACGTGAACTAGACATAATTGATTTCATCCACAAATATTTCTCAAGCATCTAGTAGGTGCCAGGCACTGCACTGGAGCTGAAATAAGTGGTGAGTCCAGCAGGCGTGTTCCTTATCCTCACACAGCTGTCCAGCATAGGAAACGGAAATGCTTCCATGAGCAACACCAACCAGGTGCTAGGAGGAATTTCCCAGGGGGGCCCGGGAGAAGGCCAGGCAAGGCCTCCCCAAAGGAGCTGAGGCATGAAGGTGGAATGAAGTTAAGCAGGTGAAAAGAGAGACGTGTGCTGGACAGAGGGACTAGCATTTGCAAAGGCCCAGGGGGTAGGGAGGGCAGAGGGCAAATCTGCAGGGCCTTGCGGGCATAGCAAGGAGTTTGGTACTTATTTCCTAAGCAGTGAAGAGCCAGGGTTTGAATCAGGGCAATGATTTGTTGTTAGATTGAAATGTCAGTGAAAATGGGTTTGAGTCTTGCTCTGCTTCCTAACCCAGCTGCCCTCCTTCTGTACAGCAAGGAGTGTTGGGGACAAGGGTGTCTTAGGTTGTTCAGGCAGGATGGAGGAGATTTGAATGAGGAAGCTTAGGTTGGAGTCCTGAAGCTGACTCAAGCTGCCCCTCTCTATACCTGTCCCAGGGCAGGGGTACCTGGCCCCGGCGCTTTGTCCCCCGCCCTGGAAAGGCCAGGCTGCAGTGCTCCAGAAGGGCGACAGGTGGCGCCAGCCCTCCAGCGGTGGCAGGTGGACTAGCCCAGTCAGGACCAGCCTAGTGAGAGGTGGGGTTGAGGCCACTCTGGTCAGCCACACTTGTCCCCTGCTCCTCACCTGCACCGCACTCTGACACCCAGACTGCCAGTTTGGTGGCTCCAGCCCACAGCTGTCACCACCTCATCTTAGACAGCTGTGCCCTGAACTGTCTTTTTAAGCTGATCTTAATTTGCCACCAAACCCAGTCTGGGGGCCACTAGGTGAGCCCCTACTTTGCAGGGGAGTGCTGGGGTCCAGGTCTCTGCTCTGCAGCCTTGGCTAGTGAAATGCCAGTGATGAAGTGATAAAGTCCCAGCTTCACAAGGTGGGCAAGGGCGTCCACAAGTCATGTGTGTAAAGCACAGGACAAGTGCCCAACAGTTAGCGTAGCCAGGGCTGGACACCCAGGAGGCCTTCAGAGCCACTTACCCACCAACCGCCCTCCTCTCCCCCACCGCCATACCTTGCACTGGAGTTAAAGCACAAGAGGAGCCAATATGGGTTGAATGAAGAAGTGCCCTTTCCACCAGAGGCTGCATCCCAGAGTGGGGACCCTCATGTCCTGGGCCATCCATTGGTATAAAGTCCCAGCTCCCTATGTTCTGACGCATGATCTTGCATCTTGTGCAAGTGCTTTGGTACTTCTGGGCCTCTGTACCCTTCTGTAAGATGTCAACTCTGCTCCCTATGGCTGGGAAGTTTGCCGAGACCCTGTGTGAGCCCCATGGAGCACCAGGCGCAGACTGGGGCACAGAATCGGTGCTCAGGGACATGACAGCTGCAGCTACTGCTAGTGCACCTGACTGTCCCAACTGCAGAACCTCACGTAGTCACTAAGGGAAGCCAAGGGGCAGGAGCTGGAGCCTTCATCACAAGGTAGTATTATCCGGACTGTCCAGTATTGTCCCAGACTGTCAGGGACAAATGGGAAGCAAGCCTGAGGGCCCTCCTGAGGGTGAGAGGTAGGATCCACTAGGGATGCCTCCCAAGAAGGAATGCCTGGTCCTTACTTGGGTGCCCGTAGGCAGGGCGGAGCCCATGAGAAGCCCACGATTGGGGGGGGGGGGCAGCCGCCACAAGATGCAGCCCACTGTGGGAGGGAACAGGAGGGATCTTGGGAATAGAAATGGTCTCAAGGAAGACAACCGGGGGTGATGGGGGGGCCAAGCTCAGCACCCCCATTCCTGGCTTCCCGTCCCTATGCACGACGGAAATTACCCTTAACCAGGGTAATAATTACTGCGGACAGAGCTGACACATTGAACAAATTGTTGTGTGCTTATAATTACAAATTGCATTTCTAACACTCCAGGGGTTTCCAAACCTTGATATCTTTGCTATTAACACATAAATTATACTCATTTATGGAAATTGCGAGAGAGACCAAAATTGTCTGTGGGCTGTGTTGCATGAGCGATGCTCATTATGGATCCACTCCAGGAGTCTGGGGCAGCCCCATCTGGGTCTCAGGGTTTACCCTTATTTCATGGAGTCATGTTCCCTTGCCAGCCCAAGGCCCCCTTGGCTCAGAGGCTCCTGGGCTTTTCCTGCGTGACCTACTGGTTGGAATCCCCGCTCTGCCACTCTCGGAGCAGCCTCAAGGTGTACCATTTAACCTCTCTGTGTCACGGTTTTCTTGTGGGCTGCATAACTCTCCACAGGATAGTGTGTATCAAGCTGCAGGCACTGGTCCAGCATGCAGGTGATGCTCCCTGGTGGCCTGACCTTCTCTCTTCACAGGGCAAGAGGTACACAGTGGGATGGCGCCTGAGTCTTGCTCCCAAGAGTATAGGAAGACAGCCTTGACCTCCCTTCCACCTGCTACTGCCCGCCTGGTCCCTCCCCAGCCTCAGGTGGCAGTGAAGTCACTACATGCTTAAGGATATTTCTTGCTGAAAGAAGTATATTCTCAGATCCCTGTTACCCACTAAGCAGGTGGAAGTGTGAAACCCCGGCCGTGTGAAATGATTCCAGGTGAGCCCCAGACTCAGCATTCGGTGACAAGGACCTAAATCACATGGGGCCCAGAGGGTTGTGATTCTCCCCTCAGTGCTTTCAGCCTTTCCAATTACTTTAAGACCAAAATGTTGGTCAGTGCTGATATGTCTTTAGCACCTCTTTAGCACTCAAAAAAAGGCTTAACGGTATCTTATTTCTATAGGCATTATATAGTCACATGGTTCAACAGTTAAAGATATAAATATATACCCAAAGGTAACCACTGTCCAGAGATGTATTATGCATATGTCAGTATGTGTGTGTGTTTACTCCTCCCCCTTCCCTTTTTACCCAAATATAGCATTCATCACTTGACTTGTTTCACCTAGCAATGTATCTTACATCTCATTCCTTATCAGGATATAAAAAGCATCCTTCTGTTTTATGGCTGCATTCTATATAACATGGATTCTCTGTGCTTGCTAATCTGTGTGTTAAACCCAGAGCAGGCCTCTAGCACAGGCCTTCTGCTGATAATACAGGATCCAAGCAGGATTTTTTTTTTTTTTAGGATTTTATTTATTCACTTAATAGAGAACACACAAGCAGGGGGAGCAGCAGAGGGAGGGGGAGAAGCAGGCTCCCCGCTGAGCAGGGACCCTGATGTGGGGCTCGATCCCAAGACCCTGGGATCATGACTTGAGCCAAAGGCAGGCCCTTCACCGACTGAGCCACCCAGGCGCCCTCCCTCCCAAAGCAGGATTTCATAACAGTGTTTTAGTTTGGGTGATTTGTTTTTATGGGAAAATTTAATTTATTCTCAATGAGACTTTATTATGATGAAGATTACTATTAGTGGAGAAGACATAGTTTCCCTGACAGAAAGAACAGTGTTAAGTAATTGGCACACATGTGCTATGTGGTCACTGGGAAGACCAACCTGAGGATAAATCCCGCCAGCAGAATTCTACCCCCTTCATCCTCTGGCCGATTCCCCACACTTCACACTCCATACATATGCTGAACCACGATTACATATTCCCAAGCTCATCAAGCCTTTGCCTATGTTGTTCCCTATACTTGGAGTGCCCTTCTCTTACTGGGCCACCCCGTGAATCTCCATTCATGCCACAGATCCCAAGATAGGCGTCACCTCCTCCAGGAAGCCTTCCTTCAATGGCCGTCCAGCCCCAGCTCATGGTCCAGACCCTAGGCAGGTGGCTCCCATACTGCCCTGATTGCCCTGGCCAGCTGCAAGATTTCCAAACCATGGCAGGCATCAGAACCACCCAGAGTGTGGGAATTTGCATTTGCAATGATACCCACCTGTGACCGTGACTGTTGCTGTCCCTGGGACCACCCTTTGAGAACCACTGGTGGAGAAGAAAGAACATAGGCTGAGTGTCAGCATGGGTAGCTGCTAACCCCAGCTCCATCATGTAGAGGTTGTGCATCTTTGGACAAATTACTTAGACTCTCTGGGCTTCAGGGCCTCCCTGATAAAATGGGATGCAGACCCATGTCGCAGCGCTGCTGTCAGGATTACATGAACTCGTGTGGGAACAGGGCTGGCACCGGTGGTTGGTTTTTTGTTTTGTTTTAAGATTTTATTTATTTATTCATGAGAGACAGAGAGAGAGAGGCAGAGACACAGGCAGAGGGAGAGGGAGAGAAGCAGGCTCCATGCAGGGAGCCTGACGTGGGACTCGATCCCAGGTCTCCAGGATCACACCCCAGGCTGGAGGCGGCGCCAAACTGCTGGGCCACCCGAGCTGCCCTGGCACTGGTGGTTGTGATTTGCCTGCATTCCCCTTACCCATCAGCTTCTGAAGGCAGGGCCCACATCCCTTTGCTTCTGCATCCTCTGAGATACCCCAGCCAGTGCCCAGCACGTAATGGGTGGTAGTAAATGTTGGGGACAGTTGTGGAACACTCGGGAATGCACATGGTCTCAGTTAACAGGTTTGTTCAAACAGTGAATCATACATCACATATATCCCGTGTCCATTAATTCGGAATCAACAGAGTCAAGTCAAGCTGGTTGCCGTCTTCCTCCCACTGGGATAAGAGAAGAGAAGGTGTTGTTTAAATCAGTAACATAAAAAAAGTAAATTAAATAAATCAATAACATAAAGAAGATTGTGGAGGGCAATTTTTAACCCACTTAAGAGAGGCCGTTGTTATAGGAGTGGCATCCGTTTGCAAAACAGGTGTCCCTGGCACTTGTTATAAATGAACGTATCCATTAAGGGAGAGGGCCGCTGGGGCCTTGGCTTGGCACCCCTTCGGTAGCTGTTCTGTGGTGTGAACACACTGCTCAAGAGTAAGCAAGCTACTTCCCCAGTGGCCCCCTGGAATGCCACTCGTCTGAATTAGTGGGGACCAGATGGGATGTTCCGTAACAGAACGAGGCCTTGCAGATTTCCGTATTTCTTTCTCAGTTCCCTCACTTTACCTCACTTTACCGTCCCTTTAAGATAGATGGGCCCCAGCTGAAGCAAAGCTACTGGGAAAGAAACCCAAATATGTCAAGGATGGTCATTTGCTTTGCCAAAGGGATGCATCTTTTTAATAAAATCTTTAGCTGCTGGCTCCTTTTAAGTACGGGGCACACACAGTGGGGGTGAAAATTGGTGTTCTCGAAAGATGGTTTCCCCCAGCCCTTCCATAACCTATCTATGGTGTGAGTAGGGGCAGGGCATTGGCTCAAGTCAAATAAGACAAGGGTGAGAGGGGCGCCTGGGTGGCTCAATGGTTGAGCATCTGCCTTTGGCTCAGGTCATGATCCTGGGGTCTTAGGATGGAGTCCCATATTGGGCTCCCCGCAGAGAGTCTGTTTCTCCCTCTGCCTGTGTGTGTGTGTATGTGTGTGTCTGTGTCTCTCATGAATAAATTTTAAAAATCTTTAAAAAAAAATTAAAAGACAAGGGGAGTCAGAGGGGGGCCTGCTGTTCCCTTCTGGCTCACAGGTCTTGCCCCATCTGGATGCGTGATTGTCCCTGAATGAGAATGGCTCAGGTTCGACATGACTCACTCATTTATTGAGCATGTACTATAGACCATACTGGGGGATGCAGTGGTAAACAAAGCCCCCCCTTCACAGAGCTTCATTGCAGTGGAGGAGACAGATGGTAAATGAGTACACAAGCACTTAAGCAAGATAAGTACAGGCCGTGAGACTTGGAAGGGGATGTGCTTTACCTGGGAGTGTCCCAGAAGGCCCCTCAGAGGAGGTGACAGCAAGTGGGCCACAATCCATTGGAAACTGCATGTGCTGGGGGGTCTGGCTCTTTCCCAGACAGTAGGCCTGGGGGTGAGGCTTGGAACCGCAGAACTCGATTTGTCCCTGGTCGCCAGCTAGTTCAAGGGACCCTCTGAGTGTGAGCTCACCGCCCCCCGGGGGGGCGGGGCTTGTTGCCGGAAGAAGGGAGAGGCCCAAGCCAGGGCCTGGTGCTGGGTATCTCACTAAGGTCTTTACAACAACCTCAGTGATATGAGTTGTTATTCATTCCCATTTTACAGAGAAGGAGACTGAGACTCAGAATGGCGATGCCCAAGATCACACTGCCAATAAGGGGACTGAGCTAGGAGTCTGACTCCATGACCAATGTGGGCAGCGGGCGGGGTGGGGTTGGAGCTGGATTTGCTTTTATTATTTCTATTTTATCAGTAGAGAAGGAAAACAGTCTTCTGCAGGGGACTTCTTGGAACTGGACTTTGAAGACCAAAGGGAACAGTGTTATAAACATAGACTTAGGAATCAGACAGCTCTGGGTTCCAATCCTCACTTACTGGCTATTTACCTTTAAATTTCTTAGCCTTTCTGAGCCTCAGTTTCTTTTTCTGGATGATTGGATGAGGATATAATAGTGGTATGTTCCTGAGAAGGCTTAAGTGAATGCTACATGTAAAGCATTTAGCACAGAGCCTGCATTCAGTAAGCACTTTGTGTAGCGGGGAGACAGGGTAGGTCTGGCTTCATGGTTTCATTCATGGCCTGGGGGCCAAATGGACCTGGGCTCAACTCCCTATCATCCAGGCTCTAGGTATGTGGCCTCAAGTAAGTTACTTGACCTCTCCGAGCCACAGTATATCTGTAAAAGGAAGGTTGTTGAGAATTAAATGCAACCTCTTCTGTAAAGCGGCTGATCCAGAGTATGTGCCCTTGAGGGGTGACCGTGGCTGTCTAGAGAGGTAACAGCCTCCAAACTTAAGGAAGAGGTGATAGAGGCAGGGAGGTGGGAAAGGAGGCTCAGGAAGACCTATCTACTTGTCCGAGATAGCAAGATCGAACATCGGATATGGGGGAGCTAGGATATGACACCAATAGATGCCCCACGCTGTGAGCATGCCCGCCCTGTCAGGGCAATGGTGGAGCAGAGAGAGGGACTCTAAGTTCCGAAGGCCTCCCGGGTGCCCTGCTCTGACAAGGCCATTGCAAGTGTTCTTGCCCAGCCCCACACCACTCCTGCAAGGAAGGTTTACAGGTGAACACATTGAGGCCCCAGGAAGCTGAGTGACTCACCCAAGGGCACACAGGGCGGGGCGTGGAGGGGCGCTGGGATGTGTGTCCAGGCCCCTGGCCACAGGGCTGCCTCTTCTACTTGGGGGAGATAGGGTCTCTGTCTCAGGTATAGACACGCACAGAAGGTCAGACCTAAGGATCTGGCGGTGGCTTTCTTGTGCTACCAGCCAGGGAAAGGGGGGTTGACTTTGAGGGGTGAAGTGGGGTCACTTTTGATTGTATCCTAGGGCCGCCTGATGGGGAGTGTGATGCACTGTGTGATTTCAAGGGCAAGTGGGTCAGGGAGGGCGGGGGGAGTCAGGGAAGAGCCTTTCACTGATTGAAAGTAGCAGCTCAGATATTTGGTTCCAAATGTCTTCCTGATGTCGTCATGCCTCTTGGATCCTGCAAGAAGACCGGCAAATGGCCATTTCCCATCCACTTGAATAGATACCCATAACTCAAGTAGTGGCACTTAGAGGTCACAGGTCTGTTCTCCACCGGGCCTGCCCCCTAAGCCCCAGGGTGAGCAGCTCAGCTTACCTGGCTGGGCCCAGCAGAGGGACCAGGATGTGTTGGAGGGTGCCCACAAATGGTCCAGATTGAGGAGGGATTGCCATAAGCACCTTCTGATCCATGGCTACGACCACCACCTTCCTTCATTTTTACAACAAACTATCATCCACTATGTGGCAGGGATTGCAAGTGGACACTGGGGACCTAGAAACATGGGGTGCTCTGGGGATCCAGGCTGGGAGGGCTTCTTGGAGGAGGTGATCATTCCTGACCATTTTGTTGACATTGTCAGTCACTGAGGACCTGTCATGTGCTAGGCTTTTCAGAGCTCCTATAGAGCCACCTTGTGTTGGTAAGGGGTTTTGTTTCTCCTTGCATCTGACCCTGTGTCCTGACTATGTGGTTCTGTTACTGCAAACCCTCCCTCGGGATCCTTCCCATGCCCTCACAGCCTGTTTAATCCTCTTGTCAACTCTTGGCACAGTAGCAACTACATCTAATTTTTATTGTTCATTTAAAGACCACAGGAAAATAGCCTCCTTACACCTCAGACCACAATGGTTCCCTGACCCCGTGGTTTGCTTTGTCAGAGCAGTAGGAAAGGAGCTGCGGAAAGGAAGTCAGATGACTAGTTCTTGGCGGTGCCCCAGATTTCCCAGATTTGGGAAAGCGCTCCCCTCTCTGTGGGCCTCAGGCTCCTCACCCAATGGGCAGGCGGCACTGGGTCATGGTGACTCCTTCCAGCCCTAAAGTTTAGGATATGCTGACATTAAAGCCACTTTGATCTCACTCTCATGGTCTAGGCCTTGGCCAACACAAGTACCACTGAGTTTTCACAGTTGGGACTCAACTCTGCAGATGGCTAGTCACACGGAGCAGTGGCAGTGTCTGAGCCCCGCCACCAGGAGAGTGGATAGAGAGACATTGTCCCCACCTTTGAGGTGTCCACAGTCCAGTTGAGGGTTTCCCTTCTCACCTGGGGACAGAGCCCTGGAAGGGGCTTCAAAGAGAAGGTGACATTTGGGCTGAGTCTTAAAGGTTGAGTAGGAGGTTCCCTAGCAGATGAAGAAAGTAGCCCAAGAAGCAGGCACAAGCAAAGGGACTGGGGCAGAAAAGTGCACAGTGCATTCTGGGAGGAGCTATATCATAGGGATGGGAGCTGAGAGTGAGGTTGGAAAGGGTCAGGGACTGAATGACAACCAAAGTAGTACCTGAGCAGGGAAATGGCCATAGAGTCAAGTTCACAGTTAACAAACCTACACCACCTCTGGGCCACCCCCAGCCTCCCAAAGTAAGTGATCCCAAGGTCATTTACTTTACTTTGTTTAGTACAATTAGAGAAGACTGTGATTTGCAAGCAGATTATGTGAAAAAATAGTTGAAATTTTAAAAGTAACTTGGCACTTAAGAGCGGCTTGATTTAGCCGGAAAAATTTCTCTTTGGGGGGACTGACTGGCTTCTCTGAGAGATCACTCTATACAAGTCTGCATTCTGCACAGCTGTCTCTGGTTTTTCACAGCATCCAACACTCACATGAGGAAGTTGTATCCTGTAGGGAACCGACACCTCACCCACATCCAGGCTGTATGCTGGCCTGTATGTACGGTGGCCTGGGAGGCAGGATGCGTGGGCCAGTGTCTCACCGTTTCTAGTACACACCCCAGGGCACATCCCTTTGTCACTCTGGGCCTCAGTTTCCCTGTCTGTAAAATGAGGGCTTGGACTATAGGGATGATCACAGAGCTCCCTCCTATGTCCAGCATCCTGGCCATGCTGTAGGGCTGGTTGTTCAGTGTTATGAAGAGTGACAGATAAACGATCAACAGGCACTGAGGGGAGAGCCAAATGGGCTCCAGTTGATTTTCACGGCTGTCAGTAAGACACAGCCTACTCAAAGGAAAAGGAACCCAGAGTGCCCCGAGAGGTGGCTTAAGTACCGTCTGGAATTTGGGGCCTTTGGGGACTGGCTCTGGGGGGCCTTGGAGTCTCTTACAAGATGCTAGAAGACCTCTGGTCCCGTGGGTTGCCATGATTTTATTGATTTCTTTATTGCACTGGCTTTGTTGTTGTTTTCTTAAGGTAACAGTCATTTAAAATTTTGAAAATTATAAAAGGGCATACAGTGAAAAGTCCTTTCTCCTTCCCAGCTGTGTCCCAATAAGACTTCAGGTTTAGAGGACAGAGGCCCATCTCCAGGAATCTCTGGAAACCCTGCTTTCCCTTCCCAGAGGCAGCCATTGACATGTGTTTCTTGGATCTTCTTTAGGAAATAGTCTATGATCATATGATGCTCAGTAAGTGCACTAGTGTTCTCTATGTTTTATTGTAAATATGTATCACAATTATCAGACTTTTGATCACAGTGTCACATCTCAGATAATTTTCTGTAAGTTATGAATGGTGCTGCCGCCATCTTGTTAACATAGGACACCACTGATGGGTGTGCCGTCGTTTACTTAACCAGTCCCCGCCGAAGGACATTGTATGCCTCCTCCTCCTTGTTGTGCTGTTACAAACAACTAATATCCTTGGACCTAAGTATTTGCATACATGGACCAAGAGCTCCATAAGAGTCATTCCTAGCAGTGGGTTGTCCCATCATGTGGCCATCTTGTCTGAAGGTCACCTGGCCTAGACCTGTAGTTCTAATCGCCACCTTCCCCAATGACGTTTGAATTCTGCTCTTCCAGGTCTTGTCCACAGTGGGCCTGTGCCAGGGCGCTGGAGGTCTGGCTGAACAGGCAGGGTAGCTGCTGCCAACATGAAACTCCTCAGAGGAGCGTGATTTATTTTAGGCTAGATGAACTTTTCTATGAAGGGCTAGATATAAATATTTTAGGCTTTGTAAGCCATCTATCTCCATTGTAACTATTCAGCTTTGTTGTTGCAGCACAAAAGTATCTGTAGATGACACGTAAGTGAATGAGTGTGACTCTGTTCCAATAAAACTTAGTTTTAAAAAAGCAGGCAGTGGGCCAGATTTGACTCTCAGGCCAGATTTATTCAACTGCTGAGCACCTCTGTGTCCCAGGCACCATAGGAAGTGTGGGGGATGCTGTGTAGAAGGTTGCAGGCCTAACTCTGCCTTGGCAATAGCAGTACAGCTCCTTGGTGGGATGAGAGAGCAGGTGCAGAATAAACCCAAGAGTGTGTAAGAGGAGTTTCTGACTTGGACTAGAGGCTGGTCAGGGGTGACTTTCTGAGAAAGTTTAAGTTGAAAGCTTAAGTCCAAAGTCTTAGCCATGAGCCAGGCACAACAGGACATTGGGGCTTTGGAAGTTTTGTATTGCTGGAGGTGTGGCATGTGTGGAGGGGGCACGATGAGTGGCAAGGGCTGGAGAGGTAAATGTCAGTCAGGGCACATAGGCCTGGAGGCCAGCTGTGTGGAGGGGCTGGCCTTCATCCTGATGGCTCTAGGAGAAGACCTATGAACGTCGGCCTTGGTGGGTGAGGCAGGGTTCATACACATCTGGTGGAAGACAGGAGGCTATCAGAAACGAGAGTGGGGATGAAGTTGGGTTATGACATGTGAAACAGGCCAAGCCAAGCAACTCAGGACTGAAAACCAGGACACACGGTGGAACTAAACATTTCCATGTCTTTCTCAAATCCCATACACCTATATGCGGGCTCCTACTCATCTGTCAAGTCCCAGCCCAAAAGTCCCTTCATCTTTGGAACCTCTTAGGGTACAGAGTCACAGGCTTCTTCCTGAAGATCATCATAACATCATGCTGAGGGACACTGGTCACATCGGTGTCTCCCATGGAGGCCTCAGGCGATGGCTCGGAGTGAGCACTAATGAATGCTTGCAAATTAAACAGCAAATTGAATTCTCCAGGGCAGATGTAGTCCACGAGCCGCACTTTACAGTTGGCAAAACTGAGACTCAGGAGGCTCAGCAATCCTGCCCAAATGGAACATGTAAGAATTCTGCTCTGTTTAGTCATTTAAGCAGAAAAATTGGCTTCTCTGTCTCTCCAGGCGGGAACTTTTTTGTTCGCCTCACGACTCCCTAAATTATTAATCTGCGAGGCAGTTAACTGAGCAGAAGCAAGAGGCACACTTTGAGGAGATAAAACAAAACAACAGAATTAAGAGGCGTTGGGTTTCCAGGGACTCCATCCTCTGGTATTCCAAACGCTAACAGGGAAATTCAACCCCTTCTTCTAAATCCTCGCCAGAACAATGTCGCCAAGACCATCCTGGCAGGCGGCTAAGCTGCGGGCCTGGACAAGTGCCTGGAATTCTTGGAGAATCCAGGTCGTGAGGCTGTCGGCGGGAGTGTGTGTCTGGAGTGCTCCAGCAGCTGGGCTGGGGGAACTCTCTTGGCTCCATTTATTGCAGCCTATTTTTAGAGGGCTGTTCAAGCCCGGGTGGACAATTTCAACCCGATCCCCTCCTACTCCCGCCCCCCTTCCAACCAGAATGCAGGTCATGGTAGCATAGCCCTCTGAGCAGTGTGTGTCAGAAGTCTTCTTCTGGAACTCTTGTGTGGAGGAGCTTTTGTCCATCCTCCTGATTCTTGCCTTCCTAGTGAGTATGAGGTGCTATCTCATTGTAGTTTTGATGTGCATTTCCCAGCTGACGAGTGATGATCTGCATCTTCTCATGCATTTATTGGCTGTTCATATATCTTCTCTGGAGAAGTGTCTGTTCAGATCCTTTGCCCACCTTTTTAATTGGGTTATTTGCCTTTTTGTTGTTGAGTTGGAAGAGTTCTTTACATAGCATGGATTGTAGACCCTTATCAGATATGTGATTTGCAAATATTTTCTCCTATTCTGAGTCTTTATTTATTTTTAATGTAGCAAAGACAACGTCAGAAGCAAAGAGGAGAAATGTGGAGATGAGCAGTGAAGGGGCAGTGGATTCCTGCTAGCCCGTTGCCTGGGAACCCTGGTGCACTAAACTGGATCTAGGGACAGCCTCTTCCTGTGCTGCAAGCTGGACTAGCCCAGCCCTCTTTCTTCACCATCCCCCACCCAACCCCAGTTTCCATCTGGGAAAGCACTCTTCTTTAGGCTCTTTGCACCACCCCCTCCAAATGAAAGACTCGAAAAGGCACAAGACAATGTCCCTGCATTAGTGGTTTCCTACTTCTTCCTGACTCCTGCAGATGTGCCAGCTGCCTGGCCCTCCAGGAGATGGACCTGTAGGTGGGGCAGGTGGGGTTTTGATTGTGTCTATGTCCGCTTGATGTCTTCCAAACACATCTGGGCATTCCACAAGTGTGGGTGCTGGGCTCTGTGCCTGCCTTCATGAAGCCCAAGGACAGATAGCAAATAAATATGCAGATTGAAAACAGCAAGCTGTGATCGCTTATAGTAGAAAGAGATGAGCAGCCTAGAAGAGGAGAAGGTGAAGGAAAACCTCTTAAAAGTTAACCCAGTTAGGGTGAGCCTCAGTTTCCTCCTCTGGAAAATGGAGCCACTAATAGCTCCACCTATATCACAATGTTGTCTGGAGGACCAGATGTGGGTAAAGAGTTCTAATAGTGAATCAGGACTACTGTAAGCCAGCCATGGGGGTCTGAAAGTTGGCTCTGGGTGAAGGAAGGACAGGGGGTTGGGTGGGCTTAGGGAAAAAGGAGCTGCTTTCCTCACATCCTCACCCAAAAGTCTCCAAATGGGTGTCCCCAGCCTCAGGATGAAACCCAGTTTTTCCCCTGGGGCAGGAGCATCAGAGCCCCCGAGCCACACCATCCTGGGAGCAGAGGCCTCATTTTATAAACTGAGGCCAAAGTCGGGATTGGCAAATATTGGGACCACCAGCACAGTAGGCTACAGTTGGCTGGTGTGGGGTTTGTATTTGCCGTGCTTACACGTTGGGGAGGAAGACAGGTATATCTGGGGACTCTGTTTTGGAGGGAAGCCCTCCCAGGAAAGAGTCTGGCGGGCAGGTACCTGGCTGGGATGCTGCATCCGGAGACGCTCCCCACTCGGCTCTCCCGGCCCCGGCCCCGCCCCCGCGGGCAGCCCCGCCCCGTCTGGCCCCCGCCCCTGGCCCCGCCCCCGGCCCCGCCCCCGCGCTTCCCCACGAGGCTCCGCGCGGCCCCGCCCGCCGGGCGCAGTCCGGCCCCGCCCCGGCCCCGCCCCCGGCCCCGGCCCCGCCCCCTCCCGGGCCACATTCCTCCGGCCCGGCCTCGCTCTGCGCCAGGCGGGCGCGCGGGCGGCGGCGGCGGGGGGGGCTTGACGGTCCTGGGCCCGGACCGAGGGCCGGGAGCAGCGGGAGCCGGCGGGCACTCGGCCGGGAGACCCGAGGTGGTCGCGTGGCGGGGGCAGGTCTCCCGGTGGTCGGGTGTCTCCCCGGGGCCCGCCGCCCGCGGGAGTCGGCAGCGCCTGGCGGGGCCTGGGTCCCGGGCGCCGGGCCCCGTCAGCTCCCGCCGCGGCCGCCATGTGGTGCCTGCACTGCAACTCGGAGCGGACCCAGTCCCTGCTGGAGCTGGAGCTTGACAGCGGGTAAGGGCCGGGTGGGGACGAGGCCGGTGGCGGGGGGGTCCCCAGGGCTCGGGCGAGAGGGCCTCGAGGAGGGGCAGGGCGGGGTGCCCGCAGGTCTCCGCCGTCGCACTTGCGAGCAGCCTGTTGTGGGTTCGTGGGAGAGCGGGCGCCCTGTGGTCCTGCGGGGGTTTGTTGAAGCCTGCGGGGCTGTGAGCCTGAGTGCGCCAGAGAGGCCGCGAGGATGGGTGTGCCGGGGCGCGTGAGACTGTCAGGATGTGTGTGAGTGCGTGTGTGCAAGAGGGTGGAGTGTGGCTGTAACTGTGTGTGCAACCAGACCCGGGACCTGAGTGTGCGTGAGGAAGAGAGATGCTGTCGGGACAGGCGAGCGTGTGTGTGTGTGTGTGTGTGTGCTCACTCGAGCTCATGTGTGACTGAGCTTCCGCGGGAGGCACTGCTGGGACTGGGTATCCGGTACCAGGCTGGTGCCCGTGGACTGGAGTTGGTGAGTCGCACTGTGGCCGCCGGCCTCTGCGGTCTGGTGGCAGGCGGGCTCAGGCTGCCAGTCTTCCTGTGGGCCTAGTTATGCGAGCCCCTAGGCCTGTATCCAGGCTTACACGTCGGCTCTGTCAGGGAGACCCTGAGCAAGTGTGTGTGGGGACCAGGGATTGGTTCCAGGGCTGTGCACAGGTGGTCCAGGTGTGGTTGGGGGGAGGGGGGTCACCCAGGAGTGCGCCGGGGATCCTGGAGCCTGAGGAGGCTGAGATCTGTGTGGCTGCTGCTGTTGCGTTGAGTGCCGCTGTGAGGGGTCTGCTGGTGGGATGGGATGTGTGTGGGTGTGTTTGTGTGGGCCTGGTGTGGTCAGGGATGGAGTCTTCAGTGGGGGGAATGAACTCGTGTCCCAGAGACCAACCCTTTTCTGCTTTGGGGCCTGTGGGTAGCTGCCTGAGTGTCCAAGGACCCGTATTTATGGACAGAGAGGGAGAGGGAGAGAGTGTGTATGTGCTGGGAATATCGATTTCCTTGCTCCGCTCACCAGCACAGCTGCCCCCCCCCCCCAATCTGTCTGCAGGCCCCTTGAGGAGCCAGGCTGTGGGGCGGATAGGATTTGTTGACAAGCTGACTTGGCTTGTGTCAGGGCCCCCTGAGGGTTGGGGGGAAGCCCACCTGCAGCCGTTTGATCTCTGAGTTCAAAAATTCTGCAGCGTGTGTCTGGCAGTTGCACTGAGAACACACATCTGTTCCCTTCTGCCCCCTCCTCGCCCCAGGGGTCTGGGACTCCGGGCCTGCGGCTCCGTGTGTGGTTGTGGGGGTGTGGTTCCCAAGAACCCATCGCTTCTTGTGTCTGGGGTGGAGGCTGGGCAAAGCTGCAGCTGCGGAGCCAGCTGTCTGGATTCAGTGGCATCAGTCCGAGAATGGGGGTCACGATATTCATATTGCACACATGCTACTGTCTTAGGCAGCTCTCTCACCCAGTATCGTATTTGCATTCCTGTCCTTGTGGTTCGGCATCCCCTTGTCGCGGGAGAGCAAACTGAGGTTGAGTGTAAAGTCTGGTCAGCACCAAAGCTCTGTGGTTTACGGAGTACCTGCTGTGAGCATTCCCTCTCTGGGCACTGGGGTCATAGCAGTGAGCAAAACTCAGAGTGTTTATCCTCCTGGGGCTGGCACGCCCTGCAGGCTACATCTCTTCCCCCACTCCCAGCTGAGAGGTTTCCCTGGTGCCCCTCCATTAGGACCTCTCCAGTATCACCCTTCCACCTGGGATGTCCATAAGTCATCACTTTCACATATTTCTCAGTCCTGCATCCCTTCTTATTGGAAGTCCTTCTTTGTATCCCATCTAAATCTTCTAGCGGCAGGGAACCCTGCTTGAGTCCTTTTGTTGTCGGGGTTGGTGATAAACAGCTGCTCCCCCAGTCTCAGAGCACAGACCAAGTGTCCTAGAGATCCAGAAGCCCCGCTCCGGCACAGGCCAAAGTTCATCCTTCAGCCTCAGAGCAGGTGGATTACGTTTGCTCCAGAGTGCCTGGTGTGCAGCTCCGAAGGAAGTGGGTTGGGGGGCAGAGACTCACCCAGCTCCTGGGCCGTGGAAGCTTAGCCAGCAGCTCCTTGAGCAGGCTAGCTTGCCTTCCACCCAGACTCCTTCCAGCTGGCCCTCTCTCCTTCTCTAAACCCAGGAAGGATCCAGCATGCTCCAAAGATCTCAGGAGACCCCCAGTCTGTAACAGGTGCAGGACAGCCCCTCCAGGCACAGCCATGGCACCTAGTATTGGCAGCACCTTGATGCTTTGCTGTTGGAGACTCACAACAGCCCAGGGCTCTCCCTACCCTCCCGTTCTAAACGGGCATGTTAAGATAGGGAGTCCAGTGACCTGACCAGGATCTTACAAGGGGAGCTTGGAGTAGAACCCAGATGTTCTGCTGGAGGGCCTCTGGAGGGCCCCTGCCAGCCCTGCCAGGATTTTCAGGCTTTCACTCAAGGAAGTCGGACTATGAACTAGCTGTGCTAATATTTACACAGCTTCAGTTCAAAAACATGGACAGGACTGACAGCTGCACAGTCAAACAGTGTGATGACTGGGCAAATAGGTGTTTCGGGAAGGGATTGAGTAGGGCTGCCCAGGCTCTGGGAGCTCTGGATATATGCGTGTGAGCACACCGGTATTATTTGGCCGGACTCTGCAACGAGGGATCTTGGTTTGCCAGGAGAATTGTGAGGCTAGAGGAGCTCAGAGCATCAGCAGAGAAGGACTCAGGGAGGCAAACAGACTTCATTTCAAATCCCAGCTCAGCTTTGTGACATTATGCAAGTTACTACCTCCCTCTGAGCCTCGTTTCCCCCTGCATGGAAGTGAATGGTACCCTGCTTCACAGAGATGCTTGAGGATGTGTCTGACAGCCTCCGGTCCCAGCTGCGATTGTCCAGGTCAGCACTCTGCTCTTCCCACCGCCAGTGACCCCATGAGATTTTCTTCCTTCCCCTTTTGTAAATTTCCTCTGAATTGTGATGACGCAGGGAATGTCTGCCCAGTGGGCTTGCAGCAGGCCAGGGACCAGAGCCTAGGGAGAGCTCCACAGAGGTGGCCCAGGTCCCCTGTGAAGTGTGTGTGTTTGTGTGATGGGGGAGGATGCTCAGACGCTGGTGAATGTGATTCATCATTTGTCCTCAAAAGCAAATCATCATGACTTTAAAGGCCATTAAGGCTCTTGAAGAATTAATTGGTATAGCCTTAGAGAATCTGACTGCCCCCACTGCTCGAGCCACTGCCGAGGAGCAATGGACAGTGATTATGGTGGAAAACATGGCATGGTGCCACCTGGACCTGCCACTCTGCTGGCTGCTGTGGCTGTACCCCTAGATGAGCAAGTGCCCCTGTAAGCCCTGGCCTGTGTGCTCCATTGCCGGCCCCGCACAATGCCTGGCCATGTGGTAGGCACAGCCAGGCATCAGTGAGTGAATGCACCCATGAATGCATGCATGCTCTCCTGGGCTCGGGGGTGCTTTGTCCTCAGGGGAGATGTGTATGACCCAAAGGGCACCCGCTGTTCCACTTTCCTGTGTTCCTTTACTCACTAGATACTAAGCACCTGCTTTGTGCCAGGCCCTGGGCTAGATATAGAGGAACCAAGATTAATGTTGTAAAACCGTGTATCACAGAACCCAGATAGGCCTTGGGGTCGCACAAAACCAACTCCGCCTCTTCCCGGCTATATGGCTTTGGTGATATGGCCTCCCCTGTCTGAGCCTTGATTTTTCTCATCCATGAAATGGGGCCAAGAAATACCTCCCTGGAGGGCATATGCAGCTTTCTCCCGTGACTCACACCTATTAGATGCCCAACACATGGTAGCCGGTAACACCAGCATTATCGTCACCTCTTCTCTTGAGAAGTTACTAATTAAAGTGGTTCCTCATGGTTTTCTTTTTGCTGGTTTCTGGAGCTACATGGTTTTTTGGGAAATCTCTGTCCTGGAGGAGCCAAGGCATGGTCCTAGCTGCTCTGACTTGAATATCCCTTTACGCTTTATTTGATTGTAGGTGTGGCTTCCCTGCTTCTTGATGGAAAGGGTCATTCTTTCCATTTTACTTCCTTGCTTTGCGCCTTCCTAACATGGTGACAGTTTAATATGAAACGAAGGTCCAGATGTAGAACCATAGCAAGAGTCCCCTCCTTGTTTGTCTGGATGGGGAAACTATGACCACATTTGTTTTTTCCTCTTTGTTCAAAGGTCAGTGTAATAATAGTGATTGCAGTGGTTGCCATTCAGCTCTGTGCAAAGTACTTAATTCTCAAAGCAATCTGTGAGTAAGGGCTTCTGTCTTCATTTGGGGAACAGTTGGGGGGAAGCTTATGTGACTTGCCTAGGGTCTCTGGCCATTAAGTCTTGGAGCTAAGGGTTGAACTCAGTGGTCTGCCTTCTTCATAGCCAGGCTGTGCTTCCTCTGGGATTAAATAATCTTGAGCAAAATCTGTCACCATCATAAATGGAGCCTTTTGTGTCTTTCCCAAGCCATGGAACAGGTATCTGGTATCTCTTGGTATCAGCATCTCCAAAATGTTGCCAAACGTCCAAGACTCGGGCTGCTTTAAGGACCACCCTCTGGGCTCTCCTGGTGTCTTGCCAGACCCCAAAGACCCCCAAGAGCTGCTAACCCAAACACTCTGGCTGGACTTGGAGACAGTTCCCTTTGGTCCAGAGCACTTTGCATATTCTGAGGGTAGTACACTTGCCCAAGGCCAGCCTTGGCATTGAACAGGGTCCTGGGGACCAAAACCACCTCTCCCTGGACTCTCTGCAGGACCAGTGCAAATACCACCAGCATCCACATGGGGAAGGAAACTCAAGGCCAGGGCCTTTCACGTCATGAGGGGACACACATGAGTATGGGCTGCTGAACTTGCTCCCACAAGAGAGAGAAGAACGTTAGTGTGCTGGAAAATTTGGAAGAGTCCCCAGCGAGGAGGCAGCCTCCTCATCCAGGTTCCCCAAAATGGCCTCTTTGCCTATGCCAGTCCAGGTCTGTCCACCAACAGGAATGCTTTCTCTCCAGTGACCGTTTTAAAAGACAGAAGCAAATGGTGTTTGCTTTTCTATTTCTGGCTGAGAGGCTGGGCTAGGTGGTGCAAGAATTAAATGCATTAGTACACGTGAGACATTTAAAATGGTGCCTTACTGTATTATAGTAAGTTCTCAATAAATGTTAATTATAATCACTGTAGTTATTACTGTTCATTCTGATTATTCCTCAGCCTGGAAGGGTCTCTCCCTCCAGAGGCCTGGGCAGAGCTGGCTCTGATTTGCTGTTGGCACTCAGCCTCCCTAGAAGCCCTGGCATTGTCACTCCTCCCACCCCCTCTCTGGGCCTCAGTTCCCCATCTGTGATGGGGGCAAGCTTCTTGATGCTTATGGTCATTTGCTGAGGGAGGCCGTTTGACCCAGGGTTAGAGAGGCAACAGACTCTGTGGCCAGCCTGGCCTGCCCATAGCCCTAACCTCAGCTCAGCTTCTCACACTCTCTGTGACCTCGGGCATATTTCTTGGACTTTCTGTGCTTCAGTTTCCCCATTTGTAAACTGTGGGTGACAGTAGGAGCTCCTGGAGTTGTTATTAATCCACATAAAATGCTTAAAGGGCACACAGTTACGACCTGAGAGTTGGTAGCTTTTAGCTGTGACATCAGGGCTGCCAAGTTGAACTATGCTAAAACAGGACCATGGTGCTTGTTCAGGGGAGATGTGTTGCTAGACAGGAATGCATCGTCTCTCCTTGGCCACAGACGAGACTAGGGGTAAGAGTGAGAAGGAAGAAGAGAGGCGGTAACTGGTGGGAGCCATGCGAGGATAGAGTGCTACTCATGTGCCGGTGGTGGTGCCTGGGAGGGAGACCGGTCGTAGCCTTGGCAACAAGTGACTAAAGCCCGTAATCTTGTGTGTGTGCTTGTGGCCCACTAAGAGAGGATGATCCAAAGTGTTTTTGGAAATCACTTTGCCCATGGATTGGAAAAATTGCAAAGTAAGGGGATTTAGCTCTCAGCCAGAGTGAAGACTTCTAAGGATGGGCAAATGGCCTGCTGCCTGTAGGTGATGGTGAGGCCCCCTGGGGACACTGCAGGAGTGGGGACATTGTGGCTGATGGCCCAGCCCTGGGGGCCCGAGACGGGGCAGAGTGGCAATGCCTCTGGAGTTCTTGGCTCTGTTCTCAGCTTGGCCTCTCCTGAGCTCTGGTACTTGGGCAGCTCTGGCATCCTGGTCCTACCAGGGGCTGCTTCTGGTGCCTGATGGGGCTGAGAGCTCCAGCGCCTGGCCTCAGGACCCTCATTGCGCAGTCTGGCCACCAGGCAGAGAGGCAGCTGGCTGTAGTGGAAAGACGGTGGCATCTGGGCCAGAGAAACTCAACCTGAGCCCAGTCCTGCCTTCTCTGAATGAGCAGCCTGGGCGAAGTGGCCACCAGTGACAGAGCCTTCTCTGTCGAGTGGGGATCGTGGAGAGAGAGGCGGTTGTGGGTAGCATACACAACAGGTGCCTCATCCATGCTGGCAGAAGAGGGGAAAAGGGTTTAGCTGGCTTTGGGCAAAGCCACAACTGCTTTTGAGGAGTCCAGAGTAGGCACAGGTTTGATGCTGGAGCTGGAGCTGGAGCAGGCTACAGAACAAAGATGACGATATCAGACATGTGGGTGGCCTCTGAATTTTACACACACTTACCTTATTTGAACCTCCCCCAGAGACTTAGGACGTGGCTGGTATTATTCCCACTTTACAAACAAGGAGACTGAGGTAAAAATGAAAATAACGTCCGAGCTTTGCAGAAAGTTGATTGGGTGTTCTAGTTAATCTACCTTTCCTCCTCCCTGACACTGCTGAGGGGTAGGCTTGGGCCTTAGAACGGAAGGGGAAGTAGAGGCAGAAAAGTGGAGGAGTGTGAGAAAAGCTGCAGGACCCCACCGGGCCCCAGAGGTGCACTGTCGTTCGGCAGAACGGATGGAGGACCCTTGGAAGCCCTGCCAGTGGACCTTGAGCCCTGGCAGGCGTATTTGCCAGCCCCCGGAGGTCATCTGGGATGCTTCTCCACAGAGATGACGAGAAAGAAAGGTCTAGAACAGGGCCGGGCCTGTAAGTAAATGTCATAATGCCAATTATCCCTATGGTTCTTATTAAGTGGTAGTGACTACAGTTGTCATTCCTGCTGTGACTTCCCTGTGTAGGCCCTGGACGGACCGCGAAGTGCACTTAGTCCCGTGTGGCAGGGGGGTTGGAGAGGAAGCGTTTGGGGAAGCGGCTCTTTCCTCTGCTCTTACCAGAGGAGGAAGAGGAGGGGGAGGTGCAGCCATGCAAACTCCAATTCTCTGTTCCTTTGGGGCCACTGACTTTCCTAAGAGCCATAATTTAAATGAGCAGGGACTGAGATTTGGGTTTTGTTTTCCTACCTAGTTTAAAAAAAAAAAAAAAAAAAAAAAAAAAAAGGCCAAATGACCCGGGAAGGCCTTGATGTGGATAACAGATTCTTAGCACTATTTTGAACTTTTCGTTATGGAATCTTTTAAACATAGACAGAAGTAGAGAGAATGGTATGATGACATTCACCACCACCCCACCCTGCCATGGGCAATTGTATTTCATTGCCCCACGATTACTTCAAAGCACATACCAGATATTTTGATGTTTTTAGTTAGGGACCCGTCATGTGGAGATAGAGATGTCCAGTTGCCGGGGTGGGTTCCTGGGACAGAGCCGTAGCGTTCCTTAAACAGCTGTTGGCTGTGTTGGCCCAACTGAGGAAGCTGGAGCTGGTCTGGTTTCCAAGCCTTGAAGACCAAACGATGCCCACTCCACCCAGGGAAGTGTCTGCAGGTGGCCAGGGAAGGCCAGGCCTGTGCATCCCCATCAGACAGGGCTTTCCTGGGGGAAGGGCTCACATCAGGTCAGGAGTGCTCAAGGTGCTTGCCTTCTTCATGCCTTGACTCCCTGGCAGGACTGGTGTTCTCTGCTGAGTGTCCCCACAGGCCCTCCTCTGCTCTCATTGCCCCTTGCCTGGTGGTATAGTCAGGCAGTGGCACCTGCCTTTGCCCCAAGGCAGGTTGGCTCCTCACCTCGCTTGGCCTCTGGATGTACTCTGAGTGTTCTTCTCTTGGCTTAAGAGACCAGGCCCCCCAACATTCCTCCCACCGCTGGGTCAGCACTGGGGTTCCCTAGGACTCTGCCAAGGCACTCTTTCCTTCCCTCCATGCGGTCTCTTCCATCCTACAGCTTCTAGTGGTGCTGCTTTTAGGGCCTGGCACATAACAGGTGCTCAGTAAATTTTAGTTACAATAGCTATATTAGTCACTCTAATACCCTAATATATTCTTAGGAATATATTACTATGCCTCGTGTCTTACACAGTGCTTGGCACACAGAGGGCCCGCAACCAAATTTAGATGAAAAACAGGCGGTGGGCCTGAGTCCCACCCCAGTCCTGCTCTGAGCAGTGACCACGCCCAGTCTGCTCACCCCTCGCCTTCCTCAGGTACGGATACTGGGGTTTGGGTCAGATGGTTCAGTGCCTGCTGTCTGAACAAAGGGTACCCTTTAAGGCTTCTTCCCTTCCCACTGTTGCATGCTCACAGCCATCTAGCCCCTCCTTTAGTCCCCAGGGCCCCCACGCACTGTGGGGGGGGGGCAACAGTCCTATATTGTGATAATAACAACAGCTCCCCCAAGCACTTCTGGGTGGCAGGCCCCAGGCTGAAGATGCATATCTGTGTTATCATTTGACTGCGAGGTAGACAATACCCCCATTTTTGGGCTGTGAAACGGAAGCACAGAGAGGCCAAGTGGCTTACCCAAGGTCACACAGCCTCTCTCCACCACATGCCAGACAGGCAGTCTACAGAGGAGGGCTGTGTGCCCAAGCTGCAGGTGCCAGAGGTTGATAGGGCTGGCGGTCCCTACTCTGGGCCTTCATCCTTCCCCCAGGCCCTTTCTGCAGGCCTGCTCTGGCACGGTGTGCAGAGAGTAGACGATCAGGTGAAGGCGGCAGTGCTGCAGGTCCAGGTCTGGAGAGCGCGAAGGAGTGGGGTGGGCAGATGGGGTGGGTGGGCTTTCCCTGCAGAGGGCAGAGCATGTGGAAGGTGGATGCAGGGGGTGAATTGCTTGGCCCCGTGCCTCAGTCAACCTGACCTCCTCACCTTGTGTGGGTGTTGTGTGGGCCTCCAGAAGTTACCAGCCCCCTCTGTGTGTCAGCTTCTCCATCTGTGGAATGGGGAGAGGATCCCGCATCTGTCTCACATGCTTTGGTTATCTGGGACACCAAGAGTGAACCCTAATGTAAACTCTGGACTTGGGGTGATGCTGTGTCAGCATAAGTCTGTGGATTAACAAATGCACTGTGGTGTTGAGATTTGGAGAAGTTATAGGTGCAGAGGGAGCAGGGCACAGACAATATGCTAAATCTCTACTTTCCCCTTGGTTTTCCTGGGAACCTAAAACTGCTTTACAAAAAAACAATTTGTTTTAAAAAGTTGTTATAGGATCCTGGGAGTTCGTTCTGGGTGAAGTGCTCAGGGCATCTGTTGTCGTTACAGTATTCTTTGCACCATCATCAGTGCATTCAGTAACTCATTCATTCACTTCATACATGGTTTTTAACTCCTGAGGACACAGACACTAGAATGTGCCCCCCTGCTGGGGTGAGCTCACAGTTGGGCAGAAGTCCTGTGGGCTCTTGTGGGCTCTGCTCCCTCTGCCACGGGGTACCGGGTGTCTCAAGGAAGGGAGCAGTGTGAGAGAGCCAGTGCAGCGCAGACTGCCACCAGCCAGGAGTCACAGCACCATCCAGTTGCAGCATGGGAGTGGATGGGGTCAACAGGATGGACAGCAGGCTGGGAGGTGGGCAGGGAGCCTGTGGGTGGGGAGCGTCGGCGCCATGCTCAGAGGTTTGGACCGCGACAAAGATTTGATGCCATAAAAGACTCAAACAATTTGCATTTTAGAAAGTGCTTTCTGGCAGTTGAAGATGAGTGAGTGCAGGGGGGCCCCTCCTTGAAGTGCGGGTCTGGGGTGGGACTTGGAGAGCTGGGCCCAGGGTTATCTCAGGCCCCGAGAGGCCTGCACGCCTGACCCTGGCCAGCAGGGTGGCCTGGAGGCAATGAGACCGGCACGACGGGCATCTTCCTCCTCTCTGCCCACACTCTGTCCCAGAGCCAGCCTCCCCAGCCTGTGCCTCCCGCCCGGCACTCCTGGGGTGTCCCTGGGGCCCAGCCCAGCCCTGTCTGCTGGAGCCTGCCACAGAGAACTGCTTTATTTGAGTCCATTTTGCGCGTATGGAAATAACTAGAGGCCTCTGTATTTAATTTGGCTCAGCCAGGAAGATTTTTGGCTGTGTGTGTGTGTGTGTGTGTGTGTGTGTGTTCTGAAAAATGTTTCCAAGTGAGCCCCAGGGTGGAAGCTCTGGTCGTCTTTATGCAGTCAAAACCACCAAGGACTGCCCTGGCTTAGCTGGGGGTGAGGGTCTGGCAGAGAGTGGGCTATAGGTAATGGCAAAAAAACAAAAACAAAACAAAAACAAAAAAACAGAAAGGGAAGAGGGTGATGCTATACACAGATGAGATCATGGTCAGGGAAGCTGTTTTGTAAACTTTGTTGCTTGAGGCCAGGTAAACAATGGGTAGGATGAGGGGAAGGGGCTCCTGAAAGTAGATCCACAAGAGACATTTCTGGTTTCCCAAGCAGGAAGTGCCTAGTCTCGTGTTGGGCTACAGAACAACCCATCCTGAGCCCCTCTCTTTGGCCTCAGCAATCTCAGCAAAGTCTCTCCATTGAGCCCTTCTCTGATCCATAGTGTGTGGTCCACAGTAGAGACGGCCCCACGCATCTACACAGGGGTTTGCAGTTGACAAAGTGTGTCCCCTCCCCCACTTGAGTCCCACATTTCTGTTGTGCAAGTGGGGCAGGAATGACACCCACTGCAAAGATGAGAGCCGGAATCCGAGAGAGGTGAGGTCACTTGCCCCAGGTCACTCAGCCCAGAAGTGGGGACCTGGTCTTTTTGTTTGTTTGGTTGGTTTTTGGGGGGGACCTAATCTTGACCTGGTCTCAACCTGGTCTGATCTCCACCCAGAGCTTCCCTCACTCCCTTGGGGGCTTCTGGAGGCACAGGGGCATTGCTCCAAGTACAGAGACGGGCAGAGGGGGCTGCCGAGGGTGGGCAGGGCTGGGTTTCCAACCCCAGGAGACCACCTATGAGTCCAATTTGAGAATCAACACCAAGTATCAGATTCAGATTCCATCTTGACCGTATGGAACTGAGGAATGAGGACACCTGGGAAATCGGAGCTTGGTGGCTGCGATGGCTGTGTGCTTTTGGATCATGACCATTGCAGTGGCATTACTGCTGTTGGGTCTTGTAAAAGTGAAACAGAGGACGCCGCAGAGCGGAAGGCCTTGGTGTTCCCACTAGTTATTCAAAGCTGTGGGAAGTCTTGGATCCTGCCCCTCGGGACTTGGTGTTCTAAATCAGGTTTCTTGGGAATGACTGAGCTCAGAGCTGCGGATCCGACTGCCGCTCTTTGCAAAGGGGCCTTGGTGAGTATCGCAAGCAAGTGCAAATGCCTTTGACAGGCAGGAAGTGCAGGAAGACGACATATGGGGGAGTGTGCAGGCAATGGGGAGTGGTAAGGACTGGGGCAGTGAAAGAGCCTGTGCCATCCAGGTGTGGCTATTCCCAGCTCTGTCATCCGGCCCATTATGGCCAGATCCTCAACTGTGCCTGTCCCCAAGAGAAGTCGAAAAGTCTGGATTTTCATTATTTAAAAAAAAAAAAAAAAAAAAAACTCTAGATGTTAACTCTTGGTGAGTTGTTGCAATTTGATGGGGGAAGGGGTTTGTTTGTTTTTTTAAATACTCCTTGGGCCTGGGGCTGCTGATCTGGAGCTCTGCACTGAGACCTTGTGAGCCCCTTGCACAGAGGCCCTCTGTCTTCCAGATAGCTCTATGAAGTCTACGGTGTCCAAATGAAGAGTGGTAGTGTGGGTACCGGACCTCCCACCCAGTTGTCAGGGACAAGGCCCAAAGTCCCAGATGGGTGGGCCCCACCCCTGCCTTGGTCCTGGCCCGGATAGCACTGGCAAGAATAAAGGCCTTTTTCATGGTCTATCTGTGGGTTTGACTGCAGGACTGGCTTTCCTCTTGGTTTGGGCCTACCCTGGTTTGGTGCTCCAATCCCCAGAGATAGGGTAAGATCCCAGACAGCTTGAGGACATCTCTGGGACTAATGGTGATGCCACTATGAGCAGCCCTTCACCAAGCAGAGGCCCTGGCGGGCCTGATGGCAGGATGCTCAGGCCCCTGCCCTCATGCAGAACTTCATGGCTCCCCTCTGCCAGCTGGCATTCAGCCTAAGTAAAAGTGCACATTTGCCAACCTTTGGAGTGAGACTCTGCCCCTGCTTCCTGTCTGAGGCCCTGTCAGGGCTGGCCCGGCCCCACATGTCTCCCAGGGTTGTGGGAGGTGGGCCCAGGGGAGCTGAGCCGGGGTTCCCAAGGGGTGAGACTACGTGAGGCCCCCTGTTCCTTTGTATTCAGGGCCTGGAGAGCAGTATTCTGGGCGCAGGCAACATATCTGTGTCCTGAAGAAACTTGCTGGCTTCTGCAGCCACTTAAGATTTCCAAGGCCCAGCTGCCAGGCGAGGGAGTTAGTGTGGACACAGATCCCTGTCGCGGCTGGGCCACGTGTCAGTGACCCAGCCAGGCCTCTCTCCGCTCAGGCCCTCAGTGCTCCTGCTTGCACATGACAGAGACGTGAGCTCTGCCCTTGAGGGGAGTGTAGAAGGGGGCCCAGGTGAAATGCCAGGGACAGTGGGATAAGGCGGGCGCTTCCCAGGGGATCTGAGAGGAAATCCACAGGGGTTCGGTCCTATGGCTCCTGATCCAGGGGAGAAGGTAAGACAGCCATGGCTGTCTGGCACAGAGTTCCCTGTATTTGTTGAACGCATGAACAACTGAGAGCTGCTGCTTCCCAGGTGTGTGTGAGCTCCTTAGTCACTGGCTGCATCACTCATTCATTCCTTTGTTCATTCATTTATTCACCCAACAAATACTGATATCTGCTTGCACCAAGCCCTGTTTGAGGCAATGGGGATGCCTGATAAGACACAGAAGCAGC
This sequence comes from Vulpes lagopus, assembly GCF_018345385.1. NCBI lineage: Eukaryota > Metazoa > Chordata > Mammalia > Carnivora > Canidae > Vulpes > Vulpes lagopus. The sequence continues at coordinate 54,962,689 of NC_054830.1, forward strand.
ACAAGCAGCCACACCCCCACCCTTCCAGAGCCTACTTTCACCCGGTCAGAGACGGACTTACAGATCACAACAAATGGAAATCAAGGCGGTCAGCAAGATGTGCTGTGAAGAGAACCAAGAGTTCAACATGACAGGCAGTGGTGGTGGCACCTATAGATCTAGAACACCTCTTTTCCTTCCCTCCTGCCAGGGTGACCCCGGCCCAACCCACCCCCCATTTGCCATGCTCTGAGCTCCAGGGGACACCTGCACAGGCACCCACACACCACAAGGGCCCCCACGGCCCTGCACAGGGCACCGTGTTTATGCACAGCCAAGCCCCCAGAGTCATGATCATTCCCGAGTGATCTGCTCGCAGATTCACGGGGCGGCCCTCCAACCCCTCCCTGTCTCCAGGACCCTGAACTGTAATCTCCAAAGCCCACTCTGGTCCTCGAGGCTATTTTGATGGGAGTGACTCACTAGCAGAGCAGTGGGACAATACAGCCCATCTCCAGCAGGCAGGCAGGCAGACAGATGTTCTTTATGTTCAGGAGCGAGGTCTGGGCTGGGGAGACTGGAGCCATCACCTCCCCAGGGCTTGGAAAACATGTTGACAGGACAGGCCAAGGGCTTGGCTGCATGTGCTGGCTTCACGGGACAGCGGACTTTTCTCCCTCCCTCTGTGCGCTGATGAGAGCGAGCCCCAAGAATGCAGCCGAGGCCCCTCCTGGATAATTCTAATTAGGCAGGGCATTGGCCGTCCGCAGGGTTCCTTGCCGGACACCGTCTCAAGTCCACCATGCCGCCTCAAAGCAATGGCCTTCCCCTGACCCCAGGCAGGTGAGAAATTGAGGCTCAGGGAAGCTGGGACGGGAGATCCTCCCCGTCACTCACACCATCACAGCTTTGGGATGGAAGGTGCCCGGCAGTGCTGTGCAGGGTGCTTGGGACCAGAGGGCAGGGAGCAGGGCCTTGTGAAATGGCCCCCTTCCTTCCTGCTGTGCTTGAGCAGCCTAAGAAGACCCCACCGTGCCTGCCTTTCCTCGTGCCACCTGCCCACCCCGCCAGGAGCCGCTGACAAGCTGGGGGAATGCTGGATGTTGGTTCAGTTAGCATAGCTCTAAAAATAGCCTCCTGCTTTGAGAAATTCATTGTTCAGAGTCCTATATTTTTGTACGTATATAAAAGCCACTTCTGGAGGTCTCGGTGCTGGCTAATTAGAGATAATGCTGTGGCTGGGAGGGGCTTCTGGGCCAGATCTTGGCGGCCTCAGCAAGGCAGGCCTCGGCAGGGCAGGCCTCGGGGTGGCAAGTTAGCAGGAGGGGGTTTGGCCAGGGCCCTCCCCCTGGATGTCAGAGGGCAGTCAGCAGAGAGGCAGCTGGGCACCCACGGCAGGGTTTCTCTGGGAGCAGCTGCTCTAGACTCAGGGGCCACTTGAGATGTCTGAGGGTCGCAGAAGCCAAGAGACCTGGGGATGGAGAGCAGGGCTCAGTAGTAGGGGCTGTGGGTTCCTGAAATTGGCCCTGCCTAAGCCCCAGCTTACTGGTGGGAGGGGTCAGGCAAGCCGCTACCCCCCCGCCGCCCACTGACCCTCAGGGAACAGTGAGGCCCCAGAGGAGGGGCCCCAGCTGGCCACATCCTCTCCTGCCAGCCTGAATCTCAATGACCCCAGCCCGTGCCCAGTGCCCTTTCCTTCTAGTAGCTCCTCCCATGGTGCCCCTCTTCTGTCACCATTCGGATGTGCCCAGGTCTGTCCCAGCTTTAAAACCAGTGTTCCTTGCAGCCCCCAACCCCCTTCAGCTCCCATCCCAATCCTGCTGTCTTCTTGGCCACCATCTCTGAAGGCTTCTTCCGTGCCAGGCCCTTTCCTCAACCTGCCACAGCCTGACTTCTGGCCCCGCCTTGCGCCAACCTTGTGTCGTCGTGTCCCTCCTCTCTGCTGCTTCAGCTTCTCGGTGGTTCTGGCTTCCCCAACTTGGCATCAGGACCCTGAGGACTCCTGCCCTTCCCCTCATCCCTCCCCCAGGCGTCTTCACCTAGCTGCAGACCGTGCCCCAGGCACCACCACCAGGATGCTCCTTCTGTCCTCTCTGCTCACTGCCTGCAAGTGCTGGTCCTGCCTGCCCCCTCCCCCTGCCCCCACCCCACACATGCCAGGCTGAGCTGCTCCGTCCCTTGTGTACACTGTGGACACCCACCACCGCCCGCTCCGCTCCACCCCTTACTGCCACACGGCGCTCCTCCTCGGGTCCTGGCTGAGGGCGCAGGCCTCCCAGGAAGCCTCCCCACCCCTGGCAGCAGGACACGGGCTCTGCTCACCATCCTGCAGCACCAGACCCTTCCTCCGTTGCTGCCCTGAACACAAGCCATCATTAATCACTTGTATCCCGCAGTGTGCACACGAGGACAGGGCTATGTCTGTTTGTTCACTGCCACACTCACAGTGCCCAGCAGGGGCCTGGCCCCTGGTTTGCATTCAGTACATGTTCACTGAGTGAAGTAACGGCGTCTTATGTTTTAACAGAACCTAGTTCCCTATTCCAGTGGGGAAGCCCCAGTTCTCAGGCCTGACATCCAGACAGTGACCTCCCCCATGTACAGGGGTGTGGTCGTGCCGTGGAGCGCTACAGAGAGAAATGAAGCAGGGAAGCATAAGGGAGGGCCAGGATCAGGGTGTGGCTTTTAAATGAGGCAAGATGTAAAAGGTGAGGGAAGAAACCAGGTAGACATTTGAGAGAAGAGACACAGGCAAAGGGAAAGGCGTGTGCAAATGTCCTGAGGTAGGAGTGTGTCAGGAGGAAAGAGTAACAGTGGGGCTGGGGTGTGGTGCCCAAGGGAGCATGGAGGAGGGGGTAGCAGGAAGAATAGGCTTCTGGGTCACTCTGAGGATTTGGGCTCTAAATCCCAGTGAGGGAGGAGCAGAGGACAGACTTGATCAGAGTTGTGTTTTAATAGGATCCCAGCTGCTGCATGGAAAAGGGCGGAATGGTGCAGTGGGGAGGCCAGGGGAGTCCCAGAGAGAGACTGTGGCAGCGACACGGGGAACAGGTGAGAGCAATGCAAACCAGGCTGTGGCAGGGGGCAGGCCAACTGGTCAGATGCCTCTGTTTTGAAGGTGGAGCGGCTAGATTTGCTGACAGATGGGAAGTAGGGACTTGCCAGGAGCTACTCTCAGAGTTTTGGCCCCAGCAACTGGAAGGATAGAGTTGCTCTCAGCTGAGGTTGGGGGAGCACAGGAGCTCCGTTTTGAGCCTGCCTTTGAGAGGTCTACTAGTCATCGAAGGGGTAGTGCTGGGCAGTTGGATGTTGTTTGGGTTCATTTGGTGCTCTTGTGACTACCGTATATCCTCATTAAAGCAAATTTGGTAACTAGTTAAAGCAAGAACCCACTTGATTCCCCTCCCCACTCCCACCCAGCCCTTCTGGGGTACTTCTTAGGTTGTCCAGAAAGCCCATCACCTCCTCAATTTAGATATGGTGCTCCTGGTTAACCTGCCAGAAGTCATGTTGAGCATGAGCGCCTCATGTGGACTCACACCTTGAATCTTTTCAGTTCCTGCAAGGGCTCCAGCCTTCCCTGGCCCCTCCATCCCAGGCTTTGGCAGTGTCTGGAGGCTCTGAGCATGGGGCTCAACATCTGTGCCTGCATGCGTGCCTCCCTGGACTCTTTCTCATGGCCTCTCCTAGAACTTCCACTGGCTCTGCAGGCTAGGAGCACATCCCTTCCTGGTCACCGCTCCTCCTGTGGACCCTTTCTTCTGGATCCCGTTCGTCCCAAACCTGCCCCCCAGGAGAGACACCCCGCATTGCCAGGCCTCGGTCTAGGTGGTGCCCAGCAACTCACCCCAGGAGGGACAGAACTTTGGAGTGTTCCTGGGAGTTCATAAGCCTCCTCGGTCACTAGCCAGGCATCTCTCTTCCCAAGAACCACTTACCAGGTGTGGTCCAGCCTGTAAGGCTTTAGGTATCTGGGGAGCTGCTGCCTTTCCTGACGAGGGAAGAGGGTGCAGATAGCCTGCTTATTTAGGAACAGCATCCCTAATTTCCCTCTAGAAGTCTTCTCTGTCCCCTTCTTGCTGGGCCATACCGGCTGTGTGTCCCTTTATACATCCACTCTTCCCTTGCAGTGCACCCTTCTGTGTCTTTGTACTCTGCTCCTTGCAGGGCTACCTCCTGGCCCGGGGACTCTGGTGGGAAGGACTAGGAGAAGGTCACACAGCTGAGTCGGGCTCTGCCCCAAGCTCTGCAATCTTGGGCAAGCCACAAATCCTGAGTCTCCTCAATGGGATCATTGCAGGGATTAAATACATGGATGTGGTTTGTGCAAGGGCTCCCATGTGGCACGGTGGCTGAGTATACTTGAGTGGTGACGCACCCTGAGCCACAGCAGTCCCAGAAGGCTGGTTTTCTAGAGCCCACTGAAATACCTGCACTACCCCCTAAAATAGCCCCTTCCCCAGTAGCTGAACTGCTAAAAACCTCTACTTCCCTAAAGCTCTCAGACTGCCTTCACCCTGCCTCTGGTTCCACAGACCTGCCTGCCTCCATTGCCCTAGGATGAGGCCCTGCAGAGGCAGCCCCCGAGGCTGCGTTTCTCCAGCTGAACCTTCCCTCCTCTTGCTCAGAGGACATTGACTCCTCTTCCTTCCCACCCTCACCTCCTCCCCAGACCCTGCCCTAGTCTGTCTGCATCCCTACCTGAGGACCTGGAACAGAGCAAAACTGTCCCCTTCCCTGGCCCAGGTGATAGACATCAGTTAATATGGCCTGCAGCAAAGAACTGTAGAAGCCCCACAGCTGTGCATATGAGAGCTGGTAATTAATCGTCCCTGCTCTGTCTAGACTCCCTTTCTGGAAATCAGAAACCCTGAAAGCGGGGTGTAGGGGAGGCCACAGGGCCTGGAGGCATGAGTGGTGTCCATATTTCAGAGGCTATTTGGCTTTGGCCCATGCAGATTGCCAGCAATCAGTGTGGATCAAGGCTCTGGACCCCCAGTGTGTCAACTGCATGCTTTTCCTCTAGGCAGCTGGGTAGCCGAGACATCCACTTGGGGTCAAGTCCCAGCCCTGCTTTCCTGCACAGGTGACCTTGGACCGATAACTTCACTGAGCCCCAAGCTCTGAGGGCACAGCTCCCTCCTAGCTCCCAGGGATGGTAGTTGGGCTGTAGGCCACGTTTAAGCACTCAACACAGCACCTGTACCCAACAGATTTACAAAGGAGGGTTACTGCTGCTAACCTACCTGGTGTGTGTGAGTGACTAAGGCGCATAAACACAGTGAGTAAATGTGCAGGCTCAAGCCACAATGCCTGAGTTCTAGCCCTAGAACCTTGGGGTTAAGTAACCTCCTCTCGGAGCCTGTAGGGTGGTTTAGAGGACTCAATGAGTTATGTATGACACTTAGAAGACTGCTGAGCTCTATAGACATTAGCTGGTACCACCATCTGTCTCATTGATGTTAGGGTGAACAGCCAGCCCCCTAACAGAGGGTCCCTGCTTCCCCCATGCCCCCTTGTCTCTTCCTCTTTTTTCTTGAGGTCATTCATGACTTCACAGGCCATAATTAGAGACATCCGTGGCCCGAGTGGCTGAGGCCTCCTGGCCCTAACTCACTCCCCAGCTAGAGTCAGGACGTGGCATCTGGGCCATGGGGCCCAGGGCCCTTTCTGGGACTCTCCTACCCTCCCCAGGGCGTCATCACCAGTGACTATGGCCCATGGCCGGAGGCGGCCGTCCTCACAGAGAGAGGCCCTGTAGCAGACAGGCGGGTGACCCTGGCTTGCACACTGGGCCTGTCTGCCCCCAACCTCTAGCTGCCTGGACTTGTGGGTTGGGCCCTGTCAGTCAAGGAATAACCGGAGACAGCAATTAGAAAGTGCGTTTTATGAGCCAAGCAGTCTTTTAAGGACTTCATCTGTGTCCTTAAAATCTGGGGAGCTGCTGCCCTTCCGCTATAAGAGTTGTGTGAACTCTCATAGCGGTCGCATGAAGGCGGGACTCTGCCTCCATTTTACAGGAAGGGAAACTGAGGCATAGAAGTGTTCCTGCCCCTGGTCACACAGCTGGTGAGTAGCAGAACCCAGGCTGCAGCAAGGAGCCCATCCAGCCCTTCAACTTGGCAGAAAGGCACAGGGGTGTTGCCGGGGAAGAGGGGAACTTTTCAAAATGTGTTCTCTCCCTTCTTAAGTGCTTCTCATTGTCCTCGGGCAGTCAGGCACTCTGGGGGCTGTTCTGCAGTGATCCAGCCATTTCCCCACATAAAAATCACACCCACCAGCCTCCCCTAGAGGAAGGCATGTTGGGAAAACCAGAGAAGGGGAGGAGGAGAAGGCTGGAGTCACTTTCCAGAGACTCAGGGCTCTGTGTCCCTGGGCCAGCAGGGGAGGGCAGGGGACACATCCACGTGTAGTTCCAGCTATCACCTGGAGAGCCGCGCTGGGCCAGGCCCACCTTTGGAGCCCCGTTGGGCACATGGGGTGCTTCTTCTCTGGAAGGAGCCAGTCTCGGGTCCTTGTGTATGCTGGAGGCCAGGGCTTTCAGCGAGCAAGCCCTCATGGAGCAGGACTCCAGGTGGGCTGGGGAGACCCCACACTCTTTCTCTAGATAATTACACTGTGGCAGCATGGGAATGGGGGCTGCACGGCACTGGGGCTGGCCATGTGCAGGAAGCAGGATTTGAGCTGGGACCAGGGTGTGGTCCCCCAGAGGTGGAGAAATACAAGTGAAGGGCAGTGGGGAGGCCCAGGGTGGGGGTACAGATCCAGACAGTCCATAGCAGCTTCTAGCCAGTGTAGGAGTCCTTTTGCTGTATTTCAGACAGGTGTCTGACTTGCTACAGCTTGCACACCTCCAGTGACAGAGACCTCAGCACCTCTTTAGCAGCCCTCACCACGTGAGAGCACGCTTTCTCTCGTTGGGTGACCTTGGTCATAGTTCTGTCCAGGGAGATCTGCTCTAATCTCCTGTTTTCAGCCTGCCAGAGGCTTGATGATAGGCATCATCTCTCCCTTCTGGCTGCTTTTCTCCTAGCCAACCAGTCCAAGCTTTTGGTGAGAGGTGGTTTCCAGACCTGGACGTTTATTTCTGGCATACTGTAATTTGGGGTTGGCAAGTAGAGTTCATGTCAGGCGCCTGCTGGGGTCAGTAACGTGGAGCACTGTGTTGGAAGATCTTCAGGAGGGAGTCTGTGATCAATTAGCAATGTCTTCCATAGGCAGACGAAAGTGGGGCAATCCAAGTGGCCCAGGTTTGTGATCTGCACTCTGAGGCTCTAGACTGTCGGGGCAGCACCCAGACGTGGTCCTCTGATCTGACACCTGTAGCAGACCGCAGGGCTGTGTTCACTTCTGGCTTTGTATTAATTCATGTCAGTGACTGGCTTCCCAGCTGCATCACAGCATCAGCTCATGTTAAACTTATGGTCAGCCAAAAAAATCTTGTCTTTTTTGAAAGAACAGTCATCAAACTGATCTTCCCCCAAGCTTGACATTGTTTCCATTATATGGCTATATAAGTAATTTAAGTCAATCCTTGTTGACGGGCATTTAGATTATTTCCAAATGTTTATAATTAGAAACAATACTGCAGTGAAATTCCTTGTATTTACCTCTCTGCAGATTGGCTCATTTCCTTAGCGTGAATATCCAGAAGAGGGATTACTAGACCAGGAGCATCTTCTGAGAGTGCTGGGCAGTAGCCACCTAACTGTCGTAGAATGTTCCAGAGACTCTAAACTGTCAGAGCCTGTCAGGCACTTGGAACAGGTGTCTGCCCCACTCCCTGATTTGCATATGGCCCAGGGGGCTGCGAGAGATCACGAATGCCATTGTCTAGTGTAGGACCCACCACAGAGTCTTCGGGCCTGGCTGATGGACACAGGTTGTGGAGGAAGCTTCCCCAAGGGAGCTGACCCAGGTGATGAGACATTGAGCTCCGGTTGGGAAATCACTGTGGTGAAGACGCAGCATTAAGGTGGGCTGCTGGTTGCGGGAAGCTCGGGTGGCAGCATGGGGGATGGGAAAGACCTGGGCTGGGCCTGCTGGTTCCCTGACCCCCAAATCCCTGCTGGGTCAGGCATTGGACATCATATAAAGCAGAGGCCTATGGGGTGTGTGATCTACTGTGAGGAGGGGGAGGGGTAAGAGGACTGTCCCGTTCATACTCTGCCAGGAAGGAACTAGGCACAGAGCTGAGTACTAACTGGGACGGAGGGGCCTTGGGTTTCTGGCTGTTGCTGCAAGTGTAGCATCGTTATGGGCTCTCCTGGAGCACCTTCCAAACCAAGTGGATTTGATAACCAAGGAACTAGGCGCAGAGCTGAGTACTAACTGGGACGGAGGGGCCTTGGGTTTCTGGCTGTTGCTGCAAGTGTAGCATCGTTATGGGCTCTCCTGGAGCACCTTCCAAACCAAGTGGATTTGATAAGTGTTTCTGGCTAGTACTCTGAAAAAGTTGAACCAACTTAGACTATCACTCCCCATACTTATTTTCACTTGAAAAAAATGATCTTTCTGTTAACCAGTTTAGCTCAAATGAAGAAAAGATTTTCTTTTCATGTCTCATAGTATGTAGTTTCTGATTATTCTCTGGCTCAAGGTGGGTTCCTAAGCTCCATACAAGCATTCATGCTGTGCTTTCTTTTGTCCACTCGTGTATTACAGGGCAGTGTTCATTGTGGGGCAGTAGGATGGCCTGGCCACTTCTCTGATCAGGGTGGTCTGAGGTTGGTTATGATTTGGTGGGGCACAAGGGCAGCCTCATTGTACACATCAAGGGGATACCGTTCACGTAGATTCAGTAGGACTTGGTGACAGATTACATGGGGCAGGGGTGCGAGTTGGCTGCAGGGGAGGTACTGAAGTAGTGACACCCAGGATCTTGGCTTTGGTCACTGCGTGATGATGGAGAAAGATCATGAGTTTGGTTTGGGGTACCTAGGAGGTCTGACAAGGATGATGTAAAAAAACAAAACAAACCAAAACAAAACTGTTCCAGGACCCAGCACACAGCAGGAATGGGTGGGGGGGGATGCCTTTACTTATTTGGCAAATATTTACTTAGCACTGTTAGCTGGGCACAGGTGGTGGCCCTTGGGGAACATCAGTAAGAGAAGTTACCTCCAACCTGGTAAAGCTTATCTACTGATATGGGAGATAGACAACAAAGCAAAAAACACACTATATACGTTATGTGTTTTGAAGTGGTGATCATCATCCAAGATTTAAAAAAAAAAAAAACAAAGAAAGAGACAGGAATCCTGGTGGGGAGGGAGCTGTGATTTTAAATCTGGTGATAGCAGAGATCTGGGGAAGAGTGTTCCAGACAGAAAGAACAGCCAGTGCAAAGGCCCTGAGGCAGGAGCATGGCTGATTCCTTTGAGCAGAGAGAAAGGAAGCCGGTGAGTCAGGAAGTCAGAATGAGCCAAGGGGGTAAGGAGCCAAGATGAGAGCAGCTGAGATCAGGCATTCAAGGACATTGCAAGGACAGCTCCTTCTAAGCATGAAGGGACCAGGGATGGCACTTGATCTTATGTTTTATCTGAGTCACCGCAGCAGCCGTGGGGAAGAGTAGGGGGACCACTGCTATTGTGAGGCTGTTGTGATAATCCAGGGAGCAATGATGGTGACCTGGACCATCTGCTGAGAAGCGGGCAGAGCCTAGGTGTGTGTGGAAGGTAGGGCTGATGGGGGAGAGGAGGTGGGACTTGGTGACAGTCCCACCTGGTGGGACTTGGTGGAGTTGGAATTATGGTGAGTACAAAGGCTGCAGGTGACTGTCAGACCCCTTCCCTTAGCTATAAGGTAAGCCTTGGCCCTCACTTCCTAGCATGTTCTAGAACCTGCTGGCTTAAGACATTTGGGAGTCAGGTAATGCCCAGGGCAAGAATCCTGGACTGGCACAGCCCCAGAAAGTGCTTGCCTCCTACCAGCCACCTACATCCCTGTCATGTCACAACCCACACTGACATACTGCCTGTGAGTGACCCCAACCTTCGGGGCAGCCGGGCGCTTCCCCACTACCAAGCAACATACTGCCCTTGAGTCCAGTAGTTTGTCACTTCTTCTCTTTCCTCAGTCCCTTCTGTCCCAAACCACAGCTCCCAGAGAATGATGATAGCCTCTCCAGTTCACAGAATGACCCCTGCCCCATCTCCACCGCTGTCAGAAAGAAAGTTCCTTTGCCTGATCATGGTAACTTTGAGGCCCAGGGAGCGAGGCCTAGGTGTAAAGGGCTGAATCTTCCAGACATGAGAGGTGGACACTGCTTCTTTACCCTGGGGCATGTCAGGGCAGCATGGTGACCTGCCCACCACTCCCTGACAAAGCCACCACAAGGCATGGAAGGGCTCTCTGCTCCATGCCATGCAGGCATGGAGACTGCCCCTTGGGCTCCGTGTGTGTCTGTAAACCGGGCTTACGAGACTATTTAAAAACCTTCTGAGCAGAGCCCCAGCTGCTTGTCTTCAAGGATGAGATTTTGTTTCCTGTCAGCCTCTTGCTTAGAAAAACAGACTCTGCCCCTGACTAAAGCATTTCCAGTATGGGGGATGTGTGTGTGGAAATACCTCCTTGTGAGATGTTCACAGACCACACAGAAAAGGTGAGGCAGGGAGGCATGTGGAGCCAGAGCAAAGGCAAAGGCCTTGGGTCCCCTGTCCATAGATGGGGCTCGCTCCTCCCTAAGTTTGGGATCAACCACCTACAGGTCTGACAGGGGGATTCCCTCTCTCTTCCGTACAACCACTGATTAAGCCACCAAGTGTTTATTGTGAAATGCTGTTCAAAGGTTTATCAAAAGAATGGGAAAATGTTAAGTTCTGCTGGTGTTCCCCTCCCACCACCCCTGTCACATAGACCCAGGGCCCAAAGGATAACTGCTCCTGGGTAACCGTGATGTCAGAAGAGTCTTGAAGGGTGGTATTCCTCTGATACCTTAAAAGCATCTAGTCCATCCCATGTGGATAATGGACAGGGAGACAGGCCTTTAAGTGGGTGACCCACCCTGATTCACAACCAAATCAAGGCAAAGCACCCAGAGTTCTTCCCCAAGGAAAGACCTTTGTCATACTTTAGCGTCTGGAGAGCAGGATGGGATGGCCTTTGTCACAGGACACCCACTGCATGTCCTTGGAGGCCAGATCCAGTTGGTGGTGCGGAAGTCCTGTACTATTCTTGAACTACAAGTTGGAAAGCAAGTGCAGGGATTTGCAGCCTATCCCTGGCTCGGGGCAGAATTGGAACTAAAGGGCAGGCTACTTCCCTCTGCCCCCACTGTGAGTCTGTCTCCCCCAGGAGTCAGTGAACAGTCACATTTTATACTCAACAGAGCAGCCCTGCCAGGCCTCAGGACGTGACAGTGGAAGCCAAGCTGAGCAGGGGGTAGACCAGTTGGCCCCACAGCTGTCTATGCAGGGTATTCCCACTGGCCTGAAGACAGGACCATTGAGGAAGGACCGCAGCCTGGGAAGGGATGCTGTGTTCCCTTCTCTCTGCTGGGGCCCTTCCAGAGAGACCCCTGCCCTGGCCCCAGAAATCAGAGAGTCTGTGAAGTTGAGTGATATCCTGCAGGGGCAGGGAAATGGCAAGGCTTGACCAGAGAGGCTACTAGAAGCCATGTGATAAACTACCTTGCCTCACTGCCCTGTACTAAAAAGCAGTCTGCAGCAGGAACCAGTGTTTGTTCTCTGAGTTCCCGAGTTGGGATGAGTAAGCCAGCCAATCCCTCTCTGTCCCCCAGTCTGGCTGTTGGGACGTTGAGAGGGACGTATCTGCATCTTGGGAACAAGGGGCAGCAAGGTAGAGGGGTGTGGGTGCACCCACCATCCCCCGCCCCCGGCCTGGAGTCCCACCAAGTTGGGCTTTGATCTCAGCTCACCTGCTCCCTACCTGTGGGACCACAGGTCCGTGTACTTCTATAGGCCTTAGCTTCCCCACCTGGAAAAGGGGAATTAGTTCTTTCTCTGCAGACTGGCTTTAAGTTTTAGAAAAAATGTATGTATAACCCTGTTCATTCCCAAGCCTGCCATAACAAGGACCATAGTCCGGGTGGCCTCAGTAACAGACAGTTGTCTTCTCACTGTTCTGGAGGCTCGAAATCTGGTATCAGACCTTCTCACATAGGAGACGGACAGTAGGCAAAATCAACCAGCAAAGTGTGTCAAATGCCAGGGGGCAGTGGTGGGGACACTGTGGGGCTGCCTCTTGTCCCTGGCTCCCTGTCGGACTCTGGGGTCTGGGCTCGCACTCAAAGGAGACCTCTGTCGTCTCTCTGTCCCCTGCAGCGTGGAGGGCGAGGCCCCCAGCAGCGAGACTGGCACGTCGCTGGACAGTCCATCGGCCTACCACCAGGGCCCCCTGGCACCAGCCTCCAGCCTGAGCCCCGACCGCTACGACCACACATCGGTGGGCGCCTATGGGCTGTACTCGGGGCCACCAGGGCAGCAGCAGCGCACGCGGAGACCCAAACTGCAGCACTCGACCTCCATCCTGCGCAAGCAGGCCGAGGAGGAGGCCATCAAGCGCTCGCGGTCCCTCTCTGAGAGCTATGAGCTCTCCTCCGACCTGCAGGACAAGCAGGTAGGCAGGGCCCACCACATGGGGATGGGGACAGGAACAGGTTCCCCAGCCGCTCTGGCTGGAGACCAGTGCCCAGCCCTTTGCTGGGGTTGCCATCAGTCCTTGTGGCCATGCATAAGGGCTAGGTAGCCAAAAAATGAAGTGTCTGAGGTCCCAGGAGAGGCCTGAGCCTTTAGGTAGTCCTCAGGAGGAGTCCCCAGAGAGAAGGGCAGATCAGTTTACAACATAAATAGCACATGCTCCGAAAAGAACACCAAGCCCATCCACAGCCAGCGGGGCGAGGTTGCTTATTATATCCCCTTTGGTTTACAGTTCTGTGTTCTCGTGGGAAACAGCCTCACTGAAAGCTCGCTTCCTCCCACAGGGGCCTTGGCCCAGACCCACCATGGGGTTGGCACCTGTGTGCAGAGCAAGGAGGGTGCACGGCCTGCCCGCTTGGTCGGGCTCCAGGGAGGACTATAGATAGCCTCTTGGGGTTGAGAGGAGAGGCCTGTCCCAGCTGCATGGTGAGAAGAAGGCGGAGGGAATGGGTGATCACTGGGTGGGGGGTAGAGAGCTCTCACTTCACAAGTGCAGGCACAGAGTAGGCACTTTAATAATTCTAGTGTGAAACTGGTGGCGAGGTTCAGGCTTCAGGAGAACCTTGGGCCGTGGCCAGCAGCTGTGCGCATATGTAGGGCCAGGTTTATCTGTCCAGCTTCCCCCAGCTCCTGGGCCCTGGCTGAGCTTTGGGCCATCTCCTCATGAGTCCTGGGTGGTCACATCCACCCCTCGCCTTGCTGCCCTCTGTTTGCTCCCTAGTCTTCCTTTTTGTCTTTTGTGGAGCAGCAGAGGTCTGAGCCTGGAGTGGCACCTGACTTCTAGGAGCAGTGCTGTACTGCCCAGGGCGGATCTCCCCACCCCCCTGCCTCGCCCCGACAGGGTTCCCTACCACACCCTCCTCTCCCTGCTACCCATCTCAGCCCTGATTCTCTCCATCCTTCCGCAGGTGGCCCCTTGTCAGGCTGTGGGAGCAGATACCCACCCCCTGCCCCCTGCGGCACCGGCCCCGTTGCCAGGCCCATAGCAGGGGAGGACTACCTCTGTGCCATTGATGACTAACACCCAGATCCAAAGTGGATCAGAAGCAGTTGATAGTAAAAGATCTCCAGCAGAACCACTGAAACAGAAGTGAGGAAGTTTAAGCCTTAGCAGAGGCCTGTGGAGATAATCATCTGCTTCATGTGGCCTTACCGTGGCCACAGCTGTTCGTTTTCAGCTGGCGCATATTAACCAATTGCCCACTGTGTGCCAGACACAGTGCTGGGTTCTGGGGAGTCAGCAGGGGACAGGGTGAGGCCACAGCTCTTGAGCTGACACTTTGGCCCAGGAGGTGGACCTACCAACAAGTTAGCAATAAAGACCATTTAATTCCTGAGTGTGATACAAACTCCGGAGATGATAAAATAGGGGCAAGAAGTGGTGAGACTGCAGGAAGTGACAGCACTGGATAAGGACGCTGGGGAAGGTCTCCTTGAGGTGCCATTAGAACTGAGTGTTTAGGGAAGGGGCCTTCCAGGAGGCAGTAGCGCCAGGTGCAAGAGTAGGACTAGGACAGAGTACATGGGAACTGCCAGATGAAAATGAGGTGCGCAGTTCCACAAGGTGGTAATGCCAAGTCCCTTTGAGTGAGGGGTGCCCTTCTGCACCTTCTGGCAGCTTCCTATCAATGGGCCCAGGAGTCCTGAGTCATCGGAAGGTGGCAGTGTGCTCTGTGCAAGGGTGTTCCTCTCTGTTCCCTATCCCTCCCCCGTTGTTGAGAAGTCTCCTTTTAAGAGAGAGTGAGGGCTCAGGGTCAGCCCCACATCACCTCATTTCCCAGACCCTCTGTCTTCTGAGACGTGGGGATCCTAGAGCCCCTCTGCAGACCGGATGTCTTGTGAGTACTGGGTGGGGGTGATGTGCAGCAGGTGAGCACATGCTCACCTGGATTGGATTCCCTCCCCTGCACCCGAGTAAACTTTCAGATGGTGTTTTGGGTCAGTTGTGGCCCAGAAGGAAGAATGACCATGGTGAGTCTGCGGGGATGCCTCAGGGCAGGCCTGGGGCAGCTTGTGTCCTCCAGGGAAGCCCAAGAAGGAGGGACTGAGAAGGGCTTTGATGACAACACAGAGCCCATTCCTGCCTTTCCAGAGTCCCCCCTCTCCCCTCCTCACCCCTCCCCCAGATCTGGGGAGCCAGACTCAGGCAAACAGAGGGTTGCTTTTTGGTTTTCTAGGTCCAAAGTCAGCAGAAGAGAAAGAGGCCTGAAGTGAGCCCTGGGCCTAAGCCAGTGGCCCTGGTGCCACGACCCCACCACTAAAGGTGACATGAGGGGGCCAGGCTACTGGCAGAGAAGGGCAGAGAAGAGATGGCCTCCCAGAGCTCAGCCTTGGGCCCTTTATCAGCCCTGTTGGCTTCCAGAGCTCCACTCAAAACCCCAAAAAAACAAAGTCTGCTTACAGATGTGGAAGTGAGGTCATCTCTTTGGATGGTGTTCAGTAACTTCAGGGCAAGAGAAAAAACAGACCC
Organism: Vulpes lagopus; assembly: GCF_018345385.1. Classification (NCBI taxonomy): domain Eukaryota; kingdom Metazoa; phylum Chordata; class Mammalia; order Carnivora; family Canidae; genus Vulpes; species Vulpes lagopus. The sequence goes on from NC_054830.1 coordinate 54,977,797, forward strand.
ACCCTGGCTGACTCTGGGCCCAGAAAGTGGTTTTGATCCACCCCACCCCCTCACACACACTAGCCTCTCTTCCCATGAGGGGAGCCACTCTGGCCAGCCTGCTGCTCCCTCTCCTGCAGGCCCCAGAGAGTTGGCACGTTGAGCGCCTGGGGGGACCTGGCATCCCTGAGATGAGTGGCCTCCCAGAGCCGGGAAGCGAGGGGACCAGAATCTGTACTGGGATGTGTGGGGCTCCAAGCTGTGTACCCGTCACCCCGTGGCACCCCTGAGCGACTCTCTCACCCTTGACTCGGGCTGGAGCTTGGATTTCCTCAGTGTCCTTTTGGTTTTATTTCAGTTTAGTTATATGTGTCTGTTCTGGACAAACTCTTTGCTCCTTGAGGGCATGGACCTTATCCCTCTCTGCTACCAGCTGTTGGGTGCTCCCTGGCTCAGACTATGTAGGTAAGATCTAGACAAGCAGGGTGTGATGCTCTGCCTCCCTGGCACAAGTGTGCCTTACTCCTGAGGACCTTAGACTTCTCTTGACCCCACACTAGGTGCCCCCTCTGCCCAATATCCCAGAGCCCTAGATCAGTGGAGAAGCCAGCTCCTTATCTTGAATTTTCTTTGATTCCTAGGGAGCAGGCTTCTACCTTATGGGCATGTTTTCACTCAGGAGCGAGGCCTGGGGAGCACCCCTTGGGGTTGTCCTAGGTCACTGAGGGCAGGCATGAGCCTCAGGGTCTCAGGAGGCTTGTGTGTCACACAGGGGAGTCCCAGACCATGCCACCTGCCTGCAGCCCTGCTCCATCTCTCTGCCTCATCAGGACCTGTGGTCCCAGAGTGAGTGCTTGCTCTGGAGTCTGGAGGCCTCCAGCTATATGCTGGGTCTCTTCCTGGGCCTCAGTTTCCTTATCCGGTGCAGGTAGCTGGGGACCCCATAAACTAAACACCTTCCAGGAATGCAGCTGAGGGTCTTTTAGCCCCAGCTGGCCCTGTGCTCGGCATGTGCTAATAAGCTTTTGCATCTGTCTCATCAGAGGCTCACCATGGTCCGACAAGGTAGGTCTGATGAGGAAACAGGACGTGTACGGCTCCAAGGCTTGCTTAGAGTAGCATAGCTAATGAGGGGTAGGCCCTGGATGAGAGTCCAGGCATCTGGCCTTGAAGCTGCCCCCCCCCAGTAAGGTGATTCTCTCAGGCCTCCCCAAAACTCAGCGACATACCACACCCCCACACCCCGCCCAGCTGACAAGAGGCTATGGTCAATGCTGTGAAGACGAAATGAGTCCAGAAGCCTGCAGCAATGCTCAGCACCCAGGATCTCACTGAAATCTTTGGCAGGCCTCTTAACCTGCTCGGGTGTCAGGTACCTCCTCTCTGGAGGGGCTGCCTCCACCTCTTCCAGCATCTCCCATGTTTCATTAAACCACAGGCCACAAGATGCACTAGAGCCAAAGGCTTCTGTGGCCAGAGAAGTTTGGGAGGGGGGTCTGGGAAGTCCTGCAGATAACATTCTTACTTTACCTCAACATGGGGCTTCTCCATCTTATTTGACCCGGGAAACCCCTATTTTGCACAACCTTGCAAGGTTGTCATGGCCAGCTTTGGGATGTGCTGAGGCCTTCCCAAACAGGGCCACTGTGGGGCTGGGCAGCGGGCACGCGCGTAGGTGGGCATGGTGCTACACCAGCACATTGGTTGCGCTCACTGTCCTGTCCCTCCCACCAGGTGGAGATGCTAGAACGCAAGTATGGGGGCCGCCTCGTGACCCGCCATGCGGCCCGCACCATCCAGACGGCCTTCCGCCAGTACCAGATGAACAAGAACTTCGAGCGCCTGCGCAGCTCCATGTCAGAGAACCGCATGTCGCGCCGCATCGTGCTGTCCAACATGAGGATGCAGTTCTCCTTCGAGGGGCCAGAGAAGGTGCACAGCTCCTACTTCGAAGGGAAGCAGGTGTCTGTGACCGATGACGGCTCTCAGCTGGGGGCCCTGGTGCCAGCGGAGTGTGGCGACCTGGGCGAGCCACCCACCCTCAAGTCCCCTGCCCCGTCCAGTGACTTCGCGGACGCCATCACGGAGCTGGAGGATGCCTTCTCGCGGCAGGTGAAGTCGCTGGCTGAGTCCATCGATGACGCCCTCAACTGCCGCAGCCTACACACCGAGGAGGCGCCAGCCCCCGACGCGGGGCGGGCCCGGGATGCCGAGCCCAAGCCAGCCCTGCACGGTGTGGACCACAACAAGCTGGACGAGATGACGGCCTCGTACAGCGATGTCACCCTGTACATCGACGAGGAGGAGCTTTCGCCGCCCCTGCCCCTCGCGCAGGCGGGGCACCGGCCACCCAGCACCGAGTCAGAGCTGCGGCTGCGGACCGGGGGCGCTGTGCAGGACTACTGGGCACTGGCTCACAAGGACAACAAGGGGGACACGGACACGAGCTGCCGGAGCACACCGTCGCTAGAGCGGCAGGAGCAGCGGCTGCGGGTGGAGCACCTCCCGCTGCTCACCATCGAGCCGCCCAGCGACAGCTCCGTGGACCTCAGTGACCGCTCGGACCGCGGCTCGCTCAAGAGGCAGGCCGCCTATGAACGCAGCCTGGGCGGGCCGCAGGGCAGCCCCAAGCACGGCCCCCTGGGTGGGCCCCCCAAGGGCCTTCCCCGGGAGGAGCCCGAGCTGCGGCCTCGGCCCCCCCGGCCCCTGGACAGCCACCTGGCCATCAACGGCTCAGCCAATAGGCAGAGCAAGTCCGAATCTGACTACTCAGATGGCGACAATGACAGCATCAACAGCACGTCCAATTCCAACGACACCATCAACTGCAGCTCCGAGTCGTCGTCCCGCGACAGCCTACGGGAGCAGACGCTCAGCAAGCAGACCTACCACAAGGAGACCCGCAACAGCTGGGACTCACCCGCCTTCAGCAACGATGTCATCCGCAAGAGGCACTACCGCATCGGCCTCAACCTCTTCAACAAGTGAGTGCCTGCTGGCCCCACAGGAAAGAGCAGGGCAGGCCTTGCTCTCATGCTCCAGGGCCTTTGCACGCACCAAGGGTTTAAAAGAGTGTGTGTGAGGGTGTGACGCTGCGCCAACAGGGCCCCTAGCAGTAGCTGGCACACCGATGCCATCATAGCAGAGACTGGAGCCTGGTGAGTGGTGTGCCTGGCCCCCTCTCCCCCATTGTGGGGAGAACAGAGGCTTATGAGCTGGGCAGCAGCCAAGTGAAGTATTTCTCTGTGACAAAGCAGGAACAGGAGTTCAGGGCCCTGTCAGCACCTAGACCCGTACCCAGCACACAGTAGCTTCTCAGGAAACATGAATGTGAAGGCTGCCGTGCTGTGTAACGTGCCTGGCCATGAACACCAGGCTCGGGGTTTTGGACTGGATTTGGTGGATGATGAGCGGCATGAAGGCCTTTGGGAAGGAGGTAATGGGGCCCACATGTGAGCAAGATCTCTCAGGGCAGGTGCAGGCTAGGCTCAGAGACACGCATGGAGGAAGCAGGACACAGATAAACCTGGTGCTAACAGAAATCTCAGCAAGGTCCTTCGGGAGGTGTGTGAATTGGGTCTTGTTGAGTGGCCACTACCCACCAGGAGTTCTAGAAAGGTGCTGTGGGGGCAGTCCTGACAGCAGATTTAAGGAGGGAGACTGGTATTTAAAGCAGGCTATTCTTAGCACTGCCAAAAATAGCAAGGAAAGGGGAGGAGAGCTGAGCACTCCCTTGGAAGGGACGCTGGAAGGCTCTGGTTATTAAACCTTATATTTCACATCATTTCCATTGATGGGGCCTCTGGGATTAGGGGTTCATCAGACGTCAGCCTGGCGCTGACTCCTCCAAGGTTGGGGGCATGGCCAGACTGCCTGGTGGTCACTGACACATCCGCTACCCTTCCCTGCTCCCTGCTTCTTCTTCTAGATGGAGGGAGACTTGGGGGCACTTTTGAGCCATCCCTGGTACAAATAGAAGTGCTGTGCTGTCTCGGGGATTCAGAGAGGCCTGTCCCAGAGGTTGGGTATAGGGAACAGGACATTTACCTGGGAGCAGCGAGGGGACTCTGGGTCACGAGGCTCCTCACTTAGCTAAGAATTAAGAGTCTCAAACACCTCGCATCTGCCCAGGTGCTCTCTCCTGAGACTCCCATCAGCCCATGGTTCATGGCAGGATGAACAGCCTCACCACTGCAGGAGCTGTGGCCAGAGCAGCATGCTAGCAGGAAGTGCCATCTCCTGCTGAGCCCATCCTGAGCTCTGTCCTAAAAGTCTGTTGCCTTCACCTGCTCCTGGGCACAGCCAGCTCCCGGGTCATCTGAGACCCAGGGCAATGCTCTCCTGGGGCGGGGGCTGAAATGACCCAGGAACTCCCATAGTGTCCAGGCCTACCTTGTCCCTTTCAGTCTCCAGGGACATCCTGATGTGGGGGTCCCAGCTGTGTCAACGGGGAGGCCAGAAAAAACAGTCCCTGAGCCAACCAGTGTTGGTCCGTGTAGATTCTCTCTAGCTCTGTTTGTAGTTACGTGCGCCGTGCCTGCATACGTTCCCATGGAAGATGAAAGCCTTCCAGTTAGGATAACACTCCCCATTTGGCTCTTGTCATTTTGGAACCTCTCCTCCCGGATCTTTATTCTGAGCATGTGTGCACTTTTAGGAACTGCAGACAGCTATGGTTCCGAGCACGGCCCCAGGGCCAGACTGCCCGGGCTCACACCCTGGCCTTTGGTCTGTGCAGTGGGGCTGAGCCCAATAGTCTCCACCCCACAGGGTGTGAGATGTAAGTAAGCACGTATATGAAGTGCTGGGAGCAGCACCTGGCACCAAATAAGCCCTTCCCAAGTGTTGGCTGCTGGTGCTGGGGCCTGGGGTTATGGAGATCATCTTGCTGGGATGTCACCGCCTGGCTTGCTGTTGGCAGATCTATCTCCCACATCGCTGTGCACGAGTCACTCCCTCCCACCTGCTGCTGTGTAGTGGTCGCTGGTGTGGTATTGATCCATGGTATTGATCTGGCCACTTGTTTCCAAACCTCTTCAGAATTACCGACCACAGATGACAAGGAGTGTGGATCTCTCCTTTACATACACTCCCAAGAGAGTTCATTAGGGAAACTGGCTGAAAGTAGAATCATGAAGGCTTAGGTAGGCACGTTTTTCATGGAAAACTTAGTCTTTAAACGGGGGCTCTACCCATTTCCCCTCCGTGCAGCTGGATCTGAGAGGTCTTTCTCCCACGTGTTTGGCCATACTCGGTGTTATCTCCCCATTCCCCATCAAAGAGTAGAAATAGTTGTCTCTTGGTCATTTTAGTTTGTTTCCCAACTTCTAAAATGGAGCGATGGAGCACCTACATGAGTCTTTTTTTTCTTTTTTTTTTTTCTTTTTTAAGTAATCTCTCCACCCAACATGGGGCTAGAACTTGTAATCTTTAAATCAAGAGTCACAGGCTTTACTGACTGAGCAACCCCAGTGCCCTCAGTTCATTTTCTTATTTTTCTCTTAGGTTATTTGTCATGTTGATTTACTAGTAGTACTTTGTCTTAGATACCGATCCTTTGTAATTGCAAACATTTTCTTTCTCTTTTTAAAAATTTTTTCGTTCCAGATATAATTCACAATACATACCATAAAATTCATCCTCATGAAGTATACAATTCAGCAGTTCTCAGATATACATCTTTTAACTTTGTGCTCTTTCACCTAACAAAAGTTTTTTCTAACTTTTTGTGTTTTCTAAATTGGGATAATTGCCATATAACATGAGTTTCAGATGTATAGTGTAATGATCCCATTTTTATCCATATCGCAAAGTAATCACAATAAGTTGTTACCATCCCTCACCACACATAGTTACAAATATTTTTTTCTCTTGAGATGAGACCTTTTAAGGTCTACTATCTTGGCAACTTTCAAGTATATAATCTGGTACCATTAAGCACAGTCATCATGCCGTTACAGGAAGCTTTTAATTTTAATCAGCTAAATTAATCAGTATTTTATTGTTTAGTTTCTTTGGCTTTTCATGTTTTGTCTTAAGGGGCTCTGCCCATGGGGCCACCTGGGTGGCTCAGTCAGTTAAGCATCCAACTCTTGATCTCAGCTCAGGCCTTGATCTCAGGGTCATGAGTTCAAGCCCTGCATTGGGCTCCATGCTGAGCATGGAGGCTACTTAAAAATAATAATGATAAATAGTAATGGTAATAATTTAAAGGGGCTCTGCCTCAAATCATAATAATAAAAATGAAAAGAAGTTCTGCCCCAATCATATAGATAGTTTTAAAATATTTTCTTTAGTATATTTGCATGCTCTTTAGGACTTTAAGCTGAAATTTGTTTTGGAGAACCATACAAGGTGAGGGATCCAACTTTTATCATTCTGTAGAGATTAGCCAGTTATTTCCAGTTTATTCACCAGCCTGTCCTTTCTTCGTTGACTAGAGGTTCCATCTAATTCCTACATGAATTGGATGTTTTCATTCATTCAGCAGATATTTATTGCTGAATAAAACTGCCATGCACCAGGCAGTGTTTAGGGGCCTGGGACAGGTCAGTGAACAGAACGAAGACCCTTGAGAAGCTCCACGTTAACGGTTAGAGGGCCCATTCCTCCATGAGCATCAGACTTGGGGTTTCATGGGTTTTCTTATTAGGGCAAAACTTCTTTTTTGTTCTTTTAAAAAAACCGTCTCAGCTGTTTTTGATGAGTTTTCTTCACATGAATTTTGTAATAAGCTCATTAGGACCCATGAGCAAACCTGGCGGGCTTTTCTCAGCTGTTGCCTTCAGGTCAGAGAATAAGTTAGGGTCACCTGTGGCATTAGGGCATTGTGGTCCAGCCACAGGTGGTGCCTGAAATTAAAGCTAGCTAAAGTTTAACACTAATCCCGGTCCTCTGGCACGCTAGCCAGAGGTGCAGGTGCTCGCTGGCCACATGCAGCCTCCATGCCAACAGCACAGATCAAGAACAGTCGGGTCGCCATAGAACATGCTCGTGGATAGTGCTGGTCTAGAGTATGGAGGGACAGTCAGCAGCAAGTCTGGCTCCCTGTGGGGTGTGGGGCAGAGCGGTTGTGGCTGGCCCCCAGTGGCAGGAGCCAGTGGACTCTGTGAAACCTGCCCCTGCCCGCCAGGGAGGCTCCAGGGCTGTAAGAGTGTGTTACAGAGCACCAGGCTTCCTCCCTCCCGGCTCAGCCTTCACCACCTCCCTCTCCAGCCCCCTACCCTTGCCCCCCACCAACACCTGCCTCTTGGGCCCACCCAGCCTCGAAGAGAGCGCTCAGTTCCCAGCCCCTCCCAGTAGTAAGCTTTCCCCGACACAGACCTCAGCCCCCCTCAGAAGGATACATGGAGGATCTGAATGATGCACCCAAAGTGGGCAAGGGAGTCCGTGAGTGGGAAGGAAAAACAAAACAAGAGACCTGAGAACGGAGGCAGGTCGGCAGGGAGGGGCATCCCTGGGGCCACCTGCCATTCACAAGCCCTGGAGGCAGCATGGGGGTCCAGGAGCTAGAGGCAGGAGGGTTTCAGCCCCAGTCCTGCCACACATCAGCTGCAGCGACATGGTGACTCCTTGCACTCTCTGAGCCTCGCTGGCTACACCTGGAAGATGGAGACGAGGTTCCTGTCTCCTGGGGCTTGACAAGGATTAGAGGTAGTGGGACCAAGAGCCTTGCCTGGAGCCCACCATCAAGGAGGTGCTTATGGGTGGCAGCTGGGCCTGCTGTGCCCAGAGCAAAGGGGGAAGGGGCTTCCAGGAGCTCAGGCTGTAGGAGGACCCCGCAGGTAGTTTGGTGCAGAGCAGTCAGTGGCTCATGCGCTTAGTGTGTGCTGGGCACTGCCCTATAAGCCTGTCATGCTGTAAATCCTGTCTACCTCCTGGGGGTAGGGACTCTTACCCCCCTGTATGGATGGGTGGGCTGAGGTCCCAAGAGGGTCACCTGTCTGAGGTCACACAGCCAGTGGGTGTGCAGGCTAGAACTAACACCACCCCACCCAGCTTCTGAACACAGCCACCTAAAATCCGGCATGGGACCCGCCACTACACATGCACCCCACCAGCTCACTAGGCTGCAGATGTGAACTGAGAGTTCAGGAGGCAAAGCCACACCAGTCATGGGAGGCCACTCAGCCCTGGAACAGTGGTCCTTGGGCCACCAGAGCAGCAGGAGCTGCGGTCAGTACCCCATAGCCCCGATGGGGTCTCATGTACCTGTGTTCCCACACACATGCTCAGGGATACAGGCCTTGCTGTGTCAGCCTCCTCTCTTTCATGCCGCTCTCACTCTGGCAAGAGCCCAGGTGACTAGAGCCCAGGCAAATTTTGTCCCAAGTGGATGTGGCCAGAGCTCCCTCACCTCTGGAAGAATATTCTAATCCCCAGGGCTGCCCTGTGATGAAATGGGTACCCGAGTGATTACCTCGAATCTGAGGAGCATGTAAGTTAGGGCCTCAGCAACCACTTGGCATGATGGTGTGCTAGGACTCTTCCTTGGGCTAGGAGCTGTTCAAAGGGGAGCATCTGAGGTCCCTTCCAGCCCAGGGAAGCACGCCTCCCCTCCACTCAGTGCCCAGCTGCTGGGGCCTGCCAGGTGCCACCCTGCCTGTTCCTTTCTGTAAGCCCACTGCCCACTGGAGCTGCTGCAGGAGGAAGGCGGAGAGCGCTGGTGTGAGCCCTGGTGTGAGCCTGGAGTGCTCTGAGATTTCACCTTCCTGCATTCCTGGGCGGTCAGCTGCTTTCTACCTGAGTGGGAAGTAGGCTCAGAGGCTGCAGAGCTGGGCCAGCCTCTCTCAGTGAGCAGTAGAGCTGGGCTGGTGGTGGTGGTGGTGGTCTCCAGATCTGCGAGCCCCAACTCCGTGCTCCTCACGTGTGGCATATTTCTTGTGATTAATGAAAATGCCAACGACAACAGCCAGCCCATATAAACATATCAGGTCTCAGGCACTGTACGGAATGCTTCATGTATGTCACCTCACTGAATCCTCACAGTGACCCTGTGACACTTGACTCTAGGGGACCAGGGCTCGGAGAGGTCAGGTGCTAGTTCGAGGCCACAGAGCCAGACATGCTGGCTCCAGGGTTCCGGGAGCTGTTCACTGTTGCTGGGAGCGCTGACACTTTAAAGATCGGCTCTCTTAGGAGCACTTTGAGTTACTAAGAAGGAGGCTGGGTTCGCATTCCCCTGGACATGAGCTACCCAGCCAGCCTGTGCCCTCACTGCCCTCAGCCCTGGGGGTCCCTAGCCATGTCTTGGGCCTGGGGTGGCTGGTGCTGAGTCTCTCAGGGAAGAAGACAGTGCCAAGGCAGGCCCCGCAGGGCATACAGCCATGATGGAGGGTGATTCCTCCACCTTCTCTCTGTAGTAAGGGTTAAGCCCTGTTCAGCTTGGGCTCCCGGCATCAGGAAGAGCTTTGTAAAAATCAGAGCTACATGAAATACAGTCTGTAGAGGTGGTGAGTTCGCTGGCCCTGGAAATATGTGAGCAGATGGAAGGTGACCACTTATTTGTAGGATGCTGGGAGCACTTGAGCCTGGATTGCCGAATTAAAGGGGGCTTCCAGGCATGCAGGGTTGTCCAAGTACCGAAGGTGGTGAGTCCCTCCCCCTGTGGTCAGCTGAGACCAGTTACGGGGACGGCTCAGCCTCCTGACCACAGAGGCTCCTCGGGCACCGGAGGTAAGCAGACCCTGTGTCAGTCTCTGTTAACCAGGGCCTTCTCCGTTGCAAGTGACAGGAACCCGGTCAGACTGGTTTAAGCAGAGGCCTTATTGGTCTTGGACCTGAAAAGTCACTGGGTGCCTCCAGGCCCTTCTGTGTGGAGTCCTGGCCTGCCGGTGCCGCACCAGAGCAGGAGGTCTGCCAGCTGTCCCAAGCTCATGGTCCAGCCTCACGGCAGCCCCAGCAGGAACAGAGTCTCCCCTCTCATCCGCCCCCAGTGCTTGCTCCACAGTGCTCATTGTGGTCAGCAGGATTCGGGGCTCCAACTGGCCAGGCTGGGAGTAAGGTCAGCCCATGGGGTCAGAGGGACAGAACGGGTGGCATAGGAAATCCGGAGGCCAGCTAGATGCGGGGTAGGGAGGTGTGGACTGCCGCCCACTTGCATGTCTCTTCGGCGGCTCAGGCAGCTAGAAAGGACAGGAGAAGCCCATGGCTGGCCCTGTAGACCCCTGCTAGGAAAAGCATTCAAGTTTGGGTGATCTGTAAGCATGGTGCCTGCCTTGTAACCGCCACTCTGCAAGCTCGGTGTCAATACTGACTGCTCACAGCCCGGAGACAGGAGACACATGTGAGACATGCCACTGGTGTGGTGTGCGTGTGCTCGCCTGTCACGGCCAAGTCTGATTCAGCAGCTGACGTGGAAGAAAGCCGGGCCCACCTTGCGATGGACAGCAGAGCCAAGCCGTGGATTCTTCTGCTCCAGCCTGTCCTGCTGACACCTCTTGAGGACCCTTGAAGGGGGTGAGGGGCACAGAATACAGGAGCAGGTCAGGTGTGGGTGCCACAGGTGTCCCCCTCGGCACCTGCTGACACTGGGCCCTTAGAGAAGTAAGCTGGTCAGGCTGGATGTTTGGCCGTGGTGATGGTGAGGGCAGAGTGAAACTCTGGGGGGCTTCTTGGAGCAGAAGAGTGGGTTGGAACTACCAGCGTGCTTTCTCTCGCCTGGCAACCCGGAGCCAAGGTATCTGACCATTCTGTGCCCTCTTTCAGTCATGAGTCAGATACGGCTTTTGTGTTGATCATTCTCTCTAGCAGGGTCCCTCTTCCTGGCTCCTGGTTCAATTCCACTTCCCCAGAGAGGCCTTCCTTGATCATCCCTCCCACCCCTTCCAGCCCAAGTCCACACCTTCTCCGGGTCACCATGGCACCACTTTGGTTTTGTTCTGCTTGTTGCTGGGCCTCCTCTTACATCATACACCAACAGTATTTTTGGAGGGCTTAGAGGCATTAACCCATTTAACCTTCACAGTTCCTCTGCTGTATGCACCGTGGCTGTGTCCATTATATGAACAGGGAAGCTGAGGCACAGAGATATTAAGTATCTTGCCCCAGGTCACCCGGCTAGTAAGAGTCTGGGTTTGAGGAAAGTCTTGTGGGGAGGTGGGGGGCTCCAGTGTGCTGACACAGCACAGGTTAATTTCTGTCATATTGCCATCCGTTACTGGTTAACCAGGGACTGCTCATCAAGTCTCTCAGGTACAAGACAGCAGGGGCATCCTTTCGATGTGGACTCCCTGGTCCCTATGGCAGAGGAAGGTGCCAGAAGGGATCGATCACGCAGTTCCCATAGGAAGTGCCACGCATCACTTCTCTCACAGTGCATTGGCCACATGGCCCCCTAAAGGCCACAAGGGGAGGTGGGCAGCACTGATAACTCATCCCCTTGCGTCCTATCACCCTGCAGGTCACCGTGTGGGACACTTAGCAGGATATATGAGCACAAGCCCCTTTGGTCAGCATGGAGCTCTGTAAAGGAACAGGTGAATCTAGGACCACTGCTTGGCAGAGCCCCCAGGAGCACACTTGGGGTTTCACTGCATTGTCGAGGTGGCCGGGACCAGCAAGGACCTGACAGGCAGGGAACTCACGTTATCAGTGTCCAGTGCACTGGCTGTGTGCCGCCAGGAGGTCCCTGAAGGCCAGGCCATCCAGACACTTCCTTTGACCATTGTGCTCATCCTGACCCTGGAGCTCCCTGCCTGGCCCACACCGCCGACCCCAGCTCCTTACCTGTGCCTCCTGCCACCACACCTTTCCTCTCAGTTGCTCAATGAGCTCCTGGTCACTGGTCAAGGCCCAGTGAGTTCAGATTCCTTTCTCCTGGGACATCTCTGTGAAACTTGCCGGGTGGAACCAGTCCCTCCCACATTTGGTTCAGACTAGGAGCTACTCTCAAGCTGTGTTCTAAAACCAGCTGCTGCTCCCCACCTCCTGCCCTATAGCATGGAATGCTTGTAGGGAAGTCCTAGCTGGGCTCCCGCTTCAGATCTAGCCTTGCTCTTCACAGAGCAGCCAGCGGGAGCTTGGACATTGGGTCCCATCACTGCCCTGATCATTAACACACTGGGGCTTCTCATCCCACTCAGGGGAAAACCAGATTCCCCCTGTGGCCTGCAGAACTCTGTGGGTTCCAGCCTGCCCACCCTGCTGCTATGCTATCCTGTCCCAGGGCTCCTACTCTCAGCCACCCTGGAGCAGCTTTCTGGCCTTGGATCCTGCAAAACCCTTTGTCACCTCAGGGCCTTTGCATTTACTTTTGCCTCCATCCAGGAAGCTCCCTAATGACTTAGGTCACTGCCCAGTGTCACCTGCTCCGAGAAGGCCCTGAAGGCACCTGCAGGAACCCCTCCCTGCGCCCTCCAGCCATCAATTTAGTCCCTTTGTCCTTTAGACCAAGGATTAGAGCCTACCATTGTGGGGTGTTCTTGACCAGCCTCGCTCACTGCTGTCATCCTGAGCAGTACCTAGCAAAAAGTAGGCTCTGGGTACTTAATCTGTGAAGAATCCGCATTCTCATGACCTCTTGTAAGACTCTCCTTCCTGCAGTGTGTTCCACTCTCCTGCTGCCTTCTGCTCCTCCCAGGTGGAGGAGCCCATATCCTAGAAGCCTGAGATGCTATGCCACATTGTTGTATCAACACAGAAGGGGGCAGAGTGGGGAGGTCAGCCAGCCCCACCAGGGAAGCAAGCCAGGCCTGGATCGGGGCCCCATATTTGGGCCTCAAGGGACCAGGGAGGCCCAGGCTGTGGGTGGCTGACGCAGGATGCCTGAGCAGGGAGGTCCAGCCCAGCTCTCCAGTCGTTGCCACACAGGAGCACAGGCCCAAGAGGATCAGATGGCCTGATTTTCCAAGAGAAGCCAGAAATCTGGATTCTGGATTGAGCTCTCCCAACTTCTACATGTTGGCAACTCACTAGAATTCCTTCCCCTAATGTGTAGGCTAAGGAAAAGACGTCTGCAGTTTGGCTGTGGTGACCCCTGACCTAGAAGTTGAGGAAGAGGAGAGTGGGCATGGGCCCTGTGGGGGTTGGCATGGAGCAGGGCAGTGAGGGAGCATGAGCAGCCGAGTGGCTGGAGAGGCTGGGGCAGGTACAGTTCTTGGGGTGTGTGGCAGGGGTCGGGGAGCAGTGCTCTGTCCCCACATCCGTGCCAGGGCCCAGCTGGCTGGCCACCACTCCCTGCAAAACTCCTGAAGGTGATGTTAGGGTGTGTGGTCATCCTGGGGTAAAAATAGTAAGGTCACCTTGCAGCAGGAAGTCTGCTTTTGCTTGCAGGTAGGAATACAGCATGTGCTAGACGCTGCTGTCAGGAGCCCCATACTTTGTGGGGCGGGTGGATCTGCTCTTGCCCCCAGGCTTCTAGGGAATAGCAGAACACTGATCTCTACCTGCTGGGGCAAGTGGTAGGGCCCAGCTCCCAGTTAGTGGGTGACCTCACTCACCCCCACACCCTAAACCCCTGTGCAGGCCCAGGTGAGGCTCTGGGGTCGTCGGACACCCACGTTCCAAGGGTCACACATACGGCCCCCTCACACCACACTGTGAGGTCAGCCAAGCCTGTGTTGTACCACATGGATCAGCAGGAGGACTGAGGCCCAGAGGGAGGAAGAGGCCAGCCTGGGCCCCCTGCTGCCTCCCTCCACCACAGCCCCCTCTCCCCTGGAGCCCCATGGCTCCCAGTGCAGGTGGACTTACTTAGCCCTGCGGGGCCAGCCCAGCCCTTCCTAGAAACCCTGTTTGCCCAGGAAGGATCAATGGAGCACTTTCACTTCCTCTCCTAGAAATTGGAGCTAGTCGTAAGAACCTTCCATGGTGCTTACTGCATGCAGCATACCAGGCACCTGACTGTCAGGAAATATAACAAAAGTACTTGAGGCTGCTGGCAAGGTTACGTGGCTGTCAGGCTTCTCAACGGCCCAGGTAACAGGAGTGCTGACCCCAGGAGGAGTGTGAGAAGATATGCATATAGGGTGCTTAGACAGTGTGCTCAGAGTCAGCACTCAGCTTGTGTTAGAGACACCATTTACTGTTGGGGGGCAGGGGACAGGCCAGGACGTGCAGGGTAAGATGTTCCCATCTGCCTGGCAGTGACTTCTACAGAGAGGGGCTTTTGGGGGCACTGCAGAGCAGTAGGGGGAGCAGGTCCTGCTCCAGCACCCGTGGCCACGCTCCTGTGGATGGCCCAGTCCTAGGCACTATGCCTGGAGCTGGATCTGGGCAGTTCTGGGTTCCCTGTAATACGGGCTCCAGCAGAACAGAGTGGGGTACCCTGAGTACCCAGGGAGGAGGGCAAGCCGGGAGGGGGTGGAGCAGCCAGGGCTGAGCCTGTCTCTCGTCCCACCCCTAGGAAGCCTGAGAAGGGCGTCCAGTACCTCATCGAGCGCGGCTTTGTGCCTGACACTCCAGTGGGGGTGGCCCACTTCTTGCTGCAGCGCAAGGGCCTCAGCAGGCAGATGATCGGCGAGTTCCTGGGCAACCGGCAGAAACAATTCAACCGAGATGTGCTTGAGTGAGTTCTGGGGCTGGGGTCTGGGGACGTGGACCTGCACACAAGCAGTGTCAGGCTCACCCCGCCTGCTGGAACATAGACCAAGTCCTCACTGTCTGCAGAAAACCAGATTTCCAGCTCCCTGGGAACTGTTGACAGTTTGGAGAAGCCCTGCCTGTACCCCAAATCTCTCCATCCCTTCTTGAGACTGCCCTAAGTAGAAAGGACCCCATGCTTGGATCTTTGGGTTTATAAAGCAGTCGCTGTGTATGGGCCCTGCATTGTCCTCAAATACATGGAGTGAGTGTCACATCTTACTAAGTCCCTTTCACAGATGAGCCAAAGCTGCAGGACAGGACTGAATAAGGTGGGTCAAGACTTGGGGGAAGCATCTCCAGGCCCGTTGTTGAGGATTTTTCTGACCAGGCAGCTACACACTGAGACTTATGCTGGGAGCAGAAATCAGAGAGGGGTAAAGAACAAACCACTAGTAACAAGAGCAGTGCCTTGCATCCGTCCAGCCCTGCCTCATGGGATGAATGAAAACAGCCAAGGGGAGTGGGCAGAGGGCCTCCTGGGGCCAGGCGTCTCTGCCATAAGGAAGAGCCTAGCCACGTGTGTGCTCACCACATCTGCTTCCCTGGGAGGAGGCAGGCAGCTGCCTGGGCCTCTTTTACAGGTGAGGAATGGGCTGGCCTGGGTGCTCCCCACCCCCACACATGGAGGCTCATATACACACGTATGTACCATTCAGTCACACACCCACCTGCACACACAGGCACAGGCGCAGACACACAGGACACAGGGAGCCGAGGCCTTTGGCAGCAGCTGGCTGTAGCTAGCACCCAGCAGGATGGCATCTGTGCCTTTCCTTGGCCAGGCACACCCACCCGGACTACTTTCTCCCTGCTTGCCATTTCTGTTCCAGCCCTCAATTGGGAAAAGCCTGCTGCATTGTTAGCATGGTTAGTGCCCCTCTCTGCCTTAGAAACCAGCCTCAGGAAACAGTTCAGGGGAAAGTAGATGAGGTCTTTTATGAATTGGGCCTAAGACCATCTTGGGCCAGCCCCTGCAGCCATTCCTGCACTCCCCCCCCACCCCCCACCCCAGATTCCCCACCCTACCCCCCAAACTAACTGCTATAGGAAATCCGTGCATTGTTCTCCCCTATCAGAAAATAGCAGCCTCAGGAAGTAGCAGTCCTAACCCCACCCCCAACCCCCAGCCCCGACCCTCTACACCAGGCATCCAACTCAGATGCTAGTCAGCAAATACCCTGTGTGGCCCCGGCCCTCCCCCACCTGCTCTGCAGCAGCCTCGAAGGATGGTGCCCCCAGGGCCATGAGCACTCAGAGAAGGCCAAGGGCACACTACAGCCTGTTTATGCCGAAGCCCATCACACCCAGCAGAAGGAGGGCCCTGACAGGATTAGGCCCCCCATGGCTGAGGCCTCTGCAACCCCCACCAGGGGTGGCCATGGCTTTGTTACAAATAGATACACTGGACACCATGGCCCTCTGAGTGGTCCCTGGTGCAGACCCCACCTTCTTTGTTCAAGGGTCAGGATCAGAGAGGACCCAGCATGTTATGCTGGAGGGTAGTGCTAGGACAAGTGGCACCAAACAAAACCCGGTTACCAGCCACTCCTGCGAGCTCCGCTTCCCTTGGCGGATTAGCAGATGAGGCTGGCACAGGTCCTCCAAGGTGCCCCTGGAAGGACACCCGGCAAAACCCAGGCACCTCTCCCCAGACCCTTGATGTGGGAAAATGGGCTCAGTGCACAGTCACTGGCTGGCAAGTTAGCGGCCAGCCTCCACATTCTCCTGGAGAAGATGGGAGTGTGCTCCTGGCATCCCTCACAAATGAGGGATGTCTGAGAAGCCTGAGAAGACTCAGCAGTAACGTCCTGTTGTGTGCTCTGTGTAACGTGCACACTGAGCGCCATCTATTTCTGCTCCGAGGGCCTTTCTCAGGAGCAGCCATATACTCTGGCCCCTCTGTAGATAATTACACACAGAGATACAAGCACCAATGTTTTCCTATAGTTTCAGGGGATCTGTGGACTCCCCAGAAGCACAGGGGTCTTTGGGCTGTAATCTGGAGTGTTGACTGGTTGGAGGAAGCCAGGCGGAGGGCCTTTCTGGATCCCCTGGCTCTGGGCAGCTCACGGCCTGCCCTGCACTGACTCCCTGTATGCTCTGCCCTCGACAGGAAGGGCGGCAGAGGCTGTGCAGGCAGCAGACCCTGATGCAGCCTTGGTGTCTCGTTTCAGCTGCGTGGTGGATGAGATGGATTTCTCCGCCATGGAATTAGATGAAGCTCTCAGGAAGTTCCAGGCACACATCCGGGTCCAAGGGGAGGCTCAGAAGGTGGAGCGGCTCATCGAGGCTTTCAGGTTGGGGGCAGGGCAGGGCATGGGTGGGTGTCGGGAAGAGGATGGTTCCTGGCTCTGAGGCCCATGGCTTGGGGCCCAAACACCCCCTTTACCCCTGTCCCCTAAGCAGGGTCAGGTGGCCCTGAACGTGCCTGGGGAATGAGGCCCCTTCAGTGTGCCAGGTGCTGTGCTGGTTATCTCTAGAACCACACTTTTGGACAGTCTGTGTTCCTGCAGGTCCTCATGAGCATCACTCATTCATGAGTCTGTGTCGTCATTGTCTGCCCGTCTCACATAGTGACTCACCACAAGCTACACAGCCAGATGGCCTGGCTCTAACACCCACTCCACCACTTCCTAGCTGTGTGACTTTTCCCTGGTTACTTAACCTCTCTGTGCCTCATGTCCTTGCCTATAGAGTGGGGAAAAACAGAAGCCCCTACCTTAGACAGAGTGGAAGGACTGAACCACTTTGAATGTCTGGGTACACTTAGCCCAGCACCTGGTACAGCACAGAGCCCACAGTCAAGGCCGACTGCCACCCCACACTCATTCATGCTAGGAGTGTGTGCACAGTGTCTGGGTAGGATCCTCTGTGCCCATGCTAGGTGGGGGAGACACGAGTCAGCCACTGACCCAGCCTTCGGGGCCCAGCGCCAGTGGTAGGACAAAGGTGGGGAAGGAGAACACAACAGGAGGATGACTCTGGGGCCCTAGGAGGGGGTTGCTCAGGCAGTTGCAGGAGGGCTTCCTGGAGGTGGCGCCACTAATGGAGAAGACAGGATTGAAGCCCATGTTTTCTGAGCTCCGACGCTACTGCCTTAGTCATGGGCCTGCACAGTTTCTCTTCTCTGGTCTGTGCCCCTCATCCACCCCGCTCCCTGAGCCAGGCTCCTTTCATCTCAGGGTCCCTGGTAGCGGGTCCAACACTTACCATCACATCCCTGTTCCACGCAGGTGAGGAGAGTATAGCCTTAAAGCTGCCCACATCCTACCTGCCCATATCCCAATGGCCAGAATTTAGCCACCTCCTGGGCTGCATCCAGTTCCCAGGGAGATGGAGAAACATGGTCATCTCCCTCAGCAGCCATCGCCAGCCAGAGTACAGGTTGTTGAGGTATAACCAGTGTAAGGAGGAGCAGGTGTCACCCCCATTTACCAGATGTGCAAACTGAGGCTCCTGCCCAACCAACATGGTCCTGACCCTGCTCCCTCTCCCGGCCTACAGCCAGCGCTACTGCATCTGCAACCCCGGGGTGGTTCGACAGTTCCGGAACCCAGACACCATTTTCATCCTGGCGTTTGCCATCATCCTGCTCAACACAGACATGTACAGCCCCAATGTCAAACCAGAGCGGAAGATGAAGCTGGAGGACTTCGTCAAGAACCTGCGAGGTGAGCTGGCCCGGGCCCTGGGCTCTGGCGTACACCCATCCTTCGGACGCTCTCTCAGCACGCACCCAGCCAGCCACGGGGCAGAGCCAAGGGGCCAGGCTCTGGCGCACCCAGTCCTTGCCACAGGGGCCCGGGGTGAGCCTTGGTTCCAGGGACACCGCATCAATTACCCTAAAGGGTGCTGACCGCTCTCACAGGCAGTGACACACACACCTGGGTCTCATGGTGCCAGGAACCTCACACGTGGCAGAGGTGACCTTTTCAGCATGTTCTGTAAGGCTATGTGGGGGTTCGATAGATGGAGGTGGGGGGCAGGGGGCCAGGCCTGAGAAAGCTTAGGCCAGCACGGGAGGGCCTGGTACGGTCCATAGAGGCTGGATCGGGGGAGGTGAGGGAGCACAGTCTGGAGCCCAGGCACTGGGCGTCCCTGGCAGGCAGAGCCAGGCCGAGGGGCTGGCACACACCCTCCCTGTCACTGGGTTGCCCCTCCCTACCCTCGATACTCCTCGCGAAGCTGACTTGCCTTCGTATGTATGTGTTTTAGAGAAACTTTATATCACACTATAAACAGGAAGCCCGTATCATTTGCCACACTTAGGCAGTCACTCTAGAACTCAGCGGATGAAAGCACCAGAGCTAGTTCTGGCTGGGCCCCAAGGCTGAGGCACGTGGCCCGTGTTTGACGGGTGCTAAGGTGAACAGTGAGAAGGGAGGCTTCCTGGGGTCATTATGGAGAAAAGGAGTTGAAAAGGGGACAGCTGTCTCCCAGGTGGCACTGTCTTAGCTGATAGCATGTCCTCGTGTACCTGAAGTCCCTGGGAGGAAGAGGAGGACTGTGTCCCTCTCTTTGGGGGAAGATCAGAGCTACAGCAGGCTGAGGTCCCCTTCGAAAGGGTGTGGGGTACAGGTATACATATATAAATATATGTAAATATACATGTACACACATACGTGAGGAAGAAGGTGGGGAGGGGCAGAGGAAGAGAGAGAGAGAGAACCTCAGCCAGGTTCTGCGCCCAGCACGGAACCCGAAGTGGGGCCCCATCTCAACAACCCTGAGATCATGACCTGAGCCAAAATCAAGAGTCCAATGCTGAACCCACTGAGCCACTGAGGCGCCCCAAGGATGTCATATTTTTAAAAAAAGAAAAAAGCTGGTTTGAATCAGGTCCAACTTTATGAACTTGCTGAGCCATTTAAATGTACTCTTCTTGTCCTTTTTACCCCCCGTAAAAGCCCCTGTTCCGTCATCCCGTCTCCTGGGACAGGATGAGCACCCCCCCCCCCCCCCCCCCCCCCCCCCCCCCCGCCAACCCCTGCCCGGGCTTGAACTGTCTTAGCACGCCCTCTGGCGGTGGGCACCCCTGCACCAAGCTGGCTAATGGGATGCCCACCCAGAGGTGGCTGGGCTGCCCCCGTTTCCCAGCTGGGCTCCAGGACCTGAGCCATCAGGGAAGCCGAGGGGCCAGGGCTTGGTTCAGACCACTCAGACGATGGCCATTCCCTGCACTGAGCACTCATGGTGTGTGGCCCTCTGCTAGATCTGAGGGGCGCTGTGGACTACAAGGAATTTAGGTCTTAGCTAGAGTTTCTAAGAAGCTAAGGAGTCTGGGAACTTCCTTAATGGAAGTCAGCACCAGAGCACGAGAGCACAACCAGCAGATGCTTTGGTGGGGCAAGGATGTGCAGTCCTCTGTCAGCCCTATAGACTTCTTTCCTTGCAGGGCTGAGCCTGACTCTGGTTTTCCCAGAGTCCTGTGTGGGCCTAGTGTACAGAAAGCAGGCTATGTAGTACATGCTGTTGACGACCCCAGGGGAGTTTAAAGGTCTCTGTGACTTGACTGTGATTTTTTTTCTGCCTGTAAACCTCACTCCCATAATTGGGACCCTTCCTGTATGGGGGGCAACAGGAGGAACCAGAGTGATTAGCCCAGAGGGAAGAAGGCTCCGGGAAGGATGGGGTTGCTGGGTCAGGTCCTGCCAGTCAGCTACCCTCATATCCCCGCGGTCTGCAGGGCGTTCTCATCCCACTTCTCAGGGGAGCGAGCTGCTGGTTCCATCTCCCAAGCCTGGGCCATTCCCACCAAATCCCATCTTTTCCAACCAGGAACCAGGGAGCGTTCTGTTCCATCTTCCTTGTGTTCAGAAAGGTAACCAAGGCAGAGAGGGAGGGGATTCGCCCAAGATCACACAGCAAGTGCATGTCAGAGGGGGCAGGACTCTGGTCTCCCAAAGCCCACCTGGTGCTCTGCCCTGGGAAGACATCCAGCTTGTTCTTTGTAGAGGAAACCTTCCCCCCAACACCACTGGACACATTTTCTCTGGAATTGTTCACTCTGGTTCTCCTGGTAGGTCCAGCACCAGGAGTATCTCTGGGGGTTGGAAGGCGGGTGGGAGGGGAATTGTTCACCAGCACGAAAGTCAGATGACCAATGCTTTTATTTTATTGACAATCTGTTTTTAAATTCTTTATTTTTTTTAAGATTTTATTTATTCATTCATGAGTGACACAGAAAGAGAGAGGCAGAGAGAGAAGCAGGCTCCATGCAGGAAGCCTGATGTGGGACTCGATCCTGGGACTCCAGGACCACGCCCTGGGCCAAAGGCAGGCGCTAAATTGCTGAGCCGCTCAGGGATCCCCTGTTTTTAAATTCTTTAGATTGAATTTTGAATGGGTATTATCCTCACATAGTTTAAAAAAAAAAAAAGTAATACACCCAAGCAATCAGATTCCGTGGTATTTACCCAAAGGAGTTGAAAACGTATGTCCGCACAAAAACCTGCACATGGATATTTATAGCAGCTTTTTTCATAGTTGCCAAAACTTGGAAGCAACCAAGGTGTTCTTCGGTAGATGAATGGATACATAAACTGTCTCATCCAGACAACAGAATATTATTCAGTGTTAAAAAGAAATGAGCTACCAAACTGTGAGAAGACTGAAGGAAACTTAAATGCATATTACTCAGTAAAAGAAGCCAGATTGAAGAGACCACATGCTGTATGATTCCAACTATACGACATTCCAGAAAAGGCAAAACTATGGAGATACCAAAGATCAGTGGTTGCGGGGGTGGTAGGGTTGGTAGAGGGATGAGTTAGGTAGAGCCCAGAGGGGTTTTCAGGCAGTGACTCCATCTGACTCCACCATGGTGGACATGTGCCATTAATCATTTATTATCGAATGTACAACACCAAGAGTGAATCCAGTGTCAGCTATGGACTTTGAGTGAATGGCATGTCAGTATAGTTTCACTGATTATAACAAATCTTGGTGCAGGAGGTTAGTGGGGGTGGAGGGGCAGGTGTCATGGGGAAATCTCTGTACTTTTCCCTCAATTTTGCTGTGAACTTAACTGCTCTAAGCAACAGTTGTAGAAAATACTCTGTTTAAAAAAAAAAGTAGTCAAGGTCTGTAGCAGAGGCCTCCCGTCCGTCCCCGTGTGCCCAGGCTGTTTAGTCCCTGGCACCTCCCAGAGCTCCTCTGCTCACACAAGTACAAACGTGCATGACTGCTTTTACTCCCTGTTTTGCACCTCGCTTTTCTCATTTAACAAATCTAAGAGAGGGCAGCCCCAGTGGCGCAGCAGCTTAGCGCTGCCTGCAGCCCAGGGTGTGATCCTGGAGACCCAGGATCGAGTCCCATGTCAGGCTCCCTGCACGGAGCCTGCTTCTCCCTCTGCCTGTGTCTCTGCCTCTCTCTCTGTGTGTCTCTCATGAAAAAATAAAATCTTTATTAAAAAAAAATCCAAGAGAAAGTTCTCGTGTTGGTTCCCTATGGCCTTGCTCATTTTCTGGGCAGGTGTGTAGTATTCCATTGCACTCCTATGGGGCAATGGGTTAACCAGTCCCCTACTGACGGGTAAATGGGTGAGTTCCAGCCTTCCGCTATTTGAAAACCATGCTGCAATGAGTCACCTCATTTGCATACCATGTCCCGTGGGACAAATTCCCCCAAACGAATGCAGTCCGTGGCCCAGAGGGGATTTGAGTTTATAATTGTGCCAGGCAGTGGCAAGTGGCCCAGTGCAAGGGCTGAACCATGCCCGTGTCCCACCAGCAGTGTGTGAGGACAAATCCCCTTCCCACAGCCTTGCCAGTTCCCAAACCCCAGGATTTTTCCCTGCCTGCAGTCTGAGGGCTGGGGTGGGTTTGCATTTCTCTCATGAGTAGGACTGGGTTTTCCTCAGAAGTTTTTTCAAGGGATCCCTGGGTGGCGCAGCGGTTTGGTGCCTGCCTTTCGCCCAGGGCGCGATCCTGGAGACCCGGGATCGAATCCCACGTCGGGCTCCCGGTGCATGGAGCCTGCTTCTCCCTCTGCCTGTGTCTCTGCCTCTCTCTCTATCTCTCTGTGACTATCATCATAAATAAATAAAAATTTAAAAAAAAAAAAAAAGAAGTTTTTTCGAGACATAGCAGAAAGGATACGTGCCTGCTGTCAGAGCAGCCTGAGTTCAAGGCTGGGCTTCTGGGCCCCTGGCTTCCACACACATGATGTGGGCCAACAGCTGGCAGCACTGCTCAGGTGCATTGAATTCTCACTTTCTGGGAAACACCAGGGCTGCTCTGGCTTCCTCACAAGATCTCTGGGAAGTCACCTCTGCTCTTGGTGGCCTGCTTCAGAGAGGACCTCCAGCTAGGAGACTTGGTCACAGAGCTAGTAAGGGGCGAAGCAAGAACTCAGCCCAAGGTCTTTTAGCAAGCTGATGTTTATAAAGCCCTCGGAGCATGGCCAGAAGGAGGTACAGCTCCCTGCGTGCTAGTCTGGGTGGCTGTGCTAGCCTGGTCCCCTTGGAAGGATTCTGAGACAAATGTAATTGACTGAAGACTTTCCATGGCTGTGGGTCCAGAAGTCTTTGGTTCCACCGAGGACTGGGGAAAGACATCAATACTCTGACTGGGTTTAGAAACTGGCAAATGGGGGGCGAGCCTGGGGCCCAAAGCTGAGTGGTGCCACAGCCACCCAGATCCTGGGCCACCCTGACACCTAGCTGTTGTCCCCTGCCCAGGTGTGGACGATGGCGAGGACATCCCCCGGGAGATGCTGATTGGCATCTACGAGCGCATTCGCAAGCGGGAGCTGAAGACCAATGAGGACCACGTGTCCCAGGTGCAGAAGGTGGAGAAGCTCATTGTGGGGAAGAAGCCGGTATGTGGTGCCCCCGCATCCTTGGCTCCCTCACTCCCACCCGCCCCTGCTCCATGTAACACCAGGCCTACTTCAGTGGCTTCAGCTCCGGGCAGTGGCCCTGATGCCATTTGGAACTCGGTTCCTTAGGGGTGGGGGGGTTACTTTAGGTTTCAGGTGGCTCCAGCTACTTGGGATAACAACTATTGGCTCTGGGTCGTATTTTAAGAGAGCCTGAGGCTCTTAAGAAACCAATGGCCAGAGTCATGCAGGGTTTCCCTGGTGGACCACCTTCATTGTGCCCTGAGGGCTCTGGCCGCCAGAAGGTCTCCCCAGCTACGTGTGTGGTGTGTCTGGACAGAGGATATGGAACATGCCCCAGGGCAAGTGCTCACCTACTTGGATATCATCCCATTAGCTCTCTCCAGGCCCAGGCACAGTTTTTGGATTAATATCTTTTTTTGTTTAATGTTTCCTACATAGATTGGATCCCTGCACCATGGGCTTGGCTGTGTGAGTATCCTTCTGCTTTTACATTCTGGCTGATACCCACCCCACCCCACCCCCGGAGCAGGGTGAGGGACGGGGGCGGGGAGGGGGGTCCTTTGTTCACATCTCTGCATCCCCTAGCTCCCAGATCCACCGTCCTGTTTGAATTAATTTCTGGAGCGATGGGAAATTTGATTTTCATAATTATCCCAGCCTCAGATCTCTGCAGGCCCAGAGACAGCGGCCACATGGGGAGGGTTGTGCTGTCAGGCCAGAGCAGTCTTCTTCTCTCTCATCTGGACCCAGCTGAACGCTGAGGCTAATGCTTGTCCTCAGATCCCGAGGCCCCGTGCCTGAAGCAGACCATCCCTCCCACGTCGCCCACGCTCTGCCCACCCCCGTCCCCCAACACTTCACTGCTCAAGGCCATTGCCTCGAGCAAGTTTTCCTGCTCACCCCAGGAGTGCCTGGACCCAGGGCTAGCCTGGCAGTCACCTGGCATGTTCATGTGTCTGTCTTTACCTCTCACCAGGCAGCCGTGTGCTGTGAGAGTCAGCGTCACAAACCTGTCTGCTCCCCCTTCTTCCCATCTTTCCCTAAGGAGAGACCGCTGGATACCACTGTGACATCCTCACCCACCTCTCTGACCCCACCTCCCACCGTCCTCTCCCCTTCACGCTTTTGCTCTGAACAGTGCCTTTCCCTGAGCATACTAGCCTGGGCCCAGTGCTCCCTCCCCTCTTGTCTTCCTGATGTGCTAAGCCAGGGCATCCCTCCACCAGGACACCTGTTGCAGAGTAAACCCTCCCTGCCATCACACGACCCGGCACATCCTGGCCCTTTACTAACTTGCTGTCTCTTGTGTGATCCTGGGTGCTCTCACAGCCACAGCTGGGCCTCCCTAACGGCTTGTCACCACAAGCCCTTCGACACCATACAGGTTGCACCTGGCCTTGAGAGTGGCTTGGGCTTCGGCAGGGTTGGGGCTCACATGAACCCATGCCTCCCATGGGTTCGGGGCCTCAGACAGGGTTTTTCAGACATCAGAACCGTCGAGATTCTCTAGGAACAGCCCGGAATCCGCTCCCAGCTCTGCACCTTCCCACTTGTGTGGCTGAGACAAGCTGCTCAACCACTCTGTGCCTCAATTTCCTCGTCTAGACTAGACACACTCTTGGAGAAACCTTTGCAGAGACTACCAGGCTAACGTCTGTGATGGACACTTGGTGGGGACCCAGAGATCATGAATTTCTCAGTGAGGGTGGAGGAGCTCCCATATGAGTGTGATACTTTAAGAAGTCTGGACCTGTCTGCAGGAAAGGAAAGGAAGCATCATAAGAAGCAGGGGCATGTTCCACGGCCTGTCAGGAGAGCTCCTGAACAAGAGTGGGGGAAGATTGCTGAGTCCAAACATGTCTGCTCTGCTGTGCACAGTTGGCAGGAGAGGGTGTTTTCAAATGCCAGGCCCACAGGCTGGGGGTTGAGTCTGTAGGATGGACTTGCATGCGACCCGGGCTCTAGCAGAGGGGCAGGGGGCTGACGGCAGTGCTTCCCACCCCACACAGGTGCTCTCTCTGCCCCACCGGAGACTGGTCTGCTACTGCCGGCTCTTCGAGGTTCCAGACCCAAATAAGCCCCAGAAACTCGGACTGCACCAGCGAGAAATCTTCCTCTTTAACGACCTGCTGGTGGTATGTGGTTTCCCACAGCGTGCCATGGCTGGGAGCGTGGCTCAGGGCAGCCTTGACCTGCAGCTCTGCTCCCCGTGAGGTCATGTCTGCCTGCACTCGGGGAGAGGCACATGCGTGGGTGGGGTGCAGGCAATGGGGGTGGAGTGAGCCCTGTGGTCTTTGGGTTAGAGGAGGGAGAGTCAAACTCACAGTGCTACCAATGGAAATAGGGCTTCAATGGCTTATGTAAAAGTCCAGAAGGGGATCGGGGCCTTCAGCCCCGACTCTTTCTAGAGGCTTAAACTGAGTCAGCAGGACTCCTTGTGAGGCTGTCTCTAGGCTGTGTGGGCCCCCTTCTCTTGGCAGCCTCTGTCCAAGAAGGGAATGTCAGCCTTGGCAGCTGCAGGCTGACTCCTGCCCCCCTCCCTTGCATCCCCGGCCTCCAGTGGTATTCTCTTCATAGGAGTCTGAGCACAGGTCTCACTGCTTCCCAGGGCTGTGCCTAAGCCACTCAGGGGGTCCAGGCAGGTGCGGTGCTGTCTCATTGGCTAAACCTGGGTCACCACTCACTTCACAAAATTTCTGAAGATGGCAGACAGGCAGTTCCCCAAAGGGAAACTGAGGAAATCTTGCCCAGAAAAAGGTGGCATGGATGCCTAGCCACTTGCGCTAACGGTGCCCCTGCAGACAGCAGGGAGAACCTATTCTCTGGGTGTCTGTCACCCACGGCACACGTGTCTTGCTAGAGGTCTTTGTCCCTCATCCCTACCTGCTTGAGGACTAGCTGCTCCTCTCTGATTACTGAAGTTGGAATCTGGACCTGTGGTTTTCTTTGTTAAGAGTCCCTGACCTCAAGCAAGTTACTTCAAACTTCTGAGCCTCTGTTTCCTCCTCCAGAACTAATCTTTCTGGCAGTTCCAGGGCTTGGGTGGGTCCTGTGCTTGTCACGTCTTTGCTAGTTTGAGGCTTCACTGCCAGCCAGGATAACACCTAGGACTTGTAGAAACAGAAGTCAGCATCCATGTCAGGATATGCATGGGCATGCAGCCCTTTCCAGCTGCCCCAGAGGCCTCCTGACCTGCATCCCCAGCCTCTGGATTGCTGAAAGTGTTCTGACACTGGGCCCATTTAGAATCCAGAGCTCCCAGAGCTGCCCCTGGGCAGTGCAGACGATGTGACTCAGCCTCTGTCTCTGGCTACCCCCAGGTTACCAAGATCTTCCAGAAAAAGAAGAACTCCGTGACATACAGCTTCCGACAGTCCTTCTCCCTGTACGGCATGCAGGTCCTGCTCTTTGAGAACCAGTGTAAGTCTGTGCTGGGGGCCTGCCACGGCCTGGCCATGAGCATGTGCACTGGAGCACTCCTCCACACATAGCCGTGTGCCAGGTGACAGGAGCCAGTGTGGCAGCTCTCACCTTGTAGTCAGGAAGCGCTGCACTCCCCAGTGACCTCCCCTTCTGCCTGGTTCCCCTAGGACATCATCCCGGGGTGGCTCTCCCTCACATGCTCTTATTCCCAGCCTATCAGCTGAGAGCAGCAATAACTGGGGAGAATTTAATAACATTGTACATGATGGTTATCACATTTACTTTTTCTGCTCCCTCTTACAGGTGGTAAGATTTCTTAATTTAGGGCAGCGTGAATTTATGTCAATAAAATGTTGCCAGGAAAGTGTTGAGTAAATGTTGTAGGTGAAAAAAAAAATGTTGTAGGTGATATGCACACCTAAGCAAGCAAACAGGTGAAGGTTATGCCTTTGGGGCTGCAGAGGACACGATCTCAGCCCTGAGTGGAGAGCCTGGGCTCAGATGCTGCTCTGGCTCCTAACAACTGTGTGACGTGGCTATGTAGTGTCTCTGGGCTGCACTCTCTTTGTCTATGAAGTTGGGATGATGGCAGTGCCCACCTTGTAGACTTGGGTGAGTCCGTGCACATGAAGTGCTTAGAACAGCTCCTAAAACAGGAAGCACTCGGCCAAGATTTTTTCTGAGGTGCTGTTGGAAAGTTCCTTTGGGTATGAGTGGGCCAGGGAGCCTGGGGATATCGTGGGTGGGGAGCTGACACATCCCCCGACTTTTTCCTTTGACCGGATTCTTCTCCAAAACCCAAGCCTTTCCGCCTTTCCTCTCTCTCTCTCCCTGTCACATCCGTGTTGGAGGCCCCTGCGTTGCAGGCTGAGCCAGGCTCCTGAGATGGGGATAGGGATTGGGTCCTGCTGCCCTGCGGTTCTGAACTGCTCCGGGGGAGGCCTGCCCCAGTGGAGTGTCATGGTGTCTCCCACAGTGGGGAAACCCTTGTCCTCTCCCACAGGTCCCATCTGATCAGCTTTCCATCAACAGATTGAGCAAGTAGCAGGGACCTGTGGCTGGGCCATCCCAAACCATGCGTCCTGAAGGCTTGGGGCTCCTTGCCACAAGGAGCCCAGGATGCCAACCCCATCATCTCCCCGTCTCCTGCTGCTCTGTCTGCTACCCCTCAGGCCAGAAGGTTTCCACCAGGTGGCCCTAGGGAGGGTGGTGGCACCCCATATCATCCTGACCAGCAGGTCCCCTCTGGAAGAGGCTGTGGTAGTGATGCTCACAGCAGTGGACCCCACCAGGCTGAATCCTCAGGCACAAGTTGTGCCATCATCATTTTTAGATTCCCAGGGCTTAGCCCTCAGTCCTGGACACAAGGGGCTGGCAAGAGCCCCAGAACTGACACTGACATTTCTGTGGGACCTGCCTTCATACCAGGGATCTCAAAGTGGTAGCTGTGGGCCAGTCCCAGCTCAGTTATGTTATATTCATTCCATTTATAGATTTGTTTTAACTCATCAAGCTGATACTTCAATCTTCCTATCAAAATTTTAATTATTTATAACTTCTCTTAAAAACTGAGGTTTGGCATTGCCAGGCCCACATTCCCATGTGGTGGTCTCGGACTGTACGCCCCTCTCCCCACTCGCTCGGTTGCTTGGTCTCATGTGGTTTGCTTCCTGCATTTAAGGAACATGTTCAAGCTTCCAAGTATTTGAGTTCCCAGCCTTGACTGAGGTCTGAGCCAAAGTGGGATTGGTGTCTGAGCCAAGAACCTGCAAACACCCAGTAGCTGATGCTTAATTCCCACTGAGGAGAGAGGTACTCCAGGGGACCAAAGCCACAGAGACCCTATAAGCTTAGAAGTGGCACCAGGCAGGTCTGTGCAGAATGATGCTGCCCTCAGCATAGAGTGCATTGGGCATGGTGCGCCCATGACGTGTCCAAGGGAACTGAGGGTCTGGAGGCCATTTGGCAGAGAGCAGAGCTCGGTATACCTTCGGAATTGTCCAAGATGACCAGATAAAACTCCCCACCCAGCACAGCACACCATTTCCGACTCCTCCTGGACTCCACCCCTGGCTACTCTCCAACCTTCAGGCAGTGACCAAGGACCTTGAATGGAACGGTCCAGGCTCCATGACCTCCAGGTCAAGGAAAAATGGGGTCCTTGGCCTCCACTCAGATCAGCCACATCTGTCTCCGACTTATAGGCAGGACAACACAGACCCAAGTTGGGAGATGAGGATTTCCCAGCAGTCTCTGTGGTCTGCTCTGTGGATGCTTTGCCTTCCTGGCTAGACACGTCTGCTGAGAGCCTGGTTCCCAGACTTCTTAATATTTTCTTGACCAGAAGAGAGATTGCAGAGATCACATAGGGACCCATGGATTCTTCTCTTCTCCTTCTCCTTTGCAGACTACCCCAATGGCATCCGGCTCACATCTGCTGTCCCCGGAGCCGACATCAAAGTGTTAATAAACTTTAATGCTCCCAATCCTCAAGACCGAAAGAAGTTCACCGATGACCTGCGGGAATCCA
Source organism: Vulpes lagopus (assembly GCF_018345385.1). Classification (NCBI taxonomy): domain Eukaryota; kingdom Metazoa; phylum Chordata; class Mammalia; order Carnivora; family Canidae; genus Vulpes; species Vulpes lagopus. The sequence goes on from NC_054830.1 coordinate 55,007,156, forward strand.
TTGCAGAAGTACAGGAGATGGAGAAGCACAGGATAGAGTGTAAGTGGCAGGCCCTGTGTACCAGAAGAGCCAGCAGCCCCAGCCTCTGTGGGTCCAGAGAGATGAGGTGCCCTGGCCTTGCCTGTCCTTCCCACAACCCTGTGACAGGACAGCCCACCTGCCTGGGCCAGAGGAGGTGGCCTCCCTGTGAGAGCCAGGGCTTCCAGCAGCCCAGGCCCATCCTGCTATGGGACCACATGGCATACCCTGCGAGGGCCCTGGTTTCCCAGCTGTCCCAGATAAAAGAGTTCCCAGGTTCTGGAGCTGAGCCCTTTGCACTTGGGTGTGGTTATTATTTGTGTTCCATATCAGGGCCCAACTGACTGAGAAGGTCACAGCCGAGCTCTTCCCCTGGGTTCCATCCAAGCTGGTTATAATCCTTTCCTCTCCTGGTTCCAGGCCTCACTCCCTGGAGACAGTGGCTGTGCCCACCTCTGGCCCCATCCAGGGCAAGGCCAGGTTACCCCTTGCTCATCTCAGACACAGACCAGTCTCCCTTGTCAGCCCTCGAGCCTACAAAGCGATGGTGTTTCCTGCAGACCCAAGGCCCGCGCCTCTCCAGCCTCCCTTCCAGGGTTTCCTCCTGATTCCCTTTTGTGAAAGACAGCATTGATACCCCCTCTTTCCTAAGGCAGCCCATGCCAGGCAGATGGCAGCTGGGTGCGATGCCAAGCCTGCACGCAGGGCCCTGGTCCCTTGCCCACCCTGGGCCGTGCTCTGCTCACTGGCCCTTCACTCCATCTGTTTCAGCTGAGCTTGAGAAGCAGAAGGGCGTCGTGCGGCCCAGCATGTCCCAGTGCTCCAGCCTCAAAAAGGAGTCGGGCAACGGGACACTGAGCCGGGCCTGCCTGGACGACAGCTATGCAGGCGGTGAGGGCCTCAAGCGCAGCGCCCTCAGCAGCTCCTTGAGGGACCTCTCAGAAGCGGGTAAGAGCCGGGCCGGGCCTCCCTTTCTAGCCCAGCGCATGCAGGACTCAGACCGGGCAGCGGGGCACACGTCGTGTGACAGGAAGGCACGGTGGTGGCGGCTGGCGGCGGCCATCCCCAAACCGTAGTGACATCTGACCACTCAGAGCGGGTGTCCCCTGGAGGCCTAAGGAAGCAGGACCCACTCATTAAGGCAGAGCAGCCAGGAGGTTACCCCCACTCTCCCTTTCTTCTTCTAGGGGTTACGTTTATTCTTTTATTTATTTTCTGGAAACTGCTCTCACACAGAGCGAGCCAGGCCCCGCTGATGGATGTGTCCCTTGTCCTCTGTGCTGCCGCGTCCCTGTGTTTTATGCTGATGAATGAAATAGAGTGAAGCCCTCTAAACTGTGTCTGGAAACCCCCTGTCCCGCTGTCCCTGGTCTTGCTTCCCTCATAGAGGTCTCCCTTCCCGGGGAACCCAGGCCTCCCCATCCAGCCCAGAGGCAGTGGCCACAGCTGCCCTGGGGTGTCAGGGGAAACCCCCAGCAGAACTGTGATTTTTGTTGCTGTTTCTTTGTTTCTGTGTGTGTTTATTTGCTGCCAGCCTCTTAACCCCCAAGCAAGCAGCATCTTTCAAGCCTCCCAGATTTCCCAGGGCAGGGGGTGCGCCTAGAGCATCAGGGAGCTTCTACGGGCAGCCCTCGCCCAGCCAGGTCCTCTGATCTGGGGCCAGCCGCCCCTGAGTGTTGCTCCGGCCTGCTTTGCCTGCAGTGCTGTCAGAGGAGCTGTGGAGTGACGTCCGCCTGCCCCCCACATCACATCCAACCAGGCAGCTTCTCCAGGGAGCAGACTTGGGCTACAGTGGAACAGAGGTTGCAGGATGTTGGCACACAGAGGCACACAGCTATGCCAGCCCTGTAGGCCCTACCTGCCTTGAGGCCCTGGGTATCCCAGCTTTAGGAGCCTGATGAGAGGCCCTGGTTTGTTGGAGAAGACCCTCTCAGGCCGAGACCAGCACCCTCCCCTCCCAGGGGCTCACCCGCCCCACCCCACCCCACCCCAGACATCACCACGTGTGGCCACCTCTGGGCCCCACTACGAGAGCCTGCTCAGGACTCCATCCCATACCTGCCCTCCAGCAGTGCTGCCTCCCTTTGGCTTATTCATTTCCCAGAAATTTTTTCTCATTTTTTTTCGCTCTTTTTCTTCTTTTTTTTTTTAAGTTGGATTTTTTCCTTTGCTTTTTTGTCTTGTCATTTTTTTTTTTCCATAGTAAAAATCAGAAATCCATTGCCCGCATGAGGGTTAATCCAGAGTTTCTCAACCCCAGCACTATTGACATCGAGTGCTATGGGGGGCTTTTCTGCCCCCTGCAGTTTGTTTAGCAGCATCCCTGGCCTCTACCAATGACATGCCAGGAATACCTCCCCCGGTCAGTGATGTCTCCAGAAATTTCCAATTGTCCTCGGGGGGGTCAAGGGGGACAGCAAAAAAAAGATCACCCCTTGTTGGCAAAACTGACCCTGGTTGAGAACCACTGGTTTTCCCTATAGCTTGTTAAACCCAGCTAAACGTGACTGGACTGCTCTGGGCCTCTGCAGGCTGGGTGCTGGGGCCTCTGTTTGAGTTTGTGCAGTGAGGCAAGCGTTGGCCTCTCTGTTCCTTGATGTAGCACCTAGAGGGCTGAGGGGTCTTGTGCAGCCGCTCAGATAACAGTGGCTCTGTCAAAACCGAGGCTCCCAACATGGCCTCAATGGCCTTCATGGCCGAGCTCCTGGGAGTCAGATAGAGCCACATGCCCAGGCCCATGGCCACAGGAGAGACAGAGCTCTGAGGTTTGGCTGCTTTCCATTTATTGTTACTGTTGCCATCATCATTTGGGCATTCTGAGCTCAAAAAACTCTAGGGATGGAGTCTTCCTGGGAGACAATGAAAAGAATCCCCAGGGAAGAAAGCCCCCTCTGCCCAGGAAGCTTGGTGGCCAAGGCAAGGGGTGTTTGAGAAAGCTGCCACGGCCCCAGAATAGGAATGGGCCACCTGTGATCTCCAGAGGGAGACTGGCCAGGGTTGGCATCCATCCTGGAAGATGCTGGGCTCAGCGGCTGGAGATGGAATTCTATGCTCTGGACTGGGTCAGGGTACAGCTTTCCAGAGGAAGCGTCACTCCACCCAGTGTGGCCCTCACCAAGATAAGCTTGTGGAGAAGAGACCAGGCCTCAGGGCACCTTCTTCCCTCAGAAAAGCTAGCACTCAGTGGTTGGCATGTCACCATTCCAAGAGCAGCTGCCCTGGATCTGTGATCACACATCATTCCAGGAGACCACACATCTCAGACATTGACCTTGGAGACCCAAGAGACAGCTACAGTTTGGCGCACTAGGAGGCCTCCAGGAACCCTCCCCTGCCCCCCCCCAGGATCCCCTGCTGTTCTGAGAGGTAGAGGGAGGGGTCCAAGCTGTGAGGCCTCTCCCAACACTCTCCATGTGGTCTTCCTTTGCCTGGGAACTGTGTTCGTTTCAGTGGCACCAAACGCCCTGCTGACCTGAGACCAAGGACCAGGGACACAGGTGTGACTGGGCCTTATCCCCTGGCGCAGGTCAGTCAAGTCATGGTGGACACTAACCCTAAGCGCCCTACCTCCTCCTGCCCTTCCTGATCAAACTACTCTACACCAGTCTCCGGAGAGAGGATGTCTCCCAGAAGCCAATAGGACCCGCCTGCCCCTGTCATTGCTCCAGGTCTTAGCTAGAGACCTGCCATGTCCTGTACCAAGGCAGCCCTCTCAGGGGAGAGTTAGCAGCTCCTGCCACTGGCCAGTGTCCAAAGCAGCACCCACTCGGCCCCCAGCACTGTTAAGGGCCACAGAGTGAGACCCTGGGTCAAGAGAGCCCTTGCTGCCTCCTGTGCTGACCCTGAGAAGCAGGGGAAGGCTGTGAAGAGCCGTGCTGGGAGCCCTTTCTAGACATGGTTCCTGATCCTACCCCTGGTTGGCCTGGCAGGGCCTGATCTGGTTCTGGGAGAGGCACTGGATGAGGGCTCACCTGTGGCTAGTGCAAGATCCCCAGAGGGAGTGTACCGGGAGACAGAGCGCAGGTGAGGGATAGCCTGGATGCACGGGCAAGAGCCACCATTCTGGCATGCTTCACCTCCATTAGTATGTGGGGTGTGCCTGCGTGTGCACACCCAGACATGGGTCTGCAGTCAGCAGGTGCCTGTGAGAAGGGGCTCTGGGACTGGACTGCAGAGCGCTCCTATAGGGATACCCCACATCTCCTGCTGATTTGAGAAGTTGAAAAGATGAATTCTAAGAGACTTAACATCACTCAAAGACATCCAAGATAAAGCTGTCCTAAGTCGTGCCCACATGGGGCAGAGGGAGGAGCAAGAGGAGGGGAGTTTTGCTCCACTGGGAGAAGCAGGCCAGCCAGACAACACTGCTGGGCACTGGCAGGGGGTGGGGGCTGGAAGGATGGGGTGGGCGACTGGCCTTCCTCTGTCTCTGGCTTTCAGTCAAGGGAGTCCTCTAAACTGACTTTAAAACCCCAGAGACAGCAGAGACCTGACTATCAGCATTTCTGCATGGTGCAATGATCTCCTGAGTGTCTGGTGATCATGTCCAGCCCACTTGGAGGAAGGGGCATGCCCATTTTACAGATATTGAAACTGAGGTAAAGAATCGAAGGAGCAAAAAAAAAAAAAAAAAAAAAAAAAAAAGAATCGAAGGAGCACCAGGTGGGGCCACCTCTCCAGCCAAAGAGCCTCCTCCTGCTCCATGAGACAAAAAGCAGGAAGGAAGAAGGTCAGCCCCTCTTCTCACACCAGCTGAAAGATATGTGACCTTCATTTTTCTTCCAGCTGGGAATAAGGGCCGGGTCCTGTTTGATTCTCCCTGGACCTCAGCAATTGGTGGAAAACAGTCTTGCCCTAATCTATGTGGCCCTGTCCTGAGCGAGCACTGAGGCCCTCTTACACGTGCCAGAGTCAAGCAAAGCTCCCAGCTGGACTCAGGTTCGGAGGTTGACAGGCAAAGCAAAGGGACCGGATGTTCCCGCACATCTGCTGCGGTATGTCCAGGATCAAGGCTCTATCCCAGGCACAGTCCAGTACATTCAGATGCCAGATGAGGCCTGAAGGACCCACAGACGATGCTCTCCACCCAGCACAGGGCTAGGGTGTAGGCCTCAGAGAGGCAGGTAGCAGGCTGCTAGGCTCGGCCCGGGTTCAGCTCAGAAGGCAGTGCGGCCAAGCTTCCGAGCCCCAGAGGTGAACAGGCAGACCTGGGTGTGAATCCTGCTTGCTGTGGGAACTGGGCCAGTCAGCCCACCAAGCAGAGTATGTGTCTCTTCCTTGGCATGGACACCTGTCCTGCACTGCTACGGGCTTGATACAGAGAACGACCGTGCTCGGCTCATGGCCAGGGCTGCCTGGATGGAAGCTTATAGGACGTCAAGTGGGAGGCCCCTTCTCTGTTCTCTCTTCCCATCTGCTTTCCTGAGAGCCGGTCAGAGACTGGCCCCCGAAGCTTGGGCACCCACCATTCCGGCCATCCGCGATGTCCTGCAGAAATCCGTGGAGATGGCTTCTTGAGGGACTGTGGAGGCCAGCACTCACCCTGGGCATCCAGAACCTAGAAGAAGACACAGCTGTCCTCTCACATAGTCAATGTATATTGAGTGCCTACTGTGTGCCATGTGCTGGGGATATTAAAAAGCCATTGGTAGGGAGCACACACAGCCGAGGGAATGCTTATAGCATCCGGGGGGGTGGTGCCCACAGAAGGGAAGCAGGACCCTGGGCCCTCTGACCCTGACCAGGGCACTGCACAAACCAAACAACAGTCTCCAGAGGCACCAGCACATTTGAGCTACCCAGGAGGAAAAGACAGGACGCCAAGTTGAGTCTCCTCCTAACCATCAACCCCACCCTGCCTGCGAGGGGGGAGATGTATATGTATGAATATGCATATACATACGTATATGAAATCCACGGACAGTCAGGGCTGTGCAGGACCACATTTTGTTTGTTTTGAGCCATCAGAGAAACTGCCCCTGTCCCGTCGTCCCCCGTTGGCAGGTGGCTGGGCTAGCCCTACCTGTGCGAACGCCTCAGCCCACCTGGAGGCACCCCCTCCCCCCAACAGACTGCTAGTCTAGGAGAAGAGGTATAAAGCCGGGGCTTGTTGAAGGAGATTTTTTTTTTCTTTAAACCCCCACCCTCCCTTTTTTTTTTTTTTTTTTTTTTTTTTTAATACTTGTTACTGCCCTGCCGCCGGCTTCCCTGCGGAGCCCGCCCTCCGACCCTCACCTGGGTCCGCGGTGGCACCGCGGCGGCGGCGCAGCGGCTCAGGGCCAGGCAGGCGGCGGCCCGGCCTCGTGTCCGTGTCTAACCTCTGGTATTGCATGTTCTGGGCAGGGAAGCGAGGGCGTCGCAGCAGTGCGGGATCGCTAGAGAGCAATGTGGAAGTAAGTAGGAAGCGCCTACGTCCAGCTGGCTGTCGTGTGTTGCCTCCCCAATCCTCGGTTTATATCTGTTGTCTTTTCCCCCCGTTTTTGTTTTGTTTTGCTCTCCCCCTTCCCGGCACAGAGGCGCAGACACGCCCGGCCCCCTGCCTGCCTCAGCCCGGTGCATGCCAGCTTCTCCCGCCTACATCGCCTGTGCCTCTCACCGCTTGTTGGGGCGGGGTCTGGGGGGGTGGTTCTGGATGGATTCTGTGTTTTAGTTCCTGCTTAACCCTGCTCCCCCCACCGTGGCCCCGAGCATGGTTAACATTGGCTTCCTGGCACCCTCCACCCCCGCCGCCCCGGGGTCCCTACCTGCCGGTGCTGCTCCTGGGCGGGAGGCACCGCCGCCAGGCGCCCATGCACCCTCCACCTGTGCTGTCCGGGGTGGTTTTGCCAATCTCTTGACTTCCATGCTCCGCCATCCCCATCGCTTCCTTCCTGGAGTTTCGATTGCTGTGTGCCTGCAGTCAGGGCACCATGGACTTGCTTAGCTAGCTTGGGGGAGGAGAGCCGTGAGAGAAAGAAAACCTCAGTGTGGATTTCATGAGATTTCATTCATCTTCCAACCATCTCTATATATTACTGTTCACATCTTAACCTCAGCTTGCAGACCTTTTTGTTTCCTTCTTTTTCCTTGTTTGGTTTGCAGTAGGTAGCTGCAGTGAAATGCCTAGGCACCCCCCACCCACCCACCCAGGATGAGGTTCCCCAAGCCCCTCCTGTCCCTACCAGCAGCTTCCCCAAAGACCTCAGAGCCCACACAGGCAGAGCAGATGCCCTTGCACCCGCAGAGAGGATCCAGGAGAGCGTAGGGTGCAGTTTCAGCAGGAACGGGGTTGTTCTTCATGCTCACCAGCCCACCCCACTCCACTCAGCACATGCCGCGCACAGGCACCCCCAGGCCAATCGTTCTGATCCGAAAGTTCAGACCGCCTTCTGTGTCAGGACGAGAGCAGAAGTCACACTTGTGCTGCTGCTGCTGCTGCTGCGACCAGATAGGAGGGTCCCTCATCCTGTGCCCCACCTCCCACTTCTCTCAGTGGAAAGCCACTTCTGGTCCCGGCGGCCCCCCCAGTAGCATGAGCAGAGGTGACGCTGACTCAGCCTCACCCAGCCCCGCCCTCTGCAGCCAGTGAGTTGAACTAAGGCTTAGCAGTCAGTGGGTGAACTTTTTACATTAAAAAAAAGAATCATTCTGACATAAGTACTTTAAGATCTTTTAATTTTGATTTCTATGAATTTCCTTTTTAGGGGTCCATCATTAGCAGTCCTCACATGCGCCGGAGAGCTACATCAACACGAGAGTGTCCATCTCGCCCACACCAGACTATGCCTAATTCATCCTCCCTCCTGGGCTCCTTATTTGGGAGTAAGAGAGGGAAGCCCCCTCCCCAGGCCCACCCGCCCTCAGCCGCTCCCCAGCTGCCCCCCCACCCACCAGGCCTGCCCCACCCACAGCACTCCATGGCCAGCCACCACCAGGGGCCTGTGGAGGGCCTGCCACAGGTGCATGGGCACCACACCCAGTACTGCCACATGCAGCAGAACCCGCCCCCCTACCACCACCACCACCACTACCACCCCCCCCAGCACATCCAGCATGCACACCAGTATCACCACGGTCCCCACGGGGGGCATCCACCCTACGGGGCCCACGTGCACAGCCACCCACCGCTGCCCTCGGCCCATGCCGGCCACCCGGGCCACGCAGCGCACCACCACGGGCAGCCCCCCGCCCCACCGCCCCCCACCAGCAGCAAGGCCAAACCCAGCGGCATCAGCACAATTGTGTAGACAGCCCGGGTGGGGTCCCAGACTCCCTGGACAACTGCACACCACACAGAGTCCTGCCCAGGGGCGGCCAGCCTCAGACCAGACCCAGGGCACTTCTGTTTCCATCTCTCCCCTCCGTTCCCCACGGCCTGGATGGAGCCCCCTGAGCCCATGGGGCTTGTGTTGTAGGGAACAGAGCTCCTGCTCTCACTTAGCATGGGCGTCCCGGGTTCCATCCACTTCAACCCCAGGGGTGGGCCTCGGCCACCATCAGCCTTGAAAACGGTGCCACTGGCCACGTAGATGTTGAACTGCCCCCCCAACCCCAAAGCAGCCCTCAGCTCTGCTCCCTAAATGTACACGCAGATGAAAACCCAGCCTAGGAAAAGAAGAAACGAGACACAAAAACCAGAGACAGAACAAAACAAAACAAAAACCCAAAACTTGCTGCATTTATTGCTCTTTTATTGACAATGGGCAAAAAATTAAGTAGACCTGATATGGTTGATGAAAATAACGTAAGTAAACTTTATATAATATAAATATATAAATATATAAATATATATATATATATACTGTATAGGTAGTATTTGTGTGTGAAAGGAGACGTCTCAGTCCGCAAAATTAGCAATATAGACTTTACAAGGAGCTCCACTTACCTGATAGGAAGACAGTACCTTACATGAATGTGTGAGAGAGTAAACCAAAAACGTAAATGCTAGGAACAAATTCAGATACTTCCATATTTTCATAAAAAGAAGAGAAGTCCCTCCAGGACTGGCTAAGATCTTTACACGATCATTACTAACTGTGCCAAGTAACATAGCATCTAACTGTTTAAAAAGTCCAATATTGCTTTGTATAAATCCTTATTTTATTAACAGAAAACTATCATAAGTAATCAGTATTATAACTGCTCTGTTATTTCAGGTAAGCAAATAGATAAAAATGCAGTAAACTCTACAGTAGCAACTCGGGACAACTAGTTAGGAACTGGTTGTCTGAGGATATTGGTTACACAGATTCTTAGACACTTTAATGGCTGCGATAACTGTGAATTTCCATGATCCATATTTCTTTTATATGCATATGATTTAATGCACACTCATTCTGAGCCCCTCCGAGGGGGGCACCCATCCACGGCAGAAGCGTTCATCTCCAACATGAAAACGGCCAGCTCCCATCCTCGTCTCCCCAACACCATAACTTACTCATCCTGTCTCCAACCGCAACAGGCACAAGCCCCTGAGCGAGTTCCCACCAGGAACTGCTCCGAACCCCAAGGCTGGTTCTAGCATGTAGCAACCCAGGGCGGTGTGTGTGTTTTCCATTTTGTTTTCTGAGCGGTAGCCGTGATCATCGTGATTCCATGTGGCCATGTGCTAGCACAACCCCCCGTGTCATCACCGTGGCCCCCGTGACCCCGGCTGACAAGTGCCGGCCCTCGCCAGCGAAGCACCCCCCCCCCCGCCCCCCCGCTGCCTTCTCATGGTCCAGTTAGCTGCCAGGGCATCACATGACTCTCAGCTGTGCTCTTGTCGCTTCCGTGTTGTGGTGACACCATCCGCTGCCCCGGGGCCGGGCGCCTCACGCGTCCGGTTCTGTGACTGAGTCACCCACGGGCCGTACTTTGTAGTTTCAGCCTTTCGAGCCACTGCAGCCGCCTGTGCTGTGCTCCTAAGCCGTGGGACCCGAGGACTGCCCCACGGCCCCTGCCCCGGCGGAGAGCCCTTTCAGAAAGGGCGAAGCTAGTTGCAGGACTCTGCAGGCCCGGGGCTCCGCGCTCCGTGGACAGCGTGGCGCGCCGTGGCCAGATGGCGGCGAGAGACCGAGGGGAACCCACCTGGTGGGCGGCGGGGGTGGGGGCGGGGGGCCTGCCCGGTTCCCTCCCCACCCACCCCGTTGTCACATCATCCAGGCCACCATACCAGCAAATCTGCAAACCGAGCACTTTGTTAACCTCCACAGAGAGCAAATACAGCGATCTAGAGTTTAGCCTTTTTTTTTTTTTTTTTGAAAGAAGTGTGACTTTAACCTGCCCACCTTTATCTTCCCATCGGTGTCGTGTTTCTCTCCCGGGCACCTGCCCGGCAGGAGAGAAGTGAAAAAGCACGGGTGTGTCTGATGTGGTCCAAGCCAGGCTGGTGGGAGGCTCCCCGCTTCCGCCAGCCGGTAAATTTCTTTGGTTTTCCCGGCAGAGTCAGGCTCCCCGAGGCATTCTCTGTCTTGCAGTTTAAAGGATGTTGTTGTTACCAGGATAAGCCAAATTGTACTGCATGCCATCTGGCGTCAGTCGTGCAAGGGCACACTCTATGTCTTGTGTATTTGCAAACTATATCAGTGTTACTGTTGACAAATAGTTGAAGTAAAGTGATAACATATGAAATATGTCGGCTTTTCTTCACCCTCTGTACCAATAGTAGAGTCTCACTGTAAACTCAAGGTTGTTCCAGAAAAGATAGGCTGTTTGGCACCAGATTGCCCTTTCCGAAGGGACAACTGCTCATGCAAAAGAACAGACGGCAAAGCCGATGGCAGGCAGTGGGGCTCTGTTCCCTGCCGTCCTTCGTGCCCCACAGACCACTTAGAACCCCCATCTCCAGAGCTGCCGTCTGTGTGTCCTGAAGCTTTGTCCCGCCGTCATGGGGCTGGGTCTAGCGAAAGGAGGTTTCTTGAACAAATTCTGTTTCTCCCCATGTTTCCAGCTTCACTGAGTGTGTGGGGCTCAGGTCAGTGAGGTTTCCTCATACTTTGTGTTAAATTTACAAACATCATGGGAGGGGTTTCCAGAAGGTACATTGTTCCATTAAGGGAGCTGGAGCCACACTGCCCAAATCTCATGTTTTGGGCACCAAAGGCTTCAAACCAATTGCTGTACCCCTCCCCCCCAACCCCTGTGTTGCTTTCATGGGACTGTTCTTTCTAAACCCCAGCCTGCCGCAGTGTCACAGCTGTGGGGGCCTGTCGTCACCCCAAACCCCACCCCACCTCCCCTGACCCCTCCAGCCCCCCATAGGCAGCAGTAGGCTGAGCACCACAGGATGTCTGTGTCAGCCCTCACCACTGTCAGGACACACTTGCGACACTTTCCTTAAGTCGCACAAATTGTGCCTAACAGTAATTTCTGACAGGAGTAGGAGACCCGTGAGGATGCGGCTGATAGCATCACAGAAATCTTTTCTGGGACAACAATTAAATCATGTATTTGTAATTTTTTTTAAGTTTACAAATGAATTGTACAACAATGTAAAAATAAAGTTCATCCTAATATGATGTGCACATCTTGCTTAAAAATGTCTTCAGTCACCCAGTATAGAGCGATTTTTCCATCACGCGCTGCATGCAGCAGAAGCCTCTTGTTTTTTCTTCACAATGATCTGAAAAGACAGCAGATACTTAAACATGACCCTAGGTGTTGACTCAGCATTCCCTATAAAGCTGTGTCTCTACAGGTAAGCATGCATCTTACAGTTTCGTTGTAAACAATCATCACCCTTCCTGCCTGAAAACTGAGTAATTTTGTAAAGTGTCTTCAATAACAACAATAACCAAGGAAGAAGCTGGCGAAACCAATCGGTGTGAAGTGGGGGTGGGGGAGAGGGCCAGGCGGGAGGAGCTGTGTACCTCTTACCCGCGCCGCACACACGTTAGTGTAACTGTGGCCACATCGAGGTCTCGCGCCAGGACCCTTCTCCTCCTGGGAACTGTCGTTCACCTTCTAGTTGTTTTAAACAATTAGCATCAGGTCTTGAATGCAGACCGTGCAAAGACTTCCAAGAGACACCTCGCTCACGAGAGGCCCGGCACCCGCTGTGTAACTTTGGGCAGAAAAGGAGCGCTTTTGTTTTAATATGCATTCTGTTTGTGAGTAGTAACAGACTCTATTGATGTAAAACCATAGCTGTGATCATGTGGAGAAATCAAATAAATCCTTTAAAACTCTCGGGTTTTTACTTTCTCTGAAAAGTCCAGCTGTTTCCCTATTGAGCGGACACAGAGAGCGCTCCAGCTAACCACTTTGGCCTGTCCTTGTCATGACTGCTGGGGCCAGTAGCTCTCCTGGAAGACATGGGACTCGTTTTAATCGAGGGCGCTGATATTAGACTCAAAACTATATATCCCAGTGTCAGCTTAGATGGAAGGTTTCAAAGATATAATTTCTAGCAGCTTTCAATACATTTGAATGGTTCCATTGAGTTAGGAGCTGGCTCCTTTGGAGTGTTGAGGTGAACTGGGAATGCCATGGGGGGAGCAAGTCCCCAAATGATAGAGGAGAGATTATTTTATGAGGTCCAGGCAGACCATTTTCCCACTCGATGGTTAATGCGATGTGCAAAAACCAGGAAGGTGACTTCTGCTTCACCTGCGAAAACAAGATTGGCTTGTGTGATTTCTCCTTTTCTGGAACCAAATTCAGCTCCAGAGAATACAGCCTTGAAATTTCCACTTCATACCTTAAAATGAAGTATAACTGGTAGATCTAATTTGTGGAAAACAAGGTTAACTTTACTGACCACAGTTAGCTGTGGCCCACACCTCATAGAGAAGTGATTTGTGATCAAAAGATATTCTCAGACTTCTGCAACTGGATGGCCATCCCTTTTCCCGGCTACCCCAAGGCTCTTCGGGAGGTGAAGCCAGTTATTGAAATTCCCTGAAACACTTAGCTGCAGTTTTGTGTCTGATGCCACGATGCACACACGGGGCTGCACTCGCCAGCCACTTGGTGCAATGAGCTGCTAAGCCGGTGCTTGGAAGTGATGATTTCTCCGGGGTTTGCATTTGTCTCCTGCACCAGACTATGAGCGCCTTGGGGATAAGGGCTGCACTTGATCCACTTCTCTGTGTCTGGAGACCAACACAGGACCGGTCTCGTCAAAATGCAAAATGAGCTGATGGTTGGAAGGGGGAATGGGAGGGCACAGCCAAGCTGTGGGCTGATCTTAGTGTGTGTAAATCACCACCACCATCAAAACTTTATGGAAGCCTGTTTGCTCAGCCCTTCACCACCCTGACGTGGAGAAGTCTAGCTGGAGACACACATGACACCGTCAGACTTCTGCAAGAGTGGTTCACACCGGCCGTTTCCAGCCCTCATTTTATTGAGCCTTGGGCAGCTTTCGGTACTGTTCACACACTCCTTGAATGACTGTTTCCTTCGTATCTTCCATCCCACTCTTCCTCTCCAGGGACACCCTCACATCCTCTTCACAGGCTAATACTCCTCTGTAGAGCTGTGCAATGTTGGTTTGAGGACCAGACCAAGTCTCTTCCTCTACGTCTGTCTCCAGGCCTACTGACGGCCAACCTTCTGTGTACCCACAGCTTCCAAATTTGAGTGACCAGCCCAGACCTCTCTTGTGAGCACTGTGTTCCCTTTGATCTTTCAATCATGCCCCCAACTCTTTACGTCTGCCCCAGCTTCGTGGTCTCAGACACACCTGAAACCAGGGGCCCTGCTGTGTCCCCTTTTTGGGCAGATGGCACCACCATTGAGTCACACAAACCAGAACTTAACTGTTCTTTTTTTTTTTTTTTTTTTTTTTAAGTATTTGTTCATGAGAGACACTGAGAGAGAGGCAGAGACACAGGCAGAGGGAGAAGCAGGCTCCCTACAGGGAGCCCGACATGGGACTCCATACCCAACCACAGGATCATAACCTGAGCCATAGGTAGATGCGCAACCGCTGAGCCTCCCAGGTATCCCTAGAACTTAACTGTTCTTTACATCTGTCCTTTCCCTTGACTTTCCAAGTCCATTCTGTCACCAAGCCCTTTAGATTTTGGCCTCCAACATGTGGAGTCCATCCCTTTCTGCACATCTCTCCCCTGGCCTAGAGCTCCCTGACTGGTCTCCCAGCTGCCATAACAGGCTCCCCCAAAACCCATTCTCCATGTGGCATCAGAGGAATCTTCTTACGGGGCAACCCACTTAAAGCCAAGTCAGTGGCTTCCTATTGTCCTTAGGATTAAAAAAATAAGAAGATCCTTAAGTGGCCTTCATGATCTGACCCCATAACCCTCACTTTCACCTTGCTCTCCAACCTTTCAGGTGCCCAGGCAAGCTGTGTTTCCTCCTGCCACTGGGCCTCCCCAACGGTGGAATGCTTTTCCTCCCATCTTTGTGTAGTTAGTTCCTACTTCATACAACAAACTGTAGTTGAGCCATTAGTCTCTCTGAGATGCATCCCTTGTAGCTGTATAGTCAATGGTGTGATCATTTTTGCGACTGCAGAAGTCACCAGGTCAGGACAGTGGTGGCTCTTGCACCCCGCTGTTATCTCCACACGCCGCACAAGCAGAACTGCCATGAATGTTTGTTAAATAAATAAACACCCTAGGACCAAAGATAGAACTTAGCGCTAAAATGCACAATGCAATTTAATGGCTCAATATGAGAGCAGAGATCTTAGGGAAGCTGCATGGGGCCAGGGTACTGGGGAGAGGCCAACCAGTACTACTGGCATTCCTCACTACTTCCAGGAGCACTTGGGACAGTAGTTGGAGGCTTTTACTTTGTGTTTTAGCTTTCACCAAATGTGTTTTAACATTTAGGGCATTTGGAGTGAATAGACTCGTACAAAGGGAAAATCCTCACCTATAATCCCACCACCCAAAAACAGTTATAACTATTAGGTCTACTTGCTTTCTCTTTTCTCTTCACACGTGTTCTTAGTTACCTGCTTCAGATCTTCTGTATATGTTCCAAAGTGTCTGTAAGTGTTCTTTGGTGCCCATCGTGAACAAATAGTTCACAAGCAACAACATGTAGGAAATGCCAGATTAGACAAAGCTAAGCTGGTTTTTTTTTACCACAGGACTTCTCAGAGCCTTTGAAAGGATGATGTGCATTGGGACTCTCTGAAATCTGTGCCGTGTTTCCCAAACTTACCTGAGCTGTGGAACTCTTGCACTCTACAGCATACGGTTTAGTAACCAGTCTGTATGTAAATTTTATTCTTTATTTCCCCTTAGTACAAAAGACTCAATGGTTTATAATGTCTGCGTAATGGCCCATCAGATGGATGTTCCATGATGTACTTGACACATAGAGAGTGTTATTTTAGTGAGCAAGGAACAGACAGAAGGACATCATAGAGTTCTGAGTGGATTTGGTGGTTCTGGTAAGGAGGTGAGCCCTGGAGAAGTTGGACACCCCTGAATCTAACTTTAGTGCCGTGTTCCTGGGATGAACATCAGCACCAGTTTGGTAACTCTGGGTAGCCTCGCATCAGCTGAGATGCCGCTCCAGTCAGTGCTCGCTTCCCAAGGGAGCCCATCCCACGTCTCCACACAGAGTGGGCTGTAATAAAGATTTATTGGCTGGCTCGTGGCAGAGATGTCATGGGGGCTAATTTCCCTCATTTCTAATGTGCAGCTTCATGCCTGTTGAGGCATTTCTAGGGGAATCTTTTCTTTGCTTCCTGTTATTTGTAACCATGTTCTACCCCCACCTCCGGTGTGCCCAGTGTCACTTCTCATCTCCCACAGGGTCAGTAGGAAAGAAACCATTCTAAAATAAAAAATGCCTGCGGGTCATCACGGCCACCTCAATTGGACTCTCTCCCCACATCCTTTAAGAACTGCGCAGGAAAAGAAAAAGTCACTCGTGGCTCAGACCAACAGTTTCCCAGGAATGAGCAAAAACCATGCATTCCAATGGAAGGTCAGTGGGAAACTAAGCATCTTCCACTAGCAGAACTGACATCAAGTCGCAGACCAGAACATAGGTCCGGGTGGAGTGCACAGAAAAGAGAGAATGATACGGTCCTAAGGGCAGTAGAAACCAGGAACATTGGGCCCTGGGTGGCTCAGTCGATTAAGCGTCTACCTGCGGCTCAGGTCATGATCTCAGGGTCCTGGGATCAAGCCCCCCCGTTGGGCTCCCTGACCGCGGGGAGTCTGCTCTTTCTCCTCTGCTGTTCCCACACTTGTGCTCATTCTCTCTCTCATTCTCTCTCTCTCTCTCTCTCTCTCTCTCTCTCTCTCTCTCTAATAAATGAATAAAAATCTTGAAAGAGAAAAACAGGTAACACCTAGGACTCATGCTGTAAGGAGAGAGACCCACCTTGCATGGACAAATGCTGAGAGGACAACTGAGACCTGGTGGGATCAAAAGGACAAGATATGGAAAGGCTTGGGGCCATAGGTGGCAGAAGGCACTGCTGTAGAAGAGGGGGCACCTTGGCCATAGACTTCCCGTGGAGGCTTGGTGTAAAGGGAAAGAAGGAGCTAAGACAAATAAGACGCTATCAAAAAATCCAATCCGGGGGCGCCTGGGTGGCTCAGTGGTTGAGTGTCTGTCTGCCTTTGGTTCAGGTCATGATCCCCGGATCCAGGGTGCTGGGATCGAGTCCCGCATCAGGTTCTCCCTCTGCCTACATGAATAAATAAATAAAATATTTAAAAAATAATAATAATCCAATCCGAAGACAGACCTTAAAAAAAAGTATCTTATTAAAGGAAATGCAATTCAAACACAAAGTATCCATATAAAGTACTTTAAGAAGAAAAATGAGAAAACTTTTTAGCAAATAGAAATACACGATCTGGGCAAATAGGAGTAAAAGCCAAGAATTGTAACAACACTCCCATCATTAACTAGATACACTTAAGCAGTATCACATGAAGGAGGACAACAAATCGTAGCCTCACAAGCTCAGAATAAAAATGGACAAATAATATGTGCTATGGGAACTCAAGGAAAAGGTTGAAGAAAAATACCAACTTATCCCGGTGCTCAAAGGAGAATAGTTATAACTGGAAGTATGGAAAAGAGACACAGGATGGAAATAACAGGACCTGAGAAAATGAAACTGCAGGAGGTGTTAGAAATCAAAGAGGAAGTATTAATGTAGCAGATGGAAAATGAGTAGTTAACACTCGTGTAATTGAAGTCCTAGAAGAAGAGAAACAAAACAATGAAACAGAACTAAGATTTAAAAAGAAAATGTTCTATAATATGTTCTTCATCCTGGAAGATGCCATTGTGTCTGGGAAAAAAAGCAAACCCAGAATTTTCAACACTAAGATACCTATCCTGGTAAAATTGGTGAACTTTGAAGATAAAGAAGAAATTTGCTGGACCTGCAGGCAATAAAGTCAGGTCAGATACAAAGAAAGGGGAAAAAAAAGATAACAAAGAAAGGAAAATCATATTGGTCTCAGGTTCCTCAAAATAACATGTAAATCAAGGTAACAGAGGAGCAGCATTTCTAAGAGACTTGAGGAAAGGCATGAAGCAAGGAATTTGTATCTAGCCAAGCTGACTTCCAGCTTTCCAGACAAGTACCTTCAAACTGGTTTTGAACATACAAGAGTGAATATACTACTTATGAGTCCTTCCTGAGGAATGTTTTAGGATAAACCATCCCCCCAAGAGATCTGACTGATTTGGGCAAAAGGACTGATGATGAGCACTGGATTTACTTAAATATAGATGGAAGACTAAAATATAATGGATAAGAATGGAAGAGTCCTGGGATCAAGCCCCATATCACTCTCCTTGCTCAGCAGGGAGTCTGCTTCTACTTCTCCCTCTGCCACTCCCCCCTGCTTGTGCAAAATAAATAAATAAATAAATAAATAAATAAATAAATAAATAAATATTTTAATAAAAGAATCAAAAGAAATATCAAACTCAAAGAGAATAAAGTAAGCATAAAAAAGTAAATAATAGAAAAGTATTAGAAAATTAATAGAAAAATTAGTGAGTTAGAAAATAGATTAAAAGAAGAAAATAGAGAAAAAATAACACAGATTAGAAAGTTGGTTCTTACAGAATAAGCGAAGTTGGGACTCCCGGGTGGCTCAGTCGGTTAGGTATCTACCTTTGGCTTAGATCATGATCTCAGGGTCATGATTGAGCCCCTCATTGGGCTCCCTGCTCAGGGGGAATCTTCTTCTCCCTCTCCCTCATTTGTGTTGTCTTTTGCTCTCTCTCTCAAATAAATAAAAATTTTTTTAAAAGACTAAGCAAAGTAGACAAATTGATAGTTGGCCAAGTCAAGATGGAAAGAAAGCACAAACACACAAAAGAAGAGGGAAGCAACTATTGAAGGAAATTTTTTGAAATTTGAATTGCAGTTTATTAATATATAGTGTAATTAGTTCAGGTGCACAATATAGTGATTCAACAGTTTCGTATGTCACCCGCTCCTTATCACAAGTGCCCTCTTTAATCCCCATCACCTGTGTAACCCATCCCCCCACCCATCTCCCCTCTGGTGACCATCAATTTGTTCTCTGTAGTTAGAGTCTGTTTCTTGGCATATGAGTGAGATCATATGGTATTTGTCTTTTGCTGATTGACTTATTTCACTTAGTATTATACTCTCTAGTTCATCTACATTGTTGCAAATGGCAAGATTTCATTCTTTTATGGCTGAGTAATATTCCATTGTGTGTTTGTGTGTGTGTGTGTGTGTGTGTGTGTGTGTGTGATATCTTCTTATTAATTCATCTACTGATGGATACTTGGACTGCTTCCATAATTTGGCTATTGTAAATAATGCTGCTCTAAACAGAGGTGTGCATGTATCCCTTCAAACTAGTGTTTTCATATTCTTTGGATAAATACCCAGTAGTGTGATTACTGGATGACAGGGTAGCTCTATTAATTTTTTGAGAAATCTCCATACTGCCTTCTACAGTGGCTGCACCAGTTTGCATTCCCATCAACAGTACATACACAAGGGTTCCTTTATCCCACACCTTTGCCAACACTTGTTTCTTGAGTTTTTTATTTTAGCCATTCTGACAAGTGTGAGATAATATCTCATTGTGATTTTGACTTACATTTCCCTGATGATGAGTGTTGTTGAGCATCTTTTCATGTGTCTGTTGGCCATCTGGATGTCTCCTTTGGAGAAATGTCTGTTCATGTCTTCTGCCCATTTTTTAAGTTAGATTATTTGTTTTTTCCAGTAAGTTCTTCATGTATTTTGAATACTAACCCTACATCGGATATGGCATTTGAAAATATCTTCTCCTACCCAGTAGGTTTTCTTTTAGTTTTTTTGGTTGTTACATTTGCTGTGCAGAGGATTTTTATTTTGATGAAGTCCCAATAGTTCATTTTTGCTTTTTGCTTTCGTTTCCCTTGCTTCAGGAGATATATCTAGAAAGATGTTATTATGGCCAATGTCAGAGACATTACTGCCTGTTCTTTCTTCTAGGATTTTTGTGGTTTCAGGTCTGACATTTAGGTCTCCATAATCCATTTTGAGTTTATTTTTGTGTATGGTATTTAAAAAATGGTCCAGTTTCACTCTTTTGCATGCAGCTGTCCAGTCTTCCCAGCACCATTTGTTGAAGAGACTATCTTTTTCCCATTCACATTGTTGCCTCCTTTGTCGAAGATTGACCATATAACTGTGGTTTTATTTCTGGGCTCTCTAATCTATTCCATTTATCTATGTGTCTGTTTTTGTACCAGTACCATACTGTTTTGATTACTGAAGCTTTGAAATATAACTTGAGGTCTGAAATTGTGATACCTCCAGTTTTGTTCTCCTTTTTCAAGATGGCTTTAGCTATTCGGGGTCTTTGGTGGCTCCATACACATTTTAGGATTGTCTGTTCTAGTTCTATGAATACATGCTGTTGGTATTTTTATGGGGATTGCATTAAATGCAATATTTGGGTAGAATGGACACTCTAATAATATTCATTCTTCTAATCCATGAGCATGGAATGTCTCTCCATTTGTTTGTGTCATCTTCAGTTGCTTTCATCAGTGTTTATAGTTTTCAGAGTACAGATCTTTCATCTCTTTGGTTAAATTTATTTTTAGGCATTTGTTATTTTTGGTGCTGTTGTAAATTGGAATGTTTTCTTAATTTCTTTTTCTGCTGCTTCATTATTAGTGTATAGAAATGCACTGGATTTCTGTGAATTGGTTTTGTATCCTGGAACCTTAACTGAATTCATTTACCAGTTCTAGTTGTTTTTTGGTGGAGTCTTTAGGGTTTTCTATGTATAGTATCATGTCATCTACAAATAGTAAAAGTTTTACTTCTTCCTTACCAATTTGGATGCCATTTATTCGTTTGTTGTTGTTGTTGTTATTGTTTTTTGTCTAATTGCTGTGGCTAGGACTTTCAATATTGTGTTGAATAAAAATCGTGAGAGTGGACGTATTTGTCTTGTTCCTGACATACTTATAGAGCTTTTCCCTTATGGTCATATAAGGCCTTTATTATGTTGAGGTATGTCCCCTCTTTGTTGAAGGCTTTTATCAAAAATGAATGTTATACTTTCTCAAATGTTTTTTACAGCTATTGAAATGGTTTTTATAAAATGAAGGTAATGTTTAATATGATGCTACTTTGAACAGATTTATCAAATACATCTGGAAAATTCAGATAAAATTGATAATTAGCCAAAACTGACCTCAAGAGAGAGAGAAATCTTTTTTTTAATTTTTATTTATTTATGATAGTCACAAAGAGAGAGAGAGGCAGAGACACAGGCAGAGGGAGAAGCAGGCTCCATGCAGGGAGCCCAATGTGGGACTCGATCCCGGGTCTCCAGGATCGCGCCCTGGGCCAAAGGCAGGCGCCAAACCGCTGCACCACCCAGGGATCCCCGAGAGAGAGAAATCTTAAGCAGACAAATTCCCATAAGAAAAATGAAAAAGTAATAACCTGCCAGGCCCATCAGGCTTCATAGGAGAATCCGTCCAAAACTTCAAATATCAGATGATCTCAATGCGAGTTAAACTATTTCAGATTACAGTGGGAAAACTTCCAAATTCTTTCAAGAAGTTACTATAGCAATGCTTTCTAAACCTGATAAAGTTTGCACAAATAGAAGACCATCAATGCAGAATTGTAACTAATATAACAGCAAATCTCTAATGGTACATACACTAAATGTAAACTAATATACTTCATGACCAAGTAGGGTCTATTTCAGGAATGCAAGAATGGTTCGGTATTAGGAACTCCACTAAGATAATGTATCATCTTAATTGAAATGAGAAAAAAAATCATATCAACTCCAGGATTGCCAAAAAGCCTTCAACAAAATCCAGACCCATTCCTGCTATGTAGGTACTTACTAAATGGATACTTTGTTAGCTTGATAAAATGTATGCACCTCTATCCAAAAGCTAGCACTGTTATATAATTCAAGAAACAGTGAATGCATTCCATGAAAACCAGGGGGGAAATGTGGGTAACTACTATCTTCATTTAATGTTGCAGTGAAGGTTCTAGTTAGCACAATCAAATACAGTTAGAGGCATGAGAATTGGAAAGGGAGAGGTAAATGATTTCTGTTTACAGGAAAAAACTGTGAATAAGGAAATTTAGCAAGATGATTGGATATGAATTTAATATACAGAATAAAGAGCCACATATATATTTAAAAAATCAGAACAAGGGGCACCTGGCTGGCTCAGTCAAGGGGGAGCCTGCAGCTCTTCATCTCAGGGTCATGAGTTCGAGCCCCATGTTGGGCAGAGTTTACGTAATGAAAAAAAAAATTAAAAACCAGAACAAAAAAAATGGGGAAAATACCACATTTTGAGAGTAATTTTTTAAATGCCTGAGAGTAACCTAAAAAAATAACCAAAATATATGTGAGGAAAAGTCACACAATAGTTTTAGTTGCATAACTAAAATGCTCAAAAACAAAAAACTAGAATCAAACAAATTGAAAACATTCCCCATGCTTTTTTTTTTTAGGATTTAATTTTTTTGAGAGAGAGCGAGAGCACAAAAGCAAGGTCAGGGAGGAAGGACCAAGGGAGAGACAGAGGATCTCAAGCAGACTGTGCTGAGCTTAGAGCCTGATGTGGAGCTCACTTCCATAACCCTAAGATCAATACCTGAGCCAAAACCAAGAATCAGATGCTCTATTGACTGAGCCACCCAGGTGCTCCCATTCCACATTCTTTAATAACACAGTTTAATATAGGAATGTCAATATTCCTTTAAAAAAAAGGTGGAGCTAGAAAATTTAAAGTTCATATTTTTAAAAGACAAGAATATTCAGCATAATCTTCACTGTTCTTTTGTTTTTTAGGGTTAGTGGTATGACCAGGTTTTAAAGCCTATGGTAACATGTCCATAATTAAGTATACGGTATTGATATATGAACAATCAGACCAGTTGAACAGAATGGAAAGTCCAGAAGTAGACCCAATTGTGTGGAAATTTAGTATATAATAAAGATGGCATCACAAATCGCTGGGGAAATGACTTTAAAATTTAATGGTGGGTAAGTTAGCTTTTGCTGCAAAACACCGGCAAAATTTAGTGGTTTGAAATAACAGCAACAATTTTTCTCTTGAGGCTAAGCGTTGGCTGGGCAATTCTTCTGATCCCAATGCTCAATCGCATTGGAGAAGTGGTTGCAACTCATTCAGTGAAGTGTGCTGAGCTGCTCCAGGCCCGAGTTGGCCCAGTCACCACTGGGCTGAGGCTGGCGGGTAGGTGACCCCCTGCCAGGGTGCTGGCCTGTGATGAGGAGCTAGAGGTCTGGCACACACACCCAAGGGATCCGCCCCTGCCAGGGCTCAGTCAGGCCAAGGCAGCTGCGGTGCAAAAAAAGCGATGGACGCATAGTGTAACCAGGGGGGTACACCTCTTCCTTCTGCAGCACCCCACCCCGATGCCATCTACTGCTAACTGGCAAAGGAAAACAGTTACAAAGTCAAACTCCATGATCACAGAATAAGGAATGAAGAGTAGATTTGGAGCTGACAGACGAGAAATCAGTATCTACCATGGTCCACCCCTTTGGCTACTCAGCTTCCCTATGCACCTTCCTACACGCATCTGGCCTTCTGTACAACAAAACAACTGTGTCTCCACCTGCCAAGTATACAACCATGCTGCAGAGAAGGGAAGCAGTTTGTCACTTTCTCCCCAGAATGAGGAGCCATACGGTCCAAGCAGTCCCTGTACCCATCGTGGGCCATATTTAAGACCCTCAAATTGTCGAAGCTCCACGGAATATCTGTTACCTAAAGACAAAATTGCAAAGCTAAAACCCCCCACTACTTGCATGACAATGAAAAAAAATGGGAAGGAGGAGGGGGAGACAGAAACAGCATATGCAGAGAAACACCTACAAGAGACTTCTTCTTTTTTCATTGATCGTGAGGCTGCAGTTGGTATCGATGGCTTCCTTCTTCTGTTGCCCATTCCATGTTTCCCCTGCCCTCAGGCTAAATTTCAGATGGTCAGAGTGGACTAACAAGCCATCCTTCCCATATGGCCTGAGTCTTCAGGTATCCTACCTGCTTTGGTTGCTGTAGTTTCCCATTAAACGTTGCTGGCAGGTGCCCCAGAGAACCCTTGGGTTGCACACATAATCCTTCCCGCCCTGTATAGAGCAGCTTGGGTAATTGGCAATGACCCCTCTAAGCCAATAGAATAAACCTTTTGTCTTCCTTTTGGTTCAGTGGCCATATGGAGCCCCAAAATGGCCAGGTGGAAGTCTCGTCTTGCTATTTAGCAGAATCTGCTCTTTCCTTTGGTGGAAGCATTTCTTCCTTGGGAATGAAGACCTCTAAATCAGCAGAGCTCAAAGTTGCTGGGACAGAAAGTCACATTTCTGTGCAAGGGTCCTAGGTGTAACAGTGAGAGAGGCTGCCCCCCCTGCTTCTGCCCCTACATATTGGCACCTGTGTATTCTGACCATGGAGGAGACACCAGCATGCAGTGGAGTCTGGTTCAAAGTATGTCCTGCATCCTGTAGCACAGAACTGTCCTTCCACGGCAGTGTCCCCCCAGCTGGCTCTGTAACTTTCAGGAAGCCATTCCTCCTCTAATGTAGGCAAGCTGCTCCTTGGTGATGATGGATATATGGTGAAACCAGTTAGGGTTTGCTCTTTTTTTTTTTTTTTAACTTTTTCTGTTTAATTCTACTTTTGGACATACAAAATACATGGTTCAAAAAGTCAAAACCACATACATTTTCAGAAAATCCCGCTTCCAGAACCATTCCCCCATCCTTACTTCACTCCTAGCTGCTCCGTTGGCAACCATTTTCACTAGTTTCTAGGTGTATCATTCCAGTGTTTTGTTGTGCAAAATTAAGCAAAGATACAATTTCCCAGCCTTTCCTCCACAAAAGATAGCACACGGGGCACACTGTTCTGCATCTTGCGTTTTCACTTACAATCCCTCCGTTATCACCAACGTACTGACTCAGCTCCAAATCCACCGACCTTGCCTTGCTTGCTCGGAGTCTATTCGCCACCTGGCACGATGCTAACCTTTGTCGATAGAGGGTGCTGGAGGGGCAGGTTCTGGTGAGTTTCTGTCTTATTTGCTTGGCAGGCGACTCTTTTTCCTGCTTAGCGGGCAATGCCCTGCATACACTCTTTTGTACATCTCCACCCAAGAGTTTCTTTTTTTTTTTTTAATTTTTTTTATTTATTTATGATAGTCACAGAGAGAGAGAGAGAGAGAGAGGCAGAGACACAGGCAGAGGGAGAAGCAGGCTCCATGCACTGGGAGCCCGATGTGGGATTCGATCCCGGGTCTCCAGGATCGCGCCCTGGGCCAAAGGCAGGTGCCAAACCGCTGCGCCACCCAGGGATCCCCACCCAAGAGTTTCTTGCTTGCAATTCGTGGCCCGAAGTTCAAAACCCATCAGGTTCTGCCCACCTGCGCCTTGATGGGAGGTGTCCTGTTGCCAGCCCCTGGCTCCCCAGCCTGCCTGCTTCCCAGGTTGGTAACTGTGGTCCGGCTCTGGTCCAGGGCAACCCGGTGGCCTGCAACCAGACCTTCTCCATGCCAGCCTCCCATGCAGTGCAACGGCCCGTTCCTACCCACAGGTTTGTTTCTTCGGCGGGCATCTCTTTCAGCCCCCTGGTATTTGTTGAGAGTATGTTTTCTTTCCCTTCTTTTTATTTATTTATTTTTTATTTATTCCTGAGAGACACAGAGAGAGGCAGAGACACAGGCAGAGGGAGAAGCAGGCTCCCTGGGTGGTGGGGGAGCTGATGCAGGCAGGACTCAATTCCGGGATTCCAGGATCATGCCCTGAGCCGAAGGCAGTTCAACCACTGAGCCACCCATATGGCAATTTCTAGTGACTTTTGAACCCATTATTGACTGTATATGCTCAGTGGAATATAGTCCAAGGACAAAGGGAACTGCAAATAAACCTTAAACTTCATTCAGTTTTATTATAATTGGTTAATATTGTTACTTTAAGTTGAAACTATGTACATTGTTAAATAAAGCAAATATATCAATCTTAATAAAACTGATATTTTAATATAAGTAGAAAGATATGAATATATCAAAGAAATTCAGAAAAATTCTATAATGTAAATTTGATTTGGAATTATTAATCGTTCCTGATTTTGCAAAATAGACATTTCTAGATCTGTCCATTGCAGGAACCTAGAAATAAGAACGCTCCTCTCAACCACCACCAGGAGCAATGAACATTTTTAGCACCCAGATTTTAGTTTTACTGCTCCTCTTTAGGAAGGATAAAGGACCCCATCAGACAGATGGCTTATTCTAGGTCTTCAGTAGAGAGGAGGAGCCTGAGACATTCTATTTTGCTAAAAAGGTAAGGAAACATTGAGACTAATAGGAGTATGTTGACAGAACACAAGAATTAGCTTGAATGAGTTCTAAGTGGCCACCTCTGGACAATTTGAGCATAAAATAGTAATGAATGTAATTGAGTATAACTCTTCAAACAAATTAAAATCCATGGGTCCATAAGGATACACAAAAACTAGAGAAACTCACTTTCTCCCAATAAACATAAGGACACCAATTTCTTATTCTGAAAATTGATAATTGAAAGAATTATTGAGATGCCTGGGTGGCTCAGTCAATTAAGCGCCGAACTCTTGATTTTTTTTTTTAAGATTTATTTATTTATTCATGAAAGACACAGGCAGAGGGAGAAGCAAGCTCCATGCAGGGAGCCCAATGCAGGACTCAATCCCAGATCCCGGGATCACGACCCGAGCCGAAGGCAGGTTCCCAACCACTGAGCCACCCAGGTGTCCTTGTTTTGTGTGTGTGTGTGTGTGTGTGTGTGTGTGTGTGTGTTTTAAGATTTTATTAATTTGAAAGAGAGAAAGCATGAGCAAGAGAGCATGAACAAGGGTGAGCATCAGAGGGGGAGGGAGCAACAAACTCCCCATTGAGCAGAGAGTCTGATGTGGAGCTTGATCCTAGGACCCTGAGATCATGACCTGAGCCAAAGGCAGATGCTTAACTGACTGAGCCACCTAGGTGCCCCCAACTCGTGATTTTGGTTCAGGTCATGAGCTCAGGGTCATAGGATTGACCCTGGCATCAGGCTCCATGCTTGGTGTGGAGTCTGCTTGAGATTAGCTCTACCTCGCCCACTGCCCCACCCCCACTCTTACTCACTCCCTTTCTCTAAAATAAATAAATAAAATATTAAAAAAAAATCCTAGTGATAGGGGCACCTGGGGGACTCAGCAGTTGAGCCTTCGGCTCAGGTCATGATCCTAGAGTCCTGGGAATGAATCCCACAATCGGGCTCCCCTCAGGGAGCCTGCTTCTTCCTCTGCCTGTGTCTCTGCCTCAATCTGTCTCTCATGAATAAATAAACAAATCTTTTAAAAAATCCTAGTGATATTGAATCTGAAAATTTAAAAAAAAAGGAAAGAATTACTTACCCTATCTCATTTGGAGGAACTATAATTCATTATAATTAATAAAGCCTGGGTTCTTTAGTTTTTTTTTTTAACAGAAGAATCCCAACTAATAAATGTAAATGAATTGATTGATTCAGGTGAGGATCATCAATGCATGCTAAGACCAGCAGTGAAAGGTGGTTGGGGAACAAGATAATTTGTACAGTGCCAAAATATCACCACATAGATAACTTGCTAACTAGTAAAGGGGAAAAAACATAGTTTTACAGGAGTGATCTGGTCGTCACCACATTAACAAAGTGATCAGGAATGGGACAACTAGATATTGAAGCATTTCGTTATGTGATTTGTTTTTTTTTTTTAAGATTTTATTTATTTATTCATGAGAGATACAGAGAAAGGCAGAGACACAGGACGAGGGAGAAGCAGGCTCCATGCAGGAAGCCAGACATGGGACTCGAGCCCGGGGCTCGATCCTGGGGCTGCAGGATCACGCCCTAGGCCAAAGGCAGACGCCAGACCGCTGAGCCACCCGGGGATTCCCCTCGTAATGTGATTTGATATGAAGTACACAGCATCACCTTTTGCCAGATGGTTTAACCTGAATCTTGCCAAACATTTAGACTTAACTTCTAATACAGCAATTAAAGGGAATAGGAAAGTTAGATGTAATCATGATGGAAATAGAATTAGATCTAAAATGTGAGACCACTGGTCTAGAGTCTTCAAAAAGTCCATTTGCCTTATCATTCCTTCTTCCCCCTTCATGGGCAATACAGTCCAAAGGTCATTAGAAGGGGCCAAGCAAGACAGGTATCCAGCCAAGGTTGGGGAAGGAGTCCCACAGGCCGGAGCAGGGTGAAAAGGACATCTACGTGTAGAACAGGAGGCATGCGGCAACCTTATCAGGGTGTTAACAGGTGAAGAGGATGAAAACAGGGAAGAATAAAGTGGCAACAGCAATGGAGATTGGTTATGTGGAGGGGAGTTGACAAATAAGTTGCTGTCTTAAGGAAAATGGGAGCCAGGCTTCTCATTGTCAGAGAAGGGGGTTACAAACATAGAAAGAGAGAAATTAAGAATGAACCCCATAGTGATGGACTGAAATTGGGTATATTGCAGTGTATTCAGGGTTTTTTTTTTTAGTTTTATTTATTAATATCATCTTTACACCCACCATAGGACTCAAACTCATGACCCTGAGATCAAGAGTCACATGCTCTTCTGACTCAGCCAGCCAGGCACCCCTGTATTAGCTATTAATTGTTGCATAAAAGTTACTCCCAAATTTAGCAGCTTCCAACAATCCATATTTATTATACCATAGTTCCTGTGGGTCAGACATGCGGGGACTTCTTAGCTGGTGGTTCTGACCTAGGGTTCTCACTAGGTTGCAGTCATGGTGTCAGCCAGGGTCACAGTCTTCCCAAGGCTTGACTGGGGCCTTCAAGCTCTCTTACATGGCTGTTGGCTGGGGGATTCTGCTCTTCACCATGTGGCCCTCTCCACAGCACTGCTCCCAGTGTGGCAGCTGGCTTCCCCCTACAATGGGTGATATAAGAACCAAAGTAGTGCCACATTGTCTTCTATGATCTAGTCTCAGTGACACAGGGTCACTGCTGACTTCTGTTCATTAGAAGCCAGTCACTAAGTGCAGCCCACATGCACTTAGGTGGGAATTACGCTAGGGTAAGAATGGGGACCATCCTGGGGGCTGCCTGTCATTATCTACATCTACCCTTTAATCTCCAATGATTCCTATCCATCCCACATGCAAAATATGCTCACCCCTCTTCCCCAAATGTCATCCTATCTTCATGATCTTGTCATTCAGGTTCAGATAAGACTCTTCAAACACAATTTCTTTGTCTCCTGAACTGAAGAGGTAAGTTACCAGCTCCCCCACCCCCCTACAGCACACATGCCAATGCACAATTGTGAGATACACATAGGACAGCCACTGTAGACCTATTCATAAAGGGGGAAAATGAGAGGCACACAGCAGTCAGTGGTTCACTTTGAAAGAAAATGTTGGAAGCTCATTGGCTGGGACTTGGTCCTATTTCTGCCCTAGAGTGACAATGGAGAGTGACTCTCCATTGCTTTTGGCTCTTCCCGCTGGGTCATCCTTCCTTCTTCATGACAGGTAGTATGTGTTTGCAGCTGTATGATTTTCTCAGCCTGTTTCCTGCCAGTAGAATTTTGGATGTCCAAAGGCCTCTTTTTATTTCTTACAGTCTCTGTGCCTTTCAGACAAGGGCATGGATCCCAGGAGGCAGGGTCATGGAGGATCATCTTGGATGCTGGCTACCACTTGGTGTAAATTCAAGGTTTTCAATATAGAAAGATAAATAAATAAATAAATAAATAAATAAATAAATAAATAAATATTTCAGAAACACACGTATTCTCTGTGTTCACTGAGAGGAATTGAGAGCATTGAAGACTTCATAGTCAGGAGTGTACCTAGTGCCCAGATCTTGGCTTCTGAACACTATTCTCCATGAACAGGAACCAGGGCTCCAGGGAGTAATGGCTGATTCCAGGGCAAGGACAGAGAAAATACTAGATGAGTCTGGAGCACTTTGTTGTACCAGAAAGTAAGGACATGCTCAAAATGGCATAGAAGCCAGCCTGAAAGGGCTCCTACTGCAAAAATATGGGATAATTTGAGTTTTAAAGATAAGTAATTATAGAAGTGATTATACTAAACATTGAATAAAATAGGAATCCATATTATCAAGTTAAAATGCATTAATTAAACATCTCATAAGGACTGGGATATTTACATAGTTCAAAGTACTCAGAACTATGGGTACTGGGGGACCTGCCCCTGAGCTCACTCGAGTGGCTGTTGGCCAGAGGAGGCTTCTCTCCCTCACTCACCAGGCGAGATCTTTCTATAGGGCCAAGTGTCATGACACAGCTTCCCCCAGAGTGTGTGATATAATACAGGGAGAGAGAGAGACCCCCAAGTTAGAAGCTGAAGTGCCTCCAGCCTAATCTCAGAGGTAGCATCCCAGCACTGTTGGTCACACAGACCAAGAGTGGTACCTTCAGGAGGGGGTTACACACTACTGTGAAGTTGGGGATTATTGGGGGCCATCCTCAGAGGCTCCCACCACACTCCCATTCACCCTGTTCTCCCTTCAGGGGCGAACATATTGATCAATTAAAGATGAACCGTAAATTGGGTGGAGCTATTGTTATTTCTGCCTTAGTAGAAAAGCTTATTAAATTGCCAGGGAAATTCCTTAGGCATGGGGAAGAATCCTATTTTCCAAATTTTCCAAGCTAAAGGAAAGAATGGCAAAGAGAAACAGCATGGCACCTGTCAAAATTACTCCTTCGGATCTTCCTGAGGCTTTAAAAGGGTCTCTTCCTTCCCTCTCCCCCTCCCTGGCACTCTGCTGGCTGCTTTTATCTGCCTCATAGCTTTATATTCTCCAGTCGCTCTTATCTTAGAGGAAGAAAGTGGCTCAGAGAGCTGGTCTCTTGTGCAAGGTTACAGCATTAGGAAGCAGAGGAGCAGGAATGGAACCCTTCTTCTGTTTGGGTCCTAGTCATGTGCTCTTCCTTTCCTCCAGAACCTTCAGATTCACAGATTTCCCTATGGGCAGAACCAGCAGCAAGAAATGCTTTTTAGGGATGCCTGGGTGGCTCAGCAGTTGAGCATCTGCCTTTGGCTTGGGTCGGGAACCTGTGGTCATGGGATTGAGTCCCACATCGGGCTCCCTGCCTCCCCAGCCTGCCAAATCTCTCCTCCAAGACACTATTGTTACCAGCTTCTTGGGATTCCTTCCAGAGATATTCTTGCATAGAACGCATGTGTGAAGGATGCCTGGGGGGGGGGGGGGGGGGGGGGGCTCAGCGGTTGAGCGTAGGGTCCTGGGATTAAGTCCCACATCAGGCTTCCTGCATGGAGCCTGCTTCTCCCTCTGCCTGTGTCTGCCTGTCTCATGAATAGATAAATAAAATCTTTTTTTCTTTTTTTTTAAAGCATGCATGTGTGATTGAGAATTCTTCTTGTTCAGGCAGATTTATATTTTATTTTGATATAACATCTATGAAAATCAGAAAGTTCTTGCCAAAATATTGAGAGCTGCGAGGCTTCAATACAAGCATCCACGTTGTGTACATCTTCGTCACGATTTATTATGTCATGATTCATTCTCAGTCATATTTCACCATCTTTGTGGATCTTATCAATAGAACTTAGCTCCTAGTTACTCTCATAGATGGATACAGATACAGAGCCCAACACTTTCCTTAGTTACAAATGTTTGAATCTTAAATATCAAGTGCTTGCCCTCTAGGACCCCTTTCTGTACTGGGTCCCTTGTTTCCTGGGTGTCATGGCCTTTTTCTCAGTCTGTTCCTTTGCTTTGATGGAGCATATCCTCCAGTGGCTTCCTGGAAAAGAATGCATCATGGGAGATAAATTATTTGAGCCTCTGCATGTCTGAAAATGCCTCTTTGCCTCACTTTACTGAGAAATTAACTGTCACATGACTGCCCAGCAGACTTGGAAAAAGACCCATTTAACTCTTCTCAAACCCCTTTTACCTAATCCTCTGTATTTTAGACATTCCTTACCTACATTTCAGGAGAGACTAGCCTTTCCAGTTCTTGACCTTTTGAGAAATCTGTGTTATAGAGATTGCTTCCCAGCTTTTTCCACTGGCAGCTCAAGGTTGGGCTGTGTACTAAGTCACTTACAACTTGTCCATCTGCTTTCCAGCTTCCAGATTTTTACTATGTTGTCTTCTCTCCTGTTCTCTTCAACTTTAAGGATTTATCTTTTGTGCTGTTCTTGTAAAAACCCTTATTCCAGGGGCACCTGGGTGGCTGAGTAGTTGAGCATCTGCCTTCATCTCAGGTCGTGATCCCTGGGTCTTTGGGATCGAGTCTTGAGTCTCACATCAGGCTCCCTGCAAGGAGCCTGCTTCTCCTTCTGCCTATGTCTCTTCCTCTCTCTGTGTCCCTCATTAACAAATAAATAAAATTTTTAAAAAATCCATCCTTTACCCCGTAGTCCTCCTTCTCACTTTTCGAGTTAAAACCCATTTCACGTATTTAAATTCAAACTAAATTCATTATCCTTAACACACATAAGGAAATAATGTATTTTACAACAACCTATAATATGTATATTTACAATTAGTTTTTATTCCCTTAAAAACCAGTTTGGTAGGGGTGCCTGTCTGGCTCAGTCAGTGGAGCATGCAACTGTTGGTCATGGGTTTGATACCCTCATTGGGGGTAGAGTTTACATAATAAAAGTTTTAAGAAAACACTTTGGTATCCATGGTAAAAAATGTTGGTGCCTGAATCCTTTATCTCACTGGCTGAATCCATATACTTAACTGGATTTTGTGTTCAATTCAGGAAGGTACTTACTCATTCACATGTGGCAAGAACTAAGAAGAAATAAGCCTTCATTCTAGGGAAATATTTCTTACTATATGGCACCCCAAATGACACTTTCACTGTGACCTGGAATCCCAACTGAGATGTCTGACACCTTTGGCTGGACATATAGAAACCTCATTGTTGTATACCATTTGTAGGGCAGTGCTGGGCACCTAAGAGTTTCCAGACTACAGCCTGGCCAGCAATAGAATATTGGATCTTCAGGGGAAAAAGGAGAAAAAAACCCTATTAATTACAATGTATTGCAGAGGAAAGTATAAAATTAGTTCCTCAGATGAGTTTCACTGTGTTATCTCTCCTATAAATTACAGCTGAAAGAAAAATGAATCCAAGTAAATGCCAAGTTCTATTAAGTGATTAAAAGGAGTAATCGTCTTTAAAAGGGAACAGACCCGGGGATCCCTGGGTGGCGCAGCGGTTTGGCGCCTGCCTTTGGCCCAGGGCGCGATCCTGGAGACCCGGGATCGAGTCCCACATCGGGCTCCCGGTGCATGGAGCCTGCTTCTCCCTCCGCCTGTGTCTCTGCCTCTCTCTCTCTCTCTCTCTCTGTGACTATCATAAAATAAATAAAAAAAAAAAAAAAAATTAAAAAAAAAAAAAAAAAAAAAAAAAGGGAACAGACCCAGTAATTATCAATAATTTTTGACTTAATGCCAAATCTCCACGGTCCCATAATCTGCATTTAGAACCTCCAGGAACAACCCAGAGGAGTTTTTCATGCACTTCATTCCTTTGATCGCGTGTGAATATACACTCCAGATCCTTCGTGGAGGCAGGCAGGGTAGAAATGATAAATGAATGAACATGGAGAACAGAGCTGATTATCAGTCTCTGCATAGGAAATCACATTGTCATCTCCTAGGTATTTTATTGAGCTCTAATGTCGAGCAAACTGTATTCTTCATCAACTAACTGCTGCATGAGCACTGAAAGCTTTTTGAAATGCAGGCACTGACTTGGGACACTGAGCTATTTCTACCTTCTGTGCTCAGTGGATGAACCATTAAAATGAATTCCCCACATCGTGCTTGATTATCTGGTTTGCAGTCCCACTAGGCACTGGCTCAGAGGATTACAAAAAATATTGTTATTAGTTTCAAAGAAATGTTAGCGCTGAGTGCTAAATGCCATTGCTATAGCCCTAAGAGTCTTCTGAGAAGAGGCTGGCTGCAACACTTCCTGACGATGACCTGCTGTGTGTCAGGATCCCACTCCTGCAAGCGCCAGGGTAATGAGCTACACTTTCCCAAATATGTCTCCCAGTATTTATTTGTTTGAGTTGAAGAGGTATACAGCAGTCCTCCCTTATCCATGGCATGGATGTGTCCCAAGACCCTTAGTGGATGCCTGAAACCGCAGACTGTACCAAATCCTATATACAGAGATTTTTCCTACACCTACATGTCCATGATAAAGCTTAATTTATAAATTAGGTACACAGAGAGATTAACAATAACTGGAACAATTATAACCATATAATGCAATAAAAATTACATGAATGTTGTCTCTCAAAATATCTCATTGTACTGTACTCACCCATGTGATGATGTGAAATGATGAAATGCCCACATGAGATATTTTAGGGGAATGGTGTAGGCACTATGCCCTAGTGTTGACTATCAACCTTCTGAAAGTACATCAGAAGGAGGACCATCCTCTTCTGGATTACAGTTGACCACAGGTACTGAAGCCACAGGAAGTGAAACTGAGGATGGAGGGCGCTAGGGACTGCTAGAGTCCAAAATGGGCCCCATTAGCAAGGACTGGCATTGCATCTTCTTGATGCGCAGTCTCCCATAAGTTAAGGCTTTCCCATACTGGCGCTGCCACCTTGCCATCTTGAAATAAGATTTCGCTCTCCTGGCTTTCCTGCAGGTACAGAAGACCCCAGTAAGTTAACGCGATTACCTGGCTCTTACTTATACCAACTGCTTTGGGAATTCTAAGAGTTTCAACACAGCATTTGTATTATTTCACACACTTTTCATACTGGAATGATGGGGGCTATGTGCTCTAGAACTTGGATCTTTGGCTATTTTGGCTTTTGAAACATAAGAGAAAAAGTATTTTTTAAAAGATTTTATTTATTCATGAGAGACAGACAGAGGGGGGGGGGGTAGAGACACAGGCAGAGGGAAAAGCAGGCTCCACGCAGGGAGCCCGACACGGGACTCGATCCCAGGACTCCAGAATCACGCCCTGGGTCAAAGGCAGACGCTAAACCACTGAGCCACTGAGGGATCCCCAAGTATTTTGTTTTTATTGTTGTTAATGGTTTTAATATTTTCAGGTCTCTTGAGATTTTGAAAGACCGTCATCATGAGGACCAAATCTGAACTTAAAAGTGTCTATTTTTATGCTTTTTTTCTTCCTTTTTAACTGAATCATTAGACTCTGAAATCTCTGGTGGGTGAAATGAGAGAAATCAATATTAGTCCATTGAGTCCTATTTAAAAATACATACTGTGTATTGATTTCATCATTTTAGGGTTGAGGAAACTGAGACTGTGGGATGAGTCATGTCTTGCCCATGGCATGGTGGCAGTGAGGGAGTGGGAAGAATAGGACAATGTGTCTTGTCTGAAAATACACTGTTAGGCAGAAAGACTCGTTAGATGAGTCCAAAATATTCACACTGATGATTATACCCAAGAAGGAACAGAACACACATACAATGAGCAACTGTATACTGGGTGCTGTGCTTGCCCCTTAGCACAATCTTGCCTTAAAGGTACTATTACCCTCAATGACTTGGTGGAGGTGAAGAGTAAAAGACCTGATGGGACTCCTGACCTTATCCATTAGACTAGTTTGGCCATATTTCAGGTCAGCCAATAATGGGGAAAAGAGAGGAGGGCTGAGCACCTGGTGTATGGGTTCTTGTTTTGTTTTTTTTTTTTTCCTTGGGTGACCTTTTTTTTTAAATAATAATTTTTTATTGGTGTTCAATTTGACACCATACAGAGTAACACCCAGTGCTCATCCCATCAAGTGCCCCTCTTAGTGCCCATCACCCATTCACCCCCTCCCCTTCCACCACCCCTAGTTCATTTCCCAGAGTTAGGAGTCTTCGTGTTCTGTCTCCCTTTCTGATATTTCCTACCCATTTCTTCTCCCTTCCCTTCTATTCCCTTTTACTATTATTTATACTCTCCCAAATGAATGAGACCATATAATGTTTGTCCTTCTCCGATTGACTTATTTCACTCAGCATAATACCCTCCAGTTCCATCCACGTTGAAGCAAATGGTGGGTATTTGTCGTTTCTAATGGCTGAGGAATATTCCATTGTATACATAAACCACATCTTCTTTATCCATTCATCTTTCGATGGACACCAAGGCTCCTTCCACAGTTTGGCTATTGTGGACATTGCTGCTAGAAACATCGGGGTGCAGGCGTCCCAGTGTTTCACTGCATCTGTATCTGTGGGGTAAATCCCCAGCACTGCAATTGCTGGGTCTAGGGCAGGTCTATTTTTAACTCTTTGAGGAACCTCCACACAGTTTTCCAGAGTGGCTGCACCATTTCACATTCCCACCAACAGTGTAAGAGGGTTCCCTTTTCTCCACATCCTCTCCAATATTTGTGGTTTCCTGCCTTGTTAATAAACCTAACCAAAGAGGTAAAGGATCTACAGAACAGAAAACTACAGAACACTTCTGAAAGAAATTGAGGAAGACACAAAGAGATGGAAAAATATTCCATGCTCATGGATTGGCAGAATTAATATTGTGAAAATGTCAATGTTACCCAGGGCAATTTACACGTTCAATGCAATCCCTATCAAAATACAAGGGACTTTCTTCAGAGAGTGAGAACAAATTATTTTAAGATTTGTGTGGAATCAGAAAAGACCCCGAATAGCCAGGGAAATTTTAAAAAAGAAAACCATAGCTGGGGGCATCACAATGCCAGATTTCAGGCTGTACTGATGACCAAAGCTGTGGTCATCAAGACAGTGTGGTACTGGCACAAAAACAGACACATGGATCAATGGAACAGAATAGAGAACCCAGAAGTGGACCCTCAACTTTATGGTCAACTAATATTCAATAAAGGAGGAAAGACTATCCACTGGAAGAAAGACAGTCTCTTCAATAAATGGTGCTGGGAAAATTGGACATCCACATGCAGAAGAATGAAACTAGACCACTCCCTTGCACCATACACAAAGATAAACTCAAAATGCGGATGAAAGATCTAAATGTGAGACAAGATTCCATCAAAATCCTAGAGGAGAACACAGGCAACACCCTTTTTGAACTCGGCCACAGTAACTTCTTGCAAGATACATCCACGAAGGCAAAAGAAACAAAAGCAAAAATGAACTATTGGGACTTCATCAAGATAAGAAGCTTTTGCACAGCAAAGGATACAGTCAACAAAACTAAAAGACAACCTACAGAATGGGAGAAGAGATTTGCAAATGACGTGTCAGATAAAGGGCTAGTGTCCAAGATCTATAAAGAACTTCCTAAACTCAACACCAAAGAAACAATCCAATCATGAAATGGGCAGAAGACATAGACATGGCCAACACGCACATGAGAAAATGCTCTGCATCACTTGCCATCAGGGAAATACAAATCAAAACCACAATGAGATACCACCTCACACCACTGAGAATGGGGAAAATTGTTTTGTTTTTTTAAGATTTATTTATTTGAGAGAGAGTGAGGGGAAGGGCAGAGGGAGAGAAATTCAAGCAGACTCCTGGCAGAGCATGGACCCCGACATGGGGCTCAATCCCACCACCTGACATCATGACCCAAGCTGAAACCAAGAGTCAGATGCTCAACCACCTGAGCCACCCAGACACCCCTGGGTGTATAGGTCCTAAGACATAGCCTCAGTTCTGCAGTCAGTATTAGGTCTTATTTCCAAAAACACTATGCCAAGAATCACACTTCTCGTATTACTCTGCTAGGGCTGCTCTGATAAAAACCAGAGGGGCTCAAGTGTCAGCTCCTACTTGAGTTCCCAGCATGCTGGCATGCCTACAGATTTCAGACTCGCCAGTGTCTATAATTATGTAAGTCAAATTTTCAAAGAAACGTCTCAATCTATATTTTATTTTTAAAAAAGGTTGATTTTATTTATTTGATAAAAAATGCAAGAGAGTGTACAAGCAGGGGAAGCAGCAGACAGAGGGAGAAGAAGCAGACTCCCCACTGAGCAGGGAGCCTGATGTGGGGCTTTATTCCAGGACCCTGGGATCATGACCTGAGCCCAAGGTAGATGTTTAACCCACTGAGCCACGCAGGTGCCCTTTTCAATCTGTATTTTTAAAAAGAGAAAGAAAAGAGCCACAGAATGAGTGACTTAACTCCTTGTTCTGGTGACTAGAAATCCAAGATCAAGATGTTGGCAAAATTGATTCCTTCTGAAGGCTGAAAAGATAGCTGCTCCAGGCTTGTTTCCTAACTTCTTAGTTTTCTGGCAATCTCTGGTGTTTTGTGCCTTATAGAAGTTTCACATGATGTTTCCATCCTCTCACATGGCATTCTCCCTGTGCATATTTATGTCTAAATCTCCCTTCCTATAAGGGCGCTTCCTAAAAAGGTACCAGTTCATATCAGATTAGGAGCTCATACTGCTGTAATATGACTCCTCCTAACTTAGCTAATTATGTCAGCAACAGGATGGAATAAGGTCATATTTGGAGGTATTATGAATAGGACTTCCACAAATGAATTTTGGGGGTACAAAATTTAGCCCATAATATCCCATTATCTTTGTGGCTTTCAACAAGCCAGTGACTTCCATGTTTCTCTAATAACTAAGGTACTCCAAACGGGAATGAATATACATCAAAAAAGAAGTAGTAAAAAGACAAAATTTAGCATAGAAAAGTATTCCCTGAGGGACATGTATCTACGTAGAGAAGTTAAATCTCTGAACAGTAAGGTGTTAGCAACTTCTCAGCAGGAAATAAACTGGTGATAAAATTTGCACAACTTATTTGTGAGCCCTTTCCTTAGGATATTGATGGCTATGAGGCAGGAACCTTGGCTAGACTAACTCATTTTTCATAGAACTGATCATTGATCTTGTAGTCTTGGAACAGGAGACAACTCCACCCCTTCTCCCTGATTTGTGTAAGTAAATCTCTCCATTAGCTTTGCAGCCTTATTTTTTTAAAGATTTTATTTGTTTATTCATGAGAGACACAGAGAGAGAGGGAGAGACACAGGCAGAGGGAGAAGCAGGCTCCACATGGGGACCCCGGGATGATGCCCCAGACCGAAGGCAGGTCCTAAACTGCTGAGCCACCCAGGTGTCCCAAGCTTTAACACTGAGGAATCTAGGAATAGTTTCCTACTCAATGTGCCTGAGACCTAAAGCCAAGCATCTTGATATACTAACACTAACATTAGAGCCATGGAAGAGTGTCAACTTATTTGCTGGTTAAATTACATATGGAAATCAGTTGTGTTGATGTGACCCTACAGGAAGGACATTCAGAGATACTCAGAGTATTTCAAACACTGCACGTAGGAAATTCTATGTCTCAAACAAACTGTTTAAAAATAGCATCCTATTTCTTAGAGGCTGATCAAGTGTACGATGATAATTACATAGTGCAACCATTGATCATTTGTTGTGCTAGATGCTTTCATACTATTTTAATCCCTACAAGTCCTATGAGATAAGCGGCATTATCTTCATTTTTACAGAAGAGAAAACCAAACTTACACAATGGCAAAGTAATAGAACTTCAAAGCTCTTCTTCCACTGCACATAGAGTACTTATGCCTTAAACTTTTCCCAATTTTTGTTTTGGAAACCGTGTGCCACTAAATTTCTCACTTGCTTAAATAATAGGGAGACCTCTGTCCACTAACAGGACCTGAGAGACTATCAGATTGAATGATAGGACATGTTCTGGCAAAAACTTACACCACCTCAACCTTGAAACCCAGTTTTTGTAATCTCACTTTTTGTTTTCCTGTGGGGTTAACTCAAAGGCAGTTGTTTCCAAAGGCCTTCTTGTGAAGCCAAGTGCTAAAATAAGCAGGTACTGAACACTGATGAAAAGCAAGCTGTCAAACCTTTCAAAGCTACAGAATAACTCGGATTGCAGAAGATGCTTGCAAATATTATGCAACCAAACAAGTTTTTGAGCTCTTTCCTCATGATGTTGCGCCATCAACTCCACCTTTTATTGGGCGGGCAGGCAAAGCACGGTAAGATTACTGAGACTTCCCCGGTTTCCCAGGGGTTCACAGGAATCCACCCAGGAGCCCTGAGGCCTTGCTACTGTCCGACCTAGGCAGCTCTTCCCTCTAGCAAGGCTTTAAGACAGGAGGGACAAGATACTCTGCCTCAAGCATCTGCCAACGGCTGCGGGTTAACTTTATCCACATTTTCTCCTGGGATTTAGGTTATTGGTAAGAATGCTTTTCTTCCTGTAAATCACGGAGACATTTGTAAACCGAGGGAGGCTCGTGTCTTCCAAGGCTGTAGCCTCCATACATCCCCTTAGCCTTGGGGCAGCCTGGGGGGCTGAGGAAGGCGACAGCTCCCCCACCTGCGGGGAGGATCCGGGGCAATCTGTGGGGTGCGCAGGAGTCGGCTGGTGCTCTGTCCTCAGCTGCCTTCCGCTCCCTCACCAAGGCCCAAGGACGGCTGTGACTCTCACATCCATACCTCTTTCTGGCAGAACAAGCCTTTTATTTTCCTCTTCCAACCGAAGTAAATGTAACATACGCGAAAGCTATGGATCAAAAGGAATCATCAGGAATCCATCACTCCCTTAAAACATGCAACCTCGGGGCCCCTGGGCGGCTCAGTGGTTGGGCATCTGCCTTTGGCTCAGGTCGTGACCCCGGGGTCCCAGGACCGAGTCCCGCATCGGGGCCCCGGGATCCCCGCGGGGAGCCTGCTTCTCCCTCTGCCCGTGTCTCTGCCTGTCTCTCATGAACAAGTCTTTAAAGATAATAATAATAATCAAAATAAAAACCGCAAGGTTACTGGTACTGGGTTCCCCTCCAGAAAGAATATCGTGAACCACCGCCGACCCCACCCCGCGTTTCCTTCAGCGTTGCCAAGTCCCCGTCGCGCCAACTGCCAAGAGGGCTCCCACGCACCTACAAGCTTCCCCCGGTAGGGACCGGGCCGCCGCCCACCAACATTTGGAAACCAACGCCTTCCGGCGGCCACCAACAGCTCAGCAGGAAGACGCCAGCATGGCGCCCGCCCCGCCCCCTCGGCCTCGCCCCCTCGGCCTCGCCTCGCCCCCTCGGCCTCGCCCCCTCGGCCTCGCCCCCTCGGCCTCGCCCCCTCGGCCTCGCCCCTCGGCCCTCGGCCTCGCCCCCTCGGCCTCGCCCCGCCCCCACCGCCAGCACGTGGGAGGCCACGCATGCGCAACGGCGGCGGGCGGGGAGCGGCGGCCCAGGGGCGTGGCTCAGGCCGGTGGCGTCATCCGGCAGCGCCAGCCAGGCGCACGTGACTGAGGCGCTAAGAAAGACTCGTCGCGGCGGGCTCGGCGTGCGGCACGTCGGGCAGCATGGGCGTCGGGGTCCTCTTCCTGCGGCGGGCGCTGGCGGCGCGTCCCTCCCGGGCTCTCGTGGCCTTCGCCACGAGCCGGCGCCTGCTGCGCACCAGTCCGCCCAGCCGAGCTTTCGCCAAGCAGCTCTTCCTCGGCAAAATCGAGAAGGTAACGCCGAGCCCTGGCCGAGCCTCGCTCGCTGGCCTCCCGCTTTCCGCCCTTTAGCAGGAAGGAGGGGTCCAGGTGAGAGTCCGCACACCTGGCTGACAGATACGCCCGCCAGGCGGGGGTGCTGAAACCCCCAAGCCCCTGAGCCCCACTGGAACCCCTCCAGGGAAAGGGAAGAAGGCCGCGGGGCTCGGCATCAGTTTACGGCTCTGACAGCGACTTCTTGTTGGGTCAGTTGGGGAAACCCTAGGCAGGGTGGGCCTAAGCGCCCGTCAACTCAGCGCTCCGGCCCCAAGTGCGCGGGCCTTGCCCTCTGCTGCCGGACCTGGCGCTCGTCCGTCAGTTTCCAGTGGGCCCCTTAGCTTTCAGAGCCTGAGTTCCGGCGCCTCACCCGCTGCCCATTAGGCCCCTTGGCAGGCTGGCTCCAAGGTGCCTTCCCCGCCCCGTCCCATCCCTGCCACCCAGTTGTCACGTAGCTGTTACTCCATAGTGAACAGCTGCATTATCAAGCACTCACCATCCTCTTAGTGACGTTGACCTTGGCTCTGTGACTTTCAGCCTTAAAATAGAGCTAGTTATATGTACTGCCTCACACATGTGTTGTATAGTGAGATTTGTAGCTCGCGGACATGCTATTTAAACGGCCAGGTACTGTGCAGATGCAAGAGGCGACAGAGTAGGTAATGATTGCCCGCTTCACCACTTACTCGTCTTGTGACCTTCACCTTCCTGTGCCTGAGTGTGCTGATCTACACAATGGCAAAACTGGTACTTGCTCTCTCCTAAAGGTGCTGTGCAAAGCAAAGAAAAAAAAAATCTGTAAAATGCTTTGAGGTAGGCAGAAGTTTTGGCTAGCACTGTATTACTTCAGGAGTTATTCCCTGATTTTTCTTTAGACTGTTCCTCCAATCAGGCATTACAGGTGCAGAAGCTGAAACTCAAGAGTGGTTTGCCCTGCTGGGAAGTGCAAAGCTAGTTTTTAACGTCTGAGAAACCATTTTTCCCCAGAACCTGAGGCTCTTGGGGCATTCCATCTTGGGACGTCTGTCACGCCTTCCAGCACATTGGTGAAAAAAACCCAAATCTTTCATGCTTTTCTTTCTCCAAGCCTGTGTCCCCATAGGATCTACAGTCTGTTACTATGGATGAACTCTCTACTCTTAGCAAAGACCCACCTCATTCACTAGACCCCATGCCATCTCACCTGCTCAAGGCCATTGATCCAGTAATTCCCTCCTTTCTCATCTACATCAGTGATTCTTCCCTCTCTACTGCATCTTGAACTAAGGCCATCAGGCTTTTGTCCTTAACAATCTGCTAAAACTGCTCTCATGCAAGGTCAGTTAGTGACCTCCATGTGGTCAAACCTAGAGGTCTTTTCTCTTCCTTGACACGCGGCTCATCACTCCTGGATTTTTTTTATTTTTTATTATTTTTTATTTTTTTAAATTTATTCATGAGAGAGGCAGAGACAGAGGGAGAAGCAGGCTCCCTGCAGGAACTCGATGCAAGACTCGATGCCAGGACTCTGGGATCACAACCTGAGCCCAAGGCAGATGCTCAACCACTGAGCCCCACCCAGGTACCCCTTATTCTCCTGGCTTCTAAAAAACCCTTCTCTCCTGGCTTTTCTGTTTACTTCATTGGTTCCCTTTACTTCATTGGTTCATCCTTCTCAGTCTCCTATGCTGGTTCTTTGTTGACTCCTTAATCTCTAAATTTTGGCCAGTCTTTCTAACTAGCCCAGTCAGAATTGAGAATTTTCTTTTAATTGTTTTTAATTCCAATGTTGTTAACATATTGTGTTATGTTAGTTTCAGGTGTACAATATAGTGTTTCAACAATTCTAATCATTCAGTGCTCATCATGGCATATTCTTAATCCCCCTGGCACCTATTTCACCCATCCTTCCACCCACCTACCCTCTGGCAACCATCTTGTTTGTTCTCTTTAGTTAAGTCTTTTTCTTTCTTTCTTTCTTTCTTTTTTTTTTTTAAAGATTTTATTTATTTATTCATGAGAGGCACACACAGAGAGAGGCAGAGACACAAGCAGAGGGCAAAGCAGGCTCCATGCAGGGAGGCCAATGTGGGACTCAATCCTGGAGTTCCAGGATCACCCCTGGGCCGCAGGCAGGCACTAAACCACTGAGCCACCCAGGTGTCCCTAGTTAAGTCTTTTTCTTAGTTCGTCTTTTTTTTTTTTTTCCCCTTTGCTAATTTTTTTTTGTTTCTTAAATTCCACATTATGAGTGAAATCATATGGTATTTGTTCTCTGGCTTATTTCATTTAGCATCATATGCTCCAGCTCCATCCATGTTGTAGATGACGAGATTCATTTTCTTATGGCTGAATAATATTCCATTGTATATATTACCACATCTTCTTTATCCATTCATCTATCAGTGGATACTGAGGCTGCTTCCATAATTTGGCTATAATAAATAATGCTGCAGTAAACACAGGGGTGCATGTATCCCTTTGAATTCATGTTTTTGTATTTTGGGGGCAAATAGCCAGTAATGCAATTACTGGGTCATGGGTCCCTCCCCCCCCTTTTTTTTTGAGTAATCTCTATACCCAACATGGGGCTCGAGCTCGTGACCCCAAGTTCAAGAGTCAGATGCCGAGGCAGCCAGGTGCCCCTGCCTTTTTTTTTTTTTTTTCTTAATTCCAGTATAGTTAAAGTATTGTATTAGTTTCAGGTATATCTTTATTTTAATTGAAGTATAGTTGAAACAATGTTACATTAGTTGCAGGTATACAATATAGTGATTTCACAAGTCTATAGTTGCTCTCATTACAAGCATAGCCGCTCTCTGTCACCATACAACACTATTACAGTACCATTGATTGTATTCCCTATGCTGTACTTCTCATCCCTGGAAGCCTGTATCTCCCACTCGTCTTCACCCATTTTTCCTATCCTTCTGCTTTTTCTTCTGGCACCCATTAGTTTGTTCTCTGTATTTCTGGGTCTTTTTAAAAGTTGAGGTTTTCTGAGGCTCAATCTATAGACTTCTCTTTTT
Source organism: Vulpes lagopus (assembly GCF_018345385.1). Lineage (NCBI taxonomy): Eukaryota > Metazoa > Chordata > Mammalia > Carnivora > Canidae > Vulpes > Vulpes lagopus. Next base: position 55,051,118 of record NC_054830.1, read on the forward strand.
ATCCACAACTCTTCCTTTAATATTATATGGCATTGTGGTTTTAAATATCATCAACATTCTGATGACTCATATATTTCTCCAGCTCCGATTTCTCCCTTGAACCCCAGGCTTTTCATGTGTACCTTTCTACCCAGAAGCTCCACTCAGATGTTTAATAGACACCTCAGATTTAGCATATCTGAAACTGAGTTTCTGATGTTGCCACTCAATCTTGCTTCTCCCACCAGTCATTTTTATAGCAGATGCAGGTGGCTCTGTTGTTCAACTTGTTCAGGCCAGACACTTGGGAGTCCCCTTTGATGCCTCTTGTTCTCATAATCCACATCTAAGCCAACAGCAAATCCTGTTTTCTCTACCTTCGGGATATATTTAGAATCTGACTACTTTTAAGCCCCTCCAGTGCTACTGCCCTGATTCAAGCCAACATCATTTCTCAAAGCATTACTGGGGTTTGAGCAGGAACATAGCCTCTGAAGTGCATAGAATCTCTGAATAAAGAGAAACCTTCAAGATCCTGTAGGGATGTAGCTGTCACATTGCCCTGGGTTGGACCCTTGCTATTCATAGAAATTCAGGGGCTACTGCAGGGACCAGTAAGGAGTTGAATGGGAGGCATTTGGGTGACCTCCCTGTCTGCAGCCTCAACCTAAGTAGCTCAGCTTTTATCTATTTTACATATTCGGTTTCTGTAATAGGTTTATTTGAAAAACAGGTTCCACTGCTTCAAAAAATTTAAAACCTGCTGATAGAAATCAAGCCCACACCCATGAAGCACCCCATTGGGTTCTTGAACATTGTTGCTATCAGAGATTTGCTCTTATATGCACTTCAAAATCCCTTTCTTTGGTCGTAGGTGAGGGCCAACTAGCTGCCAGGCTGTTCACTTTTCTCACCTAGTATGCTTACTGGTATCAGAACAGAATAATCTTCCTCTGACACCACCTGTTGCACAAGGCCCACAGGAACAATGAGGCCATGAAGGGCCTGGATTGAACCTCTGTATGTTTGGCTAAGCAGCTGGCTTTGTTCTAAGAGGCTGCAGAATGATGAAAGTCTCAGCATATTTTCCATCTAGACCCTTTGAGGGCAGGGTCAGGGATGGCTTTGGGGGACAGGAATGCCTTTAAGTCTGCTGTCACTTTTGGGTAGGGACCCACCACAAACCTGTAGTTATGGGTCCTGAGGAGAAAACAGACTTGGGAGCATGTTAGCAGAATGGACAGCCTTCAGTGGTTGATTAAATACATAAGGGGCTAGAGGAGGAAGATTGAGGACTCCGCTGCTTTAGAGACCTTTCTTGAACACTTGGTGGGAGGTGCTGTGAGGAGAGGCAGGACTGCTGGGGGCTGGCAGTCTGTGCCATGGGACATCACTTCTCAGCGATTGCGAGACCAAATCTAAGTACTCATCCAAGTACTCGTGCTGTGCTGGCAGCTGAATGAGTAGTAGGAATCCAGAAAGCCAGAGAGGCTAAGGACACAGCAGGAGGATTTAGGGACTATATAGTGATGATCCAGGGAGGAATCATAGGCCAGCCAGGAACACTAGCCTTTTGATAGTTTGAGACGGACTTGAAGCTCAGCTGTTTTCCTCACTGTGAGGTGGAAATAGAGCAGAGCCAGTATCTTTTACAAGTAATTACTCATATTCCAGGACATACCTTCTGTCTTTTGAGCCTCACCTTCTGAGGGGTCAGCTGTGACAGAAGAGAAGCTGACCCTGAGGCCAAAAGTCACACACATAAGTGGTAGAGCCAGAGTTGAACTCAGGTTGATCTGACTCCACAGCTAGGTCTCCTGCAGTGATCCTCTTCTGCAAGTAATGGATGTCTTGGGAACAGGAGGGACAGAGGCTGGAGTGCACAGTTGGGTGAGAACCTGAGATATGAGGCTTTGTTACCACGTTGTATTTTTTTTTTTAAGATTTTATTTATTTGAGAGAGAGCGGTAGCACAAGCGGGGAGGAGATGGAGAAACAGACTCCCCGCTGGGCAGGGAGCTTAATGGGGGACTTCGATTCTAAGATCACGAGCGAAAGGCAGATGCTTAACCAACTGAGTCACCCAGGCATCCCACCACCATATATTCTTGTTAGTGCAGCATCTTTGAACCCCCGGAATAACCGGTGTAGAATTTTACATTTCAGTAGAGAGATTTCCCATCCTGTTGCCTTTCATAATCCTCACAACACTCTTGAGTAACTATTTACCTGTGTGTTACAGGTGAGACAGTAGAAGCACAGAGAGGGGAAGGGGTTTGGCTGAGGCCACCAAGCTAGGAGGCTGCAAATCAGGGAACAAAACCAAGGGCTTTGAAATGTTAGGGCTCTTTGTTTCAGGGGACACTCAGTGTAACTTGTTACTGATAGGGAATGCTGACCAGAAGAATAAACCGGCTTGAGTTGGGCAGAAGAGCTGTCTAGGTGGTGGAATCTACTGCACAGTTCCTATTGTAGGATTTGTATTGTGTTTCGTTCAGTGAGTAATGCCCTGCCTACCAGATACGGAATCTAGCAACTCTGTTTTCTCCCCTCTTGGTTGCTATTACCACTGTGGGAGGTTGCTAAAAATTAAATTTTTAGTAAATGTTTATCATTTTAGAAAGAAGTTTTCCCGTTTCCAGAAGTTAGCCAAGATGAACTTAATGAAATCAATCAGTTTGTGGGACCTCTAGAAAAATTCTTCACTGAAGAGGGTATGTATGATCTTTCTTATCATTACTAATTTCCATATTAAGAATGGTTACTTTGATACTTGCATTAAAAGCAATACACATGGGGGAAGCTCTCTTGATTGTCATTAATTAGATAGAAGTATCTATTTATAATATTTTGCTCCAAGAATTATCCCAATTGCTTTGGAATTTAAGAAACAAAACATGAATATTGGGAAAGGGAAGGAAGGATAAAATCAGACAAAATTAGAGAGAGAGGCAAACCATAAAAGATTCTTAACTAGAGGGAACAAACTGACAGTTGCTGTGGAGGGGAAGAGGTAGGGGGATACAGTACCTGGGTGATGGGTGATATAATGAACACTGGGTATCACGTGCAACTGATGAATCACTAAATTCTACCTCTGAAACTAATAATACACTATATGTTAATTAAACTGAATTTAAATTAAAGAATCATCCCAATTGTGATTTTATTAGATGTCTAGTGTTTCTCGTATGTGTGGTGAATGATTGCTTTTTAAATATTTCTAGACTTGCAAAACAACACTTTTATAAAATATAATAAAATGAACGACTAGAAAAATAAAAAAATAAAAAACAACCAGAGACCTACAAAATATAAATCCATTGATCATGTGCTTGGTTGTTTGGCAATGTAAAACTGCTACAAATGTTTTCAAAGGTTTACTCTCTATTAACTTGTTGTGAACCAGGAATAGTCTAGCAGACGGCACACCACAGGTTGAGGGTACCAGTGTAGCCTGCAAGATCTCTCCCGTAGACCCATTGTCCAGCCCTTTGACAGCATTGCCTTTGGCAGGAGCTTTCTGGGGACTTCTGTGATGATTGATTGACAGTTGTATTTCTCTAGCACTGAGAATCCCAAAAAGTTCTTCTTTATCTATGAATATGTGCCCTGCTAGGAGATTAAAACTGAGAAATTTTAAAAATCCTGTGTTCATTTATTACTTAAAAATAATGAAAAGCTCATTACATATTAACAGAAACTATTTTAAGTAATTCTGTTTATTTACAAATGAAAAAATACAGTGAGGAGTATGGTTTTACAGTTTTGTAGATCTTTTTAATATTCAGCTTATTGTTACTTGCAACAACAGATATCAGAATCTTGCTAGAACCAAGTAGAATCCAGCTAGATTCTCATAACTGTTTCTGAATTCAATCTACGATATATTTCTTGTAGTCCCTGGAAAACCCCACTGTACACTCATGACAGAATTAATAGTAAAATATTCTTTCCTTTTTAATTCTATTAAAATAGCTTTGGCCCTGTGGTCCCTGCCTCCGCCCCAGCACACTTGGAGAAAATTCTGCATTGCTAACTCTTGTTCTGTTGCTGTTTTAAAAGTTGCTTTGTTGTGTATAAATACCTTTTATTAGAAATATTTGTTTTTGTTCTCATAGTTACCTTCTTGTAACTTTTCTTAGTTCCTTGTTCTTTTACTTAAACTTTTACTATCTCATTTGTCAGGGTTTTCATAAGCTTTATGGAGGTATAATTGATTTTTAATAAGTTGCACATATTTAAAGTATAGGATTTGATACATTTTGATATATATGTACCCCCAAGGGTACCCTTAGCATAATTAAGTGAACATATTCATTACCCCTAAACATTTCCTCATGCCCTAATTATCTCCTCCTCATCCCCTCCTGTTTCCAGACAACCACTGATCCTCTGTAAATTAGTTTGCATTTCCTGGAATTCTATTTAATAGGGTTTTGCCTTACATATGTGTTCGGCTGGTTGCTTCTGATATAATTTTGAGTTTCATCCATGTTGCATGTACTAATAGTTCATTCCTTTTTTTTTTTTTTTTTTTTAAGGGGGTGGAGGGGCAGAGGGAGAATCTTAAGCAGGCTCCATGCCCAGCACAGAGCCCAGCACAGGGCTCAGTCTTAACAACCCTGCGATCATTATCTAAACCAAAATCTAGAGTCAGATGCCTAACCAACTGAGCCACCCAGGTGTCCCTACTTCATTCCTTTTTAACACTGAGTAGTATTTCTTGGTGTGGACATGCCACAATTTGTTTATTCGTTCATCTATTAATTGACATTCAGTATGTGTCCAGATTTAGCTATTGCAAAAGATGGGAGCTTTTGTCTATAAGTCTGGGCGTAGACATATACTCATATTTCTTTGGGGGAAATAGGAAGGAATGGAATATCTGGATTATAAGATAGGTTCATGTTTAACTTTTTTTTTTTTTAAGATTTTATTTATTCATGAGAGACACGGAGAGAGGGGCAGAGACATTGGCAGAGGGAGAAGCAGGCTCCCCAGAGGGAGCCTGATGTGGAACTTGTTTCTGGGACTCTAGGATCACGCCCTGAGCTGAAGGCAGACACTCAATCGCTGAGCCACCCAGGCATCTGCATGTTTAACTTTTTAAATAACCACCAAACTGTTTTCTAAAGTGGTTACGACTTTACATTCCCACTAGTGTGTTAAAGTTCTAGTTGTTTCACATTTTCACTAACACTTGGTATGGTCAGTCTTTAATTTTAGCCATTCTGTGTGTTATGGTGTATCATTGTGGTTATAATTTTCACTTCCCTAAATAAGTAATAATGTTACGCATCATATCAAGTGTTTATTTGCCATCCATATATCCTCTTTGGTAAAATGTCTTTAAAATATTTTATGTATTAAAAAATGGGATTGTCTTATTGTCGAGTTATAAGAAGTCTTTATTCTAGATACAAGTCTTCTACTATGTGTTTAGCAAAAATTTTCTCCTAGTCTGTGGCTTGACTTTTCATTTTATTAGGAAAAGTTTTAATGTTAAGAGTCATCTTTTCTTTTGTAGTTAAGCTTTTTTTTATGTAAAACATTTGCCAAATCCAAGGTTAGAGTGGTTTTTGTTTATATTTTTAACTCTCAACATTCAGATTTATGACCCCTTTCCAGTTAATTTTATATATGATGTGAGGTAAAATCTGAGGATTTTTTTGCATGTAACTGACCAGTTGCTTCAGCAACATTTGTTGAAAAGCTTATCCTTTCCCCATTAATTCACTTGGTACCTTTGGCCAGATATCAGTTGACTGAAAGATTCTGGGATAGTAGCAGTAGACCTGCACTAGGAATCTGTCTCCCACCTGGATAACAACCACAGTGGCATCTGTGTGACATAACTGTCTTGGGAACTCCAGCGTCTATGGAAGGCTGCAGTTCCAGGGGAGCATGGATAGTACCTAGCTAATTTTGGTCAGTGAGCTCTGAGCACAGTAGCAGCTACCCATCTTCCACCTACAGCCCCAAAGCTGCCAGATGTGCACTTGTTCCTGCAGCAGCTTGCGTACGGCTTCTGGGAGCCAGAGTAGGGGGGGGGGGGGAAAGACCTTCCCCATCAAATATTAAGGATTTGTGCTCTCATTGCTGCTTCTCATCACTGAAGTACAGACCAAGAGGCAGAGGCCATTTTTCTGCCTTCTCTTATTGTTGCAAGCCCTTACCCCTATGGCCAAAGTGACTTCAGGGGATTTAAGATGCCTGTGCCTTTTTTTTTGTCTCTCTCCCTTCCCCCATCATTTTTCTTTTCCCTCTTTTGGGAGCTGGATTGAAGGCTAGGATATTCAAAAGCAACCACATATACAGGGGGAATTATAAAGTCACTACACATGCCCAGGGAAAGGCACAGACTCAGGAAAGACCTAGGAAGACCTTAGGTACATACCTAGGGCTGAATGTTGGCACAGACATAACCAGCAGTAATTTAGAATACTTTTGATTTTTTTTTTTTTAACAAAATCAAAAATCAACCTGTGGGACTACAGCAAACTCAAACTTCTGCACAGAAAGGAAAACTAAGGAATGGGAGAAAATATTTGTAAACCATTTATCAGATAAGGAGTTAATATCTAAAATATATAAAGAACTGCAACTCAGTAGCAAAAACAAAAACCCTCAGATAATCCAATTTAAAAAATGGGCAGAGGAACTAAATAGACATTTTCCAGAGAAGACCCACAGAAGGCCAATAGCTACATGAAAATGTGCTCAATGTCCCTAATCACCAGGGAAATGGCAAATTAAAACCACAGTAAGATACCACCTCACACCTATTAGAATGGCTGTCATCAAGAAGAGAGAGGAAAATCCTTTTACACTGTTGGTGGTGATATAAATGGTTGAACCACTGTGAAAAACAGTGTGGTGGTTCCTTGTAAACAGAATTAAGAGCACCTGTGTGGCTCAGTCAGCTAGGCATCCAACTCTTGATCTCAGCTCAGGTCTTGATCTCAGGGTCGTGAGTTAGGGCTCTACACTGGGTGTGGAGCCTACTTTAAATAAGAAAGGAAAATAGAATTACCTTAGGATTCAGCAGTCCACTCCTGGGTATGTATCCAAAGAAAATGAAAATAGGATATCAGAGAGATATGTGCATTCCCCTTTTTATTGCAGCTTTAATCACAATAGCCAAGCTATGGAAACAGCCTGAGTGTCTGTCAACTGATGAATAAAGAAAAGAAGTGTGTATGTGAGTATATTGTATGTGTGTACACACAATGGAATTTATGGGAAGGAAAGAAATCTTGCCATTTGCAACAATGTGGGTAGATCTTGAGAGCATAATGCTAAGTGAGATAAGTAGGAGAAGAACAAATACTATATGATATCATTTTTATGTGGAATCTAAAAACCAAATTCCTAAAAACAGAATGGTAGTTACCAGCAGATGAAGCTAGAGGAGAGATGTTTAAGGATCCAAACATACAACTAGAAGATAAATAAATCTTGAACAGTATAGTGATTATAGACAACAAAACCATATTATAAACACCAAATGTGCTAAGACATTAGGCCTTATTCCCACCACAAAAAAACAAAACAAAAACAAAAACAAACAACCCAGTAATGTGATGTGACAAAAGTGTTAGCCACAGCTACAATGGCAGTCCTATTGTGGTACATAAATGTATTCAACATGTTGTACACCTTAAACTTACACAATGCTACATATCCAGGATATCTCAATTTTTTAAAAAATGCAAAACCAGCAAACTCGAAAAGAGGGAAGATTTGATTTCCAGAATTAACGTATTATTAGAGTCGAAGTGTCTGGTTAAAAAATAGATATATAGGGATCCCTGGGTGGCGCAGCGGTTTGGTGCCTGCCTTTGGCCCAGGGCGCGATCCTGGAGACCCGGGATCGAATCCCACGTGGGGCTCCCGGTGCATGGAGCCTGCTTCTCCCTCTGCCTGTGTCTCTGCCTCTCTCTCTCTCTCTCTCTCTTTCTCTGTGACTATCATAAATTAAAAAAAAAAAAAAATAGATATATATATATAAAGAAGTAGAAAAGTAAGGCCTGTGCGTGGGGGAAAAAAAAAGATTTGATGAGAGAATCTAGTAGACAAAGACTTTAAAACCCCTGTATTCAAGATGTTCATAAAACCAGTGGAAGACATGAAAAAAGTCAAGAATGTATGAACAAAATGGAAATGTCAATAAAGAGAAAACAGAAAGAAACCAAAAAGAAACCCCTTATTAAACTCCTGTATTAGTGCTAGGAGTTTTGGGGTAGGTTCCAGAAGGTTTTCTACATAGTGGTGGTATTGGTGAAGGACGGTTTTTTTCCTTATTTTCCAGTCTGGTTTCCCATTCATTTGTTTTATCATGGTAGTTAAAACCTCCAGTGCGGTGTTGAATAGGAGTAGAAAGAGCAGACTTCCTTGCCTTTTTCCTGACTTTAGGAGAAAAAGTCTTTTACCATTAACTGTGATGTTACTTGCTCTCTATTAGGTTAGGGGAGCTTCCTTTTATTTCTAGTTTGCTGAGGGTTTTCATCATAAAGTATATCAAATTTCATAGAGTGCTTTTTCTATATGCTTGAGATCGTTTTTTTTTTTACTTTAATCTGTTGATGTGGTAAATTACACGGATTGCTGATCCAGTCTTACCTTTCCAGGATAATGCATACTTGGTCATGGTATATTATGTTTTTTTATATTGTTGGGTCCAGTTTGCTAAAATTTTAAGAATTTTTACATCTGTGTTCTTGGACATATTGGTCCATAGTTTCATTTTCTGTGACATTTTTGTCCCTTTTTGTTTTTAAATTAGAATAATGCTCGCCTCATAGATTAAGTCAGGAAGTGTTTCCTCCTCTTCCAGTTTCTATAAGATTTTGTGTAAAAGTTGGTATTATTTCTTCCTTAAATATTTGGTAGAATTCACCAGTGAAACCTTCTGAGCCTTGAGTTTTCTTAATGGGAAAATTTTAACAAATTGAATTTTTTTTTTAAAGATTTTATTAGCAGACAGCACAAGCAAAGGGAGGAGCAGAAGGAGAGGGAGAGGGACAAGCAGGTTCCCCGCTGAGCACAGAGCCAATGCTCACATTATTCAATCCCAGGACCCTAAGATCATGATCTGAGCTGAGATCAGATGCTTAAAAGACTGAGTCACCCAGGCACCTCTAATTCGGTTTCTTTTTTCTTTTTTTCTTTAAGATTTTATTTATTTATTCATGAGAGACACAGAGAGTGAGAGGCAGAGACACAGGCAGAGGGAGAAGCAGGCTCCATGCAGGGAGCCCCACGTGGGAGTCCCAGGTCTCCAGGATCACACCCTGGGCCAAAGGCAGGCGCTAAACTGCTGAGCCACCCAGGGATCCCTGTAATTTGGTTTCTTTAAGAGATATAAGGCTATTGTTGGACTTACTGCCTAAAATTTAGTCTTACCTCTTTATCCTCTTAAAGTCTGGAGGATTTGTAGTGATATTCCCATTGTTGATTTCTGAAAAGTAGTCTGTTGTGGTCAGAACATACTTTGTATAAATTTGAGCCTCTTAGTTTATTGAGATCATGGTCTGCTTTGTAGGTGTTCTCTATGCACTGGAAAACAGTATTCTCCAGTTGTTTAGCTGAGGACTTTATAAATGTCAATTGGGACAAATTGGCTTTTAATGTTCAAATCTAAGATATCCTTACAAATTTTTTTAGCCACTTTTTCTATCAGTTAATGAGAAAGCTAGGGTGTGGTTTTTCCTTTTGATTTCTATCAGTTTTTCCTTCGTCGTTTTATTCATTCATGAGAGAGACAGAGAGAGGCAGAGACCAAGGCAGAGGAAGAAGCAGGCTCCCTGAGGGGAGCCCAGTGTGGGACTGGATCCCAAGACCTGAGATCATGGCATGAGCCAAAGGCAGACGCTCAACCACTGAGCCACCTAGGCGTCCCTCATACGTTTTATTTCTATATTTATTATAAACCCCACAATACTTTGCTGTTTTTCTTTTCTTTCTTTTTTTGGCAGTAAGATACACATAACAAAATTTACCATTTCAATCCTTGTTAAGTATACAATTCAGTGGCATTAAGTATTTCACATTGCTGTACAATGATCACTACTATTTTCAGAATTTTTTCATGATGCTGTTATGAGTGTAATTGTTTATTCTTAAAGGCTTTATTTTTTTAAGTTTTATTATTATTTTTAAAGGTTTTATTCATTTGACAGAAAGAGCATGTGCCTGCAAGAAGAGGGAGAGGGAGAAGCAGGCCTTCTGGGCTCCATCCCAGAACCCTGGGATCATGACCTGAGCCGAAGGCAGATGTTTAACCACCTGAGCCACCCCAGCTTATAGATTTCTGAAAAGTCTGTTTCATCAGAAAAGATTTCCGTGTTGAGAGTACTTTTCTTTAAGCCCTTATAGGAGTTGTTCCATGTCTTCTGACTTAACATTGTTTCCAGCGAGATGTCTGCTACCATCTTATTTTTACATAGTGTTTCTTTATTTATTTTTTTTTTTTCTGGTTGCTTTTGAGGGGGGTCTAGGGAAATTGATTATAATGTGTGTTGGGTCGTTTTCTTCCTATTTCTTTTGTTTGGGATTCTTTGAACTTCTTTGGTCTGTATGTTGATAGTATTGATCAACTTTGATTAGCTTTTGGCCATTTTTTTAAATATATACCACATTCCCCACTCTGTCCTCCTCTGCCCTCCTTCGGGGACTCCCAATTTTGTGTGTATGTCTGCTCAGAGTTGTCCCAAGGCTCACTAAGGCTGTTATTTTGTCTCCTATTTTGTGTAGTTGTTATTACATCTTTATGTACACTAACCTTTTCTATAGCATTTCATCTGCTGGTGATCTTACCTCTGCTGGTAGCTTTCATCTCTAGAAGTCAACTTGTATCTTTTTATTTTTTCCACATCTACTTAACATGCTTGTATTTTCTTCTACTTTCTCAAGCATTTGGAATATAGTTATAATCGCTCCTTTAATGTCTTTGCTATCTGTATTATTTATGAGTCGTGTTCAACTGATTACTTTTTCTTTTCACTGTCAATTATATTACCCTGCTTGTTCATGTGCCTGGTAGTTTTCTCCTGGGTGCCACTCATTGTGGATTCTACATCATTGATGCCAAGTGTGCATGTGTGTGTTTTTGATATGTTATTAAGCTTTGTCTTAGAGTACAGTAAATTACTCAGGGAACAGTTTGATCCTTTGAAGGTTTGCTTTCTCCCCCACTACCCAAAGAACAAGTTAAAGTTTTTTTTATTGATCATATGTTGTCTGAAACTATTGTTTTATGTGGAAATGAGAGCATAGTAGAAAATGTGGGCATTTTATATACCAGTTAACAAGACATGAAATATGAAATATATTTACATACCAAAATTATGCAAATAAAACCTGTCCCAGGACACAATTGATAAAATGCCTGTTAAAGTTCAATTATTTTGAATATAAGATAGAGTCTTCATAACAGTACAGTTAAATTGTGTTATTTAATACTGAGGACCAGTTTATCCTTTACTTTTCTTGAAGAGAAATGAACATTTTATTTTTGTATTTCAAATTGAAGTTTAATTGGCATGCACTATTAGTTTTAGGTGTACAGCATAGTGATACAACATTTAGATGCATTACAAAGTGATCACCAGTATAAATCTAGCTACCTACCATGGGTGCCCTTATAACAGTTACATGTTATTAACTGTATTCCTTATGTTATGCGTTGTATCCCCATGATCTTATTTATTTCATAACTGGAAGTTTGTATCTTTTAATTTCCTTCTATTTTGCCTATCCCTCCACCTCCACTCCCCTCCCCTCTAGCAACCACCGTATTGATCTCTGTGTCTGTGAGTCTGTTTCTGTTTTGGTGGTTTTGCTTTTTAGATTCCATGTACAAGTGAAATTGTATGGTCGTTTTCTGTCTTACTCATTTCACTTCATATACCCTCTAGATCTATTCATGTTGTTGCAAATGACATGATTTCATCTTTAATGGTTGATCAGTATTCTATTATTTATGTGTACTACATCTTCATCCATTCATCTATCAATCAACACTGAGGTTGTTTCTGTATTTTAGCTATTGTTAATAATGTTGCAGTAAAGATAGAGATGTATGTATTTTTTCAAATTAGTGTTTCACTTTCTTCATACAGATAACCAGAAGTGGAATTACTGGGTTGTATAGTAGGTCTGTTTTTAATTTTTTTTTTGAGGAACTTCCATACTCCTTTCCATAGTGGGCTGCACGATTTTGCATTTCCACTAACAGTGCATGAGGGTTCCTTTTACTCCACATCCTCACCAACACATGTAGTTTCTTCTTGATACTAACCATTCTGACATGTCTAAGGTGATATTTCATTGTGGTTTTGAATTGCTTTTCTCTGATAAATAGTGATGTTCAGCGTCTTATGTCTATTGGTCATCTGTATGTTGTCTTTGGAGAAATGTTTATTGACATCCTCTACCCATTTTTTAATTGGATTGCTTGGTTTTTGACATGGAATTGTGAGTTCTTTATGTATTTTGGGTATTAACCCCTTATTGGTTATATAATTTACAATGCCTTCTTCCATTCAATGGGTTACCCTTTCATTTTGTTGAGGTTCTCTTAGCTGTGCAAAAGCTTTTGTTTTTTTAAATTTTTATTTAGCTGTGCAAAAGCTTTTTAATTTGATGTAGTTCTATTTGTTTATTTTTGCTTTTGTTGCCCTTGCCTGAGGAGACAGATCCAAAAAATTATTGCTCAGACCAATGGCCAAGAGCTTACTGCCTGTGTTTTCTTTTAGATTTATGGTTTCTGGTCTTCTATTTCAATCTTTAATAAATTTTGAGTTTATTTTTGTATATGGGGTAAGAAAATGGTTCAGTTTCATTGTTTTGAATGTAGCTGTCCAGTTTTCCCAACACCTTTTATTGAGAGTGTCTTTTCCCTCCATTCCTGCCTCCTTTGTAAAAGACTAGTTGACCTTAAAAGTGTGGGTATATTTCTGGACTCTCTTCTCAGTGATCTATTTGTCTGTTCTTGTGTTAGTGCCATACTGTTTTCATTACTATAGCTTTGTAGTATAGTTTGAAATCAGGGACTGTGGGGACATCTGGGTGGCTCAGTGGTTGAGTGTGTCTCCCTTTGGCTTGGGACGTGATCCCGGGGTCCTGGGATCGATCGATTCCTGCATCGGGCTCCCCACAGGGAGCCTGCTTCTCCCTCTGCCTGTCTCTGTCTCTCATGAATAAATGAATAAAATCTTTAAGAAAAAAAGAAAGAAAGAAATCAGGGACTCTGATACCTACAGCTTTTATTCTTTCGCAATGTTGCTTTGACTATTTAGGGTCTTTTGTGGTTCCATACAAATTTTAGGATTATTTATTTTAGTTCTGTGAAAAATGCCATTGTTATTTTGATACATATTGCATTGAATCTGCAGACTTTGTTTGGGTAGTGTTGACATCTTAACAGTATTCTTCCAGTCTGTCAGCATGGTATAGGCATACCTTAGAGATATTGCAGGTTTGGTTCCATACTATCTCAATAAAGCAAATATCGCAATAAAACAAATGAATTTTTTGTTTTCTCAGTGCATATAAAATTATGCTTGCACTTTTATGTTATGGAGACAGCTTCTTTTCTTAAGCTGCATGAACTGTCTCTGCTAGCTTCAGACTTCTGATGCTTCCTTGCATCTCTCAGCCTTCACAGAATTGAGGAGACTTAGGGCCTTGCTCTGGATTAGGCTTTGGCTTAAGGTAACGTTGTGGCTGATTTGATCTTCTCTCTAGACCACTCAGACCTTCCCCATGTCAGCAGTAAGGCTGTTTCACTTATCTTTTGCGTTCACTGGAGTAGCACTTTTAATTTCCTTCGAAAGCTTTTCCTCTGCATTGACAACTTAGCTCTTAGGCCATTGTAGGGTTACTAATTCGCCTATTTTCAGTATTGTGTCTTGGGGAATAGGGAACCCAGAAGAGAGGGAGAGAGACTGGGATTGGCTGGGCAGTAAAGCAGTCAGAACATGTACATTTATCATTAAAGTTCAGTGTCTCACATGGGTAGAGTTCATGGCACCTCAAACAATTATAGTAGTAACATTAAAGATCACTGAACACAGATCATCACAACAAATACAATAATAGTGGAAAAGTTTGAAATATTGTGAGAATTACCAGAATGTGAGAGAGACGTGAAATGAGCAAATGATTGTAGACTTGCTTGTCATAGGGTTGTCCCAAACCTTCAGACTTGTAAAAAAAAAAAAAAAAAGATGCAGTATCTATGAAGTGCAGTTAAAACAAGGTATGTTTTGTCATCTTTAGTTTCTTTCTTTTCTCACTGTTTTTTGTTTTGTTTTGTTTTTTTGCTGTTTTAATAGTTTCCAGAATACAGGTCTTTTACCTTCTTAGTTAAATTTATTCCTAGGTATTTTATTGTTTTTGATGCAGCTGTAAATGGGATTGCTTTCTTAATTTCTCTTTCTGATAACTCATTATTAGTGTATAAAATGCAACATTTTTTTTTTACAGATTTTATTTATTTATTCATGAGAGACACAGAAGGAGAAAGAGAGGCAGAGACACAGGCAGAGGGAGAAGCAGGCTCCATGCAGGGAGCCCGACATGGGACTCAATCCCAGGTCTCCAGGATCACACCCTGGGCTGAAGGTGGCACTAAACCGCTGAGCCACCCGGGCTGCCCAAAATGCAACATTTTCAATGTAAATTTTATATCCTTCAACTTTACTGAATTCATTTTTTTTCTAATAGGTTTTTGGAGGAGTCTTTAGGATTTTCTATGTATTGTATCATGTAGTCTGCATATAGTGACAGTTTTAGTTCTTTCTTACCAATTTTCATGCCTTCTATATATTTCTCTTATCTGATTGCTGTGGCTAGGACTTCTAGTACTATGTTGAATAAAAGTGCCAAGTGTGGGCACCCTTGTGTTGTGCCTGATCCTAGGGGAAAAGCTCTCAGCTTTTCACAGTTGAGTATGATGTTACCTAAGAGTTTGTCATATGTGGCCTTTATTATGTTGAGTTAAATTCCCTCTATACCTACTTTGTTGAGTTTTTATCAGAAATGAATGTTGAATTTTATTAAGTGCTTTTTTTTTTTACATCAGTTGAGGTGATCATGATTTTTAACCTTCTTTTTGTTAATGTCATGAATCACATTGATTTTCAGATGTTGAACCATCTTTGCATCCCCAGATAGATCCCATTTGATTATGATGAATGATCCAGTTAATGTGTTAAATTCAGTTTGTTGATATTTAATTGAAGATTTTTACATCATTTTTCCCTTAAGAACATCTAATTTTGGTGGTGTCTTTGGCTTTAGTCAAGGCTTCTTAAGTGGGAGTAGAGCATCCTATAGAGCAGTGTTTCTCAACCTGTTTTTCATTATTGTCCCTCCCCATCCCTTTTTTAGATATTTTCCCCTATTTACATCTCATTCATGAAATTTTAATCCCACAGTTATACCATATATCTGTATTATTTGTATATTTATATTTCTCTTCTCTGTACATTAAAAAATATATTTTTTGCGGCCCCCCTCCAGAATCAGTTATTATTACTTTTGACGGTGGTGTTGCCCTTGTTGAGAATCCATAGCCTAGGGCTAATTCTTCTCTACTAGCAGTAGGTTGCTTGCTTTTCTGCATGCCGTGTCCAGTGCCCTCTGTGTTTAGTATGTTGAGGCAAGGAGATGATTCCGGTCTCTCTTACTCCATCTTGGTTGGAAGCAGGGTTCTCCCCAGATCCTGACCGTTTCTTATTATACATACTTTGCTGTACAGGCCAACCATTCCATTCCAAAGTAGTGACCCAAGAGAAATTAAAACAGCTGTGTAAAAACTTGAATGTGAATGCTCATAGACCATCTCAATGTCCATCAAAAGGTGAATGGATAAACTGTTTTATACCCATACAGCAGAATACTGAACAATAAAAGTATTATGATACATGCAGTAATATGGATGAATCTCAGAATCCTACTGAATCAAAGAGCCAAGATCAAAAAAATACCTGCTGTGTGTTTTAAAATTCAAAAATGCAAACTAATCTATAGACAAAAAGGAGATGATTAGTGGTTGCCTGGAGATAAAAATGGATTGAGGGATTGATTGCAAGGGAGCCTGAGGAAAGTTTTTGTGGAAAAGGAGTTTTTATTATTTGGTGGGAGTAGTTTCATGGGCAAATATGTAAGAACTCAAGAAATTATATATCATAAATATGTGGTTTATTATATGCCATTTGTATATGTCAATAAAGTTGTAAAAGGCAACTAAAAAAATGAGAAGTTTGGACTCTTAGGGAATGCATATTTCTCATTAGTGACCCACGTGCATAAAAATTCCCAAGCATAGGTTACGGTGGTTTTTAAAATTTGTAATAGTAGTGAAGTATAATATGCTGACAGTTTGAAAGAAGACTTTAACTTGATTCAGGCAAAGTGTGTACATACAAGGTATATAGTTACCTGATGCTAGTGATTGCTCCGTTCTGCTCTGATGGATGTGAGTTAGGTGTTAAGCAGATTAAATTGTCCTCAGAATCTGTGGGCTAGGGTGGAAGAGTCCTAGTTTCTGAAAACCGGGAAGATGTTATACCTACCTGACAGGTATTACCACAGTTTGGCTATTTAGGCTGACATTTTAGGACAGTTCTGAAAGTTGCATTCTTATTTTCTAATTTTCTAGAAGGTAATGGTAAGTTAAAAATTCAGATCTAGTATGCCTTCAGTAAAGTTTATATTGTATAGTCTACTGCAATATTACACAACAAATACACTCATGTGAATAGCACCCAGATCAAAAAACAGAGCACTATCTGGTATTGGCCGTTTTTTGAAATATAATGCTGGCTAGGCTGTTTAGGAGAAATTGAATACATGCTGAATAACTGACTAGACATGTCAGTTTTGAGCCTTCTGTTCCTGGGATTGTATGCTACATAAAAATTTTTTACTTTTATTTTTGTAGACATAGCTTATATTTTATTTAATCAAAAGATTTCCTCTTGGCAGTGGACTCTGAAAGAATTGACCGGGAGGGAAAAATCCCAAATGAAACATTAGAGAAGTTGAAGAACCTGGGGCTTTTTGGGATGCAAGTCCCAGAAGAATACGGTAAGTAAAGGAAAACATCACCCTGCTGATTTGGCTCTTAAGAAAGCACTCCATATTTATCCAGGAAAGGGTTCTGTTAGGAAAGGTGGTCTTTAAATGGAGTATATCCAGGATCAAAGTATAAAACCACTGGAATTAATAAAAACACACATGGACCAAATCGAGGGTAGTATGGACTAAGGGACAAATGAACGGGAAGAACTGTTGGCCTGCATTTTGTTCATTTGGCATGGATAGACCACCGCAGGATGTCTGTGCTCTCCAGGTCCCCGGGGGGGGTGGGGTGGAAAAGGGGGTGTGTATAACCTCAAAGCCATGTCAGGCAATTGCAGTGTCCTCTGCACTGTGAGGCCCTCTGGTCTCTCCACAGAGGAATTGCTTCAGAGATGCAAGCCCTTTTTTTGGAGGGATGACTGTGGGCTGAGAGCTCAGGTGTCAGGGTCTACCAGTCTGCTTCCTCCTGGTGCAGAGGAATAAGGCACATGGCTGTAGGACACATGTATTGAGGTGGGAGATTGGATCTCTGAGAACATTGGAGCAGGGCCCGTTGTGCTCTGACCTCGTAATCCCAACATCACTGTAGTGATGTTTTTACACCGCAGATGAAAGACCTGGCCTTTCTCCCCAGGATCCCAGTGTGCCTTCTTAGACCTGGCCAATCACTACCACTCACTGTCTCGCTTCTGCCTAACCTGGAGTTGGTGGGCAGAGAATGCGGCACAGGAGCAGAATGTAGTCACAGATGGATCCACGTGCACGCACACACACACACACACACACCATTTAATTTTACTCTCCATCCCCTTTGACATAAAAGTGTGGCTCTAGTTTCCTAAGCCCATACGCCCATACACCTCACCACCCATTGGTATATGAGCCCTCTGCTGGAGATGTCTCTGGAGCCCTCTCACCAGCTACAAGTCAGGTTTGTGGGAAAGAACTATTGATGGTGCTTTAAGGGGTTGGGCCTATTTCATACCTTTGAGCTGGTCATTTGGACATTTAATATTTTGGGTGTTTTTCCAACCAGGTTGTGAGTTAGGTTTTGCAAAGCAAGACAAAGTAGTCAGGAGCTCTTCTTGACATTCTGTCTCCCTGCTTGGTTTATTTCCAGAGACTAAAGTTAGGTCTGTGTTGTTCCTCCCCCACCTCTGCAGCCAGGGTTGGGAAACCCTCAATGTCTGTAGAATAAGTTCCCACTGATATGCAGCCTGGAGCTGATCCAGTCTGAGACTGAATGTGAACATTTAGGACCAATTAGTACATGCCTGACTTGATTCTGAGTCATATTTTGATTAGGTTACATCTTAGTTCATTTGGATGTTTATTGCAGCATTTTAAGCTTTTAAACATTGTATCTTACTTGGATTTATGATCTACCTCTCCTATTTCTAAATGTGTAAAAGCAACACTGCCCCATCTGCAAGAAGACAAGAAACTGTCAGTGCTGCTGCCTCCCCTCCTAGTGGAACACAGTGGCGTGAGCCCCCATAGAGGAAGCTACACGTCTTGTGTTTCCTTGCCCAAAGCTGCATCCTCTGTGTGCAGCATGGAGACTGAGCTCTGCCCAAATAGCCGAGGCTCGTCCATGTCCTAGCTCACAGGGGACAGGGAATTGTCTGCCCTACTGTGTAGTCCACAGTGAACGTTAGAACAGAATGAAGGTGGGGGCAGAGCCAGAGAGCCATGGTGGGTCTGTCATCAGCTTAAAACAAAAAACAAGTGCTTGGAGCAAACAGAAGTGACCCAAGAAAGCCTCTAGGACACAGCCAAGTTAGCAATAATATATATTTCCCCTTCGGAAGTATTTTTAAATTACCTCTTCATTGGTAATTTGGTGAAAAATACTTAATTTTTCCTGCAAACACTTTGTGTCAGTTTGGGCTACATCTTTCTCCATCTGCATGTGTTTTGTGCCAATGTGTGGGTGGTGTGTGTTTGTTGGCATGAGATGATACAACTCTACACCCCTTATTCTTGTTTTCTGTCCTACTATCTTCTGTGAAAATGTTCTTTCTTTCCTGAGATAAGTTTGGGGCTTTTTCACCTTCCTTTTCTTTTCCTTTATCTTTTCTTGAGAAAGGAGGACAACAGCAACCTTTTGTTTGTGCCACAAAATTTGGGGGGAAATGTTCCCAGTCTGGAGCATTCTAAAGGTCCCGGAAACCACCATCCTGGGAAATGGAGGCCCTTTTGGCAACCAAGCCTGGATTTTCTCCCCAGGTTCCCTGCGTGCGGCTCAGTGTGTAGTTCCCCTCAGCTCCTCCCAAGCTTGCAGTCTCCACCTGTTTGTCATCTGTCTCATGTGATTGCTATTCCTCCATGATTCTGGCGATACTTCCATTAGTGGAGAAGCATCGGAAAGTTTTTGGTTTCTTTTTTTTTTTAAACAAACAGTACTGCCTCCCTCAGGATACAAAATAAGTAAGAACAAAAGTGTTTCGTTTTACACTTTCGTGTAAAGGCAGGGGTGGGACAGGGGGAGAAATGGGACGCTAAACCCAGGGGACTACACATCAAGCAAGGCCACCCTTCCCTTTATGTGTGAGTGGAACCCCCTGCAGTTGGGCTGTGCAGTGGCTCCAGGGCCCCCACTTGAATTTAGGGCGCAGTTCTGCTGCTTGTTGGCCATATGACCGTAGACCCTACTTTATCATTTTTAAGATGTGCAGAGTCCACTCAGCTGCCTCTAGAAGTTGAAGATTAAATGCAAAATACGGGGCACCCCACTGGCTCAGCAGTTTAGTGCTGCCTTTGGCCAGGGTGTGATCCTGGAGACCTGGATCCAGTCTGCTGGATCCAGCCTGCTTCTTCCTCTGCCTGTGTCTCTGCCTTCCCGCCCCCCCCCCCCCCCCGGTCTGTCTCTCATGAGTAAGTAAATAAAATCTTTAAGAAAAAAAAAATTTTAATGCCAAATACATAAGCCCTGTGTTTTTTTTTAATCTTTGTTGTCTTCCTAGAAAAGTGATTTCATTTTTTCTTTTTTCTTTTTTAAGATTTTATTTACTTGAGAGAGACAAAGAACAGTGGGGAGGGGCAGAGGGAGAGAGGAAGAGAGAAGCAGACCCTGCACAGAGCAGGGAGCCTGATGTAGGGCTCAATCCCCAGACCACCTGAGCTGAATCACACTTAACCGACTGAGCCACCCAGGCACCCCTAGAAGAGTGATTTCTCTCCAGGTTGATTTACCTCCCCAGAGAATGTTTGGCAATGTCTAGAGACCTTTTTGGTTATCAAAACTAGGGGAGAGGGAACTACTGGCATATCGTGGGTAGAGGCCAAGGATGCTGCCAAATGTCCTACAGTGCATTGGACAGTTCCTCACAGCAAAGAATAATCCATCCCAAAATGTCAGTAGTGCTGAGGCCAAGAAAACCTGTCCTAGAGCTCACTGGATACCAGGAATGGTATGCCAGACAGCTGTCAGGTTTATAAAGATTTATATCCATGACAGAAGATATTCACATTTTATTTTTTATTTTTTTTTAATTTTTTTTTTAATTTTTATTTATTTATGATAGTCACAGAGAGATAGAGAGAGAGGCAGAGACACAGGCAGAGGGAGAAGCAGGCTCCATGCACCGGGAGCCCGACGTGGGATTCGATCCCGGGTCTCCAGGATCGCGCCCTGGGCCAAAGGCAGGCGCCAAACCGCTGCGCCACCCAGGGATCCCTATTCACAACATTTTAAATGATTTAATATGTGTGAAGGTACTCTTTTTGTATTAAATATTATATTTTTATGATAACATGCTTATATGCCTAGAAAAAATCTAAAAGGGTGTACACAATGCTCTGATAAATTTACAGATAATTTTTGTTTTCTTTATACTTTTCTGTACTATGGTTTCTTAAAATGGTGATGTGGTGTTACTTTATAACAGTCAAGCCCTTTGCCTTTAATTGGAGGAACTTGGGTCTGGACCATAAGTAAAGCTGATCTGTTTCTTCCCTAGGTGGCCTGGGCCTCTCCAACACCATGTATGCACGTCTAGGAGAGATCATTGGCCTGGATGGGTCGATTGCTGTGACCCTGGCGGCGCATCAGGCTATTGGCCTCAAGGTCAAGTATCTAGGGTTTCCATCTGATGCTTTCTGAAGGTCTGGAGTCATGTGGTGGTATGGGGGCAGGAGGCTTGCTCACTTTTACCAGCAAGTGAATTGGGCTTGCTGTCTCAGGGTCTTAGAGGGGGGTCCTGCAGCACTCCCCTATGCACCTCCTCTCCCCAGCCACACCTGGAGGTACATGGCCCCCACACAAGCAGTATTGCTTTGATCACACCCTTTTGTCCCTTCCCTTGAAATCATCCTCCTGTCCCCATTGCCTTTCACATCAGATGCTACTGCCTCCAAGGAGCCTGTCTTCACCTTACCGCTGGAAGCAAGCCTCCCCTGCTGAGCTCTTGAGTCATGAGGGGCCTGAGTGCCCTTCCTGCTGTTTGTGTGCATGTCTTTGTAAGGGCTTGGAGCATTTTAGGGCAGGTCCATGGTCACACAGCTTTCAGTGACCATCTCATTACTCAAGGCTGGCTCTGCTCACGATAGAAAGTGAACAGTATGCCTGTCCTCTTCCCCCCACCCCCACCACCCACCCACCCCCGAGCACTTGCTCCCCACAGTCATCCAGTGAAAGAGCAGACTTCTCCTCATGGCACTGACTGAGAAGGGGTGGGACAGTTCTGACACTGCCTGTGCACTTTTATCCTAGGTGTGGCTCTAGCATTCCTGTGTCTTCATGTATTGTCATCTAAACACCCCTCCCGTGGGTAGGATTATCCCATGTGGAGTTGATAGGATGGAGGCTCAGAGGAGGGACATCCTGGCCCAAGTTTACCCAGTCCGGAAGCGGAGGAGCAGTGATGACAATCCTTGAGTCAGACCCAAAGCCATGCTGGTGCTCCAGGCCCAGGCCCCGCTGGAGCATGCACTTCGGGGTGGCTCCTTAGCAGCCTGACTCCTCAGACCTGTCAGCAGCTCTCCATTTCCCACTTGGGGCTGCTGGCCCTGCACTTGGGGTATCCCTCTCCTGCATGAGATGTTTGCTCCAGGAGGGGTTGTGTTCTGTAAGCACCTTTCACACATTCTTTTCTCCCCACAGCTGATAGTGGCCTGTGTGTGTTTGGTTTAGGGGATCATCTTGGCAGGCAACAAGGAGCAGAAGGCCAAATACCTGCCCAGACTGGCATCGGGGGAGCACATCGCCGCCTTCTGTCTGACAGAGCCAACCAGGTCTGCCCCTTGGCAAGAGGTGCCACATGGCAGCCTCCAGGGCATCTTCCAGGGTGCCCTAGGATGAGGGTTGTGGGTTTTGGTGAATAGGTGGTCTTTTCTCTCTTCTCTCCTTGAATCTGCTAGAGAGTTGACTCAGCAACTTTTCTTATCAATTCTCTTTACCTTATTTCTCTGTCTCAGACTTGAAATGAGATACGTACCCAACAGCACCCGTCAAATAATTGCTTTGTGGTCTGAGTACACCTTATATAGGATAATGCATTCAGGCTTCCAAGCAACTTTGCAGATGTATAGGGCTGGCAGTATTGTCCATGAGCAGGTTAGGAACTGAGGTTCAAGGAGGTCGTATCATCAGCCCGAGGTCACACAGCCCGCTTAGGACTTAGGACTTTTGACAGATCCATTACTTGGACCGTGCTCCATCCTACTTCCCCTCACTTGGGAACCGAGGTTGCCCCACACTCCTCCTCACAGGAACTCAGATGAGCCTATTCTGCACACACATTCCCAGGTTTCAGCCTAAGGCCAGGTTGTTTACACTGCCGCTCTTTCCTGTGATGAAGCAGGGGCCCTCAGATCCAGCCTGCTGCTTGTCTTCATAAATAAGGTCTTACTAGAGCACGCTATTTGTTCACAGGGTGTTTGGCCCCCTCATCCACAGTGGCAGGGTTGAGCAGGCAGGCAGACATCCCATAGCCTGCAAAGCTGAATACATTTATTATCTGGCCCTTTATTTTTAAAAGTTTCCCAATCCCTGTGTTAAAGTACCAAACCCTCCATTTTTAGCCCCAGAACTGTTCTCCATCCCTGGCATCGCTCTCCTCAACTGCATGTTTCTGTTCCCACAGTGGCAGTGATGCGGCCTCCATCAAGACCAGGGCCACGCTGAGTGAGGATAAGAAGCACTACATCCTCAATGGCTCCAAGGTAGTTCTTTGTGGCCTGCCGAGCATCTTAGCTATGGCCTGCACTGTGCATTGACCACTTCCACATGCCTTGGACCCTAAAGCACATGCACATCATCTTTTGTATGCTGTTGAGGCAGCTCTCAGAGGGATGTTACTCTCTCTCTCTTTTTTATAGATTTTATTTATTTATTTGAGAGAGTGCACAAGCTGTGGGGGAAGGACTGAGGGAGAAGTAGACTCCCCACTGAGTAGGGAGCCTGATGCAGGAGCTCGATCCCAGAATCCTGGGATCATGACCTGAGCCCAAGGCAGATTCTTCACCAACTGAGCTATCCAGGCACCCAG
Organism: Vulpes lagopus; assembly: GCF_018345385.1. NCBI lineage: Eukaryota > Metazoa > Chordata > Mammalia > Carnivora > Canidae > Vulpes > Vulpes lagopus. Next base: position 55,074,682 of record NC_054830.1, read on the forward strand.
ATGCTATTCTTTTTTTGGAGGAAGATACTGGCTCAGAGAGGTAAAGTGTCTTGCAAGCATCCTGTGTCTGCTCAGTGGCAGAACCAGGATTGGAAGCAAGTTGGAAGCAAGGCATTCTGGCTCCAGAGTCTACATGCTGATGTAGAATCAGCTACCTCCCTGAGCTGCTGTTGTGTGTTCTTTTAATTTATTACACAAACTTTCAAATACATACAAAAGGTTAGTGTAAAGAACTTGCACGCAGCCGGCACCACCTTCAGCAGTTAACTAGCTCCTAACCCACCTTGTTTCCTTGCTCAGCATCCCTGCATCGCATCCCTGAGAGTTTCAGCACATCTCTACAAGATAAGACTTAAAAAAACAAAGTCAAAATGCCATTAACACATTTAAAAATTTATCATTTCTTTGTCTAGTCAGCATTCCAGTTTCCCTGGTGTCTCATACCTTTGTATTTTCCAACAATTTGCTTGAATCAAGAGCCAAATAAGTTTCATACATCCCAGTTTGTTGAAAAATCCCTTTATCTCCCCCCGTCTTCCTGTCTCCTTATTCCTGCCTGCCTGCTTTGCTTTCTTGAGGACACGTGACTCCTTGATTCTAAGAGCGTGGACTGTCTCCATACCATTAGTTTCACTTCTGTGCACACAGACATTGTGCCTGTTGGGGAAATCCTTGATCTGGGGAGACTGGGTGAGCCCCTGTCTTCTGTCCACACAGGCTTGGCTTTTCTAGCACCAAGAGCTTTACGCTTCTGGCCTGAGGTTTGACAAGCAGCTGGGGTGTCTCTTGGGAAAGGGTGGAGCTGAGAGGTGGTGTATGACAGTCCAGTTTTCTCCAAAGCCCTTTTTCTTTCTTTGCTCAGATCTGGATCACCAATGGAGGAATCGCCAATGTTTTTACTGTGTTTGCAAAGACACAGGTTGTGGATTCTGACGGCTCCGTAAAAGACAAAATCACAGCACTCATAGTAGAGAGAGACTTCGGTGGAGTCACTAATGGGAAACCCGAGGATAAATTAGGCATACGTGGCTCCAACAGTAAGTAGCGAGGGGGAGGGGGCACCCGGGGGGCACCCCTCAGCCCAATCCAAATTCAAGATAAAATGAGATGTAAATAGTTTTGGTTCCACATAAGCATGTCAGCAAAATCACATTAAGAATGCCATGGTGACTCCATGGCAGTGTGGAGGAGCTCACTGAAGCTAATTTACTCTATCAACACATGTTGCTTGTATCCCCCTCCATGCAGCAGGCATACTAATCTCCATGTGAGCTCATTGCAGCCTTGTGGAGCACTTTGTCCCATGGGGGAGGCTATAGTGGACATCAAGGAGGCAGAGGGTATCCGAGGTAAACACTTCACTGCAGGACACCGTATCTGGAACCTCCTGCCTCTTGCTCTCCCTTGTCCCCCCACCCCCCACCCACCCATCGGGCCCACCTGCAGCTCCTGAACAGCACTTGGTCCCCTTGAGGCTGGTGTCCTGTAAGTGGCTCTTGTCCTGACCAGCACTGTCACAGAGTCCTCACAAGACTCTGCCTCTTGGGGCTCCTAGTTCAGATCGTGGGGTATCTGTGCTGCAGGGGACTGCCTGCTGCCCTTGGCGCCTCCAGACCCACTTCTGTTTGCCATCCCGTCTTGAGATCCTGGGTTCTGTATGGCAATATTTGCTACCTCAGCCTGGTTCAGTGGGGTCAGAGGACCCTGAGCTCTGACTTGGCTCCACTGCCTAGAAACTCCGTGACTTCAGACAAGCTAGTTTACTTTCCTGTGCTTCCTTTTCCTCACCTATTGCAAAGGGATGATAACACACATAGCGATGTGACCTGGGAAAGGAGTGTTTGGATGCCTGCATAGTGCTTTCATACACATGAAAGCAGGTTGTACCACCAGACTGTTCTGCTTATTCATACGTAGAACATTCCAGCAGAGGAAAGAGTGTTCTCAAAGGCCCAAGATAAAGAGCCTGGTGTGCTGGTGAGAAGATGGTCAGTGTGACCCAGGTGAGGGGGAGAGCAGGGTGGTAGCCCTGCACCACTGCCAGGGCAGTGTCCATAGTGAAGCCAGGGTAGGTGGTGCCCCTGGGATGCAGCAGCCCCACAAAGAGTGGATCGAGTGGCCCAGGTGAGGTCAGTGAGGAGGGTCCTCCCCACACAAAGTAGCCTGTGAAAGAATTAGAGCCACTAGGACAAGGGCCTGGCCCTGTAGCCCATGTGTCATAAAAAAGGAGCTAGCAGCCACCGAAATGATTTCATTATATTTCACAACCAAGCTATTGGAATAGAATAGTCAGCAGACCTGGTTGCTCACACCTAGCTTGCTTGCTGTTTGGCTACTTTTGAGCCATGACCTTTGTCCTGAGTCTCCCTTTACTCCAGTGTTAAGTTGCCAGGAGTTGCAGTCTTGATGTGACAGCATGCGAAGACATGCTACTACAGAAAACATGGTGCAAAAGTCCCCATTGCCTCCTGCCTCTGTCCTTGCCGCTGGCACCTTTCCCCTCTCTGCCTGCCTCTGCATGCTAAGTGCTTCCTTATTTCAAGGTCTGCCACTGTCACCCTGTCTGAGAATCCACCCCAGCGCTTATCTGAGAGGGTGAGCCTTTGTCACCCTCAGTCTGCAGGTGCTGGGTGGCCTGCTCCAGGCTGTGGTTGGATCCCGATCTGCTGCATTTGTGTACCGTGCTAGGGCTTGTTCTCATAGCAAATCACAGGAGCATCTGGGGGCTGAGCCAGACCACCCAGCACTGGGAAGGCCACGGCTCATGTCAGGTGGGTTCTGTGTCCCTGGTGACAGCTGGAAGGACAAGGCAGAGAAAGGCAGTTTGCTTCCACAGAGGCATAGTGCAGGGTGTGACTACATCTGAGTTAAGTGGGATCCATCCTCCTGTTGAGTCCAGGGACCTCAGAAAGTCTGTGCCATCCACTTTCATGGTTCTTCCTCTGGCTTGTGCTCCTCCTTCAAACTTCTGCTGAGTGTCCTCTTAGAAAAGCCTGATGGAAGCCCTTAACAAAAATACTATTTACTCTCTCTCTGACCTCTGTCCCCACTCTATTTCTATTTGTAGTACTTAGAACATCCATCATGTCCCTAGCAAAATATGAGCTCCATGTGGACAGGACCTTTGTCTTTCAGTAGCTGGAGAATGAGTTGAATGAATGAATGAATTACATTTCATGCCTATTGATCAAGTGCAAGTAGTCTGTACTCATTACATAAGGCTTTCAATTTCATCTTTTTCAGCTTGCGAGGTCCATTTTGAAAACACCAAGGTGCCCATCGAAAATGTCCTTGGAGAAGTCGGAGGCGGGTTTAAGGTGCGTCATGAAAGCAGCCCCTGTGAGGGCAGCGTGTGGGTTCATGGTACAGCTTTTGGGCCCCAACTTCCTGTCCCATCCCTGCCTGTAGCTGACCAGCGTGTGCTTGCCAGATGACTGTGCAGAGTTCTTCAATGGGAAATTAGCAGAATGGAAAAGTTGGCTCCCAGAAGAGGGAGTGTGTCATCTGTGAGGCTTCCTTTGCCTTGAGCAGGGAAAGGATTCCTCTCTCCGACGAGTGAAAGAAAGCAGGCCAGTGGGCACTGAAGCAGCTCAGGTTCTCTGAATGCACAGCCCTGGGTCCTGAAGCCCTTCCCTAATTTTTTTCTTGGAGTTAGATTATTATTTTGTTTAATTGACCTATAACTCGCATCACATAAATACACAATTTTTAAATGTACTCAGCATTATTTAGTTTATTCACTATGTTGTACAACTATCACCGTGGCCTAATTCTGGAACATTTTCATCCCCTGAAAGAAATCTTCTCATTTCCCAGTCTTTGGCAATTGCTACTTTACTTTGTTTCTATGGATTTGCCTATTTTGAACATTTCATGTAAATGGAATCTATATGCAATCTTTTGTGTCTGGCTTCTTTCTCTTAGCATAATGTTTTCAAGGTTAATCCACTTTGTAGCACTTGCCATTCCTTTCTGTAGCTGAATAATATTCCATTGCAGGGACACACCACATTTGTCTGTTCATGAGCTCATGGACGTTTGGACTGTTGACACATGGGGACTATTATCAGTAATGCTACTGTGAATATTCATATACAAGTCCTTGCGTGAACTGTTATGTTTTCAGGTCTTTGGGTATATACATCTAGAAGCAGCATTGCTGGATCATATGGTGACTGTATGTTTAATTTTTTGAGGAACTGCCGGACTGTTTACCACAGTGGCTGCACCACGTTTCATTGCCCATGGCGGAGTAGAAGGAAGGGTCCAATTCCTCCACATCCTCTCACCAGTGCTTGTTATTGTGCATTTTTAAAATTATAGCCATCCCAGGGAGTGTGAAGTGGTATCTCATTATGGTTTGGCTTACATTTACCTAGTGACTGACCAGGTTGAGCATCTTTCCATGTGCCTACTGGCCATTTATACATCTTCTTTGGAGAAATGTATTTTGAAATCCTTTGGCCTATTTTTTTAATAAAGCCTTTTTTTTTTTTTTTTTTTTTTTTTTTCCAGTAATCTCTACACCTCTCGTGTGGCTCCAACTCATGACTGAGATCAAGGGTGGCAACACTCGCCCTGACTGAGCCAGCTGGGTACCCCCTCCTTTGCCCATTTTTAAACTGGCTATTTGTCTTTTTTTTTTTTTCTTCTTTTTTTTTAAAGATTTTTTTTTTTTTAGACGCACCTGGGTGGCTCAGTTGGTTGGGTGTCTGCCTTCAGCTCAGATCATTAGCTCTGGGTCCTGGGATTGAGCCCCTTGTCATTGGTCGTCATTGTTTCATCGAGCTCCCTGCTTAGGAGTCTGCTTCTCCGTCTCCCTCTGCCTGCCTCTCCCCCTGCTCGTGAACTCACTTTCTCTCTCTCTCTCTCTCTCTATTTCAAATAAATAAAATATTTTTAAAGATTTTTTTTTTTTAAAGAGAATGCAAGCGAGGGTAACTGACAGGGAGTGGCAGATGTTGGATCCCTGCTGAGCAGGGAGCCTAACACAGGACCTGATCCTAGAACCTTGGCATCATGATCTGAGCTGAAGGCAGATGCCCAACTGACTGAGCCAGCCAGGCGCCCCTGATTATTTTTCTTTGTTGTTGCCTTACCTTAATTTATCAGGTGACCTGGGCAAGTTATCCTCACTCTGGGGAGCCCCATCCACCTTAGCTGTGAAGCAGGAATCACAGCAGGTACCTTTCTCCCTTCCTGGTATGAGAATCTGATCATGCATTTAGCCAAAACTGACTTGAGGCTGCTTGGTGAGTGTTGACCAAAGGGCTTGAGAGGTGAAAGGACAAAAAGGGAGCAATGTGTGCACAGTGGTATGTTTGTTATTTGCTTAACCCAGATATTATATGCAGATGAGAGAATATAGGTGGAAAAAATGAAATTACCTGAAGCTTAGCACCAGCAGAGTTGCTATTCATCATTCAATTTAGATGCTTATCTTTCTAGACCTTTTTATTTACTTAAAGTAGACTCCATGCTGGGCTCCAAGCCCAGCATGTGGCTTGAACTTATGACCCTGAGATCAAGACCTGAGCTGAGATCAGGAGTCAAACACTTAGCCAACTGAGCCACGCAGGTGCCCCTCTCTAGACCTTTTTAAAGAGTATACATCTCTAAACATTTGGTAATACCATTTGTGTAATATAGCCTGCGTTTTTGTTTTTGTTTTTGTTTTTTCACATACCAAGCAATCCTAACTCTCTTCATGCCAGTAAATGTATACTGCTGATATTTAATGCTGCGGAGTATTTCTTTGTGTGGTGATGGCACACTTACTCTTCCTAGGATTGGGCATTTAACACTTTTCTCTTTCTACTAAGAACCTTATTGTGTGGTATATCTCCTTGTTTGTATCTGTGTACACTTCTCTGATTATTTCCACAGTTTCAACACCCAGCAGTAGTCCAGGTCTGAGGGCAGTTTTAGTTGGCCCACTGCCAGGTCACTTATGGGGAGTCGGGCTGGCTCCTTTGTGGGAATGCCCCTTGCCCTAATCCTTTCCACATGAATTAAAACATTTTTCCACTGTGTTAGATGAAAAAAAAATTTTTGTTTTAAAGATTTTATTTATTCATGAGACACCGAGAGAGGCAGAGACATAGGCAGAGGGAACTTGATGTGGGACTCGATCCCGGATCCTGGGATCACGCCCTGAGCTGAAGGCAGACCTCAACTGCTGAGCCACCCAGGCATCCCTGGAAATCTATTTTCTTTCGCCTATTAAAACTATTGTTTTTGGGTCCCCCACAGGGAGTCTGCTTCTCCCTCTACCTGTGTCTCTGCCTCTCTGTCTCATGAATAAATAAAATCTAAAAAAAAAAAAAAAAAAGATTTCCAGAGTCCTTTCTTTGTTATTAGTAGGATCACTTGTCATTTGGCCTAAATGCTAAACCATGAGTGATTCTGGAGACTGCAAAATGATCAAAGGCCAGGTAAAAATCACCTGGCTGAAGTGAGAGAAAAGGAAGAGCCAGCAGTCAGGTCTTTCAGATAGACCTTCGAGGCAGGGAAGCAGTTAGGTATCAGGCAGGGGCTGTTGGGAACATGGATAGTGTCTAGCTTCTGGCAAGCTACACTGTAGAATGTAGTTGTACAAATGACAGGAGACATCAGCAGGGAAGTTAAAAGTGTGCAGGTGCCATCCAGGCAGGAGGGGAGGCCCCAGGGTTGAGTAGAAGGGTTGATATTTGAGCTCAGGAGCCCTTCCTGAGAAAGGATGAAATCTATTACATCTTTGATGATCTTTGATGTCTAGGGAATGAGACCTAGTCCCTAATCTTTTTTTTTTTTTTTTTAATGAGGGTAAGAATAAATTCTGAAGGGGCCATGAAATGGACTTTGCTCATAAAGCATGAGCCAGCTTTTGCATGCCCATGTGGGCAGAGGAAATGAGGTAGGAGAATTCACTTCCTCCTCATAGTCCCAGCAGGTCCGGAGACCAGTGCCCACACACCGCCTGAGGCACGGGAAGTCTGAGGTCAGAGGCACGGCCCCAGGAGGAGGCAGGGCAGGATCTGGGTGTCACACTGTGGTAGGACATAACCTCACCCTCTCCGCCTTGTTTCCACATTCCCCAGCCCCTAGGACTGAGCAGGTACGGTTAGTACCCCCCCACCCTGTCATTGGAACCGTTGTTTCCTACCTCGCAGTGTCTGCTTTGAGATTCTCCCATTCAGAATAGCAAGCGATCATACATTCAGAATCCGTTACATGATTTATTCAACCAAGTCACAAATACGCATGGAGTGAATAGCAGTAATATGTTTGAAGTTGAGCTTTTAGGAAAAACAGTGATGTTCACAGACTCCTTTCTGCCCTCAGCCCCAGCCGGTCCTTGAAGTCTCCGATTTGGGCACCACAGGTGTGGTAGGGGCTTGACAGGTCACTGCTGTCCTTCAGGAGACTCATGCTGGTGGGAAAGTCCAGGTAGTTTGCAGGGTGTACCCACCAGGTCTTAGTTTCTGCTCTCCTCTGAGGACTAAGAGGTGGCCTGTTCTGTGATAACATCGTCTCATTCCTTTATCGGGGTGACTCCAAGAATGTTTGGGACTGAGTTATTACCTCATTGTGTGTTGGGACTATACTCTCCTCCAGCCTGGTGGGGATTGACAGGATGATTAACTTTCCCAGGTGCTGGCACAGAATTCTCTAGAGACTTGCCTTTTGTCCTCAAGAAACCTGATAAAAGTAGACAAGCAGCACTGTGGTCTGTCACCTGTGGTCCTCCCGGACACTAGGAGTGCAGTCCCGGTGAGCCGCGCCTTCTCTCTCTCCAGGTGGCCATGAACATCCTCAACAGTGGGCGGTTCAGCATGGGCAGCCTTGTGGCCGGGATGCTCAAGAAATTGATGGGTAGGTAAGTCGGGGACAGGAGCCATTTGTGGCACAGGCTTGCCCTGCGGCCCCTTCCATCCTGGAGGCCCTGCCATGTCCTCCTAGCAGGCCAGTGCAGAGCCAGGCCTTTGGAAAAAGCCCAGCTGCAGTCTGAGATTCGGACTTCAGTTTAGACCAAAAAATGTGGTCAGTCTGCCCCCAGGTGGTTACTGTTCCTTTTTCACACTTCTATGTCTTACCTACTCACAAAGGATCCGGGGAGTGGGGAAGTAGACGGTCCATCAGAGTCAGGAGGGGTTGCTGCTCTGACAACTAAGGACAGAGCTACTTAAACATCCAGATGTGAGCAAGACACTGGTGCTTTCACAAGACCCCCAATTTGTAGGAGGCTCTGTGGGTGAGGAGTGGAACTCCTACTCAGTCTCAGGATCTTCCCTTTTTTTTTCTGTTAGAATACCTGAAAGTAAGAGTCTTTGGTCTGTGAATTTAGAACAGCCCTATGGGGTTTTGTTGGGCACAGATGTCATTATCATTTCAGCTAAATGGAAGTGACTGCTGGGAAAGGCACAGGGCCCTGCCGGTGGGGGGTGAGGGCTATCTGGGGCTGGTATAGTGCTGATGAAGTTCCTCAGAGTTCAGGGCCAGGTGGGGACAGGAAAGCTTTGTTTTAGGTTCTAACCTCCATTTAGATGAGGCTCAGAGAGGGTAAGCAATTAGCCCAAGGCCACTCATCTGCCTATAAGTCAATACTGTGAGACTCTAGACTCAGGGCTTGTCTCACTTTGCTGAGCTACCCCCAACACCCTGAAGCCCCCGGGCCTCTTGCTTCGCCATCACGGAAACTCTTCCATGCAAGAGGTTCACGGAGGCTCTCATCACCTGTCCCCAAAGGATGTAGACCCTTGATGAGACTAACTGCAGGGGGAGGGGCTGGCGTTTGCTGCTGGCCACTGGGAGGCCGCCACGTTCTCTCGGGTGCCTCCAGCGCTGGGTGCCTGTTCACAGCTCTACACATGACCCTCCTCTGGTTATGGACAGCTGTGGGGATTGACAGGAAAGGCATGTTAGGTGCTTTTCTTCCTTCTGCATCTCTGGTAACCTTGGCAGCAGTGCTGTGAGGTTGGTAGTGTTGTTCAGGGTTGATAGTTGCTTGGCCCAGCCTAGTACCTAGTAAGAGAAAGTGCCAGGTTCAGGCCTGACTCTAAATTCTGGGCTTCTGTTGCTCTCTACTGCCATAGGCACTGTTGAGCATGAGCAGGCTTTCCTCTGACTAGATAACGCTAGGAAGGGGGGGCAGTGCTGTCTTGCAGTGTGTTAGGTCTCAGCAGACCTGTTTCTCATAGTTCTGTCCTGAGTGTTCACAGGGTAGTGATGATAGCCTTCGGAAATCATTTTAGAACAGCCTGAAAATGGTTCTTTTTAATGACTCTGCTCTTCTTCAGAAATGACTGCTGCATATGCCTGCACGAGGAAACAGTTCAATAAGAACCTCAGTGAATTTGGACTTATTCAGGTACCAAAGGTTCTGGGTGCTGCATGTGTTGGTTTCACAGGTGGGCATTAAAAGTGTGTGGTCTGTACTTGTGACGCCCACACAGCGATTCAGAAGACAAGCATAAGGCTATATTTAGTGTGGCTCCCTGTTACGAGGGCTTGGTTCTCTCGGGCATGGAAGCTTTGGGTTCTTACCTTCTCTGCTGGCTGGCAGAGGATCTGGGTCTCAGCACATGCAAATTGTTTCTTGGTTATGTTTTTTTTTCTGAACACCCCAGGAAAAGTTTGCTCTGATGGCTCAGAAGACTTATGTAATGGAAAGTATGGCCTACCTCACTGCAGGGATGCTGGACCAACCAGGGTTTCCCGACTGCTCCATCGAGGCTGCCATGGTGAAGGTAATCCCTGCACAGCCTCAGAGACTTTAGCTGCGGCCTCAGCCCCGTGTCGCCTGCCACCTTCCTCTTCTTAGCTTATAGGTCAGCTTATCATTGATCCAGTATTTATGACGACCCCACCATGTGACACACATGGCCCCAAGATGCAGCTGGAGAGGCCCACATGGCATGGGAGAAACAACAAAGAGCAGTGCCCACTTGATTACATTTATAGGACAGGTCAGTGGCTCCATAGGAGCCAAGTCATCACCAGTCTATAGCAGATGGAAAAAATACAGGGCACATATTATAATTTCCCATCAGTATGAAAGCACCCAAGCTTTCTTGGGAAGGACTTCTGTTGTGGGTGTACAGCTTTCCACTTTTATGTGTCACCTGCAGGCACATGTTGGGCCAAGCAGCTCACTTACATGTGGAGAGGCAAGCTGCTCTCTTGAACAGGTGAACAGGGCTAGGTGGGCAGGGTCAGGCCTCCTGGAGAGGGAATCTGAAGCGGGTTTCAAAAGGACGGGAGTTTCCTCAGTGTAGAAGGTGTGGAGTGGGCTCTTGCATCCCAGGGAAGCCTCAGAGATAGGAGGAGTCATGGTGGGTGGGGAGCCACAGCTGGTCAGTTAGGTCCAGAGAGAAAAGGACTTGTCCGAGGCCACCCAGTGAGACTGGGACAGGGCTCCTACCTGGGCTGGTCTCATCCTAGAGCCAGGTTCTCCATGTCAAGCTGCCTGTTCCATCCCCAGCCACCCTGCCCTGGCTGAGGCCCCCTCCCCCTCGTGGAAGGGACTTGGCCCTGTCACCCCTGTGCTTACCGTGTCCTGGCTCCATGGCAGGTGTTCAGCTCGGAGGGTGCCTGGCAGTGCGTGAGTGAGGCACTGCAGGTCCTCGGGGGCTCAGGCTACATGAGGGATTACCCATATGAGCGCTTGCTACGTGACAGCCGCATCCTGCTCATCTTCGAGGTGAGTGCCCGCCGCCCTGCCAACCCCCTCACCCCCCCCCCCCCAAGTAGTCTCATTTGTCTCCCCTCACGCCTCTGCGTGGCCCCATTCTCCAGGGGTGGAGGTGAGGCTGAGGGGCCAAGCGAGCACCCTTTCTGCTGAGCCTGTCCCTTCAGTTGTCTGTGGTGGGACAAACAGAGATCTCACGGGAGGCCCAGTTGTGCCTCCAGGGCTCACTCTGGGTTTGCCTTTCCTCCCCAAAGTACAGGCACCTCAGCAGGGTCCTCTCCATGGACTTTCCCAGCCCTGACACCTCCCTAATTGCTGCCCCCTCCATGGGCTCACAAGCCAAAAGAGGGAATTCTGTGAGTGGGGAGACCCCAGGTGGGATAACGAAGGGGGATGAGGAGCTCATGGCCTGCCTGACCAGGGTAGACTGCGGAACACCAGTGCAGGGAGGGCCTGAGCTGCATCTCTCCCTCAGTGGGCTAGTATCTCAGGAAGCCAGTGCACTTGGCCTTTGGGGACAGAAATGACTTTGGCCTGGCCAAGGGGAAGGTGGTTTGAGCCAAGGATAGGGAGATGGAACATGCTACCCCCAGATAGGGCCTTCCCTGCCGCACTGAGTAGGATAAGCATATCTTTGTGGGAGCAGTGGATGGTCCTGGTAGGGGCGGAGCTGGGGCAGGTGGTAGAAAAGTTGGTGGGGTGGGGGCAGAGGATAGATGAGAAGGGGAGCCAAGTAGCTAGGCTCTGGGGGCCCTTGGCCAGTAGGCAGAAGAGTTTGGATCTTACTGTGCAGGCACTGGAGGCCATTAGAGGTTTCTGAGCAGGGAAGGACTTGAATGCATTCCCATTCTGGGAAATTCCCTGGGGCTGACGTGGGAGTTGCAGAGGTGAGACCAGAGGCCAGGTGCACACAGTAGGAGAGAGGGCCGTGCAGAGAGAGGGATGGAATTAGGATGGCTGTAGGGTGTGCAGGAGGCAGCCCAGAGACGAGACTTGGAGCCTGAGCAACCTGTGTGGTTTCTGAAGGGCACCTTTGGATGCCCGGCTCCCAGGCTCCCCAACCCAGGGAAAGGCCTCATGGCTGCTAGTTCTCGCCATGCCCCCCACATGCCAGCCCTGTGGCCTCCTTCCTTGGAGGACAGGCAGGATGTGGCCAGCCTGAGGGTCCAGGGGCACTTTCCCAAGGGCTGCCCCAGGACTGCTGCTTCCAAGGCCCCTTCCCCTCGACCTGGTTGAATTTGCTCCCGTGTGACTAGATGGGGCAGCAGCTTTGAGGGCTGTGGAGTCCTCAGAGTGAGGCAGATGGTCCCATCTGGAGACTATGCAGGACCGGGCACACCTTAACTTGCAGTCCTCCCAGGGGTGTCTTCCTGTCCGTGGCCAGGCTGGCTGCAGGGCTCAGTGTCCAGTACTGGCTTTGTGACCCATGGCCCACCTCCCTGAAATAATCCCAAGGAGATTGGGAGGGGAACAGTGTGCACAGCAGCAGGGAAGAGGTGGCCCTCTGGGTACTGATACCCCGTACTGGGGGGCAGCCAGCTCTCGTCCTTAGAGATCAGTGGCTCCCCTGAGGAACCTGGGAGCACTTGGTGCCTCCTAGGCATCGGCATCCCTCCCCTCGGGGAAAGGAGTTTCTCCCATTAATTATAAAGAAACCAAATTGGAGGCTTGGAAAAAGTGACTCCGTTATGTTTGGTCCTAGAAAGATGGTAGATCCTGAGGGAGTCCCTGGTTGTCTGGTCAGCAACCTGCTCATCCCTGTGGAGGTGGGGCTAGCGTGTTGCCCTCACCCTCAGGTCACAGCCTTGCTCCCTTGCAAGTACTTCCAAAGCAGCAGCCTCCATAGCACTGGCAAGCGGGCAGTGGGGTGGCCTACACGCACAGCACAAACAAGCGCCATCCTAGTGGAGCCAACTTTAACCTTCATACTCCTGGCCACAGGGAACCAACGAGATTCTCCGGATGTACATTGCCCTGACAGGTCTGCAGCATGCCGGCCGCATCCTGACCGCAAGGATCAAGTAGGTGCCAGCCCCACTGTCTGTTCTTCGGGCCCCATCCTGGGATAGACCTCAGAATTGGGGTCATGGAGCCGTGCAGTGCTCAGCTCAGTCATAGGCTGGCTAGAGGGAAAGAAGGGGACAGGAGCCCTGAAAGCCAGACTGCAGAGCTTGGCCTTCACCTGCAAGTGATAGGAGGTGCCAGCTGCCTCAGGAAGCCCTCATTGCCCTCCTCCCCTGGCAGTTTCCATCTCCCATGCTGCAGGGAGCTTTGTTTTCAGAGCCTAGGGATTGAGAGCTATCCCTCAGACAGGCACTGGGCTCCCAGACTAACATGAGACCACTTTCTTTGCTCTTTCTCTTGCTCCTTAACCCCCATCATGGAGCTAGAACAACTAGAAATCATTGCTGGAGCCTGGTGTGGAGTTGCTGAGAGCATCTTGCAGACTCCTTTACCCCAGAGCACCACCTGGGGGCTAGTTGTGACTGCTTCTTGTAGAGAGGCTCTGTGTGCTCTGCCTCAGAGACTGGCTGGGAGGTCTCAGGCATCCAGCAGGCCCAGGCTAGGGTAGAGCAGCATGTAGGTCCTGAGTTGTCCCTTTATTGTCTTGGATCACCAGAGGGAACCAGGTACCTGTAGTTCTGGGGTGCCAAGGGGGACCCTATTGCTCAACAGTGGGAACCAGCAGTGAGGCCTGAGTTCACGGGGCTGTGGGCTTTCTGCAGCGAGCTTAAACGGGGCAATGTGACCACTGTCATCGAGACTGTCAGCCAGAGGCTTCGAGACTCCCTGGGCCGAACCGTGGACCTGGGGTTGACAGGGAAGCTGGGAGCTGTGCACCCCAGTGTCGCAGTGAGTGGGCACACCTGGCATACCCCCCATGTGGGTGCCCTCCTGGTGGGTATCCTCTTCCAGAGGGCTGTGACCAGGGCATCTGGGAGGATGGCCCAGCCTGGTGGGCAGAGCCTGGGCCCCAGAGCCCTGGGCTGGGTGGGATGGGTACCGTGGGGAGTGGCACCAAGCAGTCTCTCCTCTGGCATACTAGGACAGCGCCAACAAGCTCGAGGAGAATGTGTATTACTTTGGCCGCACCGTGGAGACATTGCTTCTCCGCTTTGGCAAGGTACCTGGGCCCCTGCCAGATCTGGGGATGGCAGGCCCTCCAGCTTGGGAGCCAGGGAGAATGGGGCATTTTACCTTTGGGACCCAGCCTAGAAAGAAAGCTTGGTCACCATGGATGGGAGGGGCTCTCTGTCCCAGGGGGCAGCTGGGTAGATGTCCTTGGAGTAGGGAGGGGAGCCCAAATCTAGGGCCCTGATCTGAGGCTGCTGCTGCTCAGGCTGACATGAAGCACAGTAACCAGCAGCATGTGGTCTCAGCCAGGTTTCTGGGACCTGGTCGTGGCCTGATCCATGCCCAAATCTAGATAGAAGGGAAAACAAGGCAGCCAGTGAGCCAGCCTCCCACAACCCAAAGGGAGAGGCAGTGTTAACCCCCTTCTACTGAGGCATGAAGTGAGTCTTGGAGATGGCTGAAGATGGGCCCGGGGAGGGAGGTTCCTGGGTTGCGTGTCTCCACCCTGGGCTCTGTGTTGGCAGACCATCGTGGAGGAGCAGATGGTCCTGAAGCGGGTAGCCAACATCCTTATCAACCTGTATGGCATGACAGCCGTGCTGTCGCGGGCCACCCGTTCCATCCGAGTGGGGCTCCGAAACCACGACCATGAGGTAATAAGCTCTTGCCAGCTTTATCCTCTGCACTTTAATGAGGCCTGTGGTTGGGGGAGGGGGGTCAGTGGGTGGCAACGCTCAGTCAGGAGCAAGGGACTGGGCAAGTCAGGGCTTTGGTCCAGTGGTGGTCCCAGGAGGCTGGCAAGTTTGCTGAGCTGTGGCCAGTACCGGTGGTCAGCTCCAGTGCGAAGGTCTGTGCTGCTCAGGACATGGGGCCACTCCCTTTTGTTTTTCTATCTGAGGAAAAAAGAGTAAGTGATGGGGTCCCAAACCTTGTGCCTTCACCGCATCTGCCTTCCTTACCCTGCCTGAGGGGCCAGATGCAGTCACTAAGCGCCTGCTGTGTGCTGGGTCTTTATTGTCCCTCGGTAGCCTCTGGGCACTAGCATTATGATGGCCTTCCTGCCATAGAGACTGAGACCCAGAGGTGTTGAGTAATTTGCTCTTGGGGACAGAGCTATTTCGGTCAGAGCTGGAATTAGAACCTAAGACTGACCCCCAAGCCAGGCCTTTTGACCCGAGCCAAGCTGCTTAGTTTGGCTGAGTTCTTGAAACACACACACCAGGGAAGGGGTGCCCTATGTCATCCTCTTCAACCTTGGTTCTGACAGGTTCTGCTGGCCAACATCTTCTGTGCAGAAGCTTACTACCAGAATCTCTTCACCCTGTCCCAGCTGGACAAATGTAAGTAGGGTGGCCTTGGGAGGGAAGGCGGGCCTGAGTCTAGGTGACTGTTGATGGCCAGGCTCTCAGGGCCTGCTGGCTGCTCACAAACCTCTCTCTTGAGTGAGGGCTGCTAAGGTCAGGTTCACCTGCAGCAGGGCCTGCCAGCTAGGAGCACATACCTGCAGGTGAAGACTGTCAGAGCCTCCCAGGGTATGGCCCAGCATGCCTGGCCACCTAGCAGCCACCCAGTGATGTTCCGCAAAGAAGGGAAGCATTTTATCTGCCTCTTTACCCCCTGCACTCCAGCTAAAATAAATCTGCCCTTCTAGCAGGTGTCTCAGGCTTTGGCCCTACCCTGTGCAGGGGCTTGGCACATAGGGCTGTTTGTCTAGAATGCTCCTCTACCGTAGCCACATGGCTATGTCTGAGACGACCTGGCTCAGATTCCTCTGACCCTTACAGTCATTTCGGCCTCAAGGGTCCATGTTCTGTGTCCCCTGCTGTAGAGCCCAGCCCTGTTGCCAAGAGATGGAGGAGAGGCCATCATGGCACCTTCTGAGAAGAGGAGTACATGATTGTGTGCAGCTTCTGGCTCTGGGTGCTAGCATCTGTGTTCCATTCTGTGGTGGGAGACATGGTTTCTCTTCTAAAGGCTTGACTGGCAGAGGATCCTTCTCCAGCCCCTGTTCCCACAAGATCCAGAGTTCTGAGGGATCAACAAGATGAGCCCTTTGTTTTTCAGGATGAAGCCCCATCCCTTTTTCCCTACAGTCAGAATCACACTTCCTGAGGGTTTGGAGGAGGAAAGTTAGCTTTGGGGCTCCTTCACAGTGCATGGGCTACTTTGTTTATTTAAAAAAAAAAAAAAAAAGCCACACCCCAGCAGTATTTCTCTCCTCACAAACCTATTATTTTTTGCTTTCAGATTCTCCAGAAAATCTAGATGAGCAGATTAAGAAAGTGTCCCAGCAGGTCCTAGAGAAGCAAGCCTACATCTGTGCCCACCCTCTGGACAGGACGTCCTGAAGCAAATGGACAGTGTTCCCTACCGCCCCGAGGCCACAACCCATCGCTGGTCAGCTCTTTCTCCGGAAGGTGGAGCACTTGGAATTTTTACAAGTGGAAATGTTTCTTCCCAGTATATACCAGAAGGACTTTCTCCTGGCCTGGGGGCAGAGCTTCTTTAGGCTTTGCCCTGCAGGCACTGCCACTTGACCTGATCCCAAGTGCTGAAGAGACAGGAGAGAGAGAATGCAGTTGGTGACACCTGGGAGCTGAGGGGCTTCTGCTAGTTTAGGAGACGTACAGTGGCAACGGGCTTGTGCTGCTGCCTTTGCGTCAGGAGGTTGGTGGGGACCTGTTGCAGGCTTGGATAGCTACTTCTGCAAGACCAGCTGTGTTCATGGAACAAATGCACTTAACCTGTGTACTGGGAACCATCTGACAACAAATATAAAATGCAGTTTGTGTTTACCCTTTTAGCCCTCACGCTGTATACTGAGCATGTTTTTTCTCAGAGCCCTGAGTTTCCCCCTTTGGTGATGGTGAGGGGTGGGTGCCCAGCCCAGACCACAGTACCCTGGGGATTTTTAAGGCCCTGTCTCTGGTCTTATAGTCTGATACATGATAACACATGCTTTTTCCTGCCGGGGGCCTTTCTGCTGTCTGTAGAGAGGTTGGCCTCTACTCCTGAAGAGGGGGGCAAAAAGGAATCTTAAGGAATGACTAGACCTTTGCATTAGTCTAGGCTCCTTTCTGCTGCTGTTTCTCCACACTGGGTCACAGCATGCTCACACTGGCAAGTTTTGAGGTTTCTTCTGGTTCTAGGTGGTTTGGGGCTCCAGAAAACCCCACTACAGATGTCACCCTGAGGTGGGAAGAGAAGACAAGGCTCCTCTTTCTTTTCTTTTTCTTTTTCTTTTTCTTTTTTTTTTTTTTTTAAGGATTTATTTATTCATGAGAGACACAGAGAGAGAGAGAGAGAGAGGCAGAGACACAGGCAGAGGGAGAAGCAGGCTCCATGCAGGGAGCCTGATGTGGGACTCGATCCTGGATCCCAGGATCATGACCTGGGCCGAAGGCAGGTGCCCAACTGCTGAGCCACCCAGGCGTCCCTCCTTTCAAGTACAAGTCAGTCTGCTATGCAAACACTGGACTGGCCTGAGCCCTCTGCCAGGGATTGGATAACTAATCTTCAAAAGGTAAAACTTGACAAATCTTATGGCACTGGAGCTAAGTTACCAGTGAAACCTAAAGGTCTTCGGGTGTTTTGTTGGCAAGGGGAGTACTAATCTGGTTCAATGCCAGCGACCAGAGGCTGCACAGAAGGTCTTTGCCAGGGAAGCTTGGGAAGCAGCTGTCCAGACCCCATGCCCCTGGGACCTCCATTCAGGAAAGGGGGCTTCACTGTATTCCCTGCAGTATGGACACCCCTGTCGGCGGCTGGTTCTGTCTTCACTCGGCTGAGTTTCAAAGGCTGGGTCTCCTGGTTCAAATCTCCCTTTCCCCCCTACCATTTCCAAGTTTTCTTTAAACATGGTGGGGAGGAGAGGCCTCAGTGCACGTCTGTGCCCAGGGAATGTGTGCTGGGAAGGCCTGCGGTGGAGTTCAGTGGCAGCAGTTGGGCCAAGAAGGTAAGCCCGGCATTGCTGGGCTGATCTGTACCAACAGGTAGGACTGACCATGCAGCCCCAGAGCCTGGAGCTTGTTCTGAAGGGAAGGCAGCAGGGGCCAGACAGGAGGGAGACAAATTTCAGCAGCTGCTTGGCACTTCCTCCTGTTTCATGGAGCTGTTACCAGCTGCCTTCGAGGGTTAGAGAAGGAAAGAAATCCACTTTGTTTATCTGGTCTAGCTTTCTGAGAAAGGTTTCTCTGGCAAACCTTGTCACTAGGTAAACTTTCTCCCTGAACCAAGGTTCTGGCAACCAACAGATTTTGATTCTGAGAATGTACAAATGATCTGGAGGCCCATCTTTATAAACAGAAGGATGAGAGGGACTCATGCTTCTAAACTCCCTCCTTCCCACACACAGTGGGAGACGGCAACATCTTGAAGCAGGAATGGAGTCAGAAGGTCCCAGAGGTGGCCAGAGCCTCTGCCCCCAGCTGCTGGCTGGGCATCTAGACCTGGGTAATGCGTGTTGGGGTGCAGACAGCCCTTAGACCTGTCTCCCAACTTATAAGTTTGGTAGCTAAGAAACCGGGCCTAGAGGGGCCACCTAAGTGGCTCAATTGGTTAAGCGGCCAGCTCTTGATTTTTGGCTTAGGTCAGGATCTCAGGGTCTTAGGATCAAGCCCTGCAGGTTACGCTCCTCACTCAGCAAGGAGTCTACTTGAGGATTCTCTCCCTCTCCCACTGCCCCTCTCCAAACTTGTGCATACTATAAGATAAGCTGGTACGGAGCAGGGACCAGGAACAGTGAAGGGACTTGTCCAACATCACCCACAGCAAATTAGTATCACAGCTGGAGCTAGAATCCAGGGCTCTTGAGTTCCAGCCTAGCACATTAATGCCAGACCCATTCTGACTCTGGACTTCCTAGCTTAGAAAGGACAGCTAAAACAACAAGGGTACTGCCAAAGATGCAAAGCAGCAGAGGTCCTGACTGCCCACATCAGGAGGCTGAGCCTTGCAGAGGTCTCTTACCTGTTACAGGCTTAGGAGCTGGAGGACAGGGCAGCTCAAGGAAAAGTGGTGGCTGCTTATACAGGTCAAAGTCCTGGTGGCGCTGGTCCCAGCTCCACCTCTCTCGATCCAGCACACTAGCAGGCTGTGCATTTTCCCTCCACTCCTACGTCGAGAACAACACAGTAAGTTAGGATGGAGGTCCCTGTAGACACCCCACTGGAGGCCCCTCTCCACCCTGTGGACCTCATTCAGCTCTGGATCAGTGCCAATAGGCGGCAGCCTGAGGTGATGGTCACATTCAGTGGTTCTGTGAAGACCAGTCAGTTGGAATCCATTGGCTGTGAGCCAGGCCTGGCGGGATTTCTTCCTGGCTTTCTTCTCCTCTTCCTCTGAGTCCTGAGGCTCCACCATGGCTGAGAGGTAATTCTGGGAGTATGTGAATCTCTTCCTTGGCTCCTGGAAACAAGGAGCAGACACGAGGATAGAAGGGCTGGTAGCAGATGTGGATGGGGCTGACTAGCCCTCGCATCTCCAGGCAAGCATTAGAAATGGTGGCACCGTTCCTGACAATGTAAAGGACCATTCAGAATAACAACTGTGAGGGTCACGTTCATATTCTCTTTGACAGAGCAACCCTTTTCTAAAGCTACCATGTTGGAATCCTAAGCCAGGGCTTTTCCTTCATGGTGACAACAGAATGCTTTCTAAGGTGGTTTGCAGCCAGGCACATATGAGCATATGTTGAGGATCTGTTGGCTCACCCTTATGTGTGGAGGATCCCTACATAGTGTGGGAACAGAACATGTCTCCCCCCACACCTGATGCCTGTCTATTTCCTCCCATTGGTTGGCTTTCTTATGCACACCAGAGATCCCTTGCTGATCTCTAGGCAGTATAGTCAAAAAAGGAGAGAGCTCACTGGATTAGCCAATTACTATTTTTCTGTCTGGAGTTACAAGCATTGACGGCCCGCCTCCCTCTCTGGGCCTCCCATTCACCTTGGCCATCTCTCGATACAGCTCCTTCTTAGCAAGCTCTGTGGAATTCAGGGTCTGGATACTGTAGTTATAAACCGCATCTTTGGTAGGGGCTGAAATTCTGATCACCTTCACCACAGATTTTGGAGGCTTCTTACTAACCTGGTAGGCTCTAGTAATATTTTTCTGTGGAAAGAGACACCAATCATTATAGTCCCCTCAATACCAGCTTCCAGCGTGTAGTGAGCAAGATGATCTGTGGGACCAGGCTATAGCGCACATACCAAGTCCTGAATACTAGAGCTGCCATTCAATCACAGAACGCTACCAGAGGGCCACCTGCTCTAACCCCTCGCTGTCCATGGTGGAACTCAGGACCAGGATGAGATTTGCCTAAGGTTAAAGTAACTGCAACACAAGAGCCAGCCACAGATAGAATTTGAGGCTCAGATGGTCAGAACTGGGAGAAGCTTGAAGCTTTCATGCATATACAGGGGAGATTATGACCTAAAGCAGCAAGGACTACCATCCTTGCCCATGGTCACCTTTAAGTGCTACGTAGGGAGTGTCAACCTTCTCTCCAGAGCCCCCAAGATGGTCTGACAGCTAGCTTCTTTGTGGATGAAAGCTGCGGTGTTGCAGGGAGAGGTGGCTGGGACCCCGAAAAGAAAGTTGCACTCTATTGCGGTGTAGTTTGCCCATCACTTGTCTATTAACTTTCAGCAAAATCACCATCTTCTGTTTTGAAACAAAAAGTTTTATTTTTTTTAAAGATTTTATTTATTTATTCATGAGAGACACACACAGAGGCAGAGACACAAGCAGAGGGACAAGCAGGCTCCATGCAGGGAGACCAACATGGGACTCGATCCCAGGTCCCCAGGATTGTTGGGAGCCGTGTGCCAGGAAGGGGTTAATGGATCGAGCAATGGCTCTCTGTTGACTCTTCCAACCGTGGCCCACCTGTCTCACCCTTGTTGTTAAACGCTTGTGGCTCAAGGACGCATTCCATTGCTATCTATTCAAGGGCGCATACTATTGCTATCTATTGTGAAAGGACATGTCTGGAGAACCAAGCTTAAGATATCCTGCTTGATATACAACCCTGCTCTATAAAAGAGTGAATAATACAAATAAAGTTGGCATTGTGACCGAATCCGGCCATATGTCCCCCCTGCTCCCAATCTATGTCTTCTTTCTTTTCCTCATTCCCTTATTTCTTTTCCTCATCCCTGGACGGTTGTCACCCCCAGCGCGCGCGACAAGTGGCGCCCGAACAGAGACCTGAGCAAGAAGCACATAAGGAGGTTCCAGAATTGAATTATTCAGGTAAGGGAACCAGGCAGGGTCCTGGAACGGCGGGAGTAAAATCATGGGACAAGAGCAATCAGCAAATCAGGTTTTGTTTATAGCTGGATTACAAACCCTTCTCCAAGAAAGAGGGTTCAAGGTACCTAATAAGGCCTTGAGAAGCTTTTTCGAAACTGTCAGGGATTTATGCCCGTGGTTTCCGACTGAAGGGTCCTTAGATTTAGAACATTGGAGAAGAATTGGACAGGAACTGAAAAATCAAATTTCCCTTAGAGGCGAGACAGCAGTCCCAGCTGGGACTATGGGATTGTTTGAGCAGTTGCGACAAGTCATTGACCCTTTGCATAAGATTGAGATTATTTCCTTGAAATCTGAAACCGAAAACAAAAATGATCAATTTGAAAGTAAGTTTGAGGGTGATTCTGAGGAAATTCAGCCTCCCTCGGCAGCTATGATGCAAATGGCCTTATCATCCTCTTTTTCTCCTGGCTCTCCCCCAGCTCCAGTTGGGGATCACTCCTGTGAAGTTATTCCTGAGCCTCCTGGGGTCATCCCCCCTGCCCCGCTGCCTATATCCAATCCAACAAAAACTTATGGGTCTCATAAGGCAGACCTTAGGGGACCCCCTTGGTTTAGATCAGGAGGAGATGAATTAGGGGACGACGATGTATATTCGGACAGTGATAATGAAAGTCCTCCGAAAGGATACATGCAGATAACAAAATTTTCTGGTAAAGGACGGAAAAAGGGGCCAGTCCCCGGGTATAGGGATCAAGCTACTAGTCCCTTGCCTTTATATCTTACAAACTCCAACCGCAGAGATGAGATCTGGGAAGGAGCACCTGCTGTCCCCCGGCTGACTTTCCCCATAATAACTAACCAACAATCAGCCGGAGGGTTTGATATTAAAGGTGTGACCCCCTTACAAAGGGCACTGTATGAGGCCGGAAGGCGCGGAGAGGACACCACTGGATTTACTGCTTTCCCTGTCTCTTTAGATAATGCCGGTCGGCGCATGTATTCAGCCCTAAACTTCAAAGTGTTGAAAAAATTAAAAACTGCATGTGCCCAGTATGGACCCACTGCCCCTTTCACTTTGTCCATGCTGGACAATTTGAGTCGAGAGGCCCTGTGCCCTGGGGATTGGCAGGTTGTAGCCAAAGCATGCCTTTCGGGGGGGGGGGGATTATTTGATTTGGAAATCTGATTATCATGACAGATGTAATGATCTTGCTAATTACAATAGGAGAACTGGAATTCCTGTCTCATATGAAATGCTTGCAGGGACAGGCGCTTACCATGATGTAGGTCAGCAATTAGATTACCCTGAAGTGGCTTATACTCAAATCAATGAGGCTGCTATTAGATCTTGGAGGAAGCTGCCTACTTCTGGGGCCAGAACAGAGGAATTGTCCAAAATACGACAAGGGCCCGATGAGAAGTACTCAGACTTTGTAGCCCGTCTTCTGCAGGCAGTGGGGCGGATAGTTACTGATGTGGAAGCCGGCACTATTATAGTAAAACAATTAGCTTATGAAAATGCTAACAGTGCATGCCAGGCTGCAATTCGGCCATGGAGATAAACTGGAACTCTTGAAGATTATGTCCGTCTTTGTGCAGAGATAGGCCCTTCGTATGTGCAAGGCTCGACACTGGCTGCTGCTTTAAGGGGAATTTCCCCACAACAGATGCAACAGCAGATGCTAAAACAGGGAACTAGAGGTGGCGGACGTGGGCAAAAAATTTCCACGGGAGCACAGACCTGTTTTAATTGTGGAAAACCAGGTCATTTTAAGAGTCAATGCCCCCAAGTGAAGGCCGGTTTGAAAATTCTGTGAGCCTGCAGCAAGTTGACAAACCTTTATCTCTCTGTCCCAGATGTCAGAGAGGGTTTCATTGGGCTAATGAATGCCGTTCCAAGACAGATCGGTTCGGTTCGGAAACCCCCTTTCAGGAAACCGAGGTCGGGGCTTGTCGCAGCCCCAACAAACAATAGCGACGCTGACCCCAGTACAGGATCCCTTAAACCAATTAGAGCCAACACAGCTGATCTCCCAGGGGTTGACAAATTATACCGAGGTACCCCCTCCAGTGCAGGGCTAGATTTAGCTCCTGCTTCATATATATATTTAGAAGGCGGGCGGCCCCCTAAATCCATACCTACCAGAGTATGGGAACCTCTTCCTAAAGGAACTTGGGGATTAATTTTAAGTAGATCCAGTTGGACTTTAAAAGGGCTTACTGTATATCCTGGGGTGATCGATGAAGACTACACGGGAGAGCTAAAAATGCTTGCTAGTCTCTCCCAAGGGACTCTCACATTGGAACCCAAGGTTCCTATTGCCCAGCTAATATTAATACCTAGATTTAAAACTGAAAATAAAGTAATAAAGCCTCAAAGAGGCAGCCAGGGCTGCCTTTGGACAGCCAAAGGCTGGTTCCCTTTTTTTCCCTGTCCCTTTTTTTTTTTTTCTTTTTTTTTTTTTCTTTTTTTCTTTTTTTAAATACAGCCATTGAAAAGACGACACATTAAGAAACATGTAAACACAGCAGCTGCTTAATTACAAGTTGCACTGCTCGGTTTAGTACCTACGCACCCCCGGGGGGACCAGCGAGGGTCGGGGCCGGGCCTCCCCTCCCCTCTGTGGTTGCAGACAAGGAGCCAGTGGGCGGAGTGAGGGAAAACAAGACCTGGCTGCACGCAGCTCCTGACACGATGAAA
This sequence comes from Vulpes lagopus, assembly GCF_018345385.1. Classification (NCBI taxonomy): domain Eukaryota; kingdom Metazoa; phylum Chordata; class Mammalia; order Carnivora; family Canidae; genus Vulpes; species Vulpes lagopus. Next base: position 55,098,386 of record NC_054830.1, read on the forward strand.
CCAAATTCTACCTTCCAGTTCTCCCAGAGGAAAGGTTTAAGATGTTAGGTAAGTTGGAAAATGAATTTGAGTTGTCTGCTGGGAGGCAGAGGAACTGACCGGTCCCTTCTGGTTAGAAGACCAGCTACTAGGGGAGGCACGCCGGGGCCTAGTCTCATGTTCTGGAAAAGGGAAGGAACACAGAACCCGCCTCCCCAGACACTTGGGCCCGATCCTGATGATCCAGGGGCAGCTGAGTGATCCTGTTCCCGGGAGATTGTCCATCGCACCAGAACTCAGGGTCCGGCATGGGGGAGCCACCTACCTTCCCTGGTTCTGCTGTCCCCAGTCCGCCTCGAGGGTCCACGCAGGGTCTTTGCCCCAGGAGCCCTGCCCACTCAGAGGCCCACGACTGCACCGGTCTCAGGAGAACAGTCTGAATATCCCACACTGAAAGATGACACAGGAACTGAGCCCTCTGCTTCCCAAATCATGGGGGACTTGGACCACCTGATCTGGTCCTTACTGGCCAGCGGGGTCGTCTCCAGGTGAGGCAGAAAAGGATGTCGACACCTCTACTCCAGCGGGCCCGCAGCGCACAGGGAAGTCCCCTACTGATGTACATTGGATGCAGTTAATATCTGCGGATAAGCCTTATCTCTGCCTTAAGGTGAATGGAAAAATTTTTAAAGGATTGGTAGACACTGGAGCAGATATGTCCGTCATATCTCAAAATCAATGGCCTAATGCTTGGCCCACGCAAGAGACCTCCACTCCAGTTAAGGGAGTGGGTATTATAAATACCCCTAGGGTTAGCTCCAATCAGCTTTACTGGGAGACTAAGAATGGACACTCTGGAAGATTTTGTCCCTTCATTCTTCTTATTGATCTTAATCTATGGGGAAGAGATGTACTTACAGAAATGGGCTTAGTCCTTAAAACAAAAAAACTTCCTGTTTCTAAACAACAGGAAGCTGTTTCCTTTATGATGGCTCAAATGGGTTATGTTCCAGGAAAAGAACTCGGGAGAAACTTACAAGGGATTGTACAACCCATCGAACTTGAGGGAAATCCTGATAAATTAGGTTTGGGTTTTCTCCAGGGCCACTGACAACCCCCCACGCTATGCCTCTTGAATGGTTAACCAATGTCCCTGTGTGGGTGGACCAGTGGCCCTTACCTGATCATAAACAAGAGGCTGCTAAAAAGCTGGTTCAGGAACAGGTGCAGTTGGGGCATCTTGTTCCTTCCAACAGTCCTTGGAATACTATCTTTGTTATTAAAAAGAAATCAGGAAAATGGAGATTATTGCAAGGTCTCCGAGCAGTTAATGCCGTTATGAAGCCCATGGGAGCTCTTCAACCCGGGCTGCCTGCTCCTTCAGCCATTCCTTTGAACTATCAATTACTTATCTTAGATTTAAAAGACTGTTTTTTCACCATCCCTCTATCTCCTGATGATTGTGAAAAATTCGCCTTTTCAATTCCTACTACTAATCTACAAGCCCCTTATGCCAGGTATCATTGAAAGGTTTTACCTCAGGACATGGCCAATAGTCCTACCCTATGTCAGGAATTTGTAGGCAGAGCTTTGACCCCCTTTAGACTTGCTTTCCCATCTGTATATTGTATTCTTTATATGGATGACATTTTACTAGCCGCTGATGAGAAAGAAACTCTCCTAAGAGCATTCGAGGGATTGCAGTCTTGCCTTCAAAAATTTAATTTGACAGTGGCCCCCAAAAAGGTTCAGAGAGCTGAACCTTATGAATATCTTGGATATATTATTGAACAAAAAACTATTAAGCCACAAAAAATTCAAATACACACTGCCCCTCTTAAAACATTAAATGATTATCAAAAGTTATTAGGAGATATCAACTGGATACGTTCAACGTTAACTTTAATTGCAAAACAGTTACGCCCCCTCTTTGATATACTAAAAGGAGACTCTAATCCCGCCTCTCCTAGAATGTAGACGGAGGGCGCCAAACAAACATTAGAATTGGTCAATAATAAACTCTCAAAAGCTCAGATTACAAGAGTTTCTTTGGTGGATTCACTATACTTAATTTTATTGAACCCTGCCATCATGCCCTTGACTGTCCTTTGGCAACCTCATGGCCCTTTAGAATGGATACATCTCCCCTTACATTCTCTGCATGTTATTAATTCTCTTCCTAGCATGCTGGCTCAACTCATCACTCGGGGAAGGACGCGTTCCCTACAACTCCTAGGCAAGGAGCCTAACTTTTTAATCTGTGCTATGTTAACTAAAGAGAAGTTTAAAAATTTACAACAGTTTGACCTTGATTGGCTAATTGCCCTCGCCTCACACCCGGGCCAAGTCAAATTCCATTTGCCGGCAAATAAACTTCTGCAATTTCTAAATAAGGTTTCAACAATCCCACAAGGTTCCCTATCTCACTCCCCAATTAAGGAAGCTGCAAACATTTTTGTGGACGCCAACAAATCAGGCAATATTGCAATTTATTATGTCTCAAAAAGGGAGGAACATATAGAAAAATATCATTACTCAACTAAATCAGTGCAAAGAGCAGAATTGAAAGCTGTTGCTATTGCTTTACAAAAATATCCTGAGCCATTAAATCTTTTCACAGACAGTCTATATGTTGCTCAAGCTGTGCCCCTTACTTCCCTCCGCCTTTTTATGTTGTAATGATGAAGAGTTATATATCCTCTTCTCATCTATTCAACACAGTCTTCTTAAAAAAACACAATCTGATTTATATTTCTCATATTCGGGCTCATTCGGGTCTGCCTGGCCCATTATCCTATGGAAATGCAATTGCTAATGAAATCACACATATCAATTTTCTCTCTTCCCTTGATGCTGCTAAGGAAAGCCATAGCAAATTTCACCAAAATTCAGCAGCTCTTTGAAGACAATTTAAGATTTCAAGCGAATCAGCCCAACAAATAGTAAAAGAATGTCGGACTTGCCCCGAAACCCTCAACCTCCTTTCATTTACTGTTAATCCCCGAGGCCTCTTACCTAATCATCTATGGCAAATGGACGTTACATTATATCCTCCATTTGGTAAATTGAAATATATCCATGTTTCTGTTGATACCTTTTCAGGATATATTTTTGCCTCTGCCCACAGTGGAGAAGCCTTTACTGATGTACAAAATCATCTATTTGCTGCATTCTCCCAACTAGGCCTCCCCACGGCTATTAAAACAGACAATGGATCTGCTTATACCTCGTCTTCTTTTCAGCAATTTTGCCTAACTTTCGGCATTTCACATTCCACTGGTATTCCATATAATTCACAGGATCAGGCCATTGTTGCAAGAAGTCATTCCACCCTGAAAACTTATTTACATAAATTAAAAGAGGGGGAGATACTTAAGGGAAAGACTAAGTATTCACCACATATGCATTTGGCATTAACTTTATATGTTTTAAATTTTTTGAATGTTGATGCAGTAGGTAAGACTGCAGCTGAGAGGTTTTGGGCTCCAGAACCGGAGCCCTTCCTCTATGCACGATGGAAGGATCCGCTGACGGGACAGTGGTCTGGCCCAGATCCAGTCCTCCGGCGAGGACGGGAGTTTGCTTGTATTTTCCCACAGAAGGAGGAGACGCCGCGGTGGCTGCCGTTGCGGTGCGTCCGATTTACCAAAGAAAATGGCCTGCATCTCCCTTCGACCACGAGCTCCTCAACAGGACCAGACGGTGAAACCCCGGAGGAGAAGGGGGAGGAGAGCCCCATTGCCTACTTGGGGACAAATAAAGAAGGTGGTTGGCGAGGCCAAACAAACCGTATGTAAAGCCCAGGCCCCCCTTACTCCTACTAACCTGTTTTGGCCCTTTTAGCAGGCATCTCTGCCTCTGCTGAGACAGCCGAGGCGTCCTCTTATTGGGCTTTTATGGTGGACCCTCCTTTTGCACGGCCCGTTACTTGGGATAATCCCACGCCTCATGTACGTACTAATCTAACAGATGCGCTGGGCGGGCTGGAGGCATATTCCACTGAGGCTGTCGCAAGACCCATCAGCTGGACTGGGTTGGCAGATCAGGTTCCAATTTGTTTCCAGGCCGCTGAAAATGGTCAGTCCCCCTCCTATGGGTGTCTTTTGACTAAGCAGGTGACTCGCACCGTCAAGCATCGGTATTGGGATGACGAAAGACATAGTGGAGAGCGAAGGGAGGAGGAGATGGTTGATTATTGGGCGCTTAATGAACCATTCTTCGCACCGGGGGCTACTTCTAACCTTCGAGATTCTCCTCCTGGAATGAGCCCTTGGGACTATCCTGACTGCCCTACAGTGCCCAATTGGAAATCATCTCTCCCGGTTTGGAGAGAATGCAGAGTGCGAGACCCTGAGACTTTGCACCCAGTGATGACACCCTCTTTGCATATAACGGACTGGTCAAAATCAAAATCTGCAGCCTGGCAAGAAATGCGAGTCAGAGTGAGATCTCCAGGACTCCGTGCTGTCTATGAACATTACGGACACGTGCCTCCCGGCACGCTTTCAACACCACGCATGATACATTCGGACCTTTGGAAGCTGGCTTCGGCTCTCCGTCCCCTTAAAACAAACTCTGCTACTGGACCTATCTACCCCCCTCATGTTGATCTGTATATTCAGGCTTGCGTACCGCGTCCCTTCCTGTTGGTGGTGGGGAGAGGCAAAATTGATAAGCTTCAAGCCTCTCAGGACAAATACCAGGCTAGTTGCCAAAATTGTGTATTGACTAATTGTTTGCCTGTTCATCTGCCCCCTGGGGATGCTCGCCCTGTTACAGTTATGTTAGTACAGCAACCCCCATATGTCACGCTCCCTGTTAATATTACAGGGCCGTGGTATACGAGTTACGGGTATTCCTTTGCTAACAACTCACTGATATGGTGGTAAGAACAAAAAGATTTTTGGGTCTATTGGTGGCAGGAATCGTTGCTTTTGTGTCTTTGGTAGCCTCTGCCACTGTTTCTTCTGTGGCACTCAGCCAAACCATCCACACCGCTCAACATGTTAATTCCTTGGCCCATAATGTATCTGTGGCTCTTGCCACACAAGGGACTATTGATCAAAAAATTGTTGCTCGTCTGCAGGAGTTGGAAGAAGCTGTGGAGTACCTGGGAGGGCAATATGCTCGGCTCCGAGCTCAGTTATCATTGCAATGTCATGCGGGCTTTCAGCATATCTGCGTCACCGCATTACCTTATAACGAGACAGAACATACATGGGAGCAAGTGCAGCAACATTTAAAGGGGATTTGGAACAATACAGATTTAAGCTTAGATTTGCTATGCCTGGAACAGCAAGTGGCTGCACTTAACAATGCTCATCTCTCTATTGAGAACCCTGCTGAATTGGCAGATAAATTTTTAAAAGGTATCCGAGGTATTAACCCCTTGCAATGGTTTGAATTTAATTCCCCTGGCATTTGGATTATGATTGCTGTCGCTACAACCTTAGTAATTGCTTTAACTATTGGAATATGCTTATATGCGTCCTTTAAAAGTTTCCAGCACAAAGCCCTTAAAAATCTCTATTTTCAGGATCTCAAATTAAAAACAATAGGGGGAGATGTTGGGAGCCGCCTGCCAGGAAGGGGTTAATGGATCGAGCAATGGCTCTCTGTTGACTCTTCCAACTGCGGCCCACCTGTCTCACCCTTGTTGTTAAAGGCTTGTGGCTCAAGGACGCATACCATTGCTTTCTATTGTGAAAGGACATGTCTGGAGAACTAAGCTTAAGATATCCTGCTTGATATACAACCCTGCTCTATAAAAGAGTGAATAATACAAATAAAGTTGGCATTGTGGCTGAATCCGGCCATATGTCCCTCCTGCTCCCAATCTGTCTATGTCTTCTTTCTTTTCCTCATTCCCTTACCCTCATCCCTGGACGGTTGTCGCCCCCAGCGCGCGCGACACAGGATCACGCCCTGACCACCTGGGCTGCCCAAAACAAAAATTTTTAAAGCTGAAGATAGTGACCTTGACTCACATTAACCACTGATTTAGGCCAAGCCCCAGTGTCTTGGGATTTCTATAAGAGAATGCAAAATAATCAAGGGAAAGTTAAATCTGTGATTCACACAAAAGTGTGAAAAATCAAGGCAACAAGACCCCAATGGCTTGAAGCAACAGGGACTTAAGACAAAGGCTGGTCACCATTCATTGCATGAGGGACAAAACACCTGTCTTTGAGCACCTTCAAGATGACTGTGCCAGAGGGGCCATCTAAGCGCGACTGAGTCTAAGTGGTGCACACCTGGCTTCAATCAGAGCACTGAGTATTCTCTCCAGTTTTTCTGGTGGTTCTCAGTGGGAGGGTTGGTCGGAATGAGTCAGTCTCCTTCACAAAAGTGCAAGTTCCCTGCTTCTAAACCTTACTAGTGGATTACAGCCTTGGGAAAAAAGTGGAAGTTCTGCCCAAAAGACATCACATGGTGAGGTGAGAACAGTGGTCAACAGTTGGTCGGGACATCTGGGGTTCTCTGCCCTGGGGCTGAAGGCTGCAGGGAACTCTGGACTGACAGCCAAAGTAACTAGGTGCCTGAGACATAGAACCAGTTACAAAAGACCCCAGACACAAACAGAACTGAAGCCAAGCTATTGGAAGGGATGGGGTAGAAATTTAAGGGAAATGTAATCGTTCTTAAAAGACTAAAGAAACAAATATTGAGTGTAAAACATTAGAGTTTTACATAATAAAACAAATATTTACATAATACTTATTTACATAAATAAAGGGCGCAAGTGAGTGAGACACCCTGCGGAAGTGGGGCAGATGGAGAACAAATCAGTAAACTGGAAACCAGCTTGAGATAAAATTAGCCTGAGTTTAGAGACTGGGAACCAAAATGAAAATATCCAAATAAGCCCCAAAAGAACAGGGAAAGCAGGAGTAGGACATTTTAAGTAGAATTCCAAGCCCGGGCACACTATCTGCGACATGTAAGACCACAAAGGCAGAGACAAATCCTGAAAACCTCCAGAAAAAGAGCAGCCCCCCTGTGACGGGAGAAGTGCCACACTGGCCTCTGATTCCACAGCAACCATACCATAGACAAGGTGAAGAGCTTCGACCCAAGACTGGACACCCAGGCAGACTGCCAGTCCACTGATGGCAGTGTGTCAGGGGCACACGTCCCACACAGAGGCTTGGGAAGCTTACCCAGACACTTTCCTTTGAAAACACACTTGGAAAAAAATACAAAAGGGAGGATGAAAACCCAGGAGTGTTTGGACAAAGGTAGCAAGTGATGGTGTTGGTATCCCAATAGTTCTCTTGTCTACAAGGAAACTACAAGTAAAGTGTAGTAACCTAGAACTGAAATTCTGGAGACTGGATCTATAAAAGGGATGGTAGAGTGGGAGTAGGAAAAGATAAAAAGGGGCATATGTGTGCTAATTTGTCTTTTAAAGGAAATGCAATATAAAAAGTCTCAGAATTCAGTAGGAATATATAAAAATGAATGTAGTCTTCAGGACAACCACCTTAGAAACAAAGAATGTAAACTTTTAAATCAGAAAAAAAAAAGTGGTCTACCAAAAGAAAGCAGAATAGGAGGAATTTAAAAGAAAAGGAGTGGTCCCTCAAAAGCCTAATCTAACAATATTCTCAGTAAGTGGATTGTTTGCCAATTAATTAATCTCAAATTGGATTTTTTTAACCTAACAGTATGCTGTCTATAAAAACTGCTTTAGCGGCACTTAGTAGAATGTGCAACTCTGAGTTTAAGCCCCACACTGGGTATAGAGATTGCTTAAAAAAGTAAATCCCTTAAAAACTGCTTTAGACAAAAAGTGTTGAAATTAAAGCAAGAATATAAACTAGGCGAAAAGAATCACAAAGCCAAGACAAAAACTAGAGTGGCATCTTTAACATCTGACCACATAATTCAAGATAAAAATGTTCGAGAGGCACAGATAGACATTGTATATTGAGAAAAACAGGAAGAAGGTATAACCATCATGAAGGTTGTGCACTTCACAATGTAGTCTCAAAATACATTAAATAACAACTGACAGGATTGCAAAGAAAAATGAATATCTGCTTGACATCACTGGAGAGCAAGCAAAGAACTAAGAATCTGAGGGGCTAAGAATCTAGAGAGAAGGGAAGTACACTGAATCCTTTTTCCTCTCCTACGCAATTTGTTCACAAGGTATTTGCTGATTCCTAAATTGCACGTGAATGAGATGAATGCAGCAGATACTTTGGAAAATGTCATCATGCTAGGGAAACAAAAATTGAGTTTCAGAGTGTGCCAAGGAGGAAGGCACCAGGTTATACCCTAAGCTTACAATTCAGAATTCAGAATATCTATGCTTTAGAAATAAGGCCAAACAAGGGATAAGCCTGTTTAAGAGATTTGTCCTTTATTTGCCTGCTAGAAGAAAAGTAAATCCTCTTTGGAGGAAGGTATCAAGAGCCTCTACAGTTCTTCCTATGCAGCATTCACCATTTAATAGAAACACACTGAGGCAATCTTCTGATCCAATACAATCCCTATCAAAATTCCAATGGTATTTTTCACAGAAATAGAACAATTCTAAAATTTTTATGGAACCACAAAAGACATCGAATAGCCAAAGCAATCTTGAGAAAGAACAAAGTTGGGGGCTATATTTCCTGATTCAACTATATAGTACAAAGCTATAGTGACCAAAGCAGTGTGATACTGCCGTAACAACAGACACATAGGTCAATGGGAGAGAATAGAGAGCCCAGAAATAAACCCACGTGTATAGTCAATTTATAACAAAGGAGCCAGTACTATACAATATAGAATGGATAGTCTTTTCAATAAATAGTGCTGGGAAAATACGACATACCAAAAAAAACTGGACCACTATCTTAGGCCATACACAAAAATTAATTCAAAACGTATTAAAGACTTGAACCTAAGACCTGAAACCGTAAAGTTCCTAGAAGAAAAAAATAGGTAGTTAGCTCCTTGACATCAGTCTTAGCAATGATTTTTTTGGATTTGACAGCAAGAGCAAAAATAAGTGGGACTACTTGGAACTAAAAAGCTACACAGCAAAGGAAACAAATCATCCACAAAATGAAAAGGCAACTTACTGAATGGGAGAAGGCATTTGTAAGTGATACAACCAATAAGGAGTTAATATCCAAAATGAATAACTCCTGTAACTCAATAACAAAAAACAAACAACAAAACACACCTGATTAAAAAATGGGCAGAGGATCTGAATAGACATTTTCCCAGAGAAGATAAACAAACGGTCAACAGGTAAGTGAAAAAGTGCTTAACATTACTAATCATTAGGGAAATGGAAATGAAAACCACAATGAGATTTCATCTCACACTTGTTAGAATGACTATTAGAAAAACAAATAGGGGATCCCTGGGTGGCTCAGCAGTTTAGTGCCTGCTTTGGGCCAGGGCATGATCCTGGAGACCCAGGATTGAGTCCCACGTCAGGCTCCCTGCATGGAGCCCGCTTCTCCCTCTGCCTGCCTCTCTCTCTCATGAATAAATAAATGTCTTTTTTTTTTTTAAAAAAAAGAGAACAGTTGGAGATGTGGGGGAAAAAAACGGTATACTTGTGCACTCTTGGTAGGAATGTAAATTGGTGCAGCCACTATGGAAAATAGTATGAAGATTCCTCAAAAAATTAAATGGAACTACCATATGATTCAGTAATTCCACTTCTGAGTATTTATCTGAAGAAAACAAAAACACTAACTCAAGAAGATAGATACATCCCCATGTTCATCGCAGTGTTCTTCACAGTAGCCAGACATGGAAGAAACCTATCAGTGGGTGATTGGACAAAGAAGATGGGGCGTCTGTGTGTGTTGTGTACACAATGCAATATTAGCCATAAAACAGAAGGAAATCCTGCCTTCTGTGATGACATGGATGGGTCTTGAGGGCATTACGCTAAATCAAATAAGACAGAAAAAACACAGCTATTGACTGACCTCACTTATTTGTGGAATCTAAAAAATAGGAACTCATAAGTACACAACAGATTGTTGGTTGCTAGAATTGGGGGGTGGGTGAAATAGATACATGTGGTCAAAAGGTACAAACTCAGTTATACAATAAGTAGATCATGGGGATGTCACATATAGCCTGGTATAGTTAATAGTACTATATTGTATGTTTGAAAGTTGCTAAGAAAGTAAACCTCGGGATCCCTGGGTGGGGCAGCGGTTCGGCGCCTGCCTTTGGCCCAGGGCGCGATCCTGGAGACCCGGGATCGAATCCCACATCAGGCTCTCGGTGCATGGAGCCTGCTTCTCCCTCTGCCTGTGTCTCTGCCTCTCTCTCTCTCTCTCTCTGTGACTATCATAAATAAGTAATAATAAAAAAAAAAAAATTAAAAAAAAAAAAAAAAAAGAAAGTAAACCTCAAGACAGTAGTTAATTGGGAAGAAAAATGGTACTTTATGGGTTGATAGAATCAACTACACCCTGATCTGTGTGATGGCTTCACAGGTATCTATATAGATAAAAGTGAATGAGGTTGAATGCCTCAGATTTATGCATTTTACTATATTTAACATATATATCTAAAAAGTATTATCAGAGACAAAGAGACCTATCATATTTATGAAAGAAATCAATAGGATAAAGGGGTCCAAAATTTGTATGTATCTAAAACATCACTTGACATATATAAAGCAAAAACAGAGGATAAAGAAATCTATAATCATATTTGGAGATTTTAACAGACTTCCCCTAGTAACTGAGAAAAGAAACAGAATTTAAAAATAAAGATACGTATTTGGGGAAAAAACACCAAAAAACAAAGTTGATGTATTTGGAACACTATCTACAGAATACTTTTTTTCCCCAAGTATTATGGAACACTTTCCAGAACTAGCCTATTTTGGACCATAAATCAAATAGCAACAAAGGACAGAAATTTACAGAATATATTCTCTGATAACAATGCAGTCAAAGTGTAAAACTGAGTAACAAAAATTCTAAAGTATTTGGAAATTACACAATTCACTAACCCACAGATCAAGGAACAAATTGAAAATGGGAAATAGATAATATTTTTAACTGAATCATCATGAAAATATGATGTATAAAAACTTGGGGATGCACTTAATGGTCATAGGAAGTTTTTAGTAAAATGAATACATTATAATGATTCATGTCTGAAAATTATCTAAACATCCATCTGAAGACATTAGAAAAAGTGGAGCAAATTCAAGCGGAAGTAGGAAGGAATGAGTTGAAATCAGGGGCAGCCCTGGTGGCGCAGTGGTTTAGCGCCCCCTGCAGCCCAGGGTGTGATCCTGGAGACCTTGGATCAAGTCCCACCTCAGCCTCTCTGCATGGTGCCTGCTTCTCCCTCTGCCTGTGTCTCTGCCTTTCTCTCTCTCTGTCTCTATGAATAAATAAATAAAATCTTTTAAAAAAAAGAGTTGAAATCAGTGAAATAGAAAATAAGTGTATAACATGTACATAAAGCAACAGAGATATTGATTCTTTGAAGGAAACAATGCATTTGTAAATGCAATTTCAATAAAGATCTCAAATATCCACAAACTCATGTGTAAATAGCAACTTGATCTGACACAACTGGCAGTATATATCATTGGGGAGGGATAGGTTAGAAATGAAATTAGATTCCTACCCTCATACGGAAAATAAATTACAGATAAATTCAAAATTTAAGTATGATAAAAATTTAAATCTTATTAGAAGAAAACACAGACTAGTTTTATAACTTTAGGGTGGGAAAGGTTTTAAGTAAGGCAAAAAATGTAAGTCCTAAAGGAAATGTAAATTTTACAAAATAACTTTTTTTTTTTAATTTTTATTTATTTATGCTGGTCACACAGAGAGAGAGAAAGAGAGAGTCAGAGACACAGGCAGAGGGAGAAGCAGACTCCATGCACCGGGAGCCCAACGTGGGATTCGATCCCGGGTCTCCAGGATCGCGCCCTGGGCCAAAGGCAGGCGCTAAACTGCTGCGCCACCCAGGGATACCCACAAAATAACTTTTTTATCCATTAAAAGACACCAGTAAGAGAGTGAAAAGAAGTCAAGTACCAAAAGAGATTTGCAGTGTTTATAAAATGCAGTTGTTAGCACTGGGAACATTAAACCAAAAGTTTAATGTTCACCTAAAGTTCAAAAGAACACATTTGTAAAAGAAATTACCAAATGTATGAAAATATATTCAACTACACTAATAAACAATTAAATGCAAATTAAAACCTTCATGAGATACTATTATGCATTAGATTAGCAGTAATTTAAGTCTTACTGTAACAGATGTGAGCATGGAAGTAGAAAAACAAAGTCAATGCATTGCTGGCTGGTTTATAATAGTATAAACATTTTGGAAGATAAAGTATTACCCAAGAAAGCGGAAGTACAATTTAACAATTCAAATCCTAAGTATACATCTCAAAAAAATCTTGCATATCATTTTAGAAGATATGTTAAAAATATGTAATTGCTTAAATAGCAAAACATATGAATACAAATGCCCACTAATTATGGTATATTCCTACACTTAGACACATAAATATGGTTGAATCTCATTAATACTGAGTAAAAATTAAAATTGCATAAGATTATATACAGTATCAGGGCACCTGGGTGGCTCAGCGGTTGAGCGCCTGCCTTCGGCCCAGGGCATGATCCCAGGATGGAGTCCCACATTGGGCTCCCTGCAGGGAGCCTGCTTCTCCCTCTGCCTGTGTCCCTGCCTCTCTCTCTCTCTCTGTGTCTCTCATGAATAAATAAAATCTTTAAAGAAAATTATATACAGTATTATTCCATTTTATAGCATTCAAAGATATGCAAATGTAAAAAATGTCTATGGATATATATGCATGTAGTATCAACAATAGTGCAATAAAATAAAATAAAATTAGAAGCACAAAAAACACAAATATAGACAGTAAGCCTTAAGAGAAAAGCAAGTAATAGATAAAATTTAGGATAGTGGTAACTTCTGGGTAAGGGGTAAGAGGTGGAAAACAGCACACAAAAAACTATAGAAGTATTGATAATGTTTGATTTCTTAAGCTGGCTAGTGGGTATAGGATATTGGCTTTATTTTTAACAGTACACACATTTATGTTCTTATATGTATATTTAATAAAAGTTAACAAAACAACTTATTCATAAAAGTAAAAGAGGAACTTGTGAGAATTCCTATAAAAACACGACTCAAGCAGAGACGCCTGGGTGGCTTGGTGAGTGGGCACCTGCCTTTGGCTCAGGGCATGATCCCCGCAGGGCATGATCCCGCCATCCCACATCTGGCTCCCCGCAGGGAGCCTGCTTCTCCCTCTGCCTGTGTCTCTGCCTCTCTCTGTCTCTCATGAATAAATAAAATCTTTAAAAAACAAAACAAAACATGATTGAAGCAATTTAAAATTATAAATTAACATAGATGTCACAGGTTTCCCTGTGACAATTTAAAGAAGTGGAAGATAAGCAGAACACAATGTAAAATACCAGTAAGTACAAATTAAGAGGGAAAACAAAATGGAGGAAAGTTCTTTCAAGTTCCAATGAAAAACGAGATCCTACCTGGACACCTAGAGTGAACACTAAGGATTAAAGGAAAGTGTTTTAAAAAGACTCCAGAGGATGGATGGATGGATGGATGGATGGATGGATGGATGGATAAATAAATAAATAAATAAATAAATAAATAAATAAATAAATAATAAAAGACTCCAGAGGAAGTAACGTTTAGTTAAAAAGGAAAAAGGATCAGATGGGCATCAGACTTACCTACAATTCTTGATTTTGGAAAGCAGTAGATTTGGTGGGGTTGTGGGGAGGGTTGTGTACAGAGATTTGAAAGTATAATCTTACAAATAGCTCAGTTGCTGTTCAAGAGCAAAGACAATGATAACCATGGACCTACAAGCACCTTGAAAGTTTATTATCCACAAAGACTTTCTGAAAGAAAAAAAAATAGTAAAGCAAAGGATAAAGTAGACACAACCTCTGCCCCCCCACCCCTGCAAACACATATGCACACATTGTAGCAAACAAGTAAAATTGTAGTTGGCAAGGAGTAAGATAGGACTTCTAGTATGATGGAGTAAGGAGCTCAATCCTTTCCTCAAAAAACAATAAAATTGGACAAAATTGTCAAAAGCAACCACTGGAAATTGTGCAAAGACATACAAAAAACTTAGAAGTGTTTACTCATAAAAATGTGCTGAACTTCAGGTAAGAACAGTAGGAGTTGGTGTCACTCCTGCCACCCCTGGGCACTTAGAGCAGTGGTTCTGTTAGGGTGTGCAAGTCATGAAAGTCAGTGGCTGTACTGCTTAAATGCAGACTTACTTGATTTGAACTGCAGCTTGAAAAACCCCATGTGCATGGCTAATTATAAGCAACAATAGCAATGTCAGCTGCAAACAAACAGAACAGGCCAGCTGTTCAGCAGGCCTGAGGTTGCAATCCTATGTGGGGCAAGCAACAGGCAAGCAATTAATCAAAATTAACAGGGAGATACAGGAAATGCGATTGTCACAAAGGACCTTGATATGCTCTTCATACATGCTTGGTTACTCCTTGGCACATGCAGAGGAGACATGAGAGGACCAAGTGAAAAGTCAAAGCCAGAGAAACTGAATGCATGCTGCTACCCACACACAGATCCATTGATAAAGATTGAAAACCTGGCTGCCTATAGGTGTGCAACTTCTGACCATTTGTTGGCTGATGACTGATTGATGCAGACACAGTGGTGACCTCAAGGAAGACAGGCTTAAAATAAAAACAATTTAAAAACAAAGAGGGGCACCTAGGTGGCTCAGTCATTTAAGGGGTGGACTCTTGATTTCAGTTCAGTTCATGAACTCAGAGTTGTAAGATCCATGGCGTGGAGCCTACTTAAGATTCTCTTTCTGCCCCTCCCCCGACACTCGTGTGCACACACACTCTCTCTAAAAAACAAAAACAAAATCAGCAAAGATTGCTATCTGCAAGCTTTCTGCTATCTGCAGCTTGCTACAGACCACTGAGGAGACAGTCCACAGATTTTGTGCAAGCAAGTTATTAAATGACAGATACCACCACCCTTAGGGATTAAAAGCAGAATCCAGAGTTGCTGCAATGCATTTTAGATGTCCAGTTTCCAATAAAAAATTAGGAGACGTGCAAAGAAATAGTAAAGCATAAACATTATTCAGGAAAATAAAATAAAGCAGTCAATAGAAACTGTCCAGTGGGTTCAGCTGGTTGACCTCAATGCAGCTGTTATTTAACAAACTAAAGAAAATTATTTTAAAAATATAAAGAAAAAAAAAAAAATAAAAATATAAAGAAAGTATATGAGTCAAGAAATAGATGATCTAATAAAGATATTTTCAAAAAAAAAGCTAAATGAAGACTCTGCAGTTGTAAAGTACAGTAACTGAAATGAAAAATTCATTAGAGGGAAACAACAGGTATAAGGTGACAAAGGAATATGAACCCTAAAGATAGAAATTATCCAGTCTGAGGAATAGAAATAAAAGAATCTTTTATATTAATAGTGCCTCAAGATCTGTGGGACATTGTTAAGTGAACCAACATGGACATAATGGGAGTCTGACAAAGGGGATGGGGAGAGAGGAAGAACAGAAAAAAGAATTGAAGAAATTAAGACCTGCAACATTAATCTACTGATCTAGGGAAGCTCAATGAACCCCACGGAGGGTAAATATAGAGAAATCCACACCTGTACATATTAGAGTCCAACAGCTAAAAGAAAAAGACAATGAGAAAATCTTGGAAACAGCAAGAAAAAAATGACTCATCATGTACAATAAAACAATATGATTAATGGCTTAATGTCCATCAGAACGAACAGAGACACGGTGTAATAATATTTTCAAAGTGCTGAAAAAATTTTTCAGTAAATACCAAGTATTCTATGTCTAGCAAAAATCATTTTCAAAAATTATAGTGAAATAAAAATATTCTCTGATAAAGGTAGAATTTGTTGGTAGTACCTGCTTTCTCGGATATACTAAAGGAGGTCTTTTAAAGCTGAGAATAAATGACACCAGATGATAACTAAGAACTACATTAACAAAATCACTGGAAAAGATAAATATATGATAAATATAAAATACATAAATGCATTTTCCTTCTCTCAACTTTTAAAAGACATGATTGCATAAAACAATAACACTATATTTGGAGATTGTTATATGTCTATATATTATATAGGGCAGCCTGGGTGGCTCAGCGGTTTAGCGCTGCCTTTGGCCCGGGGTATGATCCTGGAGACCTGGGATCGAGTCCCACGTCAGGCCCCCTGCATGGGGCCTGCTTCTCCCTCTGCCTGTGTCTCTGCCTCTTTCTGTGTGTGTCTCATGAATAAATAAAATCTTCACAAAAAAAACATATTATATATATATGTAACATAACAATAACAGTATAAAGGAAGGGAGGAAATGGAACTATATTATAGAACAGTTTCTACATTTTACCCTAATAAAGCTAGTAATAAGCTGTAGTAGATTGTGAAGATGCATATTATAGAAGAATCCTAAGAAATAACTTTTTTTTTAAAGATTTTATTTATTTATTCATGAGAGACACACAGAGAGAGAGGCAGAGACACAGGCAGAGGGAGAAGCAGGCTCCACGCAGGGAGCCCGACGCGGGACTCCATCCGTGGTCTCCAGGATCACACCCTGGACTGAAGGGTGCGCCAAACCGCTGAGCCACCCCGTCTGCCCCCTAAGAAATAACTTTTGAAGGAAAACAATCAATGAGGGAATTAAAATGATGCACTAAAAATATCTGCTCAACACAAAAAGGAGGCAGTAAAGAAACAACAGAGGATCAAAATCAATACTTAATACATTAAACAAAAGACATAAATTAAAACATCAATAATTATATTATGCATAAATGGACAATCAAACAAAGATTGTCAGACTGGATTTTTTTGAAAAAAGATCCAGCCACTTGTTGTTTAAAGTAGACGCATATTGGATGCAAAGGCATAAATAGTTTGAAAGTCAAAGGGGGTGGAGGGCAGCCCAGGTGGCTCAGCGGTTTAGCGCCACCTTCAGCCCAGGGCGTGATCCTGGAGACCCGGGATGGAGTCTCATGTCCGGCTCCCTGAGTGGAGCCTGCTTCTTCCCCTGCCTGTTTCTCTCTTTCTGTATCTCTAATAAATAAATAAAATCAAAAAAAGAAAGAAAGAAAGAAAGAAAGAAAGAAAGAAAGAAAGAAAGAAAGAAAGAAAGAAAGAAAGAAGAAAGTCATAGGGGTGGAAAAAATATGTAGTATGCAAACTGGAAGAGAGCCAGTGTGAGTAAATTAACATAATACAAAGTGGTTTTTGAGACAAGAAATGTTATTAGGAACAAAAAGGGATATTTTATAGTGATTAAAATGGCAGTTCACCAGGAAGATCTAGTTATAAACACAAACATATCTAACAACAGAGCCCCAAAATACAATAAGCAAAAATCAACAGAATTGAAAGGAGAAACAGATGATTCAACCATGAATAGAGACTTTAATACCTCAATCCCAACAACTGATAGAACAACTAGAAGGAAAATAAATAACACAGGAGACCTGAAAAACACTATTACCAGCTCCTGTCATTTATATAACATTCCTCCCAGTGTCAGGAGAATATATATTCATTTCAAGCCTAAAGATGGATCTAGGCCATAAGAGAAATTGTAATAAATTTCATAGGATAGAAACCATACGAAGTATGTTCTCCAGTCACAACAAAATTAAATTCTAAATTTCTAAAAACTACATGGGAATTATAAAATATTTTGTGCTGAATGAAAATAAAAATACAACATACCAAGTTTATGGGATGCAACTAAAGTAGTGTTTAGGTGGAAATTTGTAGCTGTAAATACATGTATAAAAAAAGATCCAAATCAGAAACTTAACTTTACTCTTTAGCAAACTAGAGTCGCAAAGATTAGAATCCAAATAAGCAGAAAGAAGAAATTGTAATACAGTTTAGGATAGAAAAACATGAAATAGAAAAATAGAGAAAATGGACAAACTCCAAAAGTAGTTCTTCAAAAAGACCACCAACATTGGCAAATCTTTAGCTAGACTGCTCAAGAAAGAAAGAGAAAAGATACAAATTAGTAAAATCAGGAATGAAAGAGGAGACATTCTACTGACTTTACAGAAATTAAAAGGATTATAAGAGAATCCCATGAACAACTGTATGTGAACAAACTAGGTGATTTACATGACATGGACAAATTCCTGGAAAGACACAAATTATCAAACCTGTTTTAAGAAAAAGACAATCTGAATAGACTTATAACAGGTAAAGAGATAAAACTAGTCATTTTAAAATTTACCCAAGAAAAGCTCAGGCTTAGATGGCTTCACTGGTTAGTTCTACCAAAATACTGAGAGAATGAATGCCAACATGTCACATTATTTCCAGAAAATAGAAGGAGAGGAGACACCAACTCATTACAGGACCAATATTACACAGGTACCAGTGTTGGACAAAGCTATCACAAGAAAAATACAAAATATGGGAACCCTGGGTGGCGCAGCGGTTTGGCGCCTGCCTTTGGCCCAGGGCGCGATCCTGGGGACCCGGGATCGGATCCTGCGTCGGGCTCCCGGGGCATGGAGCCTGCTTCTCCCTCTGCCTGTGTCTCTGCGTCTCTCTCTCTCTCTCTGTGACTATCATAAATAAATAATAATAAAAAGAAAAATCATAGAAAAATACAAAATATTAGCAAACTAAATTCAGAAACACATAGATAAAAGATCATGTGCCATTACCAAGTGAGAAATATCCCAGGAATGCAAAATCGTATTAACATCCAAATATCAAGTAACGTAATCCACTGTATAAATAAAAGAGAGAACCACAATATATACAGGGAAAAAAGCATTTGACAAAATCCAACATTTATTCATGATAAAAATTCACAACAAACTAAGACTACAAGAAAACTTCCTCAACTGAAAAAGTGTACCCCAAACCTGCAGTTAATATCCAACTTAATGGCCAAATCTCAAGATCAGAAAGAAAACAAGCATGTCTGCTCTTACCACTCCTATTTGACACTGTACTTTATACTCTCAGTTGTTCGACTTTTTTATAGGCTTATACCTCAGTCTTGTTTTATAATCTGTATGGAATCTAAGGCAAATAACAATCGGAACACACAATACATATAACACTTTACAAAATTTGGCCAAGGATGTATACAGAGAAAAATGTGTAGCCTTTCTTATTAAATAAGAATAAAAATGAATGAAGTAGTCAACTCAAGAAGCTAAAAAGGTAAGGATGCTTAGGTGGCTCAGTCAGTTAAGCTTCTGCCTTAGGCTCAGGTCATGACCCTAGGGTCCTGGGGTCGAGCCCTGCATCAGGCTCCCTGCTTCTCCCTCTCCTTCTGACCCTCCTCCTGCCTGCTTGTGTGCTCACTCTCTCTGTCTCAAATAAATAAACAAAAGCTTTTAAAAAGCCAACAATATACACCTTCAAAGCTTATAAACTTCCAAGAGACTTTCTTTTTACTAGAGGTTGGGGTGGGGGTGCTTCACAGAGACCCTAAGTGGACAGCCTCAAGTCACACCTTTTTGGTTGGCGTGAAGTGAGGGAGGTTCTCCTTGGCCATTTGGGCCATATAAAAGCATTCCTAGTCACTTTCAGGAAGGATAGGGACCTGAGGGCTGGAATGCACGCCTCTGACCTGGTTCAGTCCCACAGCCAGTACTCCTTGCCCACCCTGCCCGGGATCCCGGGAGAGCAGATACAGAACTGGTCATCTATTCTGTATCTCCCCACCAGTGACCGGGCAGCCCCAGTTGAGGCGAAGGCCTGGGGCCCCTGACTCGGGGAGGAGAGAGTGCCCACCTGGACCAGGCTGGACTCCTGGCCCTTGTTCTTTAGCACCATGGTGTTCCGCCACTGCAGATACTTCTCCTGGTGGGCCTGGATCTCGTAAGCAAGGGTGGATTTCTGACTTAGGAAGTGCTCAAGACTGAGGGTGTGCTGAGACGGCAAGGCCAACAGTTTTCCTTCTGTGAGATCTTCTTGAGAAATGGGCAGCCCCAACTCTTGGCTCAAGTCTTTGACCATGGCGGAAGATGGCAGCAGGTCTCTCGTGATCACCTCTCTGAGCTTGGTGCTGTGATGGCAGATGCAGTAGATCCTGCAAGGCAGAGGGCCACCCACATGGCCTTACCTATCTCTCAAGATACATAAACCAGCCCCGTTTTACAAGAGAAAATGAAGCTTAGAAGTTGTTTAGCTGGTCCCAGATCACAGAACTCATATGCCAAGCCGAGAGGGCACCTGAACCAGCCCACAAAAGAGAATGCTTCCTTTTCGCTCCCCTCCCAGCCCCCAGAAGGTAAGGACTTCCCACAATCCACTCTGATTACTTTTCTGCTACTGTGGCCTTATTCCATGCCTGTCACCTCCCCACATCCCACCTGGGAGCAGCCCCAACCAGCCAGCCACCAGGGTTGTGGATCTCAGAGCTCCTGCCACACAGAGGGCACCACACACACAGCCTCGGATCTCAGCAAAGCTCAAGGACTGAGCAACCACCCTCCCAGGCCCTGCCCTGAGAGTCCTCCCTGCTCTCCTTTCCCGGGGCCTGGTGTACTATGGGCACTGGTTCATGCTGACACTCTGTAGCCTCATGCCAGGGCCTGTCACTTGCTGCTGCTCACTGTCTCTGATACTTCTGAGGTCCAGCGTTGAGGGGCAGGCCTGGAGACACGGTCTCTGCCTCTTACCAGCTGAGGCCCCTGGCCTGCCCCTGGACTTTTCAGATTGGAATAAAGCCGTGATGAACGCAGCTACATGGGATGCAGCAAGCACTTACTAGCAGTTTTATTGCCCTTCCCTAACACCCCCGACCCCCAACCATCTCCTAGCAGGGCAGAGCAAGGCCCAGCCTCCCCTCACTGACGGCCAAAGCTCTAGACACCCAGATGCTCCAGCACCTCCCCAGCATGAGCTTGCTGAGGCCCACTGGACCGCCCACCCCTCCTGGCTTGCAGCTTCAGCCTGCTGTCGTGGGGTGCCCAACCATAGCCCGCTTGTGCCTGAGGTGACCAGGTGGGGGATAATAGGACTAAGTCCCTTTCCTCCACGTCCCTGGGCTCTCTCCCTTTCTCTCCTCCTGCTTCCACCCTCTCCTTTATTAACACATTCGGTAAGCTGGGAGCCAACTCTCAGCCAGGGCTGTTACTGGCTTTAAAGCGTAAAGAGATGGTGTGCACCTCCTGCCCCAGACTACAGTGAGGAGACTGTCCACCCGAGGAAGGCCTGCCACGGATGCGCTAGGTCAGGCCCTGCTGACTTCTTGAAAGAACCAGCCACTGCCCTTCGCTGTCCCCACAAAGCCCAGTGCGGCTGGCCATGCACGGTCCCAGGGACCCCACTGCACCACGCTCAGTCTCCACTGCCAAACTGGGTGTGTCTCGCCTGGCCCTCCTGCTCCCTACGTGAAAGGAGTAGGCCCTCCCAGGGCACGAGCCACGCTCAGTCCAGCGGGAGAAGCACACGGTTCCCCAGGGTCACCAGCGCTGGAGCAGAGGGAACAGCACAGGTAAAGGCACGCACGCACGCAGTATAAGATTGAGATCTTGGAGGATGCCTTTCTGGAGAGGAGGTTAGGGAAGAAGCAAACAAAGGCAAGCATTCAGGTAGAGAAAACTGTTGCAGTTCCGGTGGATCTGCTTCTGGTCCTCATTACTCACTGCTCAGGCTATTCTAGGCTATTCCTCAAGAACAGCAGATAGCTTTGTGTGACCTGTGTTCCCTTGTTTCCAAAACCCTCTTGGGAGAGCATGTGGACCAGTCCCTGGGAATGACACAGGTTCTGGGCTCCTTGGAACTGTACTCCACTCCAGGCCTGGCTCCTTTGGGCATAAGAATAATAAAAACTGGAGTACCTGGATGGCTCAGTGGGTTAAGTGTCTGCCTTGGGCTCAGGTCATGATCTCAGGGTCCTAGGATCGAGTCCCATGTGGGGCTCCCTGCTCAGCGGGGAGCCTGCTTCTCCCTCTCCCTCTGCCCCTCCTCCCTGCTTGTGCTCTCGCTCTCCTTCCAATAAATAAAACCTTAAAAAATATGAATAGAAACTGCACCTGGAGGGTGCCCCGCCTGGGCCCCTGCCCCAGGGAGGCAGCCCTACCCCCGAGGCCGCCTGGCGCACCTGCTCAGGGCCTGGAAGGCCTTCTGGGAAACGGTGTCGCGGACGTACAGCGCCGAGTGCTTCATGAGCTGTGACAGGGGCCTGAAGAGGTGCACCTGGTACAGGACGGTCTCCAGGTCGGCGTAGAGGCGGTGGCGGAACAGCAGCGCCGAGTTGTAGAGCGCTTTGTATTTGCCCAGTTCGGCTGCGGCTCCGGGGGCCCTGCGAGGAGGCCGCGGGGCGGGGCGGGGCTTCAGCTCTGCCCCACGGCCTCCTGGAAGGCTGTGCAGTTTTGCCCTTTTGGCAGAACTTTTTTCTTTTCCTCTTTTTACTTGTTTAAAAACACACAAACAAAAGGAATGCATTAATAATAAATCATCTGAAAAAAAATAGAACATCTATCTTTCCAAACTGTGGCAGTGAAAATGCTGAAACCTGCCTCAGTTTCCTCTTGTCCTGCCCCTAGCCCCTGCCCCCATCCCCCCTCCCTGCTCACACTTGACTCCCTGGCACTCACAGCCAGGCAGAGGGTCTAAACACACTCCCCCGTGGTGCACACGTTGCTCCTACACCCTGTGCAACCTGAGAAAAGTCAGCTTATGCCCTTGGTGAATCTGTGTTTGGTCACAGGGTTTCCTCTTCTGTGAAGTACCTGTTCAAGCCCTCTGCCCACTCTTCCCTTGGCTTTATTTTCCTATTGATTCAGGGGTGTTTTTACATATTCGGGAGACTAGCTTCACACATTGCAAAACATTTCTCAATTTGTCTTTTCACAATTTTTATGGGATCTTTGGATAAACAAGTTATTCACTCTAACGTAGCCGGATGCAGCATTTCTTTCCTTTGTTCTGTGTACTTCTGTCTTGTTCAAGAAATCTTTATCCTAATCATAGAAAAGCTTTATAATTTTGCTTTTCAAAAACGGATTTTTCTTTTCTGGTGAACTCTGAAAAAGACCAGGTTGACCGCACTGTGTCTGTCCATCAATAAGGCATTCTATTTATGTCAGACGTCACTGTTGGAGGAAATTAGGTACTGGGTGCACGGAACCACTCTATATTATTTTTGCGACTTATTGTGATCTGTAAGTATTCCAAATGGGTTTTAATCCACCTGGAATTGATTTTTGTGAATTGTGTGAAACAGTGAATTAGGGAAGTCTCAGTGAATCAGGAACAGAGTGGAACTTCCTCCAAGTGATAAAAGACATCTACAAAAAACCCACACCTAACATCATATTTGAATGTCTTCCACCAAAGATCAGAAACAAGGCAAGGATGTCACCACTCTTTACATGTATAATAGTACCACAAGTCCTCACTATCACACAAAGGAAATACAGATTGGAAAGGAAGAAACTGAAGATGACACAAGGAAATGGAAAGACATTCCATACTCATGAATTAGAAGAACAAATATTGTTAAAATATCTATGCTACCCAGAGCAATCCACA
This sequence comes from Vulpes lagopus, assembly GCF_018345385.1. NCBI lineage: Eukaryota > Metazoa > Chordata > Mammalia > Carnivora > Canidae > Vulpes > Vulpes lagopus. The sequence goes on from NC_054830.1 coordinate 55,121,945, forward strand.
TATTTATTTTTTTTTTTTAATTTTTTATTTTATTTATGATAGTCACAGAGAGAGAGAGAGAGGCAGAGACACAGGCGGAGGGAGAAGCAGGCTCCATGCACCGGGAGCCTGATGTGGGATTCGATCCCGGGTCGTGGATCGTGCCCTGGGCCAAAGGCAGGCGCCAAACCGCTGCGCCACCCAGGGATCCCAATCCACATATTTAATGCAATCCCTATCAAAATACCAATAGCATTTTCCACATAGCTAGAACAAATGATCCTAAAATGTGTGTGGACCCTGAATAGCCAAAGCAATCTTGAAACCAAAAAACAAAACTGGAGGTATCACAACTCCAGGCTTCAAGTTATACTACAAAGCTGTAGTCATCAAAACAGTATGGTACTGGCACAAAAATAGACACAGATCAATGGAACACAATGAAGAGCCCAGAAGTAGGATTACAATGTCAATTACTGCACAACAAAGGAGGCAAGAATATTCAATGGGAATACAGTCGCTTCAACAAATGATGTTGGAAAACTGGACAGCTACCTACAAAAGAACAAAACTGGATCACATTCTTACATAACACACCAACTCAAGTGGGTTAAAGGCCTAAATAAAACCATAAAACAACTCCCAGAAGAAAACATAGGCAATAAGCTCTTTGACATTGGTCTAAGTTTTTTTTTTTTTTTTTTTGTCTCCTCGGGCAATGGCAACAAGCAAAAAACAAACAAATGGAACTACATGGAACTATATCAAACCAAAAAGATTTTGCACTGTGAATTAAACCAACAAAAAGAAAAGGTAATCCACTGAATGGGAGAAGCTACTTGCAAAAAACATATCCAATAAGGGATCAATATCCAAAGTATATAAAGAACTCATATGACCTAATATCAACAAAATAAGCCCAAATAAAAAATGGGCAGAGAAGGTTAATAAAAGACAATGTAGATCTTAATGAAAAGATCTCAACATTCCTGATCATCAGGGAAATGCAAATCACAATCATAATGGTTTACCACCTCACATCTGTCAGATGACTATTATCAGAAACACAAGAAATAACAAGTGTTGGTGATGGAGGATGTGGAGAGAGGGGAAGCCTCGTGGACTGTTGGTGGGAATGCAAACTGGTACAGCCACTGTGGAAAACAGTATGGAGATTTCTCAAATTTTTAAAATATCATCCAGCTATTCCACTCCTGGGTATTCAGCCAAAAGAAAATGAAAACACTAATTCAAAAAAGTATATGCACCACTATGTTCACTGCAGCATTATTTGCAAGAGCCAGGATACAGAAGCATTCTAAGTGTCCATTAAAAGTTGATAAAGATGGATAAAGATGTGTGTGTGTGTGTGTGTAATGGAATATTACTCAGCCATATAAAAGAATAAGATCTTGCCATTGCAGTAACATGAATGAACCTAAAAAGTATTATGCTCAGTGAAATAAGTCAGAGAAAGACAAATACTGTATTATTTCACTTATATGTGAAATCTAAAAACCAGAACAAATGAGCAAACCAAACAAAACATTCCATAGGTACAGAGATCAAAGTGGTAGCTGCTGGGGTTAGGACTGGGGTAGGAATGAGTGAAACAGGTGATGGGGATTAAGAGGTACAAATTTCTAGTTATAAATAAGTCACAAGGATATGATGTGCAACCTAGGGAATAGAGTGATATTATGATAACTTTGTATGGTGACAGATGGTAACTGGATCTACCGTAGTGATCATTTTGCAATGTAGAAAAGTATCAAACCACTGTCCTGTACATCTGGAACTGATATCATATTGTAAGTCAATTAAAAAGAAAAGAAAACATGTTTACACAAAAACCTGTGAACATTGTTGTTCACAGCAGCTTCATTTGTAATATCAAGAACTGGAAAAAACCAAATGCCCCTCAACAGATGGATGGTGAAACTGTGGCACATGCATTCCATGAAATACTATCCAGCAACAAAGAGGAATAAACCATTGATTCATGCAAAAATATGGATGGATCTCTAGCACTTTATGCTGAGTAGGAAGAAAAACAATCTTCTAAAGTCATATACTGTATGATTCCATTAATATGTAAGATTACATACAGATGAAAAATTAAGGAGATGGAAGACAGGATAAAGAGGGTGGCAGTGACTATAAACACAGTGATCTCTGTCGTGGCACACCAGTTCAAGATCTTCATCATACTAGTGGTCACACAAATTTGTATGTGATAAACTGGCACAGAGAACACACACATTGTACTGGTGTTGGTGTCCTGGTTTAGATATCGTACTATAGTAAAGTAAGAGGTAACCACTGTGGGGGAAGAGTATGTGGGATCTCTGTAATATTCTTTAAACTTCCTTTGAATCTATAATTATTCCAAAAGAAAAAGCTGAAAATGTACATAGATCTTTAATCCAGGTGGAATTGATTTTTGTGAATGATTTGAACAGGAAATTATTTTCCCTTTTCTTATGGATAAACAATTATCCCAATACCATTTTTTGGGAAAGGTTCTCCTTTCCTCACTGATTTTTTTTTTTTATCCACTAGAGGTATTTTTCAACTAAGATTTAATTCAGACACCATACAATTCATACATTTAATATGTATAATTCAATCATTTTTAGTCTAGTCACAGATATGTGCAATCATCATCACAATCCATTTTTGAGCTTCCTCATCACCTAAAAAAGAAGCTTGTACCCACTCCCTATCACCCCATACTCTCACCCCTGGCCCACAGCCCTAAATATTGGCTAATCTGTCTCTACAAATTTGCCTATTTTGAACATTTCATATAAATGACTCATACAATAATGCGGTCTTTGTGACTGGCTTCTTTGACTTCGCTTAGTATTTTCAAGGTTCATCCATGTTGTAGCATGAGTCAGTGTTTCATTCCTTTTCATGTCCAAGGAACAGTTCGTTATTGTATTTACATATCACATTTGTTTAGCTATTAGTCAATTAATGGACATTTGGACTGTTTATACCTCATGGGTCTTATAGTACTGTTCTAAATAGTTATATAGTTTTTAGTGTGGACATATGTTCTCATTTATCTTGGGCATTTACCTAGGAGTAGTACTCTTAGGTCATACAGTAACTCTTCAGTCATCTGAGGAACTGCCAGACTGTTTACTACAGTGACTCTACCATCTAATTCATCTACTTCTTACCAGCAGTGAATGATAATTCTAATTTCTCCATGTCCTTGTCAACACTTGCTATTATCTGACATGCTTAATTCTAGCCAAACTAGTGGGTATGAAGAGGTATATTATGTAAATGCACCCTTTTAATGTGTACAATTCAATGGTTTTAGTATATTCATTTCCCACTGATTTTGCAATGTCACATGTCATAGTCACGTGACTGCTTACATGTAGGTCTGTCTTTGGATTTTCTATTATATTCCATATGTCCGTTTGTTTATCTGTGAACCAATAAACTGTCTTAATCACCATAGATTTATAATGAGCCTTGATACCTAGTAGAGCAAGTGCTCCATCTTACATTTCTTATTCAAGAGTGTATCTTGAATTTTTAAATCAGATTTTCAAGTACCATACTTCTTTAAAAGTTGGTATTAGTATTTTTTTGGTATTAGTATTTTTAAATTGGGATTGCCTTGAATCTATATATCCAGTTTGCACATAACTGACACCTCTACAATATTGAGTGTTCCAATCCATGAACATGATAGGTCCTCCTTCACTTATTTAGGTTTTCTTTAATGTGTCAAAGTTTTTTTTAAAAAAATATTTTATTCATTTATTTGAGAGAACACATGTGAGAGGGAGGGGCAGAGGTAGAGGGAAGGGCAGATTCCCTGCTGAGCAGGGAGCCTGACTCGGGGCTCAATCAGGGCTCAATCCCAGAACCTGGGATCATGACCTGGACCAAAGGCAGGCACTTAACCAACTGAGCCACCCAGGCGATCCTGAAAGTTCTATTATATTCATGATGGAGATCTTGTACTCCTTTTTGTTGAATTTATTAATGTGAAATTCATATTTTTATACTTAAAAGTGCTTTTCTTAAAAAATGATTTTTTGTATGTAGATGTTATTCAGAAATTCAATAGATTTTTACATTAATGTTTGTATCCAGAGACCTGATTAAACTATCTCATCTGAAAATATTTTTGATATTACTTTTGGAATTTCTTATACATATTTAAATTTATTGACCTGGTTTAAAACATTTATTTTGATGTCTGCAACATCTATCATTTTCAGCCTTTATTTTTTCTAATATAAGCATTTAAGTCTATAAAGTTTCTTCTTAATAACACTTTAACATCGTCCCACAAATTTACATATTATTCTATTTTCATTACTGTTTAATTCAGTAATGTCTAATTTCTATTACAATTTCTCTTTTGATCCATGGGTTGTTTGGAAGTATTTGCTAATTTCCAAGCATGTGAATTTTTTTTCTGGTTCACAACTTTTTACTTGTAGATTAACTGAACTGGGGTCAGTGAACATATATTATTTCTTCTACTGGGGAAAAAAACCACTCATTGAGATATAATTCACATATCATACCATCTGACTTAGCCAAACTGCAAAATTTGAGGTCACAATCCCCCAAACTGCCCTGACTTCTGGTACCAACTGAAGTCCAAGAAGTTTCTAATACCACCCTCAGGCTCATCGATTTGGTACAAGAACTCACATAATTCATTGAAAGCTGCTACACTTACACTCAGAGCTTATCACAGGGAAAGGATACAGATTAAAATCGGCTAGAGGGAGAGACACATAGGGTATGTGGTCACTATCAGGTGAGGTGGTCCCATCCTAACCTAAGTTAGGTCATCCCCCAACCTAAGCAAAGGCACCCCTAATAGCTATGACAGATATCACTTCCCAGAAGCAAAAGGCAAAGGCCAGACCTTTTAGGCAAGGCCAGATTCTCTTTTTTTTTTTTTTTTTTTTTTTTTTTTAATTTTTTTAAATTTTTATTTATTTATGATAGTCACAGAGAGATAGAGAGAGGCAGAGACACAGGCGGAGGGAGAAGCAGGCTCCATGCACCGGGAGCCCGACGTGGGATTCGATCCCGGGTCTCCAGGATCGCGCCCTGGGCCAAAGGCAGGCGCCAAACCGCTGCGCCACCCAGGGATCCCCTAAGGCCAGATTCTTTACTGCACACCTAATTAATTTCACAGTCCAGTGGTTTTAATATATTAACAATGTTGTGCAATCATAAACACCCAATTCTAGAAAATTTTCATCACACCAAGAAGAATCTGTACCCAGTAACAGTCACTTCCCACTTCTCCTAAAGAACTCATATGACCTAATATCAACAAAATAAGCCCAAATAAAAAATGGGCAGAGAAGGTTAATAAAAGACAATGTAGATCTTAATGAAAAGATCTCAACATTCCTGATCATCAGGGAAATGCAAATCACAATCATAATGGTTTACCACCTCACATCTGTCAGATGACTATTATCAGAAACACAAGAAATAACAAGTGTTGGTGATGGAGGATGTGGAGAGAGGGGAAGCCTCGTGGACTGTTGGTGGGAATGCAAACTGGTACAGCCACTGTGGAAAACAGTATGGAGATTTCTCAAATTTTTAAAATATCATCCAGCTATTCCACTCCTGGGTATTCAGCCAAAAGAAAATGAAAACACTAATTCAAAAAAGTATATGCACCACTATGTTCACTGCAGCATTATTTGCAAGAGCCAGGATACAGAAGCATTCTAAGTGTCCATTAAAAGTTGATAAAGATGGATAAAGATGTGTGTGTGTGTGTGTGTAATGGAATATTACTCAGCCATATAAAAGAATAAGATCTTGCCATTGCAGTAACATGAATGAACCTAAAAAGTATTATGCTCAGTGAAATAAGTCAGAGAAAGACAAATACTGTATTATTTCACTTATATGTGAAATCTAAAAACCAGAACAAATGAGCAAACCAAACAAAACATTCCATAGGTACAGAGATCAAAGTGGTAGCTGCTGGGGTTAGGACTGGGGTAGGAATGAGTGAAACAGGTGATGGGGATTAAGAGGTACAAATTTCTAGTTATAAATAAGTCACAAGGATATGATGTGCAACCTAGGGAATAGAGTGATATTATGATAACTTTGTATGGTGACAGATGGTAACTGGATCTACCGTAGTGATCATTTTGCAATGTAGAAAAGTATCAAACCACTGTCCTGTACATCTGGAACTGATATCATATTGTAAGTCAATTAAAAAGAAAAGAAAACATGTTTACACAAAAACCTGTGAACATTGTTGTTCACAGCAGCTTCATTTGTAATATCAAGAACTGGAAAAAACCAAATGCCCCTCAACAGATGGATGGTGAAACTGTGGCACATGCATTCCATGAAATACTATCCAGCAACAAAGAGGAATAAACCATTGATTCATGCAAAAATATGGATGGATCTCTAGCACTTTATGCTGAGTAGGAAGAAAAACAATCTTCTAAAGTCATATACTGTATGATTCCATTAATATGTAAGATTACATACAGATGAAAAATTAAGGAGATGGAAGACAGGATAAAGAGGGTGGCAGTGACTATAAACACAGTGATCTCTGTCGTGGCACACCAGTTCAAGATCTTCATCATACTAGTGGTCACACAAATTTGTATGTGATAAACTGGCACAGAGAACACACACATTGTACTGGTGTTGGTGTCCTGGTTTAGATATCGTACTATAGTAAAGTAAGAGGTAACCACTGTGGGGGAAGAGTATGTGGGATCTCTGTAATATTCTTTAAACTTCCTTTGAATCTATAATTATTCCAAAAGAAAAAGCTGAAAATGTACATAGATCTTTAATCCAGGTGGAATTGATTTTTGTGAATGATTTGAACAGGAAATTATTTTCCCTTTTCTTATGGATAAACAATTATCCCAATACCATTTTTTGGGAAAGGTTCTCCTTTCCTCACTGATTTTTTTTTTTTATCCACTAGAGGTATTTTTCAACTAAGATTTAATTCAGACACCATACAATTCATACATTTAATATGTATAATTCAATCATTTTTAGTCTAGTCACAGATATGTGCAATCATCATCACAATCCATTTTTGAGCTTCCTCATCACCTAAAAAAGAAGCTTGTACCCACTCCCTATCACCCCATACTCTCACCCCTGGCCCACAGCCCTAAATATTGGCTAATCTGTCTCTACAAATTTGCCTATTTTGAACATTTCATATAAATGACTCATACAATAATGCGGTCTTTGTGACTGGCTTCTTTGACTTCGCTTAGTATTTTCAAGGTTCATCCATGTTGTAGCATGAGTCAGTGTTTCATTCCTTTTCATGTCCAAGGAACAGTTCGTTATTGTATTTACATATCACATTTGTTTAGCTATTAGTCAATTAATGGACATTTGGACTGTTTATACCTCATGGGTCTTATAGTACTGTTCTAAATAGTTATATAGTTTTTAGTGTGGACATATGTTCTCATTTATCTTGGGCATTTACCTAGGAGTAGTACTCTTAGGTCATACAGTAACTCTTCAGTCATCTGAGGAACTGCCAGACTGTTTACTACAGTGACTCTACCATCTAATTCATCTACTTCTTACCAGCAGTGAATGATAATTCTAATTTCTCCATGTCCTTGTCAACACTTGCTATTATCTGACATGCTTAATTCTAGCCAAACTAGTGGGTATGAAGAGGTATATTATGTAAATGCACCCTTTTAATGTGTACAATTCAATGGTTTTAGTATATTCATTTCCCACTGATTTTGCAATGTCACATGTCATAGTCACGTGACTGCTTACATGTAGGTCTGTCTTTGGATTTTCTATTATATTCCATATGTCCGTTTGTTTATCTGTGAACCAATAAACTGTCTTAATCACCATAGATTTATAATGAGCCTTGATACCTAGTAGAGCAAGTGCTCCATCTTACATTTCTTATTCAAGAGTGTATCTTGAATTTTTAAATCAGATTTTCAAGTACCATACTTCTTTAAAAGTTGGTATTAGTATTTTTTTGGTATTAGTATTTTTAAATTGGGATTGCCTTGAATCTATATATCCAGTTTGCACATAACTGACACCTCTACAATATTGAGTGTTCCAATCCATGAACATGATAGGTCCTCCTTCACTTATTTAGGTTTTCTTTAATGTGTCAAAGTTTTTTTTAAAAAAATATTTTATTCATTTATTTGAGAGAACACATGTGAGAGGGAGGGGCAGAGGTAGAGGGAAGGGCAGATTCCCTGCTGAGCAGGGAGCCTGACTCGGGGCTCAATCAGGGCTCAATCCCAGAACCTGGGATCATGACCTGGACCAAAGGCAGGCACTTAACCAACTGAGCCACCCAGGCGATCCTGAAAGTTCTATTATATTCATGATGGAGATCTTGTACTCCTTTTTGTTGAATTTATTAATGTGAAATTCATATTTTTATACTTAAAAGTGCTTTTCTTAAAAAATGATTTTTTGTATGTAGATGTTATTCAGAAATTCAATAGATTTTTACATTAATGTTTGTATCCAGAGACCTGATTAAACTATCTCATCTGAAAATATTTTTGATATTACTTTTGGAATTTCTTATACATATTTAAATTTATTGACCTGGTTTAAAACATTTATTTTGATGTCTGCAACATCTATCATTTTCAGCCTTTATTTTTTCTAATATAAGCATTTAAGTCTATAAAGTTTCTTCTTAATAACACTTTAACATCGTCCCACAAATTTACATATTATTCTATTTTCATTACTGTTTAATTCAGTAATGTCTAATTTCTATTACAATTTCTCTTTTGATCCATGGGTTGTTTGGAAGTATTTGCTAATTTCCAAGCATGTGAATTTTTTTTCTGGTTCACAACTTTTTACTTGTAGATTAACTGAACTGGGGTCAGTGAACATATATTATTTCTTCTACTGGGGAAAAAAACCACTCATTGAGATATAATTCACATATCATACCATCTGACTTAGCCAAACTGCAAAATTTGAGGTCACAATCCCCCAAACTGCCCTGACTTCTGGTACCAACTGAAGTCCAAGAAGTTTCTAATACCACCCTCAGGCTCATCGATTTGGTACAAGAACTCACATAATTCATTGAAAGCTGCTACACTTACACTCAGAGCTTATCACAGGGAAAGGATACAGATTAAAATCGGCTAGAGGGAGAGACACATAGGGTATGTGGTCACTATCAGGTGAGGTGGTCCCATCCTAACCTAAGTTAGGTCATCCCCCAACCTAAGCAAAGGCACCCCTAATAGCTATGACAGATATCACTTCCCAGAAGCAAAAGGCAAAGGCCAGACCTTTTAGGCAAGGCCAGATTCTCTTTTTTTTTTTTTTTTTTTTTTTTTTTTAATTTTTTTAAATTTTTATTTATTTATGATAGTCACAGAGAGATAGAGAGAGGCAGAGACACAGGCGGAGGGAGAAGCAGGCTCCATGCACCGGGAGCCCGACGTGGGATTCGATCCCGGGTCTCCAGGATCGCGCCCTGGGCCAAAGGCAGGCGCCAAACCGCTGCGCCACCCAGGGATCCCCTAAGGCCAGATTCTTTACTGCACACCTAATTAATTTCACAGTCCAGTGGTTTTAATATATTAACAATGTTGTGCAATCATAAACACCAATTCTAGAAAATTTTCATCACACCAAGAAGAATCTGTACCCAGTAACAGTCACTTCCCACTTCTCCTTCATCCCTCCCCTGAGACCTTGGGAACCACTAATCTACTATCTTTATGGATTTTACTGTTCTAGGCATTTCACATACACGGAATCATACAACACGTGGCCTTTTATGTCTTCTTTTACTCAGTAGGTTTTCAAGGTTCACCCATAGCAAAGTGTGTGTATCAGTACTTCATTCCTTTTTCGTGGCTGACTATTATTCTATTATGTGGATGTATCACATTTTGTTCATTGGTTAGTGGACATTCAAGTTGTTTCCACTTTTTTGACTATAATAAATGATGCTGCTGTGAACATTCACATACAAGTTTTTGTGTGGACCCACGTTTTCAGTTCTGTTGGGCAGATAACTAGACACAAGTCCAGCTTCTCCACAGCACAATGTGGCTTACCAACACATCGAGACAGGTCCCCACAGAGCTGCTCCCCTCTCACGGATGGATGGACTCAACCTCAGGACTACCTGCTGTTGTCAGCATCTGGTCCTGGGGTATGAACTCTGAAGAGAGACGGGGAGTTCCCAGACTAAAAGTGGGAGATCCTGGGGCACCTGGGTGGCTCAGTTGGCTGAGTGTTTGACTTTGGCTCAGGTCACAATCTCAGGGTTCTGGAATCGACCCCATGTTGGGCTCCCTCTCAGCAGGAAGTCTGCTTCTCCCTCTGCCACCCTGCCACCCCACCACCACCACTCATGTTCTCTTTTTTAAATAAATAAAATCTAAAAAATAAAAATAAATGAAAGAGGTTCTTGTAACCCCAACTAGGATACCTGCAAATAATGAAAGGAAAAGAGATCTGTCACGAAGCCAAAACTAAAGGATGGAAGGACCATATGGGGCCACCTGCTCCAGCCCAGAATCTGAACTTTGCCTCTACAGGATCCCTGCTGAGCAGCCATCAGGTGCTCCTGGAGGCCATCAGGGAAGAGGAACTTTCTGCAGCCTAGGCAGCTTCTCCAGCCTCACAATAATCAGGCCTTCCTTAGACTGCATGGAAATCTATTTCCCTGTGGTATCCATCTTCAGGCCATACAGAGCTTTCTTCTCCCTGTTAGCCAAGCAGGCCCCTCAGAAGTCTGAAGGGAGCACCCACCTTCCTGAACCACCCTGTCTTCCATGGGGTCCTAAAGTCTTCCCTTCACCCAAAGGCAAGCAATTCCTCCTGGGATCAAGGCAAATAATGGAGCCCTGTGAAGCGCTCTGTAATAAATCCCAAGAGGAACTGAGTCAACAGGGCCTTCTGGCAGATGAGGACTCTAAACCTGAGCCTGGCTTCAAAAGATCCCCCCATTGACTCAGCATCCAGACACCATAACTTTTACACGAAACACAGACAAACCATCCACCCACCGGCTCTGATGGCTGTCCCACAGCCGCTTCAAGCCTTGGTCAGCCAAACCCTCAAGAATGAGAAGGTGGATCTTCCCATCCAGCAGGTGGAAGCCAGTGAGCACATCCAGGTCCTGCCTCTCCTGGATCTTCACCCGCACCTTAAAGGCTGACAGGATCTGCTGGATGTTCCTGACAGGGTAGGACTCCAGATCAAGGGCCTTGGCATTGATCATGGTGATGTCCCGCAGGAGGCTGGAGAGGAGGGAGATCTTCCTGGAGTCAAACACGAAAATGACACGGCCAAACTGGCTACGTGTGAGCTCTGGGTCCGGGGCTTCTGCTCTGGCGCGCAGGGGCACAGCAATGTCCACCCGCAGCTTGAGCAGGGAGTTGGCCTCGATGTAGTTGCCCATGGGCAGTGGCTTGTGCTGGAAGCCATCTGTGGGCACCCGGAATCCCACAACCTTCCTGCTCCTGCCATCCCGTCCACACCGTGTGGGCTTGGGCTCACAGCTGTGGATGGGGACGACCAAGTTCAAGTACTTGTGGCCGAGGAGAAGGTCGGCAAAACTGACCTGGGCAACCCCATAAGGGTCCCATCTCTTATTGTGGGATTCAAAGGGGTTGCTCTCTGTCTCTTCTGGAGAGATGAGGGCCTGGAGGTTGAGGTATGAGTCCAGAGGGTCATCCCCAAACAGGGTGGGCTTCCGGGAATACTCCTCTAATTTGCGGTCCCTGTCATGCACTTCCACCACCATGGGGGGGCCCTCCAGGTATTCTCTCAGGTCACTGGGCTGCATCGCCCCCAGAAAGATGACATTGATGTCCTGGAAATGAATGTGGATGCCATGGGGCTGCCCCTCTGTTCTGTGAACTGGAGTCTTAAAGAACTGGTACTTGCAGTACACAGGGGTGCACAGCCTCTAGGAAAGAATGAGGTGACAGGAGATCAGTAGGCTGCAGTGGCAGTCACTCTGCCTCCCCTCTAAAGGAAGGTTCTCACAGGGACCTCAAATCCTAGTGTCACATTCACCACCCGCAGCTCCTGTGACCTGGGTTTCCTCATCCACAAAAATATCAATGAGAGAGCCTGTTCTGCAAGGTCATCCCCAGGATTAAGTGACATATATGAAGGCACCAAAATGGTGGCTGAACAAGACAGGGGCCTAATAAGTATTAGCCATACTTCCTCTGAGTCTCACAAAGACAGGCCACATGCATTTTGCACATCTGTATTTTTACTTCCAAGCCCAAGGCTAGGTGTAAAAAAGGTAGAGATAACTGGCTTTTAGAAAAGGTAATCCATATCTCCCAGACATCCATCTGGAGGGTTGGCATGGGCTCACCTTTGGCATATTAATAGGTATCCAAGCAGAAAGCTACAACAAGGTGAAGAAGAGCTCAGAACCCTGGGGCTTAACAGGGCATGGAGAGTGAGATGGAAAGGAGAGACAGAAAACAGTTTATCTTGCATGTTTTAACCTTATGTTAAGATCTTATAATCAAAAGTTAACCCTTATGCAAGTCTGTGATCTGAATTCACACTCCAAGTGTACTATTTATTTTATACTGAAATTGAAAATTTATTTTTAAATAATCCTGGGTTGGTATGCTCCCAGGTACTTGGTAGGAGTAATCAATAAACCTTCTAGAGACATCCACTTTCAACCTAAGCCTCAAAGAATCCCCACAGAGAAAGTTCAACTAAATGTGAAATCATAGTAAAAATCACAAAATATCTAAAGGTAAAAGATTCTACTAGCAAAGGTGGTTGCACAAAGGCATAAAATATTAGAATGACAAGATACATAAACAAAATATATTTGTTTGGTTATGTGTATAAAAAGGAATATCATCAAGGTCAAATCTATTATATTTCTATTTACTAGCAATGAATAATTTTAAAATATCACCTTTGACAGCATAAAAACGTAAAATGCTTAAAAAGAAATGCAGTGAAAGATGTGTTAAGACCTGTACCTGAAAAGAACAAAATATTGCAGAGAGAAATTAGAGAATATCTAAATAGAGAAATGTACAATTTTCATGGATAGGAAAATGCAATTAATTCTAGATGAATCATAGACCTAAATATAAAGGCATAAATATAAAGGCTAAATATAAAGGTATAATTTTAATTATACATCTTCTAGAAGAAGACATAGGAGAGAATCTTCATTAACATGGGAAAAGATTTCTTTGACAGGACACAAAAAGCACTAATTATAACAGCCAAAAGTTGATAAAATGGATTTTATCAAATAAAGTTAAACCCTAGACTGGCATAAAATATGTACAATACATATACATCTTGCAGAGGACTTATATACAGAATATTAAAAGAACATCTATAAAAAAATAATAAAAAAGAAAAAAATAGTAAAAGATGAACAGTGAATGCAACCAGAGCAGCCATCAGAGGCCTCTGTAAAGTAAAAGGTAATGTGTAAATTGGGAATGGAAACCAAACTCAAAGTACAAACAATGTAGCTATGAGTTTCCTGGGTTTTATTTTCCTCCTATATGTCATAAACTGGTCTCAAAAGGAAACGTGAATCCCAGAATCATGAACCAGGTGTGGACAGAGCTCTAAGAGAAGCCCTCTCTTTCTACTCTAAGGAATGGAAGGAGGGATCCTCATAGGATAGAAAGAGTAGTTTGAAGGGATCTCCTGCTATTTTTCTCTCCTGGCCCTGCCCCCATGCAAGTTCAAGTTCCAAAGCTGCAATCTGATGGCAGTGGCAGCAGCTGGGCAGGCACCTAAAAACCTGAAGAGGGAAATAACTTGAGCAGAGGAATTATGATACAAAACCATGTGGCAAACCCTCAATATTGTTTTTAGTCTACATATCTTCCCACCACCTGTCCTCAGAGGTAGACTGAGTCCCAGAAAGGGCATGTCAGAGTGGAAACACTAAAGGTACACCTTTCAAGCCAGCAGACCAGGAAGAGGACTCTTTAGGACCTGGAGAGGGTAGAAAGGAGAGAAAATCAAGAAAGGGATTCCATAAACTTATAGGTAAACTTGGGCTTATCCCTGAACTCTACATGTGTGTGGATCTGGCCTTAAGCAGCATACCAGGGGTTTTAAGAATTGAACAGAGACCACAACACAAGTCTCAGACTGGCCCCTGAGTACCGCACATGCAGGAAAGACCTGACTATCACTACAAAAGCTTAGAAAACTGAACAGGCCTTAAAACCATAGCCATAGAAGGTAAACTAGAAATTACAGCTTGACCCCAAGTAAGGTTATTATCTAATAAAACAAAAGAGCCAACATTCTCCATAGGATTTTTTAAAAAGATTGTATCTATTTATTCATGAGAGACTCAGAGAGAGAGGCAGAGATGTAGGAATAGGGAGAAACAGGCTTCCTGTGGGGAGCCTGATGTGCGACTTGATCCCAGGACCCTAGGGTCATGACCTGAGCCAAAGGCAGACACTCAACCACTAAGCCACCCAGGTGTCTCTTTCCATAGGATTTAAATAAGACTCAGGGTCTCATAACATAATATTTAAAATTTCTAAGATATATCAATCCAAAATTGCTTGATATACACAGAATTAGGAATGTTGAATGACCAATGCTCAATGGGAGAAACAACCAACAGATGCCAGCTCTGAGATGACTTGAATATTGGAATTATCTGATGAAAACTTTAAGACCACAATTATAACCATTTTCCAACAAGTAACTGCAAACATTCTTGAAACAAATGGGAGGTAGCCAGTCTCAGAAAATGGAAACCATAATGAAGAACCAAAGGGAAATTTAGAACTGAAAAATATAATAAGTGAAATTAAAAATTGGCTGGATGGCCCAAAGAACAAAATGCAGATGGCAGAGGAATGAATAAGTGAACTTGACTACAGGTCAACAGAAAGTATGCAATCTGAGAGGTACCCGGGTGGCATAGTCAGTTAACCAACTCTTGGTTTCAGCTCAGGTCATTATCTCAGGGTTGTAGGTCGAACCCCATGTCAGGCTCTGTTCTCAGCAAGAAGTCTGCTTAAGATTCCCTCTCCCAGGGCAGCCCCAGTGGCTTAGCAGTTTGGCGCCACCTTCAGTCCAGGGCATGATCCTGGAGACCCCGGATCAGAGTCTCACGTCGGGCTCCCTGCATGGAGCCTGCTTTTCCCTCTGCCTGTGTCTCTGCCTCTCTCTCTTTCTCTCTCTCTCTGTCTCTCATTAATAAATAAATAAAATCTTAAAAAAAAAAAAAAGGTTCCCTCTCCCCCGCTAAAGACTCTAAGCACACCTCTTCTCATGTATACAACTAGATAACACTCACTTCAGTGAGTCAACCCAGGAAAACAATCTGAAGACAGCAAAAGAATCTCCACAACTAAAGGCAGAGAAGAAGCCACATCAAAGAAGGCAGGAAGGGGAAAGACATGGTTGGGGAACAAGATGGACTGTGGCCATCTGTGGTGGGGATGGAGCCAGTGGTGGAGAGAAAAGCAAAAAACAGACTTGCACACTAGGGAACCCACAAGGGGAAGGCAAATCCCCATAACATTTGGCACTAAAAGCAAGAGAGGCCAAATTTCATGAGCTCTTACAACCAGTGGGACCTAAAGCCTGGAATTTTAAGTAAGTAAGGGGGTGGAGAAATATCTACCATGCAAATGGATGTCAAAAAAAGCTGAAGTAGCAAAGAAGGGCACTATACATGATCAAAAGGGGAACAATCCAACAAGAAGACCTAACAATTGTAAATATTTATGCACCTAATATAAGAACAGCCAAACACAAAAACTAGCTAATAACAAACATAAAGAAACTAATTGATAATAATGCATTAAAAGTGAGGGACTTTAATACCCCCACTAACTTCAATGGACAGATAATCTAAACAAAATCAACAAGGAAACAACAGCTTTGAATGATATATTAGACAAGCTAGATCTAACAGATACATTTAGAACATTCCATCCTACGGGTACCTGGGTGGCTTAGTCAGCTAAGCATCTATCTTTGGCTCAGGGCATGATCTTAGGATCCTGGACTTGAGCCCCATGTCAGCCTCTCTCCTCAACAGGGAGCCTGCTTCTCCCTCTCCCTCTGTCACTCAGTTCCCACTAGTGCTCGCTCGCTCGCTCTCTCTCTCAAATGGGTAAATAAAACCTTAAAAAAAAAGAACATTCCATCCTAAAACAGCAGAATACACATTCTTTTCAAGTGCACATGAAACATTCTCCAGAATAGATCACACATTAGGCCACAAAACAAGCCTCAACAAATTCAAGAACATGGAAGTCATACCATGCATCTTTTCTCACCACAATACTATGAAACTGGAAGTCAATCACAAGAAAAAACAAAAAACAAAAACAAAAAGACCACAAACACTTGGAGGTGAAATGACATGCTACTAAACATGAATGGGTCAACTGGGAAATAAAAGAAGAAATTAAAAATACATGGAAACAAATGAAAACAAAAATGCAAAGTTCAAAGCCTTTGTGACACAGCAAAAGTGATTTTAGGGAGGATGTTTAGAGCATGTGGCCTAAAATCCTCCCTAAAATACAGACCAACCTCAAGAAGTGAGAAAAATCTCAATAAACAACCTAACTTTACAACTAAAGGAGCTAGAAAAAGAACAAACAAAACCTAAAGCCAGCAGAAAGAAAGGTATAATAAAGATTAAAGCAGAGAAAAAATGACATAGAAACTAAAAAAACAATAGAACAGATTGACGAAACCAGGAACTGGTTCTTCAAAAATAATCAATAAAATTGATAAACCCCCCCCAAAAAAAATTGATAAACCCCTATCCAGACTTATCAACAACAGAGAGAGAGAGAGAGAGAGAGAGAGAGAGAACCCAAATAAATGAAGTCACACATAAAAGAGGGGAGATAACAACCAACACCACAGAAGTATAAACAATTATGGGAATATTGTGAAAACTATATGCCAACAAACTGGACAACCTAGAAGAAATAGATAAATTCCTAGAAACATATAACCTACCAAAACTGAATCAGGAAGAAATAGAAAATTTGAACAGACCAATTATCAGCAAAGAAATTATAAGTCAGTAATCACAAAACTCCTAACAAACAAAAGTCCAGGACCATTTGCTTCAAGTGTAATTCTACCAGACATTTAAAGCAGAATTTTTTTTTTTTTATGATAGTCACAGAGAGAGAGAGAGAGAGAGAGAGAGAGAGAGAGAGGCAGAGACATAGGCAGAGGGAGAAGCAGGCTCCATGCACCGGGAGCCCGACGTGGGATTCGATCCCAGGTCCCCAGGATCACGCCCTGGGCCAAAGGCAGGCGCTAAACCGCTGCGCCACCCAGGGATCCCCTTAAAGCAATATTAATATCTATTCTTCTCAAACTATTTCAAAAAATAGAAAAGAAAAGAAAACTTCCAAATTAGTTCTATCAGGGCAACATTATCCTGATACCAAAACCAAATAAAGATACTGCAGAAAAAAGGAACTATAGGCCAATATCTCTGATGAATATAGAATGCAAAGACCCTCAACAAAATAATAGCAAATCGAATCCAACAATACATTTAAAAAAATCATTCACACACAAAAAAAAAATCATTCACCACAATTGAGTAGAATTTATTCCTGGTTACAAGGATGGTTCAATATTTGTAAATCATCAACATGATACATCACATCAATAAGAGAAATTATAAGAATCATATGATCGTTTCAATAGATACAGAAAAATCATTTAATAAAGTACATTTATTCATGATAAAAACCCTCCACAAAGTAGGTTTACATGAGATGTACCTCAACATAACAAAGGCCTTATATGAAAAACCCACAACTAATATCATTCTCAGGTGAAAAACTGAGAGTCTTTCCCCTAAGGTCAGGAACAAGACAAGTATGTCCACTTTCACCACTTTTATTCAACATGGTACTGGAAGTACTAGCCACGGCAAACAGACAACAAAAAGAAATAAAAAGCACCCAAGGAAGTAAGGAAGAAGTAAAGTAAGGAAGAAGTAAAACTTGCACTATTTACAGGTGACATGATACTATATATAGAAAACCTGAAAGACCCCACCAAAAAAACTGCCAGAATAAATGAATTCAGTAAAGTTGTAGGATACAAAATTAATGTAAAGAAACCCATTGCATTTCTATACACTAATAATGAAGCAACAGAATGTATAATTAAGAAAACAATTCCATTCACAATTACACCAAAAACAATAAAATATCTAAGAACAAACTTAACCAAAGAGATGAAAGACTTGTATTCTTAAAACTATAAAAACATTGATGAAAGAAATCCAAGATGACCCAAAGACATGGCAAGGCATTCCATGCTCATGGATTGGAAGAACAAATACTGTTAAAATGTTTATACTATCCAAAGCAATCCATACACTTAATGCAATGTCTATCAAAATACCAACAGTATTTTTTGCATAACTAGAACAATCCTAAAATTTGTATGGAATCACAAAAGACCCCAAATAGCCAAAGCAGTCCTGAAAAAGAAAAGCAAAAGTGGAGGCATCAAACTCCAGACTTCAAGTTCTATTACAAAGCTGCAGTAATCAAAACAGTATGGTATATGTCCCCAGGGCATGGTTGCTGAGTGGGGAACCCAGATGTCCACCTCTGCCTAATGGGAATAAGACAGTGTTCCCCTTCTTCCACTGGCAGATTTAAAATGGAAGATTTAAATAGGATCCAGAGTCTCATAACTTAATATCTAATATGTCCAATATATAATTCAAAAATCACTTATCATACCAAGAACCTGGGAAATCCCATCTAAAGTGAGAAATGACAATCAACAGATGCTAACACCAAAGTGACATATCTTGTAATTATCTGACAAGAATTTTAAAGCAAGTGTGAACATGATTGAATCGAATGAAAAAAATTTTTAAGTTTCATCAAAGAAACAGAAGATATAAAGAAGAACCAAATGGAAATTTTAGAATTGAAAAATACAATGACTGAAATTTTAAAACTCAGTGGATGGGTTCAATAACAGAAGATAAAACAATATAAGGTACCCAATCTGAAGAACATAGAGTAAAAACAAATGAACAGAACTTTAGGGACCTGTGGGACTATAAAAAATGAACTAACATTCATGACATTGGAGTCCCAGGAGCAGAGAAGACAAAGGAAAATGCTAAAAGGTATTTAAAGAAATAATAGCTGGGGCATCTGAGTGGCTCAGTTGGTTAAGCATCAGACTCTTGAGTTCCACTCAGGTCATGATCTCAGGGTCCTGGGATCAAGTCCCACATGGGGCTCTGTACTCAGCACAGAGTCTGCTTTTCTCCCTCTCTCTCTCTCTCCCTCTGCCCCTCCCCCCCACACATGTGCTCTCACTCTCAAATAAAGAAAATCTTTTTAAAAAAAAAAACAGGGGATCCCTGGGTGGCTCAGCGGTTTGGCGCCTGCCTTTGGCCCGGGGCGCAATCCTGGAGTCCCAGGGTCGAGTCCAGCGTCGGGCTCCCGACATGGAGCCTGCTTCTACCTCTGCCTGTGTCTCTGCCTCTCTCTCTCTCTATGTCTATCATAAATAAATAAATAAACAAATAAATATATATATAAATATAAATATAAATATAAATACAAATAAATAATGGCTGAAATCTCCCAAATTTGACAAAAAGACATAGCCTTAAGTTTCAGAAAACTGAGTGAACCCAACAGGATAAACCCAGAGACATAGAGCCAAACTTCTGAAAACCAGAGACAAAACAAACCTCTATTGGGAAAGAACAATTCAAATGACAGTTGATTTCTCATCAAAAAACCATAAAGGTCAAAAGGAAATGGCATGACTTTTTTCAAATGCTGAAGAAAAAGAAATGTGAACCCCAAATTCTAAATCAAATGAAGCTAGCCTTCAGGAATAGAGGAGAAATGAAGACATCCTTAGACAAAGAAAAACTAAGAGAATTTGTTGTCAGCACATCTACCCTAAAGAGTGACTAAAGGAAGTTCTTGAAACAAATAATTTTAAAAGAAAAAGAAATCTTGGAACATCAGAAAAGAAAAAAGAACATTAGAAAGAGCAAATCTATAGGTAAATACAATACACTTTCTTTTTCCTCTTGAGTTTTCTAAATTGCATTTGACAGTTGAAGCAAAAAGTATAACATCATCTGATGTGAGTCTCAGTCTATGTAGAGGAAATATTTAAGACAATTATAAGTGAGACAGGGTAAACAGATTTGAAGGAAGGTAAGGTTTCTAAACTTCACTCTGACTGGAAAGATGTTGACACCTGTAGACTGTGATAAGTTATGTATGCATAATGTAATTTCTGGAGCAACCACTTAAAACCTGTACAAAGAGATACATTCAAAAATACTGTAGATAAATCAAAATAGAATTCTAAAAAGTTTTCAAACAACCCACAGGAAGGCAAGAAAAAAAAACCAAAGAAACAAACAAACAAAAAAAAACAGAGAAAACAGAAAATGAATATTAAGATGGCAGACTTGGGTGCCTGGGTGGCTCAGTCAGTTAAGTGTCTGCCTTCAGCTCAGGTCATAATCCTGAGGTCCTGGGATCAAGTCCCAAGTCAGGCTCCCTGCTCAGTGGGGAGTCTGCTTTTCCCTCTCTCTCTGCCCCTCCCCCTGCTCATGTTCTCTTTGTTTTCTTTTAAAATGACAGACTTAAGCTCTAAAATATCAATAATTACATTAAAAGTAAATGGCCTAAAAAAACAATTGAAAGTGACTTAAATGGGCAGCCCCAGTGGCTCAGCGTTTTAGCGCCGCCTGCAGCCCGGGGTGTGATCCTGGAGACCCGGGATTGAGTCCCACGTCAGGCTCCCTGCATGGAATCTGCTTCTCCCTCTGCCTGTGTCTCTGCCTCTCTCTCTCTCTCTCTCTCTCTCTCTCTCTGAATAAATAAATAAATAAATAAATCTTTTTTTAAAAAAGTGAATAAAAATGACTCAGCTAAATGCAAGAGCATTATGCTGAATGGAGCAGGGGAGCCAATCTCACAAGGTCACATGATGGGTGTTTCCATTTATATAACTGTTCATTTTCTGGGACTGCCATAATTAACTACCAGAAACTGAGCAGCTTAGCACAACAGAAATTCATTGTTCTGAATGCTAAAAGTGCAAAATCATGGTGTCAGCAAGGCCATGTTTCCTCTGAGGGTGCTAAAGAAGGATCCTTCTTTGCCTCTTCCAGCTTCTGGTAGGCCCAGATATTTCCTGCCTTAAGACAGCATAATTCTTCATTACATGGCATTCTCTCTACATCTTTTCATATAGACTTCATTCTATCTACGTCTCTACATCTGAATTTCCCTTTTTCATAAGGACATCAGTCATATTGGATTAGGGCCCATCCTGATGACCACATTTTAACTTGATTACCTCTGTAAAAACCTAATTTCTTTCTTTTTTTTTTTTTTTTAAAAACCTAATTTCTAAATAAAGTCACATTCTGAGTTACTGGCAGTTAAGTGTTCAATATGCCTTTTTGAGGGAAGACAATTCAACCCACAACAATAACATTCTCAAACTGACAAAATTATGGAGATGGAAAACACAGTGGTTAAGGATGGTGCTAGGTTTGGAAGTAGTTGTGACAATAAAGGGGTAGGATGAGAGATCTTTATGGTGATGGAAGAGTTCTGTGTCTTTTTTTTTTTAAGATTTTAATTATTTATTCATGAGAGATGTAGAGAGAAAGAGAGAGGCAGAGACACAGGCAGAGGGAGAAGTAGGCTCCATGCAGGGAACCTGACGTGGGACTCGATCCTTGGGTCTCCAGGATCAAACCCTGGGCTGAAGGCGGCGCCAAACAACTGAGCCACCCAGGCGGCCTGAGTTCTGTGTCTTGAGTACAGTGACAGTTAAATGGGGGATCCCTGGGTGGCTCAGCTTAACTGTTTCTCAGGAAGCCACAGGAAGATGTGGTCCAGCAAAACCAGATAGCAAACCAAGCATGAGGAGCACAGAATCCAGGAGACAAGGATCCCACCAGAAGAGGAAAAAGGAAACTCGCAGGATAAACATCAGTGCTGAACCCGGTTGGTTCAAAATAGTGAGCTCCTATGTGAGCACTGTTGCTGTGTTCATGAAGCCTGGGGGCTCCTTCTGAAGAGAGGATTACTACCTGCATTTGAAGGACACCTGCAGTGTAGTGAGGAGGCATCAAGAATTAGTAGCTCCTGGGCACCTGGGTGGCTCAGTGGTTGAGCATCTGCTTTTGGTTCAGGGCATGATCTCAGGGTCCTGGGTTTAAGCCCCACCTGGGGCTCCCTGCTCAGCAGGAAGCCTGCTTCTCCCTCTGCCAATGTCTCTGCCTCTCTGTGTGTGTCTCTCGTGAATAAATAAATAAAATCTTAAAAAAAAAAAAAAAAGAATTGGTAGCTCCTAAACCCAGGAACCTAATCTGTCATGTCTCACTGTGAGATTCTACATAGTGAAATGGAGATGACGATACATCTCACATAAGGCCATTGAAGGGAATTAGAGATGACATGTAATGGGCAACTGGATGGGGAAAAGAGCTCTCAAATCAGTTCTTCTGGCTCATTCTTACCTCTAGTTCATGGTGGGGAACAGGTTGTGATGGAAGACAGGAAACACACTTGATC